>NC_133809.1:12077747-12753580 GCF_043250625.1 Sebastes fasciatus
AGGCTACTAATAATTCGGATTCTCCTACTCGATGTCGGAGCTAAATTTATGACAACTGGAGTGAGTTGCAGATTAGCTACTGTTGTTAACTATTGATTGACGTTTTTGGTAACTGTAGCCACACTTCTTATGAAATGCTACATAAACACTGGTAAATCACACCAGAGGGAAGGGGAAAGTAAGCAGTAGTAAATGGCTTATTCAAAACATCTGAATGGCTATGCATGGTAACAAAAACATGATTCGACAGAACACACTGAAATAATTTGTTTATAACAAAATGGTTTCAACCTTTTGTTCCTTTACGAACTTAACATAGATTCACTTTTTTTGTGAATATGAGACATTAACAAATGAAAAAATGGCCAAACGCTGTCCTGGTTTTCAAGCTCACAAACTTTTAAACATAGCTAAAAGACAGTTAACAGCAACACAGAAGATGAAAATAAAACGGTTTCTAAATAACTCCCTGATTAAATAAAGCCATGATATGCGCGTACGTATATGGTGACATTCTGCAGCTTTCACTAGATAAACCTACTCATGACATACAGTTGATTATGACCAATCAATAGCCTCTTAAGAAATGGTAATGTACAAACTTGCATAGATAAAGTGATATAGTATAGAGCAGCTTCTTAATTGTGTGCCCAAAAACGGATCATTCTTTTTTTATTTACTCTATAGGCTTTTTCTAATGCCCCTTGCAGGGAATAGCTGCTTGTTGTTGGAGGTCTAACTACCAACAAAACAAAAACATCGACACTCGGACCACTAACATATGCAAGTTTGCAAGTTGGGCAGGTATTTGTTAAGTCTCAAAGCGCGGGAGATCTGAGGCCTGTACTACGAAGAGAGTTCAACATACCCAGGGAATCTTCTCGTTATCTGGCTTAACTAACCCCAACAACTGCAATCACGCTATGCCGTCCTACAAAAGTTAATTATCAACTCGGTAAGTCAATCAACCCAGGGTTTCTCAATCTGGCTATGAGCGCGTTCACATAAAAGGGGCGGTGTTTGCAGCATATGACCAATCAAAAACATGGACAAATCTACAGTCAGCAGAGCGGCACATTTTTACAAAGGAAGAGTAAACTATATTAGACAAATACAAAGAAGTTAAACACATAATCCAGACTCAATTGACGATGTGCAAATGCGTAAATTAACAGACTTATTAATTTAACGGAATACTCAAAAGTCAGATATATTTGTCTAGATGGGGCCGTGATATATAAATAGCTTTCAAAACAAGATGAATGAATAGAATACAGTAGCCTACATTATGCTATTGTTAATGGCGTGCCATCTTTCAGCTGCGTCCACGACTTCAGCGGTGCGAAATGGACTTGGGAGCAGGTAAAAAAATAAATATAAAAGCATAATTCAAAGCGGTAAACACCCATAGCATAAATCCAGCTGTCCTTCCTGCATTTGTTAGTTTAAACTGTGTTGCATTATGACTTAAAACTTCTTTGTATTTGTGTAATATTATCATACGATCTGCGCACCAATCTTTTATTGGCAGTAGGCTTTTATACGAGTTGATCTCTTATCAGGAACTTAACCTGCTGCAGAGCAGGTTAGCTGTTCAGCATAAGTTACCATGGCGATCTACCCCGGTAAGAAGTGAACCACCGTCGTAGTACTGAAAAACCTGGGTTAACCTTGAAGTTACCTGGCTAACCCCAAATCCTGCTTCGTAGTACAGGCCTCAGATCGGAGTTAAGCTTCAGATCGTTGATGATGATGATGCAGCTCTCCTGCTCAAAAAGACTTAGGAAATACAGGCCCCAGGTCACACAAAACATCAGGTTAGGACAGTTTTTTTGTACAGTATGGCTATTAACAGTGTGGCATATGGATGACATCATAGAATCATTGAATATAAAGGGCTTCACTGACTGTTTGTAATGCTGTTCAACATGCTCTCCCTGGGATTATTTGGACTTTAACTCTTTTTAATGCACAGGGGGACATGCCTGATTTTGTCTCTTCTCAATTTAAGGCTATTCATTCTTATTTGGCTAAACCACCACCTGGGGGACTGGGAATTACAGGAGTGACATCTCTTTAAGTGTAGTATTAAAATGGTCCTCTAAAGACTTTAAATTAATGTTGAACTCAAGGGGAGTACCACTCAATTTGGAAATTTCTGCATCTTGGATCATAAAAATCTGTGTGACATCTTTCAGAAACACACTCTCATAAAGATGTATAATGTCTGGACACCTCCAAAGTGTCAAAGAGAATGAATTCGAGACATGTTGATAATGAAAAACACAAGCTGAAATTGTAACAAAACTTCTCTCCATTGTTGCTCGACCGCAGAAAATAAGTGTATTTTTTAGATTTGAGTGGCAATCCCCTTTAATAAGTGTACCTTACAGTTTGGAAAACACTCAAAAGTACAACACACAGACACTACTCTGAGCACAGTTCTATTAAAAGCAACAGGTTATAAAACATTGACATCATCAAGAAGGACGTGCTGTACATTGAGTTGAGTGACAACAGCCTCCTATCTCTACCTCAGTCGCGAACATGACGTAGGAATCATGTTCTGTGTGCAAATCGAGTGAACACCAATCATGCGTGGTGTAACTCTAATGCTACTGACTGAATCTGTAGAGCTACATCGAGTGTGGTGGTGGGGGAAAAAAGCTTTTGTTGCGTACGACAAACCGACAAAACAGAGCGATAAAGTAAAAAGTTCTTTCTAAGGTGGCTCCTGCATTATATTGTCAATACAAGAGAAAAGCATTTAACTTTGATTTTTCCTTTGTTTGCAGTGACCCGCCAAGATACCACACCACAGTAACCCACAACTAAGGACCACCTGAAGTGTCCCAGACTTCCTTCACGTCCCCAAACCACCAACGTCTAACACACGGACACCGTGGCCATTAGACAAGTCTGACCTCCTCTGACCTTTGATCCTGCAACTCTCTCCAGGCCAAGGTGTGGGGTCGCTTTTCAACCATGCCTCTCTCATGCAGAGCGATGGATCCCGAAGCGGCGGCCGGGGCTGGTGCAGCCCCCCCCAAAAAATGAAGCACTCAAAGCTGGTGGCAGGAGAAGAAACATAAAGGGGGTGAAAAGGAAATAAAACATGGCCCATCCATGAAGCGGCGCTGCGCTCCAGCTCTGATGGCGTGTTTAGGTTGGCAACGGGTCGTCGTCGCCTTTGCTGCACTTGCACTTGCAGCAGAGGACGATGGGAGTGGCCAGAAGGAGGAAGGGGGAGGCAACCAGCAGGAGAAGGCCGAAGCCAGCAAAGATCCCCACGACCTGCAGGGAGACAGCAGAACAAACACATTCATGTAAATACAACACGTACTTACCAGCATCATCCTGTAATACTGGACCAAGTATCAGTGCCTTACTTACTTTTTTGGTAACACTTTATAATAACCATCATTTATAAATGGTAAATTGATAGTTAATAGTTATTTTACAGTTAACAAACAATGAAATGATAATTAATAATTATTAGTAATGCTATGATTTGTTATTTTATCATTAGTTTGGGGAAATATGAAACAATTATTTATACATTATATATTGTATTACATCTGATATAAATAAAATCACATTCTGATTACATTAGTAAACTATTTATTAACAGTTTATTGTTGTACACATTATAACATTTTATATACTATATTAAGTATTTGTTTGTGATTACCAAATGATTTTTAAACATAAGAAATCATTTGTAAAACATCTATAAACATGACATATAGATGAGCCAGAAACCAATTATTAACCATTGACTAATGTTTATTGATGCTTTACAAAGTATTTATTAACCATTTAACAATAATCATCAATTGTAACTTTATGATAGCCATCCAAATGATGTTTATAGACCGTTTACAAACCTATAGTTAGTCATTAAAAATGTTTACAAATATCGGGTCCATCTATCTATGTAATATTTATAGATGTTTTACAAACAATTTCAACAAAAGGTTTACAAATCATTTTGTAATCGTTAACAAATAAAATTTAAATATAAAACGTTTTATTTTGTGCAACAATAAACCGCTAAAATAACAAATTATAGCATTACTAATAATTAGTAAGCATTATTAATTATGATTTCATGTTTGCTAACTGTAAAATAACTATTAACTAAATTTGATTGGTTATTTATAAAGTGTTACAGTTTCACAAGCTATTGCCTTGAATCCTTACAATGAAATGCAATACAACAAGTTGGCCTGCAGATGGCACTCAAAACAAAACTCTTTCAGCACAGTTGCTTCAAAACGCATCAGAAAGCTTTGTTTTCCATGTAACTCTGCAATTTAAGGCACTTTGAATTAAAAATAAATCGATACAGTATCACATGACATAATATGGCGATACTCTATATTTTCTTGCACCCCTAGTTATAAAGTGAGAGAATTAAAGCTTTACTGTTTCTCTGTCCCAGCTGTTGATGGACATCTGTAATTTGGGTAGTGAACACACGATGCTCTGAACAAATATTAACATATCCTTACTAATCATGGATTTAAAAAAACATGAGCAATGATTACATTATCAAGGTAAAACTCTTAACTGTTATGAGCACGGCAAGTTAGTAAATGTACCACATGGGGGAGCCAGACACCAGCGAGTTCAGAGCCACAAAATGGAATACATAACATGCAGTCACATGCCACAGTGACTTATAATAGCGCAATGCTTTTTCCTCCTGTTATGAGGGCAAAAAGACACCTTTCTGGGGTATCGCTTGCAAACAGGTTTCTGCCTGTTATGTAAGAACATATTACCGACTGTCCCTCTTGAAGCCAGTACACAGGCTGTAGATGAAAGCACAGTGTACTGAGCACACTGTGCTCTGATTAACAGACCATCATGATGTTTAGGACATGACCGTCCTTGATTGTACTGTAGACATAGACCCATGTTCTCAGATACATACTGGGAGAAGATAGGTTTTCCCCTGGTACATCTTGTATTTATGAGGGAGGCTTTTTAGATGTGAAGACGCGAAGGGGGTGAAATGAGGAGAGAGAGAGAGAGACAAAGGCACACAGAGCAGTGATGCTATAGCTGGCTTCCACCAGCTGAACTGTAATCATATGACTCAGTCTGCCCCACTGGGCAACAGATGCCAGTGTGTATGCTAATGTTGACAAAATAACAAGTATGTTGAACAAAGGGACGTGCCACCCCATGAATAGAATATTTGGCTAAGGAGGTATACTGAAGGCAAATTTGGGAACTGATTCGGTCTGTGGCGAAGACTTAAAAACACACGTCCTATCTAATCCCGATCATGTGTAATCCACCATTTCACATGTGGGAAATGACATGTCATATCCAATCCTCTATATGTAATCCGTCATTTCATTTGGTAACCTATCGGTAAAGAAGGACATTGGTTATGTAAACCTTTTTTTTTTTTATATATAAAGTGAAAGGTGTACATAATAGGCTTAGTTGAAAACAGCAGGACACTGACCACCAGGCACTTGTCGCTGAACGCGGATCAAGCTGTGCTTTTCCTATTGTGCTGTCAAGATAATGCTAGTCCATCACTGAATGTGAGTGTGTGAGCCAGGAAGAGAGAAAGAAGCAGGACCAGGGAGCACGTGTATGGCCACATGCTGCAGTGTGGTTTAAGGGGGGGGAGACCTGAATGAGTGTGAGAAAGGGGAGAGGGAGAGAAAGGAGAGGGGAGGAAGGCGTGTTTCTCACCTGTGTTCTGTGCCAGATAACCGACGCCCTGGAGTGGCCCAGTTTGTTCCGACAGGGCCCTTTGTCATAGTGGATCAGGAGAAAGTCGTCCTGTCACACAAACACACACACATGCACAACAGTGCAGATAAAAGATTGACCATTAGCAGTCTGAAAGACACGGGCAGCTGTTCTGAGAAAATTGCTTTTTAAATGACCTGTGTGGTCCGGTTGTCTGCACTCACACAATTAAGATTACATAAGGCACCACGGCTCATAAGTCACCCTTATCCAAGCTCAATTTCTAGAAAAAAACATCTCATCACTTTCTTATCAAGACCAAGGTTAAGCTACAATTTCCCGATAATGAAAGCTATTGCTGTCACAGGGAGACAAATGATGTCTACATCCATGATTATCACATTGGGCCTCATTCACAAATCTGTGCTTAAACTGTACAAACGCAAACAAAACTAAATTTAGAACTGTCTCAGACCATTCATACGCACAAATGATGAAGGCCTGGTCGACTGTCTTAATGTAAACATACCTTTTAAAAGGTCTTTTTTATATAGACGAATATTTTTTTTGTTTTTAAATAATACATCCACAGAGCTTTTAGAAAGGTGCCGAATAAAAATATGGCTTTTCCTGAGAAAAGTTATGACTGGATTAATCATTTTAAAGATTTTGGAAGGTCCAAAATGAATGTTTTGTTTATATTTGGGGATGATATCTGACGTTTGGTTCCCATTTCTAACAAGGTTTGTGAGCCAATAGTAAAACAACGTTGGTATCACGTGGTATCTCTGTGTCGTCACTTAGTATGGAAAAAACGAATAAATGGCTGAGGTTGACGGTAAGTGCCTGGCAACCACTTGTTGTGAAGTAAATGCAATGGAACGGGGGAGGGAGAATGCGACATCTAGTGGCTGAGTGTTATCAATGTTGTCAATTGTACCTTTAAATAAGATGCTTTTAAATAAATGCATCTCATATTAAAACCACATTCATTAAGAAAGGCTTTAATAGAAAACAATTTCTGAAACTGTTATTCTACTAAAGCACTGGCCAAATGTATTAAATAATTATGAAATTGACAGTCTTTCATCCTCATCAATTATTTTCATAATTAAAAAATATTTCAAAGCTTCTATTCAGGTTTTCCAATGAAGCTTTGAATGTCTGTCGTCATATTTTATGACAAAAAAGCTGTGGGCCACGCACATCCGAAAGGTTTTTACAGGTGCTGGATAAACATAAGGCAAAAAATCTGAAAACAGGATCTGCACACTGCACAGCTAGCTCCCAACAATTTTAATGAAGCAACGCTTCGATCTAACAGAGATCTTCGTCAGGCATTGTCCTATGTATTGATATATGCCATCAACTTAAAAAAAGGAAATAATAGTAGCAAATAACGAACAGTTTTTTGACCGCAGTGAAAATGTAGTTTTTGAAAGGCTAAACGCCAACAAATAGTAATTGGAAGCAAAATATTTCGTTAGATAAAAACATTTCAGAAATGATATAAATTAAATAAATTTTTACTTTTGGACTTTACAACACTCTGGAGTTAATTGAAAATGTTTGGATCACACGAGTTGGAAACAATCCTATGCAGCCACCACTGGAATTTAATTCTACAAATAGTATAAAACTAATAATATGAGTGTAACCTGAAAACAGTGTAACGGTTTAAACAGAAAGAGTAGACATGCAAAAAAACAACCTAAGCAGAATTCAAATGTTGATTTAGAATTTGAATGTCGACGTCATGAATGAAGCATCGAACTATTTGGTACAGCCCTAATACAATTATGAAAAGAAATGACCATCTGTAGCCTATATCTGGGGACAACCTGAACAAATTCACTGCCTCAGATAGTGCAGCCCAAACTTATTTTATTATCATCGTCACTCCCGTGGAAACACTTTGGAAAAATTTCCCTTTTCTGCCTTCCCGACTAGGCAAATGTATTTCCTTATATAGAGAAATGGGGGCGTGGCAGTACACTGTCACGCGCCTGTCAATTTGGAATGATTCTGATTCACTAACATCTGCACAGTGGTAAGAACAAAATTGGCCAGTGCACATGTGACATGAATCTGTCGGTTATTTTGTGCGCAAAGTAAGAACATTTCTATGCACACATTAGTGAATGAGGCCCATTGTGCAAACACAGTATCGAAATATTAAACTCTGGACATTTATAGAGATAGAAAAAACGCATCTTGCTTTCTAATGCAGTCAACATCAAGGAATAAAGAAATGATGAAGAACCAACTCACATCCAGGGACTCCAGACAGTACCAGCAGAAGGCATGTTTGCAGTTCTTGCACATCATCTGTGCACAGCCCTCGTCCCTCTCGATGTAAACTTTACATTTAGGACAGCGCTTGATTGGTGCGTCGTCCTCTTCATTCTTATAGAAAGAGCTGGGAGGAAGAAGAAGAGAGAGAAACAAGCATGATGACATTTTTTTATTCCAAACACGATATAAAATCCCAAAATCACTTAACATTCGCTTTACACTGGGGATGAGATTGTAAATATTGATTGCTGCATTGAAGCAGTCTTTGGCGTAACAGGATTGTGTGAAACCGTGGATAGCTTTAGTTTAGGAGCTGACGACTCTTCTAAAAACCTCCAGTCACCAAATAGCATTGAACTGCCTCCAACACTCTTATTCTTCCCTCCTGTCGGTGTCAGTATCCATTTCTCCTTTGTCAGTAAAGTGCTGACTCCAGAAACCTTGAGGTGAGCAGGTAGCTGTCATTCTGGGCATTGTCCCAGGACAACTAACAAGCCCATTCATTTCTAGCGGAGAGGGCTGTCATTTGTGAAGAAGAATCAGAATGAAGCTTTTAGAGACATCCTTACAGTGAACAGGTGTAGTTCAATCACTGAGGCTCTTTACTACTAAGAGCAGACCTGCTAATCCTCTCTCCCTCCACTGTGGCCTTTGAGCTTGGTGCTGAACCTGTGCAGATAGTGGAAAGCTCTGCAGAGCTAATGACGTTTCCAGAGTAAGAGGATATCGCAAAGAAAACGGGTCAGCCGTATATGTCTCCGGGCAGCCCTGTTCCAACCTCACGGGCAGATCCCGTATCCTTAAAAGCCCATCCCAGACTGCTGTACTACAGTTTAGTTTCAGCCGATTGTTTTATATCTGCCTATTAATTTGTGCTTGAGGCCTGGCTGATGCTCAACTGAACAGTGGCTGCAAAACCGCCAGGCAGGCAAGCTGTCAGTCTATATTAAAGACTCACTGAGTGAATCCTGCTGTATATTGACAAAGGGTTTAGAACTCCAGTCAGGTGAGCTCAGCTGAAAATGACGTATGTATTGCTTCTCCAGTTCTAAGGAACTTAATATAATTTCCAGGGATTGCATCTGCAGAAGCTTGCCAAAGAAACATACCAAAACGGGATGAATGAATATCTTTTTGAAGGTTGAAGAGGTAGTAAAAACGTTTAGACAAATTATTACTGGAGTGGATACTGCTGGTGTATAACACTTTCAACCGACGATGTAATAAAACTTTGAATAAATTGATGATTCAAGTATTTATTTTTGCTCTTTGTTGTTAAAAAAAATGATTCATATGTTTACACAGTTAAACATTCAAGTTTTAAATATGCTAATAATCACCTGCAACTTAATTTAAACATATAACATTACACTCTTGACTTATTTCAGATGATATTTTTATTATATTTTGTATCCTCTAGTTACTACTTTACTGGTTAATCTGTTAATTATTTTCTCTTGTGGTCCATAACATAACAAAAAAGTGTATAATGGCCATCAGTTTCTCAAAGCCCAAGTTGACATGTTTGATTTTTGCAACCAAGAGTCTAGAATTCAAATGTATTTAGTTTAATATCATAAAAGACCAAGAAAACCAGTAAAATATCCACATATGAGAAGCTAGAGATTTTTGGTATTTTAGCTTTAAAAAGTGTCTTAAATGATAAGTCCATTATCAAAACAGTTGCAGATTTAGAAGAGAAGCATGTATGAATGTGTTAATCAGAGTATGAGGTATGTCGAGGTCAGATTACAGAGGTAAGAGAGAAACACATCTGATATTCTAATATCAGATCTGATAAATAATAGATGAGAGAGAAATTGGTAAAACAAGAATTTCAAATGCAACAGTATTTTCATAGGAGCTCAGCCTCTTACTGTAAGCTTGATTTACCACCCCTCTGGTCTTTATATCCCTGCCTTTGCTGAATTATTTTATCTCTAGTGGGGATAAAATGTATCCCCTTCATAGTGATTAATGCTACTTCACCAATACACGATATGAAATACAAATATTTATTAAGTATGGGGAAGTGGGGGTGCTACAGTTTAACTGCAATGGAAATTATAAATATAAATTATTAATATATTTTTAATACTGTCTCATATAAACCTCTGCAGGGTGAATGTGTATTGGTAGATCCCTCACTCGTTTCCTGTATTAAACGGCTGTATCCTCACTGCCCTGTATTATTATAAACTATAACCTGCGGTCATGGCTCATCCATACACCGCCTCACTCTCTCTTCCTCTCCTCGCAGTTCTCATACATTCGCTCCGTGTTGTCAAGACGTGTTTCTGTTGCTGCTTTGACATACAGTATGTTGATATTCAATTTAGCTTTTTGTAAAATCAGGGATTTACCTGCCATTACAGCGCATTTTTGCAATGCGTAAAAACAACGTGGAGAGCATCCGGACTGGCTGACGCACGGGACGGCACTGGGGACGGGGGTGAGAACGAGGGTGCTGTAATTTATTGATACAACATTCACGTCCTGCTAAAGCAGTACATGATAACGCAGACGAAAGCGAATCATCTACAGTGCAAACAACAATCAAGACGACACTGCATCTAGTACACGTGATGAACGTCTCCACGCTACTGTTCATCTCAGTAAATGGACCACTTCCTTCCCTACGCAGAGATTTGCAGAGATTTGGGTAAAACAGGTGTGACACACTGCAGATGACCCAGCCACAGGAAATCAGAAAAAGAAGACAGAAGTCCGTCATCAAAGCAGACTGTTTTCTTAGTTTGACAAGTAGGCGTATACTGTAGCCTATTCATTTGTATGTTCACAGCACCTTGTGCTATTGCATTTTCAGATAATTTTCTATTAAACATTGAAGTTTATAAATAAGTGTTTTAGCACACCTGGCTAATTGGCACTATTCATGTTACTGAAAGGGGGATTTAATTCTGGCATTTAAACTTTTGTTGTGTATGACCATGAGGAAAGGAGCCATGGAGCCATGGGCCAAGAGAGTGAAAATATTGCGCTACTTGATTAAATAAACTACAAAAGAAAAAGGATTAAAATATTGCTGCAAATTCAGTCGTTAAGTTCAAGGTCCAAAAAGTTTATAATTATTCTATAAATGTTATTTTAAAAGCTGCAGGAAATAGCCTTGCAGGCTTCATAGTCTTCATAGGCCCACTGTGGTTCGTGATTTATTTTCATGAATAGAAACGTTTCAAAAACATCCCCCCCGCCCCCCTCTGATTTTTTCACAAATTGCACCCTGCTTACAAGTACACTGGATCGTAAATGGATAAAAGTCAGTACCTGTTTTCTCCTGGTAGGAAGGAGGTAATGGGCAGGTTGCTCTCCTGGCAGGCCTGTCCGGGGTGCCAGTTGGCCTTGCAGGCCGAGCAGAACTCGAGGGCACAGACGGCGCACTGGACCAGCTGGGGCAGCGCTGGAGAATCGGCTTCCTTTAGTTGGCACACGGCCTGGCAGGTCGAAGAAGGGCACCATGTCCGGCATGGGTCCAGCAGCACCTCTAATGGAACAAAACAAGAGCCAGTGTCAGGGACAGTAGCGCTCTTAAAGGCTTAGTAAACCGAAATCATAAAGACATTTTCATTTTGTTTTTTTTGCAGTAGAAGGTAGTTTTTCCAAAGGTTTCATTATTATTTTTTTTATGTTTTGAGCAGCACAGCTCCATTGTTGCTGATGTTTCAGAGGTATCTCCAAATCTCAGCACGTAAAACCCAGAACAATGTGCATGGATAGAGAAAATCATATTTTTGTGGGTGAATAGACATCTCAAGGAAAGGATAATTGACTTACAAAATGAAATGAAGGTAACCTTGCAAATTATTAAATGGCTTCCTACTCATACATATTTTATATAATAATGTGCAATTTTCAAGGTTCCTTTTGGGACCCGCTTTAGTTGGAAAATTGCTTTTATACAATCGTTAATTTTCGTCAAACTAATTTCCATGACTTCTCCAAACTTTTTTGGAATATGTGTGAAATAGACCAGTTTTAGTGTTTCGCCAGTTCTGTTCTAAGTTGGTAGCGTGATGCACTTGCCCTTGTCCCCTCTCCTTCCTTCCCCTTGCCTCTCTGCCAAGAACTCGGGAGCACACATTCCACATGCACTCTTGGCTCAGTCTGAGAAATATGGAACGGTTACAGCGAACTGTTCTGCCTGACCGGACTGGGACATTGATGAGACGGCTGACTGCCCTTATCCAGCATCAACAGCTATTTCTGAGGCTTTCTGAGGATTTGGATTCGTTTCGGACCCCCCTCTGTGTTCCTATGTGTATTTCTTTTGTCTTTGTGGTCATGCATTTATTTGTGCGAGTGCGATCTGCATGTTTCGTGTACAATTTGTTCCTGTGTGTAGGTGGAGAACCTGCAGGGCGAGTTCCATCAAAGAGTGATAGCGCGTCACGGTTACTGCCTTCTCTGGTAGCGAGGGAACTGTAATGTTACTGATTAGCATGTCTGCGTTGACAGCGTGGAGCGACGCAGACACATTATTTTCCCAGCAATGACATCCAGGCATTTTACCAGCCGGTTAGTCTACAAACAGTGTAAACTGCAGACGTTGAATAGCTGCGCACTGAAGCAGATATAAAAGGATTTAACTAAAATATCTCGCTGTGCTGAGAGACCTGCCCGCATCCGAGTCACTCAGACAGTTTACGAGTCGAGAGCCGAACCAATCCAATTACAATCTCTTTAAACAAAGTCTGGGAGGCTTTCACTTTCATGTATATTTGATGGGAGCTGGTGTTACACTTTTGATGAGGATGACGGGGTTGAGTCAGAATACTATAGTACAAATCAGACAAATGTTAGGTCTGAGTACCTTTCGCAAGAATATTCCTTTCCTGCATGATTATTTATGGTTCATGAATGGTATTGAATCCATAATTTTCAGTGTCAGAAGTCAAAATTAAAACACTTCATTCTGAAGCAGCGGACTTGCTGTTCAGCGCCGACACTGACGAGATGAAATCTACCGAGCAAACGAGCATTGCTCAAATCTTTTTCTATTAGCTTTCCGCTGACGCCCCGTGGCGTAATTTCAGGAGCAAGAATGTCCACGGGGGGTGAATGATTGATTCCAGACCGAGCGAGCGGCTGCACCTGCAAGATTGTCGTCATCCTTTTGTGCGTCACGATAAAATACAGTATCCTGGAAGGACGGGAGGGTCCACGTGAGTGTGTGGGATTGACAGCCATCGCCCGCTCACCACCCACTGAGGAGTGCTGGACATAACGCCGACATGCTGCGGCTGCTACTGCGTTGACTCACCCCTTTCAAACTGAAGCTTCTTGTATCTCTGCATCATCTCCGTGGCCACCATGCACTCAATCTACGGGGAGAGAGGAGACGAGAAGTGGGAGGGAAGTAAGCAGGTCATTGTGCATATTTATAGACAGAAAGCTGCAAGAGGCAATTATACATTCAGTATGTGAATAGCATTTCCAGAACAATGTCAAATTTCTACAAGATCAGAACTTGCTACTTGCTTATCAATAAGGCGTTTTTTTTTTTTTTTTTGCCAGAATGTATTCAAGGTGCATACGCAGGCCCACTCAAGGTTAAAGGCACTCGTTTATTGGGCAATGAAATGAGCATTCAGGCTTTGTAAAAGAGCAGTCAATTACAAGGTGAGGGCACGGCTGTCAGAGCAGACAGGGATGAGGCATGCTTTGCCTGAGTGGCAGGAGAAGCCGGGGTTCCATTAAGGGCCGGTGACACTGATTGATTAGAAACATAAGGCCGTGGTGTGCTGAGCCATGTTGTGCCTACGGGCCTCCGAGACCAAGTGAGAGACTCAGCGAGTCCATCAACCAAAACAGCCTGGAGGATGAGGAACGCTTCGCCCTCAGATTGACCTCAGCTGCTCATTATAACGGAATAAACACACTAGCAGGTGGATGTCTCCAGTCAAGCTTGAGCTTTTGAGGGGGCGTATATGTATTAAACTGTTAAACTAGATGTTAGTTTTAGCAACTTTTTATGTGGGAGGAAAAAAGAGCAGCATGATAGGACATACGTGACATGAGGAAAAATTGACCTGTAGCGATAACGCCACTGTTTTGCTCATTTTTTAGCACATTTCCAGTTATGCACGTACTACATTTGCATGTACAGCAGCCTGTTGTGCAAGTTTCATGCAAAATTCTGTGCGAGACCGTGTGAAAATAAAAAGGGAACATTGTTGGTTGGAAATTGCTGCAGTGGTTGAGTCCAGTCTATTAGACATTGTCAGACATGTTCACGAGCCTGAGGAACAGCAATGGATTGTTCTGATATTGGCAACCAGTCAGCACCTAAAGGGCAAGTTAATCTAACAACAATCAAAGAAAAAATCGAACTTTTGCTTTTTATCAATACCTCATTTTCCTGCAAGTGTCCTCTTTTGGGGCAGGCAGAGTCTGGACAGCTAATTGCAGTTTCAAGGCCTTCTTTAATCAGGAGCTCCACATACTGCTTCAGGCACTGAGGAAAAGCAGACAGACAAATACAACATTGACCCAGTTCAATATCCAGTCAGTCAGTCAGTCAGATGGAAAAAAGAAAAACAGAATAGTATGTAAACAAACACTGGCCTAAGAGTCCCTCTCTTGATCGCTATCTCTGTCGCCTCAGACAAAGCTAGCTGGTGAAGAAAACGGAGCATTCAACAGCTAAAGAGACAGATATTTCCCTTAGGAGTTGGAGGAGACGAGACCAAAACAGACCTTTCACAAGAGTGAATATTAGACTTCTTGCATTCTGTGTCGAGAATCAAAATGCTTAGGCTGCTGTTTGTCTGCTGGATCTTTAAATACACATTTGTTTGTTCAACTTTATAAGGTGATGCAAGGTTGTGTTTACAAGATGTTCTGCTGCCCTCCGGTAGCCCAAATTAGTTTTTAAATCAATGCTGCGTCACATAAAAACTTCTACTATTAGCTCTTTTTGGGAGAAGCCAGTGAGACATCTTCGGTTGCGAATTTACATTTATGAAAACAACAGATCCTTTACAAAGCTGACAAATCTAAAAGATTGTGTGATATTTTATGTGATTTCCATTTAAAAAGACATGCACTAGCATTTAATTAGCTTCTATTCTATATTAATTTTGCAACACTGTGTATTTTGTTTTCTATTTTCTTAAATGATTTAGAAACAGTCAGCATCAAATATGATGTGATAAAAAACTGTTGTACTTTATTATTTCCATTTTCTGCTACTTAATACTTCTACTCCACTACATTTATGTGACATCAGTTACTAGTTACTTCGCAGATTCAGATTATTAATACGAAATATAAATTAATTAATAAATTATGATGTATTAATATGGATTAAGCTACCTGGCAGTATTTAAAGTAGTTGAAATTACTCCCACCTTTACCAGCGGCAACATTAGTGATACTAATAGTAATGCAACATTAATGCAGCACTAATTATAATCCAGTGATATGTTTTTCTGAAATGGGAAATTCCACATAATGATTACTTTTACTACTGGTACTTAAAGTATATTTTGAGGCTAATACTTATGTACTTTTACTCAGGTACAGTTTTAAATGCAGGACACTTATTTATAACAGTATTTTTACACTGTGGTATTGCTACTTTTACTCAAGTAAAAGATCCGAAATACTTCTTCCAGGGTCCACCACTGTGAAAAAGTGTTTATATTGTGGTAGACCTCTGTGGAATAAACTGTACTAACTGAACTTTTGTAATTACCGCCCCCGCCCAGACTGTGTTCTAGGAAGTAGCTTCTATTTTTAGTCATTCTTGGATATTGTTTCCTCATCTCTGGACTACACTGGTTCAGATCTGACAGCCAGTGGGTGTTACTATCCCTGTGTCCCAGCCGATTCACACGGACACAGGAGGGATGTGAGATTTGCTATAGATATAACATAATACAATGAAAAATCCTGTGTGGCTCTTATTGAGTTTAAACATTGACTTCTGAGAATGCTTGTACAGCATATGACTTATGGCATATGGCTTCTGCTCTTTGAAGTGTATTGCTAGTGAACCATAACTTTTTTCTCTGAATCCGCTTTGAATATTGATATTTTTTATTTTTTATAAAATTGATTTGTAAATCATTTATTTTTAATTAAGTCCTTATTCTCAGTGTTGTCAACTTGCCGACTTTGTCACTTTATTTCTAAAAAGCGACTAGTGACAAATTTGGTGACATATCCACATCAGGGAAAAAGCAAGAAATATATTATATTGTAATTCATTCCCATGCATGCTGCTCACAGTAATCACAATCCACGGCTCTTCTGCCAACAGCACGGGCTCTCTCCCGGTTGTGTGTAGAAGGTAAACCCCCAAGTTGCAAAAAAATTGCGAAAACTGGGAAACTCGCTGCCCGGCGACCTATCCTAATGCCTCACCTTAAACATCTCATGAGAGTTTCGCAACTTGGGGGTTACCTTCTAGACACAACCAGTAAGCTTTATGCAAATTATGCATGATGACGTTGACTTTTAGCTACTTTTGGAGCTACTGTTAGCTGCTTTCATTGGAAAAGAGCTGGCAACGCCGATCATTCTGCAGGAAATGTGTCGCTGCTTGTAGAGCGTCCTGCTCACCAGTGTACAGAAGACACATTGGCACTGTGTGATGGTGGTCATCTGCTCCAGAGGGAACTCTCCAAGGCACAGCTTACACGAAACCAGGGGATCCACGGCCAGCTCCCAGGTGGGACGGTACCGTGCCGTGGTCATCTTCACCGCCACAGAGCTGAAAGAGGGTGGAGGGAGGGGGGGGGACAGAGAGCTACGGTTAATGAAGCCAAATGCATCCTGATATTAAGTGAACAAAGTGGAATGGGTAATGCTCATAATCCTGCTGATGGGAAAGAAAATCCTTCGAATATATGTGGCTCAGATTTGTCTGTGTCCGTCTGCATATTAAATCCAGAGTCCAAGCTGTGCTTTATTTGTTGTGACACAATCAGCATGACGGTATGAGCACAGACTGAAAATACATTGTGAGTTGTGTCCAGCGACGGTGCACACACCCACACACACACACACACACACACAAACAAATACAAACACCAGCTCTTGGCCTACATGGCTCTCGTCAGCCGTTCATTTTTATTCCAGGCCTTGTGCTTTCTGGCAAATAAAAAAAAACACACAGTTCAAAAGCTCCTGAAACTCCTGCAGCTATCAGCTATCTCAGCTCCGTGTGAAATGTTCACTTGGGATGAAATAACACTTTTTTTTTCTTCTTCACTTGCGCGTCATCGCGTCTCTTTTGTGCGAGTCAGAAAGGGTTATTTTAGGCCGTCTCGTCTCACTCTCTCCTTCCCTCTGCAGCCGAGAGAAAGAGCACCCACTCGGCTGTTTACAGGAAGTGGTACCGCGCACACGGCGACGTCAACACCGTCAAGCTCTCCCCGTGCTGCTTAGCAACCGGCTGAGGGAGGATTTCGGAGGTGGAGGGGGCAACGGATAGGAGGGAGAGAAGCGTGGCAGAGGAGAAGAGACGTGGAGAGATCGAGGTTTGCTTTCACTGGCCGTGGTACAGTCTGTCTCAAATGTGCAGCTTGATCACAGACATACAAGAAGAGGACGGCGAGTGGGAGGGTTTAAGAGTTCACATGACTCTTGTGTGCTGTATACATGTGCCACCAAGAGAGGGGAGAGAGAAAGAGAGACAGTATGTTCTGGTTTAACAGATATGTTATCACATCACACCGCCCTTCTCAACACCACCTTTCATCTTTTAAGGAGGAGGAAAAAATGCATCACCTTCACTGCAGTGCCAAGTAAAGTCAATCCACAGATGATACATGATGCCAGAGCAATAAAATCCAAACTGAGATGGAGACCAATCTGTTGTGATAATGAGGCAAATCCAGGGAGTCATGTGATGCAAGGTGGTGTGTCAAGAAGAACACGTCTCCATCTCATTTATTTCATATCGTTATTCCTTTGTCCCCACGTAACACAGAAACATAC
The DNA here is from genome assembly GCF_043250625.1 of Sebastes fasciatus. Lineage (NCBI taxonomy): Eukaryota > Metazoa > Chordata > Actinopteri > Perciformes > Sebastidae > Sebastes > Sebastes fasciatus. The sequence goes on from NC_133809.1 coordinate 12,095,727, forward strand.
TGGGTCTGTCTTCTCACTTCTCTTACTGCTGCTCAAGGAGAGAGGAAAGGGGGAAGATTCCCAATGGAGACTTCAGTGAGGATAATAATAATAATAATAATAATAATAATATTAGATTTATATAGCGCTTTATAATATTCTCAAAGACGCTTTAACATAGTCGGGGGGGAAAACGGTGTGAGACAGACAGACAGGAGACGAACGACAAGAAGGATACATGAGTACATCAACATGTGGAAGTCTATTATTAGACAGACACTCATTGGAAATCTGTGAGTGACTGGATACTGCAGCTGATGAGGTGAGGTAAATCACTACACTTCTCTGTTGTAAACAAGACCACCCAAACCGAGACCAAGTAATGACCAAGACCAGAGTGGATTGAGACCGAGACATGACCAAGACTTTGAGGGGTTGAGACTTGGGCTGTGTATTGGCAAGAATCTGGCGATACGATACGATACGCATCATGATACAGGGGTAACGATTCAATATATTGCGGGATATATTGCTATTTTTTAAATAGAATTTTAGGAAAACTGTCATAGTCTAAAGAACACACTGCCATGTGTATAAAATCGGAGTAAAAAAAAGTTTACTTTTTATGCAATCAGAACAGTGGGATCTGCATTTATCACAGTCCCTGTAACATCCAACATCACAGCACTACTTTGAGAGGTCACATACACTGAGAGGGCACATCTCGTTAATCTTTGCATGTAAACTATTAATTAAAAATCAATACACTGTTTTTGAGAATCTATACAGTATCACTAAACATAATAGTGCAATATTCAATATTTTCTTACACCCCTAGTTGAGACCAAGTCAAGACTAAGACCAGATAAGTTTGAGTCCCACACTGTATGACACACTTAAGACAAAATGTGGAACATGTATATCATAGGCACGTTTCTCAAATTGATCTGAAAGATCCACATTCCCATAGAAAATGCCCACAGAAAACAAATAAATTCCTCTCCATTCACCTCTTTTATTACCATATATACTGTTTATGTGTGTATGTGTAAGTGTATCATCAGAAATGTAAAGCTGAGACTCTTGTGGATCCAACGAGTCCAATTGTATTCATGTGTGATGATGTTAGTCCCCATAGTAGCTAGGGCTGTACAATTAATGGAATATTAATCACAATCACGATTTTGGCTTCCCACAATTAAATGAAGATGATCGACTGCGATATTGACGTTTAAAATGCTCCGCTCATAGAAAACTCAGCAGCATATCAAATCAAGCGCTTCCTGAACTAACAGCCAGCCACCAGGGGGTGATCAAGATGTTTTGGCTTCAGCTTTTGGGGAGCTGTCATGCCTGCTGTGCCTGCAACCTGCAACAGCAGCCAGTGAAAAACTTTTTGGTGTAGTCCAGAGAAGAAGACTAATAACAGAGAGCATACGGGCAAAACGAAAATGCACTGAAATTGGCAGGAATGTAGCACAACATGAATGTGAAAGCAGTGCTCTGTTTAGATGTGAAAGTGCAATAAAAATATTTTGTCCTTAAAATCAACGAATAATTGTGGTAAATAATCGTGATCTCAATTATATACGTGTGTATATATGTGTGTATTTATACTATGAAAAATCGCAAATATGACACCTTGCTTATAGTATCGCAATATATCGCAATATATTGAATCGTTACACCTGTATCATGATACTTATCGCATCGCCAGATTCTTGCCAATACAAAGTCCTAATCAACACCTCTGTGGTAGAGTCTCACTGTACAGCTGCTGACTTGAATGACAGCAGTTCCACGAGGACTGAAATGAGTCTGCTTCTTTATCTCTCTCCATGTCTAAGCTGCTGAACTCCATTAGCCCTGTGGCAGAAAAAAAAATTACGGTAAAAAGTAATTCGCACTGTACTGTGTGCAGGACTTTCTAATGGACTTCCAGTGTGTGCTTTTACATTCAAATCTGTTTCTCTCCTCCCAGACTTTATATTGGCTGTGCTAATACTGACAGACTGGGTCGATGGGGACAAATGAAATAGTTTTGTGAGGATGGCCTGAGGAGAGGAGAAGGTGGGAGGGAGAGAGAGAGAGAGAGAGAGCGAATAAAGGAAAATGAGTTTTCTTGAGAAAAGGTGGTGCATTGCCATCCCGGTGCTGCATTATTAACTAGATAGTCCATTATCACTGCGAAACACACACACATATACGTTATACTCCCGAGCAATGGCACTGTGCATGCAGGCCTCTCATGCAGGCCTCTCATGCTCTCTCTGTGTGTGTGCTCGTTTCAAATATAGCCCTCCAGAATGCTATATGTCTGAAAAGGTCATGTCACAGAGCAATAAAAGCGAGAGTCAGAAGTCAAACATCCATCCTCGGCAGTGGTCACCATGCGTCAGTCATCAGTCTGAAGGGGCTCCACTCATAGCTTCCCTAGCTGCAGCAGCACTTATGCGATAATGACTCCATAACCAAGAGACAAACACGCACACACACAGGCGGGCATGCATTAACTATCCATTGCATAACCGGGGTGGAAATGGTCATAGAGGAGCAATTGAGGAGAACTTCTCCGGGGAGCTTGAAGTGAGAGATTTCTTGCTGCAGTATACATACCATCCATTAAAGCTTCTTTTTTTTTTTAAAGCTACGTCATATGTTGTATAGTCTCACATAGCTAGACCTATCTCCACAGCTAACTGGGAGGGCAGCCCTACTAAATTTTCTCACCCCAGTGATGTCAACTTCTGCTTAAAAGGGTCTTAACACAAGACCAGACAAAGACTTACACACATAAAATATATTGAATTTCTTATCTCATTACATTTCGGAAAGGACTGGCTTCCACATATCCTTGTTTTCATAGTAGGTCTGATTAAATGTATGGATAACATGCTGCTTCTAAGAGATATCCCACATTGCACTGAGCAGTACTAAAACATTACTTGTCGCCACATGCCTTTGATAGGTTAAGTGCAGATGCATAATACTGTCAGTTCAGTTCTTGATAATGTTCGTATAAGCCAGCCAAACAATTTGAAGATGTCAAGGCTCCGGTCAGTAAAATGTACAATTACAGTTTTACAAACAATTAACTGAAAAATGATCAACAGATTAAGATAGTTTAAAATTAGATTCAAATTTGAATGAGACTACTACCAGACTGATATTCAATACCGCACCCTTAGTATTTCTGCAGCCCTTCTCTGCATTCAAATAAATGCTGCTTTCTACCATACAAAGAAAACAATAGACTCCGACAGAGATATACGGCATGATGAAGCCTCACGCTGCACAGCGATGCAAGGCTTCATTCACGAGGAACTAAACTCAACTAAGTGCTCTCAGTGCACCAGTGTGTGTCCACTCTACCTCGTCACGTGCTCCTACAGAGAGAGAGAGAGAGAGAGAACACTGAAAAAATGTGAGAAAGAGGAAAAAAACAATCTTTCAGCTCTCCATTTTCACCTGGTCTGACAGCGGTTTACTGTTTGTGCAATTATATAATGTCACATCAAAGCATTGCATAAGACTCTATTTATATACCTCACCTATGGCTGATGTGAAAGAAGGCTGCTAACAACTGTTAGCTGATCTGGGAGTGGGAGCAGCCTGCATGTTTTCCTCACTCACTCATTCTCTTGTCGACACATAATACACATTCTTTCAACGCTTGCACAAAGCTGTCCTTCAGCCGATTTACAAGAATGTGCAGTCTGTCAACCAATTAGACAAGTCGGAGAGGATGGAAAGTGAAGGCCAGCTAGAGACGAAGGCTTACTATTCTACATAAAGTCTGGGGACTAGCCAATAGGGTAGGTGTTCAATTGTGTCATTATTTGCTGCAGCAGAATTAATGTAGTGAGAAGCACGATATGATACCAGCTGACTGGAACAAACTTTGTTCTGATCGGGCCTTATCAGCGAAACCGAATCTAAACTCGAGTTAGATTCTTGTCAACATTTCTGTCGGGCATACTGCTATAATCATTTGGTCTCGCTGGACTTGCGGCTGTAATTATATTCCACAAATACATAATGTATATTCACAAAGCATGAGATTTCATTCACCTCAAAATCCACATATACTGAATCACCTGAAATCACTGCACAATGAAGAGCAATTTGATCTGAGGGAGCTCCGTATCTGTAATAAGCACTTAGTGTGCCGTCTGCTCTTCCCTCCCGTGTTCCTTCCTGCCATTCACCGCCTCAACAGCCCAGCCCTGCTCTTCATGGCCAATTAGTAGAGCATTTAAGTTTCATGTATGTCATATCCTCTCCGTGTCCACTGCTCCAGAGAAAACGGAGAGAGACCGAGTAAAAAGAAAAAGAGAGAGAGAGAGAGAGGGGGACATCGGCAACGTGCCAATTTTGTCCATTTTCCAGACTCCCTCGGCTCGCCTTTACTGCCTGCTATTACTTCTAGTCACCTTGTTGTGAAAGCTCCTATGGGCAACGGAACAAACAGGCCGGACAGATCACAGAGAAAACACACACTGTGAAGCACATGCACACAAATGTGGTTCTTAAAATCATACTGTAGGTGGATAGAAGCATACTGTAGACTGAAGCAAATAATCACATGGGAGATGTCAACATCAGACTGTGGGCTTTAGAGTCTAAGGGGAGCATGCTGTATAGACAACATTAGCAGGGCTAATTAATTTGCTTTCATTCATCGGCTGCCATGTAATCAACAATTAATTGATCCCCAAAAGTATAACATTTCAGATTTCTCCTCTATGAAAGCTTTATTTAAAAAAATCACACTGGACTATTTTTTCAGCACAACAAATGACATCATACAGGTGCGATGCAAAAAGCCCCCGAAATAATCTTAAATAAGAGACTGAGATTGAAACTACTGATATTCTGTTTTTCCACTGTATATATTCTGCGGCATTCTGGGAAGATTTGCAGGACTGGCTGTCAACCAAAATCCAACTATACTTGCTCCTCTCACAAGAGAAAATATTGTGTTTGGTATTAACATGAAGGACATTAAGAGTGACTTGATATTGAACAATCTGATACTGCTGGCAAATTTTTTCATCGATGCATTTTTTTACCATTTTCAAAAGGGACCTTGTGGACAATCATGTCAGTGCTTTAAGACTAATGAAAGGACAACATGCAAAGTGTCTCCTCAGAGCTTATGAAGAACTGGACATATATGATGATGAGCCCTAGAGCTACTATGGAAGAGTGCAGTCTTATTATTTATTTATTTATTTATTTATGCATTTCTTTTTTGTTCCTTTAATTATTTTCTACCCCCTCTTTTATTTTTGTTATTATATTATTTTTTATAATTTAAGTTATCTTTCCTATCCAATTGCGCCTTTAATGTTAGAAGTATTGAGTTTAGATTACAATGCCTTAATCCCTCAGATATCGTGGTGTACAAATATGAAACACTGAAATACATGTTATCAAGAGCTCGTTATCCTTAGAACATTTTAAAAGGAAATTATCATCACACTTAATTAATGATGTCTAATTATTTTTTGATATGTTTAGATATATATTTTATTTTATTCTGTACTGCTTTTTTGTATGTATTTCATTGTTTTTATTGGATTGTTTTCCACTGTTTGGTTAGGTTTTTCTGCACATTTTGTGTACTTGTTGTTGTTGTTTAACTTTTGTTGTATTTTTTAAATTATGTTAGTTTAGATCTTTCTTCCTTTTTTGTTATTTGTTTGTATAAGCCTGTGGCTTCTTTACCTTTCCTGACACATTTCTTGTTTTTCTTCATTGACTGGATTTTGTGCAGTTTTATAAAATGTATGTGAAAATACATTTTTAAAAAAAATGAATTTTCTTCAATGAAAAAAAAAAAAAAAAAAAAACTTAAATAAATAAGTAAAAAAAAAAAGCTTGAGTTTTTTTTAACTATTTTTATAAAGTGTTGCCTTTGGTTGTTTAACTTTTAATTGGTTTCTATCACACTCGCATCTCTAGTTCGGTTATCCAGTACATATATCTTACTTTAGCAGAGGATCTTGCACCTAACAAACAGCTTCTTCAACAGGCGGATCTCACTCTATTTTCGTCTTGTTTTGGTAAAACACCTGCCACAACTAACCGTGCAGGTACATTTTCCATCAATGCCACCACTCACCTCTCTTCCTGACTGCTCTGCGTGACTTCGGCCAGGTAAACAACCGGGACTGGAGCCCCTAAGACGGCAGCTTTGGGTCCCAGAGGTTGTTACCGGTGTCCCGGCACTGCGCCTCCAGGATGACCAGCTCCATGTTGTCAAGACAACGCCCACATCATGTCACCGCCCTGGTTATACAGGTGACTCCAACTGTCATTGTTCACGTAGGTAACGTTACGAATGATATCCGTAGGCACCAGAGTGTTAGGGGCGGACGGGTAATCAGCTTTGACAGGGGGGGCATTTTTTTCACCCCATATAGCCTTTATTAAGTGTATCTTTAACATAATCATGTTTCATGAAAGTAATAAACTGACAGAAAGGTGTATACGTGCTGCCACTTATGCGCACAGGCGCGCGCGCACGCATACACATGCTGTTATGTCCACAAAAACAGATTATAAACTAACACCGTGTCCTAACTCGATGCAAGCGTCCGACTATCGCGCTGCATCGCGTAGCATCTGACGCTCTCTGTCCACTGAATACGTTAAATCTGCACTCCTGTTACATCATGTAAACAAACCAGGAACATATCAGCTGTGAGCTCCAGATCAGACTGGAGCTGGAGACATAACCACCCATCCATCCATCCATCCATCAATCCATCCATTATTACAGTTATAAATGAGTAAATATACAACTCTCAATATATTTACCTAGTTTATCTCCTTCTGAATTATAACATTGGTGCAATAGTCAAATAAAATCAATGTGAGACATGTCACTACAATACAGTGAGGACATATCACTGCTAACATTGCCTGATGGAAAAAATACCATTGATAAATCATGCCACCGTCTATTTCGAGCACATTTATTGTGGGCAGAATGTAGGCCATGAGTGTATATGGGCCATAGGTTGATGTAGATCATACAATACAATACAACGCCATGACCCAGCATGCACTAACCCACATTCATAACCCGAAGCACACGCATAGGGGACTTTATTTTTGGATGACTCAATCGCTGAATGTGAAAGGTGACATGCCTTCATGGAAGGGACAGCGATTTGGGGACAGTCTCCGTCTGTCCTTGACATGGAGGGGAAACGCTAAGAGGATAGCTTAGAGTGGTGATAGGCCTAGTTTTTCCATGCCCTGAGGACTTAGACAGAATCACCCAGATGTATTTTGGCATTGTGAGTGGTGCGGAGAAGCTATTTGTGTGTCTCGTGGTGTCAAGCAAGTCAAAGTCCATTTTGCAGTTTGGGGCCAGACAGACGCCGAGAGTGGTCATGGCTGGGTATGTAGGGCAAAAAACCCGTAGTCTCATGCCTACTTGGTCTCTTGCCACTTTTCTGCTGCAATGCAAGCTAGATATCCTCTCTCTGCAGAGTATACAGCTACTGCAAGAACTGTGATTGGTCTGTTTGAGCTGGTTTCTATTTACTTTACTTGCCAGTTCAGTTGGGTTTGTTGATAGTGAGGACTACAGGCTGGAGAACAGCTGAGTAATCAGTTTTTTTCTCAGTAATGCTAAATTTGTTTCTTCTGATCTAGCAAAACCTAGTTTCATCTTTCTCCTCACAACTTTCAATAAATGAATGAGAAATGTAGACATGATTGATGATGACCATGTCAGCATAACCACTATAATACTTAAGAAGTACACTGTGACCTCAAGGACCAGTTTATACTCTTATCAGCAAATATGGCAAATCTGCAGTAAATTCACAACAATGAAACAATGGCATAAAGCAGCAGGAGGTAGAATTAGAGCAAATGTGATTAAAAAAGTTATTTTTATAAAACAGTCACTATATCCTGACAGTAGTGCATGAGACAGGTCATCTCAGTGTCCTCCGGTGCTCCTAATGGTATCTGCAAGATTTCACAGACCGGAGGAAAACAACCAATCAGAGCCGAGCTGGAGCCTGCCGTTTATGAGCAGCTGTCAATCACTCACAAACTCAAATCAAATGGTCAAACTAGGCAGCGCTGATTGACAGTTGCCTCCGTTGAATGAACAGCCAATAGGAACGCTCTCAATATGAAATGACCTGTGATTGGCCAAAGCCTCCCGTCACGGGCTAGATTTTTTTAAAGCCTGAAAACAGAGCCATGAGGAGGTGTAGAAGTATGGTTTTCTCCCAGAACACTCGAATTACAATATGCTGAAAGGTTATTATGGAATATTTGCCCAATGATGCCAAAAACATTCTGCTTACTGCCGCTTTAATGGTAATTACAGTGTGTTTTCAACTGTGTCAACAGGTAGAGGAAACTCTGTGAGCTCACAAAGCTATAGCACATTTACCACAAAAACACTGTCTGTAAGCAGAGATAAGAGTCTCACAGCGTTAATGCCACACAGTTGTAGAAACCGCAGTTACCCTGAGACAAAAGACAGAAACAAAGCAGAACAAAAACAGACGAGTGAGTTGAGAAAAAAAAAGAAAAATAGGAAGGAAGGAAGATGGGGAAGGAAACGTCAGTGATAATGAAAAAGAGAGTGAAATGTGGCAAAAAAAAAGAAAAACAGACGGCAAGAAAATTGGAGGAAACGCAAGAAATCATGTGAAATTGAAATTGAAAGAGAACAATTTTCCACACCCCTAAGTGCACTCCTAACAAGCTGATGCTTTGGCAGTACTTAATGACTGACTGTAAATATTCATGAGATTCAGTAGCAATTTAAATGTTCTGAATTTATTCCTTTAAGTTACGAAAGAGTCTACATCGAAGAAAAATCCAATGCTTGCCTAACTGGATCCCTGGTTGGGCGACACTTTGGAATGTATTTTTCTCACTTGAATTACTTCATTTCCACTCCCTAGATCACGTCTCGGTACCTGGAGGAGACGGCGAATACCACACCGTGCTGTTCTGATTCATTAGAAAGATAGCAGACTTTAAAACATATTGGTGAGCAACATGCAGCAGAGCAAAACGTTCAGGCTAGTGGCTGAAGCGAGAGGCAAATCTTGCCCACAAAGTGTTATTGTTCAGGGCGTCATGGCCAGACTTTACTGAACATACAGTTCTCTATAGCACAAAGAACAACCAAGAACATAAAATACAAGATAAGACCGCTAGAAGAACGTCCTTATTGGGAAGAGTCATATATTGCCAACTCCACAAGTGCTTAAAACAAGGCTCTAAGCAGTGACAATAGGCTTGTTCTCCCCTCCAAAAAGCCATCTAGGCTCACAGTAGTGTCTCAGAAGCTAAGTGAAGATGACAGGCGTGCCACATTGAGCCTATTTCTATTGACAGATGCAGAGAGCCCGAGCAAAGGCTCGACTTTGCTGGCAATCTGTTGTCACTCATTGCTCTACAGCTTCACTCATTGTGTTTACATGCACACTATAACCAGATTACAGTGAATAATCTGATTAAGCTCTCAGGCCATTAATGTGGATGTTCTGACAATCTTGAAATGTTACCTGTGCTGTATTTATAGCAGTGAAATCTTTCACGCAACCCGATCCAGCCATTTTTTATAACGTCACGAAACCGCTCGGATCAGCTGGCTGTAAACGTGTTTGGACTCAACTGTTCTCTTATTTGTGTTATCATGGGAAGTTATTTTCAGTTTGACATTAAAATATCCTTCCATCCAGAATTCCTTTTGCACTTTCATCCAAAACTGAATCCAATAAAAATAAACTGGCAAAATGTACTGTTTCGAAACTCACTCAATTGGCTTGATTCAGATTATTTCAGTGTTTTTCTGCCAGATTTGTTTTTTTTATCATCTTTGAAATAAGCCTCATTATAATTCCTTGTGAATTTCCATCCAAAACAACATGCAAAAAAAAACCACCAACTAACCCACTTGTTTAGTAATTGAGGCTGAATAGATTTAAATGGACATTTATTTTCTCCAAAGAAATCTCAATCTCCATCAACATAGCAAACAAACACGAGGCCACACCCACCGAGGGCTGAGGCTTAAACCAACAAATAAGGGCTGTATTCACAGCCTGTCTGAGAGTGACATAACTGGTGGGACGCTTTAACACACTGCTGGCAGTGTTTCTGAAAGAAAAAAAAAAAGGCTGCTAGCCAAAAAACGTGTGGCAGCCCTTAGAAAACCTATAATTAGAGCCACTAAACAGGAAAAACAGGATATTTGCTGAATTTGAACCGATGTAAACTGTATTTAATTATTTATTTTATTTTCTATATGCATATAGCAACACTGCAATTGCCATTAGTGAATTCATGTATCATGTATGTATCAACATGAACTTGCATTTATATATAGCACCTCTCTAGTTTTCTGAACACTCAAAGCACTTTACACTACATGTCAGCATTCACCCATTCATACACATTCATACACTGATGGCAGAGGCTGCCATGTAAGGTGCCAACCTGCCCATCAGGATCTAATCTAAATACTCATTCACACCGATGTCACAGCCTTCAGGAGCAACGTGGGGTTTAGTATCTTGCTCAATGACACTTCGACATGTGGACTGGAGGAGCTGGGTTTCGAACCGTCGACCTTCCGATTGATGGCCACCTCTGAGCCACAGCCACTCCTTAAAAATCCAGTCATGCTTACTAAATTCCTACCTTGATTTGACATCACCTGATTGAAATGTTTAAAGGGGCAGTGTGTAGGATCTTTGCTGATTTGCAACCAACTCAAACTTGTCCCGTGTGCCAAGTGTGTAGGAGACTACGATGGCTGATGCGAAAACGCGAATGGCCCCATCTAGAGCCGGTGTTTGGTTTGTCCGTTCTGGGCTACTGTAGAAACATGGCGGCAGGTTCCGTGAAGAGGACCCGCTCCGTATGTAGATATAAATGGCTCATAAAAGGTAAAAAAAAAACACGATTCTTATTTTCAGGTGATTATACACTAAAGAAAAGATACTTATTAATATTATATTCTATTTATGCCAACAGATCCCCCTAAATGTTACACACTGTCCCTTTAAAACATGAATATTGCCTTTTGTAGAGGGCTGCTTCTACACACCATGCAGAGGTTGAACATTCAGTGCGTGATTGGCATATCTTCACTTTTTAATGTACAGACTGCTTCATCAGCTTTTTCATACACACAAATGGGGACAAATCCATTATGCCACATGCAATGCTAAGTGTTACACATATGGAGGCTAAAGGAAGTGAGCAGTTCATGGCAAGATCTGCCAACAGCTTACTGTAACAAGGCAAGAAGTAAAGAACAACATGTGGTATTTTACCTCACTTTAAAAAAGTCATTGCATAGTACTGATTGCGACACTTAAATGGTGTAATAGCACATCAACAGTTTTGTCCTTTCACTGAAATGGCTGATGAGAACACTACATAGCTAGTACCACCAAACTAACGGATGTGACTGCTGCTCGGTGAGGACTGCCGTCACTCTACTGGACAATAGAGTTTTCATGGTCGCAGGAGGAGAGGGCCACTCCAACAGAGAGGCACTCAGAGCCTAATCTGCAGGGTACGGTGGCACTCTTCACCAGCAGCGGACAAAACAATTCACAAGCAATTTCAGTAATCGCCGAGTTGGGGCAATGCAGACAAAATGAAAGCATACAAGAATTTCCACGTTCTGTGTGTGTGTCATCCCAGGCATCCTCTTCTGCTACCTTCCTTCAGTCTCCATGGACACTCCAACATATCATCTTCCACAGAGGGCTCTCTCACATCTTACATATCTCACCACAACAGCACAGTCTGCCTCTCACTTATTGTTCTGCCCTCCACGCCCTCATCCTTGCTGTTTGGCGAGCTACTGCCTTGTAAAGCGAACCCAGTCTCCGAGTCCCACTGCAGGAGAATGGGAGGGAGGAAGCCAAAAAACTACCTTAGGAAACGCGCTGGCATCCTGTTGTTAGGTTTGTTGCAGATACACAAAGGATGCAAAGCCACTAAAAGTGAGGAGAGGAAACACTCCAAAGGCAGATTTTTCTGTGTGACTTTACACATCAAAAGAGTGAAGAAAAGAGAAATTGCAACACCGTGGTGACGCATTTCAAGGCAGTGCTATGAGCAGTGCTTGCATTCATCTACAAAACCTTTTCACTGATGAAATTTCAGTGCATACACTTTGCTGTTTACTTGGCCTTATTTAAGACTTTAAAGTTTATATTCAGACTAGGGCTGTCAATCGATTAAAATATTTAATCGTGACATGGCAAACTCAAGCCCAACAGGCAACAACAGCTGTCAGTGTGTCAGTGGGCTGACTTGACTATGACTGGCCCCAAACTGCGAGGGATTATCATAAAGTGGGCATGTCTGTAAAGGGGAGACTCGTGGGTACCCATAAAACCCATTTTCATTCACATATCTTGAGGTCAAAGGTCAAGGGATTCCTTTGAAAATGGCCATGCCAGTTTTTCCTCGCCAAAATTTAGCGCAAGTTTGGAGCGTTATTTAGCTTTCTTACCGACACAAGCTAGTATGACACGGTTAGGTTTTTCTAGTTTCATATGATGCTGGTATATTCACTCTAGCTTTAAAACTGAGCCCGCTACAACTTAAAAATCGCAAGTTGCATTAATGCGTTAAAGAAATGAGTGGTGTTAAAACAAATTTGCGTTATTATCGTGTTCACTCAGGACAGCCTTAATTCAGACATGACATATTCTCTTCTTAAGGTAGACCTGCCACAAGTGAGGCAGTGAGTATCAGGGTTGGGACATAGTGAATTATACTACAGGGATATCAGACAGTAATAAGCATGGGAGGAAACTGTTATCAGAATCACTGATTAAACTATTATTTTCAGATAACCTGACCGAGCTGAGGTTTCATTATCCCTCCTAGGGTCATGACACTGCAGGTCAAACTCAAAGAGATAGCAGTGATAAAGACAAACTGATCAAATACGCTGTGGCTACTACAGTACATGTAACATCACAGAAGGACAAAACAACTAGTTAAAGGTACATTGTGTAGGATTTGGCAGCACCCCTGAGTAAACCTCCGCTCACTCCTCCCTTTCCAAAACTGTGGTAACGTTGTTGGCCTCGCTCAGAGGCCATTCTTGCCATAATAACACTACTTTAGGAGCAACGGAAGTCAGACCGCTAGAGCCAGTGTTTGGCTGTGCAATTGTAGACAAATGGCGGAGCAACATGTCACGGAGCCGCTCCCTATGTAGATATGAAGGGCTCATTCTAAGCTAATGATAATCACAAGAAAATGATGAATGTAATTCAGCACAATTTATTTTATTGCCTCACTGTTCACTTCAAGTTACTGCTAATGCAAACAGAACATTTCCTACTGCTGCTGCTTCACATTAAAAGCGTTCAACTGACCAAATATGTGACAACAATTGGTTCTCAAAAATGTGTCTACAAAACAAGACGGTGGTTGTTTTATGCAATTTTGTGGACAGTGAATCGTTTTTTAATTTTCCCAAGGTAATAATGGAACAAGAAGGAGCAGCCACATGAATCAGGTCGTGGTTGCAATTATTTTTAACTGTCTTCTTTATTAACACTCCAGAGTTTGTTTGGCTGCTGGCTAATCAGAAACATGATTGGCTCCTTTATTGTATTTCTGACAAAGTAGATGCTCCGGGAGTGTTCGCAGTCGTGTAAAAACCTCACTTGCTGTTACCATGGCAACCAATGGTGTTGCCAAATCAATCAGGACCAAAATCTCGAGGATTACAACTTTAAATCTTTTGTTTAGTTTGAGTGAACAAGTCTTAATGGAAGGCTAACAAGTGTCTCCAGTGTTTAGACCGTTACTGTGTTCCAAGTATTAGGCAGGGCCCTTCCAAAGGGAGACAAAGAACTAGCAGGAGGTTTTAGGAGCATATGCCTAAAGACTGCTAAGTCGTAATGTAATCAGATCTGGCCTGAACATTACATACTTATTGTGCCGTTCATCTGCTTTCTTCCCCCGTGGCGTTGGTGCCAGGTTGCACCAGCTTTTGGCTCGCCACTCCCAGATCCCGGCCTACCTCCTGACTCATCTACTTTTTCTTCAGTTAGTGATTTCCAAAATTTCAGAGAATGACTTTCAGCAGAGTACGAGCCTGAACGTGTTTATTCTGCTGTTTTTTGTGTGTAGGTGGGGAGCATCAGCGATAGAGAGACATAGTACGAGCAAAGGGTTGGCTTATTCCCAGTCAAGCTGGAGTGTGAGTTGTACCCCTTTAATGAACATGAAACATCATTTGTTTTTGGCCTACAGTCTATTGAGGCTGCCGTGGGTGGAAAAACTACTCTCTCCTCCAACACATTCCTTCCTGACTTTTTTCCAAATTAGTAACTTTAGAAAGAAGCCCATGCAGTGTGCTGTGAATGCGTGGGACGGACGCCAAAATTGGAACAGCAAAAAGCTTTTTCTAAATTTCTTCTCCTCCTGTAAAACTCCATTATAGCTGCACTGGAAATATCTCGACTATAATGATGCTGCATTATCTATTTTCAGGCCATTTTCTGCAGGAGTCAGTAAATCTGCCACCAAATAAAAATGGATCCAGAGTTGCAGTGACATCTGTTTCTAAAAAACATGACGGCTGTGGCCCTCATTAGGCAGTCAGTCAGTAAGTATGGATGGATGGTGCAAAAGTATCACGGATTGAGAGCAACTCGACAGTCAGTATGACGCATACTAGGAGTGTAAGAATATATGGATACACATGAGTATCGTGATATTATGTGTTGTGATACTGTATCGATTCTCAAAAACACTATTGATTTTTAATTAACGTCTTAAAAGTCCGGCCCGGCTGTTATTCTGTCTTTTTTCTGGTAACGTTATAGCATGATGAGTAAGGGTGGGGGGCTCATTCAAAGAGTAGCCTTGGAACCCCTGACCACCTTAATCCGCCACTGGTAGCGGAGTCAGTTTTAAAACTAGAAAACCTGAGGAATCCAGTGGTACTAACCATGTTTTCTACTAGCTTATTGCGAAGGAGGCTAAATAACGCTCAAAAGGTGCGCTAAATTTTGGCATGGATAAACTGGCATGACCATATTCACAGGGATCCCTTGACCTCTGACCTCAAGATATGTGAATGAAAATGGGTTCTATGGGTATTCCCAAGTCTCCCCTTTACAGACATGCCCACTTTATGAGAATCACATGCAGTTTGGGGCAAGTCAGTCAAGTCAGCGCACTGACACACTGCTGTTGTTACCTGTTGGGCTTGAGTTTGCCATGTCACGATTAAATATTTTAATCGATTGACAGCCCTAGTCTGAATATGAACTTTAAAGTCTTAAATAAGTTTTTTGCATGCATTACAAACGTGGTATTGTGTGTTATTTTCGCCTATTTTAAAATGATTTATTTCTGGTGTGTTCTTTATATAATGACAGTTTTCCTAAAATGATATATAAAAGAAAAATATCACAATATATCGCTCTATAATATCTCAGTATATCGCAATATATCAAATGTTTATCCCTGTATCATGATAGATATCTTATCGCCAGATTCTTGCCAATACACAGACAGAAGAAGATGAACACATAATTGTGAGCTCATAGCCAGATGAGGTTCACTTTTTTTTCTTGTCTTAAATGACTTGAGTGTCCGACTCACTCAACCGCCCAAGGCCTTGCTGCAATTTACACATTCCTGAAATGCTAATTCTTGGAAAAGTGTCAGACGAGTCAGCAGAATCTGTGGTGCACTTATTACACAACACTGTCTCACTTTACTAACCCTACCTGCTGTCTGAGAGGAACGGAGCCCGCGAGAGCAGTTCAAAATGCCAAGCAGCCGTCTGGAAGAAACACGGCACACCCGAGCGTCGCATAATGCTCTCAATAACAATCCCTATCTCATCCTAACTAGCTGGATGCAAGCCATAACACAGCGTTCTCTGAGCAATGAACATCATTTTCCAGGAGCTATTTAGAACTCCAAGTGATTGCATTGTGGACTTTCTGGTTCGTACACTACCTCCCTTACACCACCTACACACACACACCTGGAAACCAGCACCACCCACTCACAAAAACCCTGCTGAAATGGCATTTTAAGATGTTGCATAATCCTTGGCAACCCGACTGCACAAAGGCAGACAACAACCCCTGGAGTCAGATTACACCGAAATGACTCTTCTGGATGTGGAAATGTTACTAGAACAAAAAGGAATGATTCAACAAGTGTACACTGCAGTAATGTACTGTACATCAGCTTAATGCCAGTTACCTAACCGCGGAAGATTTACATTCCTGCCCTCACAGACCCTCCTCAAATCTGTGAAACCACTCTAATAAGACTTAAGCGACAAGAAACTGACACTAATATGAGTTTTAATTACTGGTTAAGCTTATCTAAACAAAATGTGTGTCACTTTTCTAGATCAACTCCGTCTCAAGGCTGACTTAATCTCCTTAACGTGAGGTGCTGCTGTGTGATCTACAGGCGGATGGCATCTTCAGGTCTGGAAAGCACTTCCTTGTTTATTCCCCAGACACACTTGTGTGATTGCAGCAGAATGCAAAATGACATCCTAAAAAATCGAGCACCAGAAAGCGTTCACAGTATAGAGTGCTCCAGGGGTGACGTATTTTTGTAAGCCAACCAGAAAGTTAGCATCGCCCTGGGTTCACTCGACAAAAAGCCAATGGGATTTTTCCATTGGCTTTTTGGATTATTGCAGAAAATAAGCTCTGTGGC
This sequence comes from Sebastes fasciatus, assembly GCF_043250625.1. NCBI lineage: Eukaryota > Metazoa > Chordata > Actinopteri > Perciformes > Sebastidae > Sebastes > Sebastes fasciatus. The sequence goes on from NC_133809.1 coordinate 12,112,443, forward strand.
AAACACACATTTAGGATACTTACACATTTTGTTCAGTAAGATAATCTTCACAAATGAACACCACTTTCATGGTTTTTGGAAGTGTAAATGAAATCGCCAGAAGTAAAAAGCTAACGTTAGGATATGAACTACATCACGGTCGCAAGTATACACAACGTGGCTGTAAAGGCGGACGAGTCGGCATGATGACGTTTAGTAGTCTCATTTAGCCGTATGTTAGAAACCATCATTTTAAAGACTCATAAAGGCTTTAAAATTCATGAGTGGGATATTTATTTATGTATTTTATATCGTAGAACAAAACGTTAAAATATGTTAAGCTTGTGTTAACCACAGATCTTATTTCAGGCATCTGACTCAAAACCCATTTAAAAAACCCATCGACTTCCAGACGAGGGAACCGGAAGTGCTAATGTGCTAACTTATTTCAGAGTTTTAGGACTCATGGTGCCTGCAAATGGGGTTATGTTTCCGTGTTCGCGAGAAAAGTCCATATGAACGCCCCCCTCTTGTGGTATTCATGACCTCGGAAGTGGAAAGTTTCTGAAAGCTCCGAGTTCACGACTTATGATGTGTTTGTTGACATTGTCAGAAATGGCGGAGGCCTTGGAAGTTCATTTTCAGCGCATAATAAGTATTGTAATTTTAGTTGTATATTGTAATTCTTCATAATTTTATAATATGTCTAAGGAAAATATTGATATTCCCACCTGCCTCATCGCTTTCCTCTGTCATTATGCCTTCGCATTTCCTGCATTATGTTACCCACTTGCTAGCTTGCTAAAATGTTAGCCTCTAGTGGCTTCTAGACGGCGACAGTAACGTCGCCGTTGCTTAGCAGCGGTGTTCTCACGACTTAACCACTTAAACGGCAAGCATATTGTGTACACGACTTACCATGTACTATGTACAATGTCCTTCAAATGAAACTTGGAAACACGAGTTCACAAGTTTCATTTGAAGGACCATCATTCCTGTAGCACTCTATAGGCAACAATGTTGCTCTTACTGTATTACTTTCCTCCATAAAACTACAAATCTGTCGGGTGCTTTGTTTTGCAGAACAACAGTTTAAAGACTGCATGAAAAAGGCCCGACCTAAAGCTGAGTCAATGTAAAACAAATCCAGTTACAGAATTTCCTGGAATCAGAAAATCTGTTAGGTTTACCAACGTGCCTTATCATCACCGGCACAATAACATAATCAGCAGAGATCCTTTTCAAAACGCAGCAGCAATATTGTTCAGTACGTGGCGATGCGAAGGTCAGGCAGCCCCGTGAAAGGCTTAGATAAACATTAAGTGTTTACCGAGAGAGGGCCTGTGCTTTGTGAGGCTAATACAGCACTACAAAGCAATCTCATCCCCTCCTCGTCTATATAAAGCCCTTCATATGCACACGCCTGTGTACGTATATGTTTCCATGTACGTTCATGTGTATTTTTGACCTGTACTCCCTCTGGGTTTGCTACGGCACGCTGAGCTCCGGGCATCATAACCTCATTCCTTCTCACTGTTAAGTAAACTCATCTCCACTTCCCTCTGGGAACGGGCTGCTGGTCACTCCGAGGAATGCGTTACTGTTTTGTACAAGACCAGCTTTTCTCTTGTTTTGAACAAATCTGCAGCAGCAGCAGCAAAGTAGTGGCTTGATGCATTTATTCCCCCGGTGGGACAAGAAGCGATTGCTGAGGAGAGGGGAAAAAGTGCATCACAACATCGCCGGCATGTCACTCAAATTCCACGTGGATCATACAACGATCCCTAAATGTGTGTGTGTTTCACTGTGTTAGCTCCCGTGATATGGCTCTAGAAGCATGACATTGGAGAGAGAATCAATAGCTCACAATGAGAGGGATCTTAAAAGGTTTATAACAGGATGTACCTCCTATGTTGTATACATTTCAAGCTGGCACAGGGACAAACACAGGAACTTGAACACACGATGCATATGATATTTAAAGCAGCAGTAGGTAGAATTGGGGCAAATATGATTTAAAAAAAAGTTATTTTTATAAAATGGTCACTATATCCTGACAGTAGTGCATGAGACAGGTAATCTGCAAAAAACATCATGTGCCTCTGTGTCCTCTGGTGCTCCTAATGGCATCTATACGATTTCACAGACCGGAGGAAAACAACCAATCAGAGCCGAGCTGGAGCCTGCCGTCTCTGAGCAGCTGTCAATCACTCGCAAACTCCAAACAAACGGTCAAACTAGGCAGCTCTGAACAAATATGAATCAATATTCTGTTACTGTAATGCCTATTTCTCACCTCAAATGTTTTCAGAAACCTCTTGTAGTGTACTGTTTAGCTGTAAACTGAGAAAGTTTGTGACTCGGCAGCCATGTTGAGATCAGTTGAGGAAATACCAAGCACCGCCTACCAGCCGGAGCACACTTTTATTCATTTTACAGCTAAACCTTACACTACTAGAACTACAAGATGTTTCCGAAAACATTTCAGGAGAGAAATAGGCATTACAGTAACAGAATATTAATTCATATTTGATCAGCGCTACCTAGTTTGATTGACAGCTGCCTCCATTGAATGAACAGCCAATAGGAACGCTCTCTCTCTCTCTCTGAAATGACCTGTGATTGGTCAAAGTCTCCCGTCACGGGGCTCGATTTTTTAAAACCTGAAAACAGAGTCATGAGGAGGTACAGAAGTCTAGTTTTCTCTCAGAACACTTGAATTACAATACACTGAAAGGTTATTATGGAATTTTTGCCCAATGATACCAAAAAAATTCTGCCTACTGCAGGTTTAATGGACATAATGCCTTTGCAGTAAGCTGACTACATTGCTTCCTTAGCTGAAAAAGGTATAAAACATGTACCTGAGAGGAGATATGAGAACACGGTGTACAGGTATAGGACAGACATTAAAAAATGATTTTCATGGCCTTGGCCAGACTGCAGGAAAGCTCTTGTTTGTCTAGTCTAGTAACCTGGTTTCATCGCTTTACCTCTAATCTGACAGCACCCCTTGAAGGAAGGGGACTGCTTATAATGGAATAAATAGCAGGATACACAGGAGTGACCTTTTCACAGCTCCAGTGGAGCATTTATTCAGTTCAGATGCAACACTCTGCTGCTGTTATATGGGGGAAACTAGTAAGATTTAACAACTCAAAGTCAGTATGGGCACACTGAAACCCTTACTGATGTCATCCTGAAGCAGCCACAGTGCTTTGTCATCTATTCCACTACAGCTGTTTGCTCTCCAAAATAGTCCCAACAAACAATCCTATAAGAATATTAATAATTCAATTGTTTTATTCTTATTTTATTCTAACGTTTTTTATCTTTTCTTTTGTTATTACACTGTTTACTTGCACCAACAAAACCAAAGCAAATTCCTAGTGTATACCTCTTACACCTGGCAATAAACACGATTCTGATTCTGATAATAATAGTGGGTTGGGCTGTAAAAAGGAATAAAAATGGAGAGAATAAAATGCTTTATTATTCTAATAGAGACACAAAAAAAGCCTTCCTTACCTGGCTTTGTGGGACAGCGCCGTCTTGATGGTGTCACCTCAGGAAAAAAGGTTGCAAAGATGATCTCCTGAATTGGGTTAACGAAGAGGCGGCCAACCAGTCAGTCAGGCGGAGGAAGAGGAGGAAGAGGAGGAGGAGGAGGATGTATGTGATGAAGGGGTGAAGCCCATGTTCATTACGTGTCCCTCCAACATTTGACCTGCTACTGTCTGTCTGTCGCCCCTCAGCACCCGGAGATCAGCAGGCCTCCCTGGGTGAAACACAAACAGCAACAACCAGATGAAGAGCTGCAGCAGCTGACTCTCTCTCTGCTGGGTTTGTTTGGACACCGGAACAGCGTGTCTATAATCTCGATTACTGAAGAAGGAGTGCGCAACGTCCACAGCTCGTCACGGCTACAACGAATATGTGGCGCAAAGAAAAAAGCAGGATCTTGTTGCAGAGAGAGAGAGAGAGAGAGAGAGAGAGAGAGAGAGAGAGAGAGAGAGAGAGAGAGAGAGATCCGTGGGCGGTGTGTGTGTTGTTTACCTCTCCGACGTCCTGCTCGGGAGGAAATCAGCTGCTCTGCACTGGAGAGACGCCATTTGTTGGCGAGAGGAGGCTTCTCTCCGTCTGCTGCTGCTGCCGCTTACAGGAGAGAGAGAGCAGAGACACCACAACAAGCTTTACGCACACGACAGTGACCTCTGCTGTCCAAATACTGCTGTCACCCTTTGCTAAGAGTCTCACTTCCCTCTAGTGGTATACAGCCATGCAGACACTGGTTGCAGATACTTTCCAGGTTTTGAGACCCTGGATAACTAATATACCAGCCAACATGTGTATGTGGGGCCCATGTGGGTAGTAAATGGGATGCAAAATGCGCCCTATATGGGATTGTCCATGGGTTCCATAGTGGCCCCATGCCAATTGCCCTTGTGGGTTTCATGCAGGAGTACACTGGGTGTTATATGGGCCCAATCTGGGCAACATACACCAAAACCCATCTCGGCCCCAGGTTTAAGTTCTATGTGGGTACTACATGGGGACTCCATGGGCTGAAATATGGGTTGTATGTGGGTTTTTCCACAGTTTCCATGTTGGCCCCATGCACTAATTTCCCAGTAGTGACCCAACTAGGACCCACACGGGTAGCCCACATGGGGAGCCCATGTGGGACCAATTTAGTTGATCCAAGTGGGCGCCATTTGTGTTGCCCATTCTGAGCCCATGCACTAATTTCCCATTACTGACCCACCCAGAACCCACTTGGGTGGACCTACTTAGTTGATCCAAGTGGGCCCCAGATAAGATGCACATTTTGGGCCCATACCCACTTGGTACCCAGATACCCCCAGCATAACCTATGTGGGGCCCACATAACCATGTTGGCTGGGATATCCCTAATGCAATGGAGGTGAGTGGAATTTAGTTTTTGGTGTAATTTTCACTAGATTTTGTCTGTATTGGGATGGATATCTCAAAAAACCTGAGCAAGTAAAATCAAATTAATACACATGCATAAAAAAAATTTGTTTTTAAAAATGTGCTGTTAAATCAGAGTAGGTTTTCTTGAACTCGAGGGGGCCTCAAGTCTGCAGAGACTTCCCAGCAAAATGAGGTTCAGTTAAGTTTCATTTCATGCACTTCAATGGCATACAAATAACAACTAGTTTACATCCAAGTTGTTTTTTGTACTGCAACTATAACATGGACGATACTACAAGTAAATGTATACTCATGTATATCATGTTAGTTTACTATTTAAAATACTTGTAGTCCATTTTTTAGTTTGTGAAAGTATACTTTAAACAATACTCTCAGTAAACTACTGCAAAGTATACTTGTATGTTTTCTTTACGTTAATTTATAGGACTTAGCGAAATATACTTTTCTGTATACTTTTCAGTATAAGCCAAGAATACTTCAGCTCTCAGTTGCAGGACTGAAGTGAAACCTTTGATAAATGTAATGTATAACCTCTGCAATCGCCTTTTTCCAAGAGACGGTTCAATATACTAGTACAATATTTACTCACTTCCCTCTAGTGGTACTTTGTAGTATACAGACATGCTGTAGTTTGCAGATATTATTTTTCCAAGTTTTGAGATCCAGGACAAATTAATACATCCCTAATGCAATGGAGGTGAATGGAATTTAGTTTTTGGTGTCATGTTTCAATATGAGCACCAAACACTACATTTATTTTGCCTCCTCTGTATTGGGATGGATATCTCAACACACAAGCAAGTAATACCCAAACTATACACATGCATAAAAACAATGTTGTTGTTGTTTTTGGTGAATTTAAAAAAAAAAATCTGCTGATAAAACAGAGAAGATTTTCTTGAACTCCAGGGGCCCTCAAGTCTGCAAAGAGTTCCCAGCAAAATGAGGTTCAGTTTAGTTTCATTTCATTCACTTGAATGACAAACAAATACGCTCTCATCTGCAGGACTGAAGTGAAAGGAAAGGCAAAAATAGAAGAAATACAATGTACAATGACTGTGCTTTGATTTGTATACTGTACTTGTCTACCAGGTTGCTAAGACAATTTAGAAACTAGAGACCTCAACAGTATGGATAACAGGACAGAGCAGTCTGCTCAGCAGGATAGACTAGTTATTGAGGATTACAATCTTAGAATTCATTTCATTTGTCAGAGTCAGCCATGGCAACTGTTCAACTTCCTTTACACCTTACAAGAGCCAGGGTGACTGGTTTCTGCTCTGCTATAATGGGATGAAATGCCAGGAAACAAATTGTTCATGAGCAAAAAGTAGTTATATTAAAGTTGTTTAAACAAAAGTCATGTAAAATGTATTTTTCCACATCAGTTTATAGCTGTTTTTCTTATGCCAGGAGCTTTAGACTGGCCTTTAATTGGCCATAATGTAATAAAGTGACTTTTTATGATAATTGAGGGTGCTACATATGGAGCAAAATAAAATGAAATAAAACATAATTTTTTTAATGGAAAAATATTTTTATTAAAGCAGATTTGCTCACACAAGTGTCTACCGTGCAAGAAAACAATATACTTTATATACAACAATATATATCTATTTATTTATCAAAAAAATATTTTTTAATTTCTTAACACTTTTTTTAAACAACCATAAGCAGTGCAGTAAGTGACAACAGTTACAGACATACAGTAAATAAAGATAAAAACACCCAAAGCTCAACAAAGGTAAATCAAGCGGATTTTCACCACTCCAGCTTCATGTCAGCTTTGCTCCACACATATTTCCCTCCTCTCTTGAGAAACATCTTTTCATCGAAGCCGCTAAAGCAGATGGCCTCCTTCACGCCGACATCGAGGATGGATTTAGACGGGTCCTTCCGTCCCTCTCGACAGTCCAGGAAGCGCATCTGGAAAATGAAGAAAGAGGAAATCAGCTATAAATGCTTTAAATGTGGTACGCTACCTGTGTATTGAACAGTTAGAAGACAAAAAATGAAAAGTAGCAATATTAAGAGGAGTCTTTTTAGTCCATAAACAATATACGGTACTTACGTATTCATCCAGGATCAGGTAGGAGTTCCTCATCTGTGAAGACAAAGAAGACAACAAACTTCAGTTATGTTCGTCTAGCATCTGATTCCTGATATTGTCACACTATTTACACGCTAGCAACACTGCTGATGTTGCTCCACTCCAAATAGAAAATGTCCTACAAAAATATTCCAGTATTATTTCTGACAAGATTCAGGATGAGTTGGGCCTTGGGTCGGGGGCAGACTGGGACTGAAGTTCAGCCCAGGACTTTGAGATAGAGAGGCTGAAAATATTTTGGCAGGAATTTAAACACTAATACATTTTTTTTTGTGGTACAAGGGCGTAGGTTTGTTTAGTCATAATAACTTCCGTTTGATGGGACCAGATTAAACCTGTCTAACCTCAAATATTTACCTAGTGTTTCCTGATATGATCTTCTCCTAGCCCCAGTGGTGTCCCTACCTAACCTACGCCCTCATTGTGGTATAAAGAAAATATGATGATGACCTAAAAGGCACTTTAGGATGTCTCGCTGACACCTGTCACCTCAGTTTGTACAAGCACGTCACCACCGCACTGAATCAAAACAAGACCAGTCAGGCAAGCTGAGGTGAGCTTGTGACAGCTTGTGATGGTCACGATGAAAATAAACAGATTTCAACAAAAGTGAGGATCAGTCCAAATTTGGAGGGGCCGCTCGTATCCCCCCCTCAATACTGAAAATATTAGATTGGCCTAGGTGTACATTTCAACTTGTTAAAACTCAATAAAGATCTCTATTTATTTTTTTAAAAAGACAAAAAAAAGAAAGACAGGACCCTCACAGGACCCGTAATAAACTAAAGGTAATTTTATACTCCAATTATGGGACATCTAATTTGATTTCTTGCTTACTATCTCTTTCCCATTCACTTTAAAATTCCACTGTTGATGTGCTTAGTGTGATGGGAACATTTTGATGACAGTTAATACATTTAGCCACAAGCGGTATTGTGACCATTGTTTATTTCCCATATTTATACCCTGGTTTTGTGAAAACAGAGAGGCTTATATCTGGGCAGGACACCCCAGGTGAATGGGAATATTATATAGGAATGAATAACATGGGTATCATAGCATTATTTTGATATCAATATGTACAAACTATACAAACTCGCGCTTCATTTTTCACTCGTTCAATAAAATGGGACAGATTTTGGTGAGATTTGACTAGCTGTCATTCTTTTAGAGATGTCACCGTATCTCAATAAGAGAATTTTGTTACTGTAAACCATATAAAGCCCTAATTTCATGCATTGATTAACTGATTCGCTGATGTTTTTGTAAAGTTACTACCCAAAATCAGATGTTTCTAAGTCTATGGGTATAAGTTTGTGCATGTAAACATATCTACAGTCATATTTGTTGCCACTGATAACAATCTCATGTCATACCTTCTCATTGGACTCAGGAACGAGGCAGGAGACGCTGCTGTGTCTTTCCAGAAACTCCTGAAACATCTGCTCGCTGATGACGAACCTCTCCGCCTCTCTCAGGGCATCCTCTCCTGCATTTTCCCCGTCGATCAGCAGACACTGGAACACCTTCCAGCGGACCGGGTTGAGCTGGAGGATGTTCTCCGCCATGTCTTCGTCGATGTTGAAGGTATTGATGACCGAGTTGATTTTGAACGCCACTTTGTACTGCTGGCACCAGATGCGAATCTTGTGGAGGTTGTCAATGTGGCTCTTCTTGCCCTGAGCTCTGCCAATCAGCTGATTGGTCTCTTCATCAAAACTGTCGCAGGAGATGGCCAGGATGTCCAGATCATCGCCTGGTGGTGGGGGGAGAGAGAGAGAGAGAGAGAGAGAGAGAGCAGCATTTTTAAGATGATGCATAACATTTGCATTGGTGCATTTTTCTTCTTAGACCAAAATTATGCTCCCAACTAGTGTGCAATATGGTAATACAATAAGAAAATTGAATTGCCCCCCCTTGGTGCGAATGAAACGCCACAAAAGTGCCCTCTTGGATGCACCTATGATAGATAAAACATGATAAAGTGTCCTCTAGGTTGCCCTTCCAGTGGAGAAAACAAAATAAAGTGTCCTCTAGGGTGCCCTTCCAGTAGAGAAAATGTGATAAAGTGCCCTCTTGAATGCCCCTAAGATAGATAAAACATGATAAAGTGTCCTCTAGGGTGCCCTTCCAGTGGAGAAAATGATAAAGTGTCCTCTAGGGTGTCCTTCCAGTGGAGAAAACAAGATAAATTGCCATCTATGGTGCCCTTCCAGTGGAGAAAACATGGTAAATTGCCCTCTTGCATGCCCCTATGGTAGATAAAACATAAAAGTGCCCTTCCAGTGGAGAAAACACGATAAGGGGGCCCTCTAGGGTGGCTTTAAGATAAAGAAAACATGACGCAGTGCCATATAGGCTGCCCTACATGCTAGAAAACTGTATCACATGCAGTTGGTGCCCTTTTTTTAATTTGTTTTTTTCCGCCCTTGCCCCTGAGACAGCCTGAGCCCGCCACTGGTTCTTACCATATTTCTGGAACCACTTTTCTCTGATCATGCTTCCATTGCTGACGATGCTGACACTCGGGAGCTGGAGGTCCTGTTTGCAGAACTGGACTAACTTCCCCAGGAAGTCTCCTTTCTCGTGCAAGAAAGGCTCTCCTCCGGAGAAATTGATCTTCTCCATGCCTAACAAACAGAGTGATGTATTTTTAATTGAATGCAAGATGTTTGACACCACACACACAATAATATATCCTCCTGGGAACTGAGTTAAAAAAAAGTGTCTTCCAATTACTTTTTTTTGTGATTTCCTTCCTATTTAGGGTTAAAAGAAAATCTTAATAATTTATGCTTGTTAAACTTTATTTTTATTGTCCACTGTAGTGGACTACAGGACTATTTCAGTGTGAAAAGATTATGGCTGTATGTGATATTAAACCAAGAATACATTCAAATTAATTTAAAAAAAACACACACATGCCATATCACTGGAAAGCCTAGGAAGTCCTCTTTACAATACACCAGGGGTTGATAGAGTAGGTCAAAAGAGTAAGAGGATATGCATGTGGACAAAATGTCCACTATACAGAGGACACATGTCAATGGACTGGGTCTCAGGAGGATATAGAATATATACTGATCATATTTACCTGATTCCTTCAGGAGTTTCAGGCCCTTCTTGGCTTCATCCAGAGGCAGCACGAAGGATGTTTTTGCAGTGTGGAAGCAAAAGCCACATTTGTAGTTACACTTGCGTGTGAAATGATAGTTGACACTTGTTGGAGTGGTTGCATCTCGGATTTTGCATTCGTCCACTTTTCTGTCGTCGGGTGAAACGGATGATTTTGCAGGTGTCCGGTAACAAACTTTAGAAAAGAAGCTTGCAAAAATGTGCTGCAAGATGTTGATGCAGAGCTGCAGCAGCAGCATCGGAGACGCGACCACAGAGGAGAATTGCATCTTTTCAAACCGGTCGTGGATAACAACACCTGCTACTGTCGATGTCGATGTTGATGCGTCTTTATATAGAGAGGGCTGCAGGCAGGGCAGAGATGGAAACTCAGTCAGCTGGTCGGCTCATAGTTTCTGTTTACAAACATCGAAAACGAAACCCAGCTGGGATCAGAGAACGTGCGGTGAGAAAAACATGACGCTGCAGGCGAAATTATAAAGCACCCATTATTTATGATAGATTGCAGTCATTACACAGATGCAACAATGATAAGAATTAGGGAAATTTATGTGATGTGAGATGCTATTTGAATATAACAATGCTGAGTTGTAACAATGCTTTTGATAAACAGAAGAAAATCAGTCAAATTCCTGCATCTTCAACCACATAAATAGTTTCAAGTTTATTTGTCATATGCATTTAAAAGTACAGTGTACAGTGAAATGCAATGAAATGCATTTTACCCTGGCTCTCTCTCTCTCAGCCCTTAAAATCTATAAATAGTACAGTTGATAAATACTCAAATAAATAAGACAATACCTGAGAATACAATTATAAAACAACCTAAAACATCCATAAAACAATCCACAGCTCTGCATTCATTTAGTGCTACAGTTCAGTAGTCTGAACTAATAAAAGATTATTGCAGATTTCAGAGCTATGCAGTTTTTTTTTTGTGTTCTTATCTGCAAGCCTTTCACCTTTATTCATCTCTGTTAATAAATAATTTCACCACAAGTTCCGTTTCTTCTATCTACAATGTATTTATCAGTCCTGCCCAACCTGAAGAAGTATGCACCAGCTGACACCACAATGAGGTCACCTAACTGTGACACAATTACAGAACAACTAGTTCTTCAGGTGTCTCAGACTTTTCTATAAACATAACTTAGAGCCAAGGCAAGCATTTCTCAACTTGCACAATGCACCCATTATTTATGACAGATTGTAGTCATCACACAGATGCAACAATGATGAGAATTAGGGAAATGTATGTGATTTGAGATGCTATTAAATATAACAATGCTGAGTTGTGATAAACAGAAGAAAATCAGTCAAATTCCTGCTATGCAGAGGATTTTTTTTTTCAATATTATATTTATTGTTTTTTTATTCATTTTGAAACAACAGAACAAACATTCACAAACGTCCCCAATAATAACATTATGCAGAGGATTTTTTGTTTTTATCTGCAAGCCTTCCACCTTTATTCATCTCTGCTTATGAGTAATTTCACCCCAGGTTTCTTTTCTTCCATCTATAATGTCTTTATCAGCCCTGCCCAGCCTGACTAAGTGTGCACCAGCTGACACCAAAATGAGGTCACCTATGTGTGACACAATCAGCAACTATTTCTTCAGATGTCAAACTCAGACTTTTCTAAAAACATAACTTAAGAGTCAAGACAAAACATTTCTCAGCTTGCACCACCCTATAGGAGGCTGTAAGTTTCGTTTTCCCTCCTCAGCGCAGTTAACTTTCGTTTTCCCAGCAACTCCTCCTCTCAGTCATGCGCATTTAAAACCAGATAGGAAACTGTTTCAGTGCGTAAAAACAAACATGGCACGACGCATAACATCTCTTCTGCCTCACCGCTGGTCCTCTCGTGTTTTCTCAGTGGAGCTGGATGGAGGAGCAGACTTCTACTTTACAACTCAAGAGAAGCACCGAGGAGGAGGAGGAGGAGGAGGAGGAGGAGGAGAAGTGCCGCTGGTGTTCAGAGAAGTACCGAACCGTGCTCGGTGTTATTCTCTCTTTGTATGCAGCAGCGACAGAATCAGACGTGCCAAGTTTTACTGGGAGCTCAAAGACAAATTGTTGAGAGACTTGCCTCCAGAGTGTCATTTGTCTCCCATGTCCTCGTTTCTGCCAAATGTCAGGGATTCTCTCTTGAAGGGCTACTTTTTAAAAGATCATTCAGAGAGTTCATCCCCAACAGAGCGACTATTGAGAGACTTAATACAGCAGGATCCGGTGTTAGTGTGTTCATACTTAAGATGTGAGGACAGCCAGATGTGGACTCAGCATCTGTGGTCTCCTGAAGACAAACAAACCGTGGACATGTCAGAGGGTTACTATGTGGTGCCCTCAGAAGAGCCAGAATATCACCCATCTACTCTCAACATCATCAACTCTGATGTTTTCTACAGTGTTGAGGAGGCCTGTGAAGTTCTTAAAGAGGTTATTATAGTCTCACTGTGATATGCACACACCTGTTTTACAATTACATAAACAAAAAGTGTATCAAATTTGTTCAAAATGTACCTTAAAGGGAGATTTGTCAAGTATTTAATACTCTTATCAACATGGGAGTGGACAAATATGCTTTCTTTATGCAAATGTTTGTATATATTTATTACTGGAAATCAATTACTAACACAAAACAATGACAATTATTGTCCAGAAACCCTCACAGGTACTGCATTAAGCATAAAAAAATAGGCTCAAATCATAACATGGCAAACTGCAGCCCAACAGGCGACAACAGCTGTCAGTGTGTCAGTGTGCTGACTTGACTATGACTTGCCCCAGAAACTGCATGTGAGTATCATAAAGTGGGCATGTCTGTAAAGGGGAGACTCGTGGGTACCCATAGAACCCATTTACATTCACATATCTAGCTAGTATGATACAAATGGATTCCTTAGGTTGTCTAGTTTCATATGATACCAGTATCTTCACTTCAGCTTTAAAACTGAGCCCGCTACAACCTAAAAATCAAAAGTCGTGTTAATGCATTAAAGAAATTAGTGGCATTAAAATGAATTTGCGTTATTATCACAGAATTATCACGTTAACTTCATTTGCAAGACTAGTGCAGTGCCGAGTGTGAATTGGATTGGATGAACGATTCTGTGAATGAGGAAATGGAGTGATTTAATATGACATACATACATACATACATACATACATAGAGAATACTTCCTTTATGGTTACATGATGCTGCTAAAGTGCCACCTATTGGCCAAATGGGACCAAATTTGCCATGGTCACTCAGACATCATATCTACACATGTCCACCAAACGTGGTCACAATAACACAAAGCGTTCAGGAGAAGTGACATTTTTTGTAATATAAGCCCTGCCCACAACATTTGAGCTAAATTTGAGGGTCAACTATAGCAGAACTGTATGGAACAGCAAAAATCCCAAAAAGTGAATATCTCCGACTTGGTCCAGAGATGCTCTGTACCAGATTTGGTGACGATTGCTCAAAATTTGTAGGAGGAGATGCAAAGAATCTGATTTGGATAAAATTCAAAATAGTGGAGAATCCATCTAGACGTAAATGTGCATGGCTTGTATAAATAGATTTGTCTGGACCCAGAAAATCCGTGAAAAAAATAATTTTGTTTCCTAGACTTAATGTTCAAAAGTTACAGGCTAAAATGTAAAGTACATTGCTATAGCGCCACCATCTGGCCAAATTGCACCACATTCGACTCTGCACTTCCTCGGGTCCTGAGCAATACACCCGCCGAGTGTGAAGTAGATCGGCGGTTCTCGAGATATGCGGAGGACATACAGAAAGACAGACAAACAGAGATTCCTTGCTTTATAGTTAGACATATAAATATTGCTTCATTTGCAAGATATGGCAAAATGGCACACTCTTGTGGTAGAGGCAGGTATAGCACCTTGGCTCAAAGTGGTTCTTAATGCTTCCATTTATCTATCAGTGCCAGGTGGCCCACAGTAGTGTGTGTTCATGCGCACCACAGTCAATGACTCCCTCCTGCCTCCTCTCACAGCAGCAAACTGATCTTGTCTGTTCTGCAGTGCGGTGACATCATCCCAGAGGCGACGTCTGCGCTGGAGCTGCTGCCCGGCCGAGCGGAGGCCAGAAGTAAACCAGACTTCCCTGTTATTGTCATAGAGGGCCTGGATGCCACAGGTTAATGCCATTACCTCATAAATAAATACGGGATCAGTTTGATGTATAGATGTCTCGCTAAAGTGATGGCCAGTTGTTCTCTGCTAAAGCCATTATCTGCCCAGTGAGCTCCGCCTAATGGAATATCATGTATCATGACCTCAGGAAAGTTACATCATTGTGAAAATGGTTTATTGAAGAGCTCGCTCGTCTAATGTTCTTGGCAAAAAAACCTCGTGAAAACTCAGCCGTGTAGGTTGGATGGGAGTTTTCAAGAGTCACTTCAGTTCTTTATTACATTTTAAAAGAAAGAAAAATATAATGAATTCTACTTTTTGTTCTCTGAAAACTCTCCCAGTCTTTTGAGTCTTCTTTCCTCCCTCCCTCTTTTCACATCACAGGTAAGACCACTCTGACCGAGTCTCTGAGGGATGCTCTAGGGGCCTCTCTTCTGCGCTCCCCTCCGCAGTGCCTGTCCCCCATGAGGGCCCGCTTTGATCAGGAGCCGCCCCTCATCCGCAGGGCCTTCTACGCCCTGGGGAACTACATCACGGCAGAACAAATAGGCCAGGAGGCCACGAAGACACCTGTCATCGTTGACAGGTAAAAGACAGCTGAGATGTCGCAGGTGCTGTGACGTTTGCCTGTCGTGTGACCCATTTTGAGATAGAAGGGACAATAGATACATCCCACTGGGATCTAGACCTACAGTTTTAATGTTTAACATCTCCTACTCCACACCTGTGAGTTCCTTGATCATCCATCCATCATTCACCTTTCAATCCGCCATCCATTATCCGTCCCCAGATTCTGGCACAGCACGGCAGCGTACGCCATCGCCACGGCAGTGAGCGGTCCGGTGGGCAACCTTCCAGCGGAGGGCTCGGAGGTTTACCGTTGGCCCGGTGACCTGCTCCAGCCCACCCTGGTGGTCTTACTCACTCTGGACCCTGAGGAGAGGAAGAGGAGGCTGAGGGACAGAGGTCAAGGAAAGACCGTAGAGGAGCAAGAGCTGGACCACAACAAGCTTTTCAGACTCAAGTGAGATATTACATGTTATTAAATGTACATAATGTATGGGTATGATACATACATGTTTAAGGCATTTAAAATACTGGGTGGAGCTAATTGTTTTCATTATCAATTCATCTGCTAATTGCTCCTTTGATTAAATGATTTATTGTTTAGTCCAGTGGTTTTCAAAGTGGGGTCCAGGGACCCCTCAGGGGTCCTTGAGGGGTTCCTGGGGGTCCGCAGCAAAAAGGGGAATAATTTATTTTCACTATAAATCAATCCATTAGTAACACAATGACATAATGTATGACTATTTTGGTCATCGGTTTCATACACTTTCTGTAATTAAACATCTAAAAGCAAAGATCCTGTCAGACGGGAGACCCTTGAACAAAATCTTATCAAATGGGGCACCATGGTTTAAATTGTGTCAGTTTAGGGGTCCTTCTTGATGTGAAAAAGTTGGGGAACCACTGGTTTAGTCTACAAAATGTCAGAAAATTGTGAAAAATCACCAATCACAATTTTCCAGAAACCCAAGGCGATGACTTCAAATTGCTTGTTATGTGCGTCAAAAAGTCCAAAATCCAGAGATATATAATTTACTGTCAGAGAAAAGCAACCAATGCTCAGATTTGACATAAAGAATACATTTTTACTTGATGTCTTAATATCAAAATAGTTGGTATTTCATTTTCTGGAGATTGATTAATCAACTTTATCATTTCAGCACAAATACTGGGATTACTTTTCCTAAAGCAAGTGAAATAAACTAGGCAACTAGGGGGTGTTAAGAAAATATTGAAAATATTGAGTATTGCGATATTACAGTATGTTTTATAATACTTTATCGATTCTAAAAAACACTGCATCGATTTTTAATTAATAGTTTACATGCAAAGATGAACTCGGTCAATACTTAATTTCATTTGCAAAGATATGCGCCCTCTCAGCATATCAATCCCCGTTCTGATTGCATAAAAAAGTCAACTTTTTTTACTCAGATTTTATGCATATGGCGGTGTTTTCTTTATACTATGACAGTTTTCCTAAAATTAGTTTTTTAAAAAATCACAATATATCACCTTGCTTAGACTATCGCAATATGTCGCAATATATTGAATTTTAACTCCTGTATCATGATACGTATCGTATCACCAGATTCTTACCAACACACAGCCCTAATTGCAACATAAATATAGCTCTGTAGGTGTCTTTGAGATTGCATTGTACGCACATTCTATTAATCTGACTGAGGTCCAGCGTGACAGTACTACTGTATGTTACACAGAGTGGGTAATGACGGGAAGAGAGAGAGAGAAAAAAACCCCACAGTAGACACACTTAGCGATGTGACATGTGGACAAATGTTCTACAGTCTGTGATGAAAAAAGTTCTCTGCGAGTGTGAAAACATGAAACCACAGATGGGCTGCTACAGACTGTACTGCACGTTCCACTGAGTCAGGTCAGCTCAGTCTTAGTCTGATCCATCAAACACTTAACAATCAATTGCTGTCCCGTGGGGGAAGCGGCTGATGAGAAAGAACAGGTGATTAGTTGCTGAGCTGTTGTGCTCCATTAAGCTGGTCAAAACTCGGGCAAGGCGCTGGCTGCCCAGATAGTCGCTACGCAGACAGGTCGATGGCTACTTTCATTCATCCTCCGTCCTGACATAATGGCCTTTCCACACGGGACAGCCAGATGTTTGGGCCAGCAGAATTAGAAAATGGTGGGAGTCGACTGTCTGCCGCTGAGAGAGTGAGAGATTCTGCAGACTTGGTCAATCACTATCACAAGGACTATTCTTCATTTGTCTCCGGAAACGGCTGCGCTCGGAGCCATCTGTGTTGTTTCTCGTACTAAATTACTCACATGTTGCGCATTTTATCACTCTCCTCGCTGTTCACCAAAACTGTGACCAGTCAAAAAACACTCCTGATTATTCAGTGTAATGTAAAGTGTCATTTTGCTGTGTTTATATGCTCATTCTCTCCGCTTGTTGACCGATGTGTTTGTGTGTCTCTGCAGAGTGGAGAAGGCTTACCACAGGATCAGTGGCCCAGCATGCATCACTGTCGATGCCGGTCCTTCTGCAGACCAAGTGCTCCAGCAAGTGCTGCTTTTAATTAGGGGCAAATGCCACTTGTAAACAGTTCTCCATCTCCCCTGCTGTCGGCCAAAGCATCAAGTGGATGCAGTACCTCCTTTGGCCACTGGGTGCCAGTAAGGTGCTGTGAATGCGCTGGTTAGTGGGAGGAACGGTGGCCAGATTGGAGTGTGGAGAAGAGATTCTTTTCAGAATGAGTAAAGGTTGAATGGCCAGGGGCCAGAGCTGCATGCTACAATCAGAAATACATATTCATGTAGACACACACATTCAAGCACTGATTCTGACACACACACACACACAAAAGTATTGTAAAGAAAAGTGTGCACTTACAGTAACTGCTGTTGTGACCTCTCAGAAATCAGACCCTTCAGACACAGTGTAGCTGCACTTATGGATTACCACTTGAATTTGGACCGACACAGAGGAAATGGATAGAAACATTTGTGTAAACACCAGTCAGTTAAGCACACAAACAGACAAAAATCAAAAAAGATTAGGGCTGTCAAAATTAAAGCGACAACGCGGAAACGCAAATTCGTTTTAACGCCACTAATTTAATTAACGCATTAACGCAATCAATCTTTCGGAGGTTGTAGCGGGCTCAGTTTTCTATCCATTGGTACCAACCATGTCACACTAGCTTGTCGCAAAGGAGGATAAATAACGCTCCAAATTTGCGCTACATTTTGGCAAAGAAAAACTGGCATGGCCATTTTCAAAGGGGTCCCTTGACCTCTGACCTCAAGATATGTGAATAAAAATGTGTTCTATGGGTACCCACGAGTCTCCCCTTTACAGACATGTCCACTTTATGATAATCACATGCAGTTTTGGGGCAAGTCATAGTCAAGTCAGCACACTGACACACTGACAGCTGTTGTTGCCTGTTGGGCTTGAGTTTGCCTTGTTATGATTGGAGCAAATTTTTTATGCTAAATGCAGTACCTGTGAGGGTTTCTGGACAATATTTGTCATTGTTTTGTGTTGTTAACTGATTTCTAGTAATAAATATATACATACATTTGCATAAAGCAGCATATTGGCCCACTCCAATGTTGATAAGAGTATTAAATACTTGACAAATCTCTCTTTAAGGTCAATTTTGAACAGATAAAAATATGTGATTCATTTGTGATTAATCACAATTAATCATGGAAAAACACGATTAATCAGGATTAAATATTTGAATCAATTGACAGCCCAAAAAAAATATACAATAGACCGACAAGACTGAAAACACTGAAATAGGATCCAGTTAACATTCAGATAAAATACTTTTAAATTGTTGAAAAATATGTTTCAAATTAAAGAAAATAACACTAACTGTTTGGGGGTCTCTCCTTGTCTTACTTACATAAGCATACCATAGAAGTTATACAAACTGTATGTGCTTATATAAGTGCATATGAACTTTCTGTGAACACTGTTTTTTTCTTCTTTTCAAAATAAGAGTTTTTTTTTCCAGTGCACTGCAGATGGCAATTCCCTCATGTTCAACTGTGTGCTATTGACACAACTGATGCCACTCGTATTGATAACCTGTGTGGCTCACAGTGGAGCTATAGAGTACACTGAGAACATATAGTGCTGTTTGTACTTGATGTTCTCATGGGCGCAGAGGCACTCACATAAATGTACATATGCACTTCTACTTGTGTAAACACACACACGCACACACAAGCTTGCACATTTACTAAGAGCATAGACTGTAACTCATATAAATATATATGTGGAGGAAGTGTATATTTGGCCTATGTGATGGGAAGATTAATTGGAGGTTTTAGTAATTATGAGCTTGGCAAAGCTGCAGGCTGGAGAAGACAGAGTGACCCATCTCTTTTACTGTGATGCATCAGCAGAGCGCCAACCACTGCAGACCCTATTCATATGGCAATTAATGGAGCGCTGTATATCAATGTCATTCCGGCGCTCCCCCACATAAGCGCGTGGATTACTCCTACTACCAATTACGGCAATCCAATGTTTTACTGAGTGGAGAGGTGCTGTGGATGCAAATCACGCCATCACGTGTAATCACATAAACTAAAATAAGGTGTCATTATGTTTATGGAGTATGGATTCCCTACGTGAGGTAAGTATCTCAGATGGGTTTATTGAATTCGTAGGCTGCCTGGTGACGCTGCGATATGACACAAAAATTAATGTGGCGCAGAGCTGCGTGGAATTTTGATTGCCAATAACACAGTAGCCTCTGTCTCAGGAGAGGCCAAAATTTATGAAGTAGGAGAGCAAAGCAATTAGGCATTTACGCCATACATCATACCTGAATGCAACGCTGTGTGTGCCTGTGGTGCCGGCCATATTTCCACGTCAGATGTTATGCGTTGTTGTTCTTGGCAACAAAAAGTGAGTGGTGATATCATGGCCCTGTAATATGACGTTAATGGCCCATAATCACAGTACATTACACATGCACTGAAATAATTCTCTTTACATTTGTTAATAGTGTTTTTTCCATGATGAGACATTAACAACTTGTTCGGTTGTTTTTGTCAGATAGCCAGAATACACTCAGAGGTCTTAACAATAACAACAACTTGCACGTTGAATATTTGTGTTTCAAAGTTGAACTGTGGTTTGAGGGGAAAAAAAGTTGATAACTAATGCAATCTGTGCCCTCATTACTTAAAGCTGCAGGAGGTAGAATTGGAGCAAATATGATTAAAAGAAGTTATTATTATAAAATGGTCACTATATCCTGACAGTAGTGCATGAGACAGGTAATCTGAAAAAAACATCATGTGCCTCGGTGTCCTCCAGTGCTCCTAACGGCATCTATAAGATTTCACAGACCGGAGGAAAACAACCAATCAGAGCTGAGCTGGAGCCTGCCGTCTCTGAGCAGCTGTCAATCACTCACAAACTTCAAACAAACGGTCAAACTAGGCAGCTTTGCCTATTTCTCGCTTCAAATGTTTTCATAAATCATCTTGTAGTGTACTGTTTAGCAGTAAAATGAGAATGTTTGTGACCCGGCAGCTATGTTGAGATCAGTTGAGGAAATACCAAGCACCGCCCACCAGCCGGAGCAAACTTTTATTCATTTTACAGCTAAACAGTACACTACAAGATGTTTCTGAAAACATTTGAGGCGAGAAATAGGCATTACAGTAACAGAATATTAATTAATATTTGATCAGCGCTGCCTAGTTTGACCGTTAGATTAGAGTTTGCGAGTGATTGACAGCTGCCTCCGTTGAATGAACAGCCAATAGGAACGCTCTCTCTCTCTGAAATGACCTGTATTTGGCCAAAGGGCTAGATTTTCTAAAGCCTGAAAACAGAGCCATGAGGAGGAGCAGAAGTCTAGTTTTCTCTCAGAACACATGAATTACAATATGCCGAAACGTTATTATGGAATATTTGCCCAATGATGCCCAAACAATTCTTCCTACTGCAGGTTTAAGTTTTAAGAGTCCAAACCATGTTTATGGAAAAACTAAGATCCATACACACAGATACAGTATACAGTAGTCTTACACTACACAGCACACACACACACACACACACACACACACACACACACACACACACACATACACACCTCGCCCTGTATGGGGCCACTTTGCACTACACTCCTCAACTTCAATATTTCATCTGCACAACAGAGAAGGAGCAGCAGAGAGGAGGAAAGCCCTCCATGAAATAATTAAAGATCCAGCAGGGATGCAGCAGCACAGCAGCCGCCGTCCCATCCTAAGTAATAGATCAAATGAAAGCTGTCCCTCAGATCATTAATAATGAGTGTGGTATGGAGACTGAAGGGGGTAGGGGTGGGAGGGCACAGGGCTGGTACAGGTTGGGGGAGGGATGGAGGGCATCGGGGGAGGCACAAGGTGTTTTTATGTATGTGTGCTATGGAGTGTGGTCGGGTGGAGGTGGAGGGGGTTGAATAGTAGTCTGGGTCCCCTGGCAAACACCCCAGTGGGCCTCACTTGGCAGCCACATGAAGCGGCATGGCAAGAGGAGTCATGCATATGATTTGGCACCGAGTGTCTGCCAAACTCTAAAGACCCCTACAGCAATGTCTATATACATCCCCTGTCAAATAAACTACATTTTACACAGTGAATGAGCAGGTTAGTAGGGGCTAATAATGCTCCTTTCAATCAGTGGGCCCTCAGAGCAGTGGCTGGATGTGATGGTGGATTTTTTGGGAGAGCTGAGTTAGCTAGACAGGCAGGCAGGGATGGGCTGTCTGCGTTTGGGGGAGGGGGGGATAAAAGAGGGGAAGAGGAGCCGAGGGGAAGGCTGGAAAAGGAGGAGAGGATGGCGGATAGAAGGGGGGGCAGAAGAGAGTGAAGGGAGATGCTGTCATCTGTGGGCTCCAGTCCCTCCAGATTCCTCCAGCTGGCAGGTACAGCGTATTTCCCAAACACTATCCTCACCCCCCAAATACAGTATGTAGTGTTCCCCAAGCATCTGAGGTCTTTCCTAAATATCCACCAACCTCCTTAAAATCCTAAACAACTGCCAGGGTCGCTGTGTGAAGGCATTACACCAAATTGGATTAGAAAAATCTGGTTGACTGCAACAACAAAATTCCCAAAATATGTTTAGGAGGGCATTTAAAAGCCAAGATTAAAATAGCAAACTCGAGTAACCTCATATTTTAAAGGCGTTTAAACTAGGGCTGTCAATAGATTAAAATATTTAATCCCGATTAATCGCATGATTGTCCATAGTTAATCACGATTAATGCAAATTAATCACATTTTTATCTGTTCAAAATGTACCTTAAAGGGAGATTTGTCAAGTATTTAATACTCTTATCAATTAACAACACAGAACAGTGACCAATATTGTCCAGAAACCCTCACAGGTACTGCATTTATGCTCAAATCATAACATGGCAAACTGCAGCCCAACATGCAACAACAGCTGTCAGTGTGCTGAGTTGACTATGCCTTGCCCCAAAACTGCATGTGATTATCATAAAGTGGGCATGTCTGTAAAGGGGAGACTCGTGGGTACCCATAGAACCCATTTTCATTCACATATCTTGAGGTCAGAGGTCAAGGGACCCCTTTGAAAATGGCCATGCCAGTTTTGTCCTTGCCAAAATTTAGCGCAAGTTTGGAGCGTTATTTTATCCTATTTTATTATCCTTTGCGACAAGCTAGTATGACATGGTTGGTACCAATGGATTCTTTAGGTTTTTTCTAGTTTCATATGATGCCGGTATCTTCACTCTAGCTTTAAAACTGAATCCACTGCAATCTAAAAATCGCAAGTTGCATTAATGCGTTTGCATTAAAACAAATCTGCGTTAACGTGTTACTATTCAAACAAGATTGAGGAGAAACAATCTGATTATATCATTGAGTTTGAGTTATCCAATTAAAGGACATGATCACAATTACTGTTTCTCAGCTTTCTCTTGACCCACACTTCCTTCCAAAATTTTGCCCAACCTCCTCACACACTTCCATAGCTGCACACACACACACACACACAGCACTACCACCTCCCTCTGAACACAGCAGGTGGTGGCAGACACCGCAGCCCTGCTCTCTGTGAATGACGGGTGGTGGGATGTAAAAACACGAAGGGGTGTAGGAGTTGAACTGATCGGTGGTGAAATGTTTGTCAAAAAAGCGTACAGCAAAGCTCCAAATGAGGTGGAAAAGGCAAAAAGCGAGGCAGAGATGGAGGGAAATGCTTTGTTGGGAGAAAAAAAAAAAGAAAGTTTTGAAAATATCCCATCAAAAAAACGATGTATAATTCAACAGCTTTTCATCATCATGCTCGCCCTTTGTCATGGTGTGTGAATACTTATTTGCGGGGGCATCTCCGTCGATAGGTGCGGGTATTAGGCACAGCAGGCTGTGTATTCAGGAAGCCATTATATATTCAGCTTGTGCTTATTTTCTGATGTTTTCAGGGGATAGGTGCTGTATAGTGTGTGATGATTGCATGAAACCTCACCAGTTTTTGCCTGGCGGCTGTTGGGGAGGCTTCACCAGGAACGGTTAAATATTTAAACACTGCTGTGAGATCTCATTAAAAACGGCACATCAGCCCCCATAAGGCCCCTACAGCACTCCCTCGCACACTCCCTGAAAACCCAGTTAGAACTCGGTGGAGTGTGACAAAACAGTTATTGTCTATTTACTGTGGAGAACTTGTGATAAATCATCATATCCTGTCAAATAAGGCAGCTGGCAGTATAGTGCTGACAAGTGGTAAGTCGTCATATCGGGGAAGGGAATGATTGAGAATTCAGTTCTGTTTTGACAGCTGCAAACACGCAGAAATATGCCAGAAACAAAACAACATGACAACTAGACCAGACTAATATTTCCATAACACACATATGAAAACAAGACGGAGAACAAACTTTGGCTCTCTGGAGTCTTCTTGCCTTTGCACAAAAATCTGGGCAATTAATTCCAACTCTATTGTTTTGGGGCTTCCCTATTTTTAGCCTGGCTGCCCTCTCAAATAAATTGATTTCCTGTGGCGAACTTGGAATGTTCCTTGTGTGCCATGTTTTTTTTTTTTTCCCCTCCTCCAAACACACAAATACCATCCTTCTTCCCCCAGAGGAATAAATCAAAGGCAACACTGCCAAGTTCTGCGCAGCTGTGTGTGTGCGCGCATCTCTTTTTATACTTGAAAATGGTTTATTTTTGTTTCAGTTCCATTAATGCTTAGGCATGTCTCCTACTTCATCTGGCATCAGCAGACAGCTGAGAAGCTACTTGGTTGACAGGCAAGTGGCTGACTGACTCTTAAAATACCTAAACTGACTGACTTGCTCTCCATCTCTGGTCTTACTCTTTGATTTGATCCCTCATGAGACGCAGAGGTCTGTATTTTTTTTGCGGTCCTTACCACAGAAATAATGGCTAGGTCATAACAGACTAAGCTCTCAGATCGCGAGAAGATATTTAAACACACAGCACTACACATAAATAAAAGTGGAGCAACTTGATCCTGGGTTCTTGTAACGGTGTCAGGGGAGCCACCGGTCTTTGATGAACACTACTAAAGACAGATGCGTAGCGGCTGGGGGAAGCGGCGCTCGCAGGGAAAGAAGAAATTACAATGCACAGACTTGACAAAGAAAGTGAGTGTAATACTGAGGAATATGAATCATTAAGCAGAGCAAATGTTTGCTCAACTTCAGCGGGACAAATCTGCAAAAGTGCACCACATACTGCCATATATCTAATTACTTTTTTAATTATAACTCTGTGTACCAAATGCTCGCTGAAGTTGAGGGCGTGTTGCAAATTCACGAGCGCGTTTTCTAAAACCAGATGACCGGGGATTTGGCGAGGCTTACGTTTCAATTTCTGTTGTCACAGTATGCCGTGTGAGAAGTAAAGGATTGTAAATAAGGCCTTTGGGGTGTGAAAACAGATAGTGATAGAGAGAAGAGGAGGGAGAGAGACACAAATGAGAGAAACATACCTCTAGATCCCAATTCCTTATCCTGACTAAGCCATCTGAATCCCCCTACACCCATTTAGCTTGCTCACTCCATGGCTCTCCTGCGAGAGAGACGAGGCGTTCGCCTACTTTACAGTCTTCTCACTGCACCTTCGGAAAATATTGAGTTTATAGCCGCTCATCTCCATAATCAACACCATATACCCGACAGCCTATAGGAGGGACCGCGAGCTAACAGGGGAAAGGGATTCACACTGGCTTTACCTCCCAACTCTTCCCACAAGTCACTCCTGCTTTCTAAACAGAGTTTTAGCGAGCAGTCCTCAGGGCCTGATATAAATGTTTCCACAAGTCTCACACTTATACTTACTTTGAAGCACTACCAATGCTGTCCATCTGTGATAAGGAAACTTTAAGAGTTAAGCCTGTGGTCAGCCATGTGTAGAAAACGATAAGGAGAATGGATGTTATTTAGGGCTGTCAAATAAAAACGCGCAAACGCAAATTTGTTTTAAGGCCACTCGTTTTTTTAACACATTAATGTAACTTACGATTTTTAGGGTGAAGATACTGGCATCATATGAAACTAGAAAACCTAAGGAATCCATTGGTACCAACATGTCATACTAGCTTGTCAGGAAGGAGGATAAATAACGAACCAAACTTGCCCTAAATATTGGCAAGGAAAAACTGGCATAGCTATTTTCAAAGGGGTCCCTTGACCTCTGACCTCAAGATATGTGAATGAAAATGGGTTCTATGGGTACCCACGACTCTCCCCTTTGCAGACATGCCCACTTTATGATAATCACATGCAGTTTGGGGCAAGTCATAGTCAAGTCAGCACACTTACACACTGACAGCTGTTGTTGCCTGTTGGGCTGCAGTTTGCCATGTTATGATTTGAGCATATTTTCTTATGCTAAATGCAGTACCTGTGAGGGTTTCTGGACAATATTTGTCATTATTTTGTGTTTTTAATTGATTTCCAATAATAAATATATACATACATTTGCATAAATCAAGCATATTTGCCCACTCTCATGTTGATAAGAGCATTAAATACTTGATAAATCTCCCTTTGAGGTACATTTTGAACAGATAAAAAAATTATAATTTTGGATTAATCCCGATTAACTATGGACAATCATGCGATTAAATATGTTAATCGATCGACAGCCCTGATATTATTGTAACATGCTACCATCTCACTCTTTCAGTGTTTCCTGCATCTTAATTTGCAGCCATTAAAACATATAAGATAAAGTCAACAGTTTGAGCCTCCGATGATGTACGGTGCCGTGACAGAAATGCTAAGAAACCTCACTTTCAGGAGACTTGAGACAGGAACAGTTCCACACAGGTAAACCCCGGCTGTAAAGAAGTGAACTAAAACTGCACCGGTGACACAAAAAAAAAAGAAAGGAAAAGAAAAAACACATCTTGCCTTCCAAACACCCTCTACAAAGCCAAGTGATGATGTAGCTGGCGAGAGCCTGGCTGGAGCAGTTATCCATCTCGCCCTGTGCTGCCAGCTGTCAGAGTACACAGCTCCAGCTAGCCGCCAGTGGCAGGTGTAATCAATATGGACTCCACAGAGAGTTGCACTACCAGAGGCCAGTCTCCACTCTCTAACCCATCTCTGTCTCTCCAGGGGAAACAGTAGGCAGGCGGGCAGGGAGAGTACGTTTGATGTCTCCTCCGGGCCGAGATGGAGCAGCCCACTATAGCGCTGTACTGTAGCAGGGAGGTGATTAATCCTGCCTACTGGATGCACCATCATGTTTGAGTTAGACGGAGGCGTGCTGCTGAAAAAAGTTGTCTCGTTAGAAATACTGTACGGAGTAAACAACTGTCACTTAGTGCCTATAAAGAACATTCAAGCTTAAGCCGATATATGTGTTGATTTAGTGCTTTTAAATAGTATGTCAAATGCAGTATGCCAAAAAAAAACAGGATGTCCTACTACATCCGGTCGCATTTTGCAGTATGCAAGCTAGCATGCTTTTTGGATATATGAGCAAGAGGGTCAAAGTTCAAGGCACAATGTTATGACGAAGTAGTATGTTCCAATTGTATGCATACTGCATGCAACAGTGCATACTTTGTAAGGGCAGCTACAGTATGTACTAAAAGTATAAATCAAAAGTATGCGATTTGGAACACATCCCAAGTGGACGTTTGTGCCATATTTGAAGAAATTCCCTCAGAGATAACGCCTTCATGAGAATGGGACGAACATGATGTCACAATGACCTTGACCTTTGACCAAGAAAATCAGTTCATCCTTCAGTCCAGGGTGGACATTTGTGCCAAATTTGAAGAAATTCCCTCCAGGTGTTCCTCAGATATCACGATCACAAGAATGGTACGGATAGATGGACGGACAACCCGAAAACACACAAAACCCCCAAAACAAAAACATACAACACTATAAAAATTGTAGTAACCTTTTCCATTGATAGATGGATTCCAGGACTTTTTTGTTTTACAGTTCACGTCACAAGCAGTACATCTTTTTGCTGGTTTTAAGTTTGTGCATGCACTTAATTTCGTATTAACCCTATCTTGCTTATATACTGTACAGAGTCATTAGTATTAATGGTAATATATGGTGACAACAGTATAGACTTATTAAATATTCATGCTGCTGTCAAGTTGTGTAGGAGTTTTGACTGATGCATCATTAACACTAATTTGAGAGAGGGACAGACAGTCATAACACATACGTACACACACATTACCACACACAAACACACATACACACTGTAGCGCCCCCGAAGGTATTCACTTCTCCACCTAATTTAAAGTGCTCTCAAAGCAGAGCGATGGAGAAGAATAAACAGTGAATTTAAAATGATCTTTCATTTTAATGACTTGTTGTTGTCTTTAAAAAATCATTTTCTGAAATGTTTTCAGGGGATCTGTGGAGGAGTCAGCTAATTTAAAATAGTGTAGATCTTGCCCGAAGACAGAAATCTTATGTATTTGCATGTACTGTGCATTTTTTATTTCAGCATATTCTACTCCTTATGCACATATAGAAGCACTCACGGGAGTGAAATATTTAGGTAAGAGAACTGGGATTTCTTTTCCCAATTGTGATGTCTCAGAGGCATTTGTGCTGTAATTACTACATTCTTGGTTTTGCTGTTTAGCAAGAAAGTAACTTCTGTTTGGTCTAGAATTAAGTTTGTTTTGAACACCTGAAGTCTGGCAACAGTTCTAGTTGTTTTAAAGGTACATGTAAGGTTTGGCGACATCTAGTGGTGTGGTTGCAGATTGCAACCAACTGAGTAACCCTCCGCTCACTCCTTCCTTTTCAAGACCGCAGTAATGTGAGCAAAGGGTATAGAAGCAAAGAGACAAAACTCAATTTTGTTGTTCAACACAGGCTCTTTTGCTAGAATATGACAATAGAATAGAAATAATTTTGTTTTACTTTTGTACGGCACTTTGTAGGCGGACGTTTTACTGGCGTCTGGTGGTCGCTTTCAGTCCAAAATGGCAGAAGCGTAGCGCTGCTGCTGGGCGCTGATGTTGCAATGGAATGAACAATTCACTCTCACTTCTTGGCAATATACGATCTTTGCTGTGAGCTGCCGAGTGCAAAACCGCCTTGCTCAGATGCCATTCTTATCATAATAACACTACTTCAGGAGCAAAAGAAGTAAGACGGCGGCTGGCGGTACCACGGTTTTGCAGTCTGCGGCTCACATTATCGCAGTTTCACAAGTGTGTCGAAGAACTACGGTGGCCTTCAGGTAACATAAAAACGTAAAAGGCTCTTGCTAGAGTCCGTTCTGTGCTAATGTAGAAACATGGTGGACTACGCTAATGAAAACATAGTTATGAATATTATATTACATTTCTGCGAATAGATCCCCCGAAATATTACACGCTGTTCCTTTAACGACAGCTTTAAAGTGTATAGTGTTGTATTCTATCACAATGGCCCGGCATTCCTAAAGAGCACCAAACAAATGGTATTAGTTCAAAAGTAATTGAGTCATCTTTTGCAAAAAGGGTTAAAGGCAACTGGTAAATCTCAAAAACACATGACAAAGCCTGACCTCTGGGTTACCCTGAAGGAAGTCTAGCAACAAAAGGCACAGATACTGTTACAAGGTTAGGCCTATCTTTCAGATGCATACACCCCTACTACCCCCTCCACTCACACACTCATTCATTACAGGGGAGGAAATGCCTCTGACAACCATGCCATTCTGAAGTAGTGGAGATGGAAAACAGTATAACATAAAGGAGTGATAATCTAATGTAAGACTACTGGCCATTAAACTGTTTTTAATATGTAAGCAAAACCAATTCTAGATCAACCCCCCCACACTGAGGTAGCTCATGGATACTCGCCAGTAGGCGAGTAACTGAAACAGCCTTAGGGCGTAATAGTCCTCCATCTCGGTGTGATTAATATGCGCAGTGCAACATTTTAATTTGAAAAGTCACTGGTCCATTGGATTTCTCTGTTGCAGCCATGTCAGCCCAGAGACAACCCTCACTGCTCTCCAGGAGAATCTGACACCGCGTTGGTTTGGCCAAAAAACACTCTCTTGTCTTTCCCTCTGTCTCTTCACATGTTTGTCTTTAATCTCTAGTCGTTTCTAAACTCTTCTCTTTCACCCTGTCTCATCTCATCTTTCTTTATTTCCAGACTTGTTGTAGGAGACCTCGTGAAAGTATCAGCGGGGAGAAGAAGCAGCCAAAAAGCAATAGATTTACTGTGTGCTTTGGCGCGATCGCAGCGAGAGAGAGGAGCAGAGAGAGATGGAGATGAAGAGAGGTGAGATCAAATGGTGGTAAATTAGATGGAAAATGATCTGTATTACACAAAAGGAAATGTTCTTTTACAGTCTGAAGATGAAGACAGGGAAGTGCAGCTTGGGAGAGAAATGTTGGAAAAATGTTCTTGAGTGTTTATTTTGCACTTAAATGCCAAGCCAAAGTTGAGTTCATTAAAATCTGATGTCAGAAACCTCACTTGAATCTGATCTTCAGTTTACTCTGATGTTTCAAAGTACTCTCATTATTACCAAAGCACGAGGGGTGGGAATCACCAGAGGCCCAACGCTATGATATCATCATTATACTTAAGTCACGATACAATTTTATTGCAATTTGAAACATTTTGTGATATGCTGAGTATTGCGATAAGATATATTGTGATTTTTCAACTGCAAATAATGCAGTTTGTCAACATCTGTTTTATCTAATAAGAAACAGTTTTCACTCTGTTCATCTCAGAGTTTTCATTCACATATCTTGAGGTCAGAGGTCAAGGGGCCCCTTTGAAAATGGCAATGCCAGTTATTACCTTGCTGAAATTTTGCGCAACTTTGGATCGTTATTTAGCGTTGAAATATGACATGGTTGGTACCAATCGATTCCTTAGTTTTCTAGTTTGACATGATACCAGTATCTTCATTCTAGCTTTAAGACTGAGCCTGCTAAAACCTCTGAAAGACAGAATAGTGGCTGTCGGATTGTTAGGAGGTTAATAGTTTATATTTGACGTCCGTGTATCGATACATCATTGAAATTGCAAAATATCGCAATACTATGCTGTATCGATTTTTTTCCCCCCACCCCTACAGAGCACTGATAAAACAGTAGATGACAGGCACCTACACTGATCTACAAAGTCAGGAGAAGGTGTATGCAGCATCTACAATGAAGACCACCGTAGCAGTGTGTGTGTGTATATGTGAGTGCCGGGTTCGTGTCTTTCTATCACTTTCACTCCTCTCCTCCCACACTCCCTCTCCTCTTTCCCTCTGACCTCGATTTTCTGCCCTCCTAAACGACTGATCCTTTTCCCCTGACCTCAAACTCGTCCGACTCGCTCTGAGAATGATGGATCGGTGCAACACGGTGGCCCATTTAAAGTTAAGTCCTCGACTTTACAGCACGTCTGACGCAATAAAGCTCCGCGCCTTGCAGTGTGCAAGTGTGTCAGCTTGCTACATGCACACACAACGCGACACAAAAGCCGCTGAAGTTTATTTAAAATTCAGACAGTATTTATAGGACGATATTCGCAAGCTGTTATTATACGGCGTTGAGGAGACCGTCATTTGGATGTACTTCAAGGAGAATGTGTTGTCGCAGCCCGTAGCAGAATCCAAAGCTTGATGTCTCTTATTACTTCTCACAATTGTTTGAAAGCAGAGAGGCAGAGTTCACACCTGTTCACATGGCATAAAAAGGCTTACTGGAGGGCTGTTCCCGACTCTAATGTTTATACCATCCTTTGCGTCGTCCCCACAGGCCACTGAAAACACTGTGGATTATTTAATAGTGCTGTATACTGATGGCAGGCTACAGTTTCACTGCCACTTTATGATCCAAAGCTGGGAAAGCTATCTTTCAGCTGAAAAGATGGGGGAATGCGCGAGAAGGAGGCATCATTCATCGCCGTATACAGTGGGCTTTTGCTAGTTCCTTATGCCGTTCCGAGGTGTACACAAGTCACGGGGCAAGACAACCTCCCTGTGTACATTAAATCTACGTCTGCAGATAAATTGGTCGGAGCTTGGCTGGAGATTGCTTTGATTTACGGCGTAATTACAGAGTTTTGCTGCAGCATTGATATGCCCGGCTGTCTGTGCTCCTCGGCTCTTGTGTATGGTTAATAACAATGAAGCTGTCAGGTCTCAGAGGCAAGCAGACAGGTCTGATGTTACCGGTGGTATGATGTGTGTGGTGGCATATCTCATGTAGCAACCACAAGTCATATAGGCATGTTATATTACACTGCAGTCTCCAGTATGTCTGAGCATCCCGGCTGAGGAGAGTAATCAGATAAGATAATGTAGTCAGGAGAGAGAGAGGGAAAGAGAAAGAGAGAGCGAGAGCAATGACTATAACACTCATTGTCAGGATGGTAGTGCATCCCTGGGAGGGACGATCTATCACTCTCAACACTCACATACACACTTAAACACACACCCACACACAAAGTCGAGCTGAAGAGACGAGGCAGTGAGTGCTAGTCGCAGACAGGGAGGATGTTTATAAAGCTACCAGGCTCAGTGCATCTTTCAGGTTGCATTATGGGTGCTATCTAATTGGTGGTGGTGGAGGCAGAGGTGGGCCTCATTGGAGGTTCAACCAGAGGCTAGCAGTCTCAGAGCATCTCGGCAGCTCGTATTTCACTGCGCTCAGTGTGCTAAGAGGGTCAGTCTGTCTGTCGCTATTATACATACACACACACACACACACAAACACACACACACACACACACACACACACACATTAATGTGTGCACACTTAGATGCATATGAGTGAATATACCTGCTCAAATGCAAAGTTAAAGTTCAATATATAATGGATATACAGGGACACCACAGTCATGCACAATCACCAACAAATTAACACTCTTGCAGATGTACTATGTATGTGCCAAGATACACATGTGGATACCGCAACACACACACACACACACACACACACACACTCAAACTTCCAAATTCCTTCCACTGTAAGCACTTCAGTGACTCAATGTTAAGTGCTTTTCTTCATCAACAACATGAGTGAGTCAATCGCTTTTTAATTGTGTTACTTTCTAAGTTAACAAACTTTAATCAGCGTTCTTTACTGTAGAGTTTTAAAAGTCCCAACCTCAGCAAAAACGGACTGGCTAATTGAAACAACAGGATTTAGGATACTATGGAATATTAAAGGTAGGGTCGGTAATGCTGAGAAACTAGCAAGAATACACTAGATCAGTGGTTCCCAACCTTTTTTCCTTGAAGCACCCCCTACATGTATCTAAGAAAAGCCCAGCCCCCTCCCCATATTTACCTCCGCCAAGGCCAAAGGCCTAGGAAGGAGGTTATGTTTTCACCGGCGTTGGTTTGATGGTTTGTCCGTTTGGAGGATAACTCCAAAAGTCTGCGATGGATTTGAAGCAATTTGAATGATTTGAATAAATTGATTTAGTGTTCAACTTTAATGACTATAACTCGTCAGTGAGTGCCTCACTTTGTGTGCAGCAAGCAGGAGAGCAAATATGTTTTTGACCGCAGTGAAAATGTTTTTGAAAGGCTAAACGCCAACAAATATGGACTGAAGCAGAATAGTTCATCAGATAAAAACATGGTATGAATTTTGGAAATGATTACGTGTATCTTTTTTCAATATATTTCAACTTTTGGTCTTACTAGTAATGTTAGTGTAGCCTAATCCTTTGTGTGTGCACAAAAAACGGATTTAAACAGAATGTGGCCTGTTAAGTGCGTTATTATGATTTTAGTTATACATGTGCAAATCTAATTTTGACAACCCCAGCAGACAAATCCTGGCGTACCCCCTGTGATCTTTGGTGGCCCCCTGAGAGGGGCCTGGACCCCAGGTTGGGAACCATTGCACTAGATATGAAAAAATGATCCAACTGAAAAATCGAGCTCGGTGTTACCAACTCTTTTCCAATGAAAGTAACTAGCAGCACCAGCTCCAAAAGTCCCTAAATCTAGCGAGAAAGTCGCCAACACTGACAGCCCGTCCTTTCAGGCGTCCCACCAAAGCCAATTATCATTATGAATGTAAACAACGAACATGGCTATTGGGTCGAGTTAAATGATTGCACAAACTTATTACAGTCCTGCAACAGCCAGAGATTACTGATCCTTTTCTTTTCTTTTGTCAGAGCATTTGTTAATTGATTGATGTCGGGATGTAAAGAGAATTACAACAAATAGAACAAAAAATGTATTTGAACAGCATTACCAACCCTACAGTTAAATATGTTTTGAGTTTGTTGTAGTTGATATGTTTAACCCTGTATTTATAATATTTATTAAAATGCACTTATTCCTTTTGAGCTTGCCTGTTCAAAATCTCCACTAAACTTAGTTGTTAGCTGGCAACGTATAGGATAATAAACTGCATTCAATAGCTGAAAACATGGTCTCAATATGCAGATTTGGAGCAAAAGCCTAACAACATGGTACGGATTTAATTTTGAATAAATGAGCTCTAATTTCCGCACACAGAGAGCTTTCCCTGCCTTATACTTCTTCAAGTTTATTATGCAGCTAAAAATAGAGAGAAAGACAATATTTCATTATCTCCTGATGAGAGAAACAGCACGGTTTTATAACTGTTTGTTCATAATAACATATTTCATGTTTATTATATTGCATTTTTAACAGCAGTGACTGAGTTCATTGCATTATTATTATGAATGGATGTTGCCCTTCTTTGTGTAACAGATTTTGTGTTGTTACAGCTCTTCCAGTCAAAGTTCTCATTGGTACTTTGGACCCTCCGGCCATTCAGACACTACGGAGATACATTTAAAACACTGTTTGCATCTCAAACACGGTTGGGAACACGAAGAATGAACATGGTTCTTTCTACACAATTGCACTCAGATCATTTCTTTAAAAAGCTCTCTGTCTGCAATTAAACACCAAAACAATAAAACAGTTGCTCTAGAGAACAATTGTACATTACAGTCCTTGTTGTGACATTGATAGCTGATGGCTTAATGCTCCTTTTGGTCAGCGATTTTGTTAAAATATATATCTCAAGACAACCTACGAATGTTCTCATTGACATATCTCATTATTTATTTTGGCAGCATACATTAAAAATGGTGCTTTGATTGTGGGCCATAAAAGCTACTGTACTTCCTACCCAAGTCGTTTCTGGACTGCTGGAATAAGGCACTTGATCACAACACTCTTTCATGCTTATGCAATCATATAACAACAGACACAAAAATGCATGAATGGAGAGCTGGAAGCAATAAAAACTGGTTCTTACTGCTGTTGTAAGTGGAAAAATGCTATATGCAACAATGTCTGTAAGCTAATAGTCATACAGTACGACAACATTTTAGAGAAGCTTCATTTTCCCAGTCCATGCAATAAGAATACAGTAACTTTTTCAAATGGATCAGCCGATTAGATTGTTATCAGGCCATTAAATAGGCATTATCGTTCGCCATAAGCACCATAGATGTGGGTCAATAGGGGCCTACTACACCCACTATTAGGTTTTATAATCTATTCACATAGTAGATCACCGAAAGAAAGCAGGGCTTGACATTAATGCTTGTGTTCGGGCAAGTGGAATTTAGGACTTTCCGGTAGAACAGGTTTATTTGAACCCAAATGATGATCTTTTCCTAAACCAATCCAAGCAGGTTTGTTTTCTAAACAGTCAGAAAAGGGCTTTCTGTCAGAAATCCCTGAAGGAAACTTCTCCCATGTAAATAAAGGCACCTAACAGCTAATGTTAACAGATGTTCCATTAGGTGTATGGTGTGTTCCATCTCTGCTCAGTAAAAATGAGCATTAGGCAAATGTAAGTTATAACGCTATCATGATGTGTTCAAATGTAATCTTGTAAAATGTAGTTCTTGGAGAGAATCTTGAATAAATCCAGTTGTTTGAAGGAGATGTTTTCACAGCAATATAAACCAGATATTAGAGAGGTAATTATGACCTGTTTAACTTCCTAACACTACCTCAAAGCAGCAAAAGCGGAAGTCAGGTGCTGTATAGTATAGACAGCGTGAAACTCCATATGGGTTGGAGGTCGGGGGGCTAATGATAGTACACAAAACAGAGGGCATTCACCCGAGAGGCCGGGGTTTGCATCCCGTGTGAAACCAACAACGTGTGGTTGTCTTTGTGTTCACAAGCGTTAAGATTCACTTTCATTTTTAAAACGTATTTATTTTAAGCTGAAACGTGATGTTTTTCCATAAACTTAACTTGTTGCCTAAACCTAAAGAAGTCCCTTTGTTTGTGTTCAAAACATAATCCAGTTTTACAACATGTTAGAAAGTGTTGCTTTTAAGTTTCACTTTCACTTTTTCAACGTAGTAGGCGTAGCAGGCCCCTAATGACCCATATCTATGAGGCTTATGGCGATCGATGACGCCTATTTAATGGCCTGATAACAGTCGAATCGGGTGAATGGATCCACTCTTATGAGCGCTTTTGAAAAGCTCAGTTTTCGGGGGTAGAAAGTGTGGATAGAGGCCCAAATGAGAGAAATAAGCTGTGGCTGGTGCACATATTGCACTAATAGACCTCTGTCTGTGTCTCCCCTACTCTCTTTTGTCTCTTTTCAGTCGGATTCTTTCACTGTCTTGTTTGAATTTCCACTAGATACGGATAATTTTTTTTTTTTGTTGCATCAAATATAATACATCCACTGCCCTCTCCACCCCCCCTTCCCTTCCCCCCCCACCAGCCAGTACTCTGCTCTAGTGCGAAGTGGCCAGCTCTGTCTGATCACTGGGCTGAGCAGCAGATCCCACTGCGAGGGACTTGAGGGGCTCGACTGTGTGATTAAGCAAGCCTCGGTTCCACCAGAGGGCCACCGGAGCAGATGTTCTCATTAAAAATGCAGGCTCTGTGAGCGAAGGAGATTGCCTTGTTCCAGGCAGAACCTGGCCGGAGGTTTAAAGCTCTCATTCCTCTCACTTGTAAGGCCGGCCAAGTTTCAGTGCCTGTACACCCTTTAAGCAATGTGGCAACCACAAAAAATGAATTATTCCAACAGCATCGCACAATCTTGGGTTATTCTCTTTAGTTTACTGTTAAAAGGAAAAGAGTGTTAAAAATTAAATTTAAACCGTAAAGCTTGTGGTTTTTGAGGCTTTCCACTGTTTCTGGCATCGCTGCTTTACAGATCTCAGCGGGGCGCACTTGTTGAACATCTCGTTTGGTGATAAAGAGAAACAAACATTTTAGCATTTGCAGCTCAATAGTGAAGTGCAGACTGGCTGAATTTGAACACTTTGGGGGCTTCAGAACAAGCTGCTGATGACAGCTTGGGATATTCCATCCTTTCCAGCTGGCACCTAGATGGAGCCTGGTACAATTAACAGGAAACTACAGAGCACTAAAGAGTGATGCAGCACTCCAGAGGGTATACAGCTACACCTACAGTACACAGCTGGTTAATAGATTCAGGGGTATCCATCAAAAGCTTGTGTAAACCCACAGTGAGACGGCCAGCGGCCTTAATTCTTTGTTGAACTCTGAGGATAATCCCCGGGCATTAAATATTGTCAACACAGAGACACAGTTTGGCCTATAATGCTAAAGTTGTTGGAAAGTTAAAGGGGGATTTGTGTGATCTGTAGGGGCATTCTGGTTTTCATCAAACAACAGACGCTGGGCTGTGGGGTTACATGAGACCGGTTGTGTGAGTGTACAGATGCATGCTCTGCACATGGCTGTATGTGGGAGGAAAGGTTACTGATGGATTATAGCCCTCACCTTTGGGGCTGACCCCATTACTGCCCTTCACCCTCCCTTTACCTTCCTCACCAGCCCTTATCCTTCTCTTCTCCAATGTCCTCTCTTCTGTCCTACCATCCCAACACACACACACACTGGGAAACCTGCCCTAACAGCAGCTGCCATTGTCACACGAGCGCACACACGTGAACTACTGGGTTGTGTCAAGAGGCAGAGCACATATTCAACTTGACATGCATGCCAATTGGAGGTGCTTCCCCGCTGCTGGTGGCTGTAAACCAGAGAGGCTTCAAGCTTACTGTATGTCACAACGTTATTTCCAAAAAGGTACGTCCCATTTCACATGTTTGTCCTGCAGAGAATGGTGTCAAAGTTTTGGCTTTACCTGGCATGGACGTTTCACTTGCACGTTAGGAAGTGTCAGGATAAGGCCTACAGATATTATAGTAGGGCTGTAATGATACGTTTTTTTACAACGATACGATGCGTATCACTTTCCATGGTTACGATACGATTCAAGGACGATATTTGGCTAATCTAGAGCGATACGATACGATAAGATTCAATGACTTGAAATGGATACAGTAACTATTTTTTGCCCAAAATCTTGCTCGCTATCAGCCATGCTTCGTTTTGTTGTCGTCTTTCTGAGTTTGGCACTGCTGGCGCATGTCGATGGCGCCTGTCGATGGCGCGTGTCAATGGCGCATGTCGATGGCGTCAGGAGAGTGAACCGTTTAACATTTCTTAACTATTAGAAGTGCGCAAAAAATACATCCATACAACGTTTGTGGTGCCTAAATACAAGGTGCAAATTCTTAGTATCGATACAATAGATTATTTACCTTGCAAATCGATTTTAGATTGATATACGTATCCCGTGAAGGACAACTTGCTGAGTACCTATCAAAGTAGTTGGATTGTAGGACAATAAATCTATACATCGATGTAATAGATGAATCGTTACACCCCTATATCATGACGATGAAAGATACCGCGGGTGAAGGAAAGTTCAAATGTTGTCAAGCGCTTCAGCCTTGCTTGATTTCTTTCTCCAATTATTTTTACAGAGCATCCTGGTAAACGCTTTCATACAGTAGACAGAAGAAAAAAAAGTTATTGTGAGATGCTTCAATCGAAGCTTTACACGAAGAGATCGCTGGCTGCTCTTGGGAGACACACAAACGGTCACAGGAAAAAGCTAATGATATCTTTTGTTAGTAGAATTATGTGTAGCTAGTCTCAAATTGGCACACAGTGACCCCAAATGGGAAGACATGTCAGCATCATTAAGGAAGGTTTCTGAGACTAGTGTTTAGTCTAATGATACAAGCGCACTCACACACACACACACACACACACACACACACACATTGGCATAATACACATATGCACACACAATTACAGAAACACAGATTTATGAAACATTCGTGTTTGTAGCAGCAATCTCAATGATGCTCTCTAATGATTTACCACAGCAATATGAGGTGGGAAATACTGCCAGACATTTTACATAATTCACTTTTTCCCCCCTTAAACACGGTGCTGATGTCACTTTGCAGATTATTGGGGAGGGAGGCGGTTCATTATGCTCGGCTATATCTCTCTCGCGCTGTCTGTCTGTTGCTCGCGAGTCTAACTCGGAAACTTATATAGTCCATAAAACAAATGGCGGTTGTGTAGAACAGATTGTGTTGTTAAAGCAAACACTGTTTGTGACATTCGAAGGCAAGCAGAATTCAAACATAAAAAGAGCAATAACCTGTATGCTGCAAAGATTTATGCATCCCTGGATGGCGTGCTTCCTCCACACTGAGGGTTGCCAGGTAGTAAATTAGGAAATGCCTTTTGGCAAAGAGTGTACCCTCTACTCACACACAAACGCTCACACACACACTGTATGCATGCTTACCACTATGTTTAGTCACAAAATTGAGCAGCACTATTAGGGGGACCCAACAATTAGGGGGGACCTATCTATCTGGCAGAAATGGAATATAATGTTAATAACTATGTTATAAGAATCGCTGTGTTTTCGTTAGCTTAGAATGAGCCGTTTATATTTTGTAAAGTGAGAAAGAAACTGAAAGTTGTGAATGTGAATGAACGTGACACATGGGACACAAACAGTGGTCCCTCCCTCTCCTACCCACCCTTAGTGTGTCTTTTTTACTCTTTAAACTTTGTCACCACAGTCGATCCCTGTGCATTTTCTCGGAGCCTTTACTGTTGCTGCAGATGGCATTCCATTATAGTTAATGGAAAGCATGCTGCGTCTCATACCGCCGCTAAAGGGCGCCTTGACAAAGCATCGGTATATGACGCCCTGGGAATGAGAACGGGCTGGAAGTACACATACAAATAAATGTTAAAGGTGCAGTGTGTAGGATCTGGCGGGAGCTAGCCGTGAGGTTGCAGATTGCAACCAACTGCAACTTCTCCAGTGTAGGAGAACTATGGTGGCCGATGCAAAAATGTGAAGGCCCTATAGAGTCAGTGTTTGGTTTGTCCGTTCAGTGTTTGGTTTGTCCGGTTCCGTGAAGACGACCCGCTCCCTTTGTAGATATAAACATCTCATTCTAAAGTAACAAAAACATGACAATTCTTATTTTCAGGAGATTATACGCTAAAGAAAACATACTTATTAATATTATATTCCATTTCTGCTAATAGATCCCCCTAAATGCTACACACTGTTCCTTTAAAGAAACCAGTTTTCAATCTTTCAACAAAACTCTTTTTTAAGGGCCCATTACGTCACTGAAAAAAAGGGGCTTAGAATCACTGTGGAAAAACACTAACTTCCTCACTCTTACACATCCCTGGGAAAGAAGCCCTTAGGATGCCCAATAGGGGAGAGGGATATTAGTGACAGGTATTAAAGGGTTAAAGTGAACTGAGAGCTGTTGTCTGTCACATTCACATACACACACATTAATTCCCAGTATGACTATGCTTTATTGATGGCGAGACAGGGCTTCATATCTAATGGCGTTAGCGAGAGAGAGAGTGAAGAGGCTGCTGGGCGTGATCCATTTATATGCATGCTAATAACAGAGCACATCGGGCCGGGGACGAGCAGGACGATCTCTCTATAATCGACCATCCATCATTAGGATGCGACTCTCCGGTCAGACATCATTACTCTGCACACACACACACACACATGCACAAACACACACACACCCCAAAAACTCTTTATCTGCGATTGTTCATTTTCTTTCATCACCTCTCCACATATTGTTTATTTGAATAAATCAGGGAGAATAAACCGCTAGTGAAAGTCAGCAAACTTTAACGATGGCACAGCTCTGTTCAAAAGGTCCTTTGTAAGCCAGACTTCTCTCTCAGTAATGAAGCATGGAGCAAAAGCTAGCACACACACACTTTGTCCACACACGTATACAGCTTATGAGATCACTGAGAGAGCAGTGAATTCCTCTGCACAATAAATGTCGTCCACGTCTTCCGAGCGAGGGCGGACCTCAGGAGTCTTGCGGTGGTTTGGGGGTCAGGGTTGAGGCTAGGGTAGCTGGTCTCCAGTGGCCCAGCGTCAAACCTCAGCTCTCACAGCCTCTCGCTGCTCTCGGAGGAGGAGCTGGGTATCGGGGATTTGGCTTTTCGCCCAAGCAGTGAGAGCAATGAGGGACCCTTACGTTCTTGGAATGCCACACTGTGTACACCGCACCCGCCAGAACAGAGAGAAACATAAATGCGTTGGATTAAATGAGCATAGTTTGAGTGTGATTTCATCCTCTTTTTTTACCACGGCTGGAACCCATTGCGGGCCTCTTTCTTATCTTTTATACTGCAAAAAGCGCAATTCAGGAAAGTCATAATATCTTATTTTAGGATTATAACATTTTAGTTTTCCTATCCAAGATAAATAATCTCGCCAAGCATCATTGGAACGAGAACTGATCTTGATTTTTTTTTTTCAGCGGTAAAATTGCTCTGCGCTGGCTGTGCTGTTGTTTTCCTATGGGGAGAGCGGTGCCGCCCAACTGAAAGTGCTACCTTTGGCGTGGCGTACTGCTTGAAACTGTCAAAGAAGTTCATATTATTTAAACTTTGACCTTGCTTGCCGCTGACTTTTTTTTAAGCACAACCAATGAGAAAACAGAAGCAACTGTTGCTGTTGTGACACGAGAAGGTGGTGCTGAATAAGACATTTTTAGGCAACCAAAATGTTACAATTAAATTTCATGAACTGAAAACACTGTGAAAGGGTTAAAGTCGTAAGACAAAAATGTAGACAACTACCAGACCGGACAACGCCGTGGCAACGACCTGTCAATCACAAGGTAGCCACGCCCTAAAGCATACCCTCCCCTATCATCTATTTTACTCTAAATGTGACCTTAATCAACTAAATGAACATCATGCTGTATTGAAAAAGATTAGAAACCAGTGATTGAGACCATAAACTCATGTTTACAATGTTTACTGAGGTAATAAATCAAGTGAGAAGTAGGCTCATTTTCTCATAGACTTCTATACAATCAGACTTCTTTTTGCAACCGGAGGAGTCGCCCCCTGCTGGCTAT
The DNA here is from genome assembly GCF_043250625.1 of Sebastes fasciatus. Classification (NCBI taxonomy): domain Eukaryota; kingdom Metazoa; phylum Chordata; class Actinopteri; order Perciformes; family Sebastidae; genus Sebastes; species Sebastes fasciatus. The sequence continues at coordinate 12,154,092 of NC_133809.1, forward strand.
TAGAAATAATGCAAGTTTACACTTTTCAGACCCGGAGGTAGCCCAGTGCTCAAGAATTCACCTTGTTGGCTAAACTGAGCAATAAAGAAGATTTGTCTTGAATTTCTGAAAGCTTTATTGCTGCTGTTACTTTTTTTTAAAGTCTTAGGTCAGATAGTGTTTTGAAATGACCTGATTTTTTTGTTTTGAGAAATCTCATCAAGTTGCTAGATGTTTTTGATATTCAAACATTTCCTCATCGCATTTCTCTACATTACACAACGTTTTGCTCATTTGTAAAAAGTTTTGCATTGTAAACCCCCTGGGCTAAGAACAAATCCATTTACATCGACTCCGTACACACTCACACATGCATCATTAAAACACGCGCACAGTCACACAACTTGCTCACCCTCGCTCGCACCGAGACCTACATATGGCAGACCGTGAGCAGGCGAGTTGGGCAGCTGGCCGGTATTAAATTGGATCCCTGGGTTCCCCGCTGCTCAATGGGACTTAAAGCCATATTAAAGGCATCTCCTACAGTCCTGCACCAGTGGGAGAGCATGGACATTGGCCAAGGAAAGCAGCCCGGTGCCAGCCACACCCCTGGAGGACTGCATCTGCTCTCACTCTGCACCGTGGCCCCTTTATGTTCAGCATGACATATCGTCCCATGCGCCCATATGCCAGACTACACAGGCTTTAACACGAGACCACGGCGCTCCACGTTGGTAGTAAAGTTCTCTGACTTTGTGTATGTTTGTGTGATAGATGGACGTGGGAGATAGTGTGCGTTTATGCATGCACGGGCCACCTTTTCTGCAATTTATGGGTTAACATATAAATGCCCGCATCGCGCTGTCTGCTGAGAGTCCAAATTTGGTTGATGCCCTCCCTTTCTTTAGAATTTATGTTGAGCATTATTTAATCTGTTGAGTAGAAGAGGGGAGTGTGTTTGTGCTTCCAGTGGCTGCCGAAGACCGGGCCACTCAGCGCGGTGCAGATTGCGTGGGCAGATGCTGCTTTATGCGCCAGGCTCATTTTTTATCACCGGCTTGTACTGTACACCAGCGACATAAAGCTAGTGGTGCAGTCATGCCTGAAGAAAGTGAGAAGGGGGTGCTTGTGGAATCATTTCCCTTTGTATCTCGCACATAATTGAACGGGGCTCATTTCCTGCCAAAACAAATACAGAGGCCGCATTTCAGAAGTGATTAAAAAGGTTGTGTGAAAGAGCAAGAATGAGTGAGTATCGTTCCACACGAGGGCAGTCATCGAGTGAGAGTTTGTGCATGTTTTTGACCAGAATCAGCATGCCAAGGTGTAAATCTACAATACAAACGCTGTCTCTCAAACTGCCACTTTAGCGGTGGCCCAAGGAGAGCGGGGAGGATAATGGGAGTAGTCTAATAAGTTTGTTTGGCTTGTTAGTGTGATTGTTTTCTCACAAAGCTAATTAACTGTCTTGCCCTTAGGGACCTTCCTCCGTCCTATATCACCACCCATCCACACATATATACATTCATCTATCCATCCCCTACCTTGCTCATCCCCCCCCCTCCTCTCTCACCCTCACCAGCGGCAGCTCTCTGTCTCTCTGTCTTTGCTTCCTGTCATGTTTAAATTGATGGAGGGTCTAGTGATTGTCTGCATGGTCCCAAGGTGCCTTTCCCCGCTACACAGGCATCCTCCGGATTTCTTCCTGGTCCACAGTTGATTACGATGAATCAATCTGAGGGGTCAAACACTTGGACTGGGGCACCGTCATCTCCAGTGGCTGTGGGGGTAAGCCGGCCCGGGATAAGAGGGCGTTTCCAGAAACCCCCGTGACCCCCTAGACCACTCTCGTTTCCGCGGTGAGACCTTCATTAGGGGACAAATCTGTCCCCGTAGTTAAAAAAAAAAAAAAAAAAAGAGAAAGGGGGATGCTCTTGTTTTTCATCTCATCCCTCTCTCGTCTACCTCTGGTGGCCTTATTTCTCCGTCTGGTAAGGGCTGGAAACTGACAGGTAACGGCAGAGCAGAGCAATAACGCCATCCCCCTGGCCTGTACAGCAAATAATGCCGGAGATTTAATCAATGGCCGAGAGGAAAAGCAGGGCCAAATCAATAGGAGCCTGGCTGTTTGCTCCCCCGCTTTGAAGGTGAATCCGGGCCTTGCTACATAAATTGGACTAATTGAAGAGCATGCTAGGAAACAAGCCCCCTTACAAAGCATGTCTGTGTCAGCACGATACTTGTATGTGAAATTCATCAACCCAGAAGTGCAGAGGCTAGAGATAATAAGCTGCCATAAGCCTGGAAAGAGAAGTAGAAGGGATAAACACAATATTAGCTCGCGTTTGAGCTGATAACATCCGTCCGCACTCATTTAGGTGATAAGCGTGGGTGTGCTGCGGAATTGCGGCTCACATTTCATTTCGCAAGTAGCGGAGTAGGATATGTTTCATGGCACTATGCATCCTCTTCATTTATCTATCACAGAGCAGCATCAATGATCTATGTTTTCATACTGCACGATGCGTGCGAGTGTTAAACGGGCCCCTCACGTGCTGAGCTGAGGCCATAGATGATAGTGACAGTGATACATCTCGTCAGCAGAGACAACAAATTAAAAACACTCACCCATGAGACACTGCTGTTCAATAAATTGGCCTTATTTTCAGGGGGGAAAATGGGGCATTCTCCACACAAAACAATCAATCACAGTAAATGACCCTGCTATTCACAAGTCTGTCACAGCGGAGCGTTGCTGTATTAACTATCAGCCCCTATCGGCTGGTCAAGTCGAGATCTTCCCCGAGACCTCATTCCATCTCAGGTCTCTCGTGGGGGGGTTGGGGCCCTGAGGTCTTAGTCCTCGGGTTGGCCTTAATTAATAAGTTTTGTAGTAATGGCGAGAACAACAGGAGGTGTTAACCCTGTTAGTAGAGTGGCATGTTATAGCATTAGGCTCCTCTGAAGGGAGCAGGGGGAGGGGGGAGAATTAAAAGATCTCCGCCGTGGATTGGCTCACAATGCACCAGGAAGGAGATTTGAGCCCAAATGAAATGATTGTATCAGATAGAAATCGATAGCAATCCATGCCTTCCTTAATCCTGCACTAGCTCCCAGATCACTCCCCGGCGCAGGCAATCTCTCAGCCATCATTACGACACGTGGATCGATAGCTGGGCAGCGAGGCCGCTGGTTAAGTTTCTGGCTACACTGCAAAAGTGTGCTAGAAGACAGAGTAAGGGAGAAGACGAGACAAGACGGTGAGAGAGAGGCCACAGGGTGTTAGCGTGGCTTTGAGTGTGTGACAAAGTACCGCCGTGCTGTTGTTAGAGGTAATTAACAAGAGAAGACAGCAGAAAACAGGTAATCTACCTTCGCCAAAAAAACAACTTTAAATCCTGCCAAAGCTCCGAAGCACAAAATGTTTTGTTGTGTTATTATCTCACAATAGGGGATTTCAGTTAAGCGCCAAGCATATTCCGCTTCAAGAGATGGATGATGAAGCTTGGAACTGGGTTTTATGGCTGCGATCAGAACAGGTGCAAATCATATATCAAGGCGTAATAAAATTTTACAAAGTGCTTTCTTGTCCGCGATACTCCTGACATTCTGTTTCAGGTTTACGCCACGACCAATGAGAGAGACCATCTTGTACGTCTCACTGGCAACATCTCAGGGGATCCGAGTGAAGAAAAACAGGCTTGAGTTATTATGGGGGGGGGGGGGGGATTTTGGTTGGGTGGTGATTGTGTGATGTAAAATAAGTGAAACAACAATGATACATTTTGCATACTGGGAGCAACACCTGCAGAAAAAAAACATCACAAAGTAAATAAACTGAACTTTGATGAGATGTTTGTGCACAGAACTTGTGCACACTGTCACGCATTTTTCCTTCTTGGGAAATTAATTGGTGTATTTATCATTAACACCAGTGGCCTTAACAGCAGGAAGATCCATCATTAACACCAGTGGCCTGAGCAGCTGGAAGCACGGAGAAAACGCCGTTGGGTTCGGCCTCCTGCTTTCTGCGTTTTGTAGTCAAGTCACAGTGTCTCTTTAAAACCCCTCAATTAAAAACAGAGAGTTGGGCGCCGCTTTAATGATAGCTGTGATTTTAATCAGGAGCGCGGTATTCCTAGTAGGTCCTGGAGGTCTGGAGGCCTCGCTGCACACATCAACTTATCTCTTCCTTAAAGCTCCCTTTCTAATTTCCCACCTCCTTCAAAGTCTGCTCTGCTCTCTTGGCGCTCACCTCCGTCCTCTTCTCCCCCTCCCACCCCCGCCCAACAGACCTCGCTGTGAGGATGTACATATTGAAAAAAAAAATACAACACACCACAAGTAATTAATTCCATTGGCATCAATATTCAACTCATGAGCAGCAAACACAGGCAGGGAGAGCCGGTACAGGAAATCTCAGTGATGGGAAAGCATAGTAAGGGGATATGAGTGGGAAGACGGATAGAAAGAGGGAGAGAAGGATTGTTTACTCTCTTCCTATTCTCTGTCTCTGTCTTGCCGTCTTTCTCCCTCCATCTCTCCCTCTCTCTGAAGAAGCCTGCTGGCGCGAAGGAACTTCTCCCAGCAATTAAGAAGGGCCGCAGACGCTCAGCGTAATTACCGCCGCACATTGCTGCTGTCACAAAACTCAGCTTGCCCTCTGGTCATAAAAAAACACACTGAAGAATATTTAGAAATGAATTATTCAGAGTGATTGTTCGCACTCAATTATTCATGGAGCCCCGGCGAAGGGAGATTTGCATCTCAACGCTGTAAATATTATTAATCTTGCCAATTACAAAATTCTCTGCCGCTCCAAATTCTTCAAATGATGTTCCAAATGTGTGTGGCGTTTTATAGCCTTTAATGTTTAAGTGGCTTGAAATGAATGTGCTGCAGCTTTTACAAATCATCTGGAAAACAAATCAAGCTCTCTGGAAGGAGATTTCTCATAGTGTGTGAAACATAGTTATACCACAAAACTGCCAAATGCTAACATTTAAAATTGACACCTAATGGTCAACCTGTATGTAGCCATAAAAAATAAATTAAATTTCTTGATGCTGATCTTGGAAAGAAGACATCGTAATTGAATGACATCATTATCACGTTTACTTAATGGTATAGAGTGTAGGATTTGGCGGCATCTAGTGGTGTACCCCTCCGCTCGCTCCTTACTTTCCAAGACTGCGGTAACGTGAGCCGTAGAGTGCAAAACCGTGGTAACGCCGTTCATCTCGCTCAGAGGCCATCCTTACCATAATAACTCTACTTTAGGAGCAACGGAAGTCAGACGGCGGCTGGCGGTACCATGGTTTTGCACACTGCGGCTCAGGTTACCACAGTTTCACAAGCGTACCGGAGAACTACGTTGGTCTTCAGGTAAAGTAAAAACAAAATGCTCTCTCTAGCGTCAGTGTTTGGTTTGTCCGTTCTGGGCTACTGTAGAAACATGGCGGAGCAACATGTATATATCCTCCGAAATGTTACACACTGTTCCTTTAAGTACTTTCATATTGCCGCAACTAAAAAACAGATACGCTGCAACACAACACAACAACATGTCTCTGCCTTCAAAGAGGTCTGATACAGTATTTAGCTATTTTTACGAGTTCTCAAAGCAGCATAACACAACTGGCGTGTTCCAAACATTCCAGTTTGGGTCCAGGTGCATCAGCTAAAGGGCGGCCTATAATCTACAGTGTTTCATGCCAACTGGTAAAGGAAGCCTCATTAGTTGATACAGTATTTCTGCATGGTTGTGATGTGTCCAAAATATATGTGAGAGAAATACAGGTGAATATGAGGCCATTGTGTAGAACCAGGTGCAAAAGCCTCACTAATGTGTACATACTGTATTCAAATAGTCCCCGTACACACCCCATCTGTTTTGCCTTCTTTTAAACATGAAATATAATTTGTTCATTATCTTTTATCTCTTTTAGTCCCTCCAAATGCATGATAGAACATATAATTTACGGACTGAGGTCCATGTCCAGACACTTAATTAAATCTATGTCAACTCTGATATTACAGTAAGCCTTTCTGTTCTTGAACAATGTCACAGATCGTAATAAATGGAATACATGCTGGGCTACAGTAATAATTTGTCCAGGCTGGTAGAAATCTCACTGATTAGATCGGAGGGGTTGGTGGCCAGAACACTTAAGTTGGGCATCTGTCCTTGTCTGAGTTAACCTTGCGTGGCTGCTGGATTCTCGTCATGTCACCAGATAATCGCGGGATCACACGTCACACAAAAGTCCATCTTGTCAGGCTTCAAGTAATACGTTTGCGTCCCCTCGCTGTTGCTTCCACACAATTGTCCGTGTAGAGACTGTCAGCTGCTGACTAACTTAAGTGACCTAATGTAGAAAGTAGCCTAATACACACCGGTAGACCAAGGAATGCACAGTTTTACTCACATGTACCACGTGCCAGAACATTTTCCTAATATTTTCGTATTCTTATGTCTTATGTAAATCCCCAGTGTTATGTCATAGCAGTATAACTCATACAACCTGAGGGGGAACCGGAGGGTGGGTGCTACGCTTCCATGACGATACCGTCGGTCGAGATGGCGTTATCAGCTGCAACTACCGTATGAAAGCAGTGCAGAGAAGTGGCCGTGAGCTTGCCAGTGGGGCATGCTCACATGCACTAAAAGTACATGCCGGCCGGCCCAGTTATGTCAACAAAGCACGGAGAAGCTCGGATTACAACACATACAGAGGAAGAGTGACTTCATTCTCTGCTCAGGTAGACATTGCTCCTCTATATCTTTACATACCAAATAGCTGTTTGCCACTATTAATGCTCTGGATGTCATATAAAGCACCTTTAAGAAACTAAGAAAAATTAGCAATTTTTTCCCAATTAACTACTACATATATTTCATTAATCTTCTTGGGGTTACATATGTGAAAAAACACATATAAAATTGCAAAACTGTCAACATCTAATAACAACTAATACGTGTGTTTATTACACAAATACCTATGTACACTTTAAAATGTGTCTGATGCATAAATTCCATGGCATTAGCGATGATTTACAGTAAGGCCACACAACAACCCTCCAGTGCTATTGACCTATAGGGATTAAACTCTTTATTTATAGTTAATGGTAATGCACCATCTTAAGTGACTCCATAAAAAATGGCCTTGGAGGAGCATTACTGTAAAGCTAAAGGAGGGCGCATCCCTGTTGGTAAGTCAGATAGTCCTATAGTCAGCCGACTATCCATCTACCCATTCATAAAGGCATCCATCCATTGAGCGGTGTACACAGGACATCAGCAATCTGGATTTTAATAGTAACCCCGTGTCTCTCGGTTGCCTGCCTGCTGCCTCTCTGGGTCTCAGGATGAATGGGAGAGTGACACTCTGTAATGCTTGAGGCTGAAGAGCTCACTCTAATAGGCCCAGACTTAATTAGTATGGGACTCCCCCTGTACGGAAAGATAAATCCTAACCCCTTGAAAGTAAGGCTGCCGACGTACAAACACAAACACACACTCGCACACAGATTCAGTATAGATGTATGCATTCATTTCCCGCCTTCAGTGCCCTTTGAGCTGGCGATGTGGCGCTGATAATATTTTAAAGTTATACAGACTTCCCCCTCTCGCCCTCCCTCCATCCCTATCCACTGTATCTTTCTCTCATTGCCTCGCAGGCTGCAGAGTGATGTGTCATTTTATAATCCTGTGCTGGCTAAATTACATTTGGAATATCCTCTCATTAATTAAACCCGCTATTGGCAGCACCTGAGATAAAACAGATTATAAGAGCTGAGAGTGAAAACACAGAGCGCGAAATGCCAGCGTCAGCACTTTGCATGTGTGTGTGTGTGTGTGTTACTGAGAGCATGGGGAAGAGGAGGAGAAAGAGCAAGAGAGAGAGAGAGAGAGACAGGAAGAAATGGTACAGTTAAGATCTGTTGGTGTGCCTTTGTCTATAGATGGTGCTGCGGCAGCTTCACATACACCATGTGTGATTTAACGTTTATCCTTTCAGAGATGGTGTATCCATAACGGGATTAGTTTTAGGGTTAATGGACGCGATTCACATGCTCTTTTGCACTAGCTTCTGACAGGTGGTATACATAGAGTCCACGGTAAAACAACTCCTTTCATCAACACATTCTGCTACTCTGGCACCAGCTGCGAGTTAAGACTTATATTCCCTCAGAATGGTACTAATCTACTGGAAATACCTTTTGTGATTTAATCTTTCAACCGAAGGGATTATCTCCACACAGACATGTAATATCTGTGCAAGTGCAAAACGTGCATTTCACTTACTGAATATGAAATTCATCAGGTGTTCGATATACTAGTCTGGCTTTGGAGAGAGTATTCAATTTCTTTTTTGGGGCTCAACCAACACTGGAGTCTATGTAAGGAAGAATCTAAGCAGATACCCCATTAAAATGTATCAGAGATACCTCCTTCAAACAAAATTAATCATGATAAAAATTCACATTAAACACACTCTTCTCGGTAGCTGTCAAAACTGATTAATGCAAAGGAAAGAGGAGCGAGGGGAAGGGAGAGAGCGGAGAAAAAACTTGTATAAATATAAAGTGAGTCCAAGTGGGAATGCATGTTGCCTTTGTATGCACACCGTGTAAAGCCATTGTGGAGTTCACGCGGGTCCCTTATAAACGAATAAATCACTGCCTTCAGACAAATTAATCAAAGTGCCCAGCTGTTGCTGTGCATGGCTAACTGGCGACAGAGCCAGCAGAGGCTGAGACTCCTTCCCCGGGTGTGTTGTTTGCCCTCCCTTCCTCTCCCGAAGCAGTAGACCTGAAGTGGCAGATTGGGTTTGTCTCCCTCTGAGTGATGTAGTGCCACTTCCCACCTGATACTTTATCACCAGGTCAGATGTTTGTTACACCGATACGCTTCTCCCCTTCCTCCCGGAACAATTCAGAGAATGGATTCTGACTTCTGTGACCACTTGTGTAACACCGATTCACTCGTTTTCCCTCAAAACACACAAGCTATTTGACAATTTCGATGTTACACAATTTAAACTGTAAAATTTTGTTATAAATTATGGGGTCTATTCTTTAAGCCAAGAACAAGCATCTTTTTTTATTTTTATTTAACCTTTATTTAACCAGAGAAGTCTCATTGAGATTAGAAAATCAGTTTTTCAAGAGAGCCCTGGCCAAGACAGCAGCAAATCTAATGTAGCAACATGACAATCCATCTTTTGCTGTAGGCAAACAGAAACATTTTCAAACTTTTTTTATGGATGTGTGTAAAAGGGTCAATGTGTCCTGCAAAACAACGTATCCTCATACAACAGTTCTTATGCTATCGTAAGAAAAGTTATTCCTCATTTCTCGTGCGTTTTTCAATGAATGTCCAGCAAGGGTACAACATGGCTACATTTAGGCAACAAAACTACCTAGTTAGGTTTAGCAAAAGATTGTGGTTTAGGGTTAAAATAACTCTGGAAGTGGCGTAAATTAAGAACAGTACGGAAGTTACGTGACAAAAACGACTTAGTTAGGTTTAGGAAAAGATAAACTTGGTTAGGTTTATGCAACAAAACTACTTATATAGGTTTAGGCAACAAAACTACTAAATTAGGTTAAGGAAAAGATTGTGGTTTGGGGTTAAAATAACTCCAGAAGTGGCGTAAATGAAGTACAGTAAGGAAGTTACGTGACAAAAACTGCTTAGGTTAGGTTTAGGAAAAGATCAACTTGGTTAGGTTTAGGCAACAAAACTACTGAGCTAGGTTTAGGAGAATATCATGGTTTGGGTTAAAATAACCCTGGAAGTGGCATAATTTAAGTATGGAAGTAACGTGACAATAAATCAACATTGAATTCTGGTTTCACACGGGGTACGAACACCGGTCGTAAAAACACCAGTGTTTTGCTCCCTAGACGGTGTTTGTCGCTGTTTATACTTCCTGGTTCATGATTACAAACAAATTGTTTTTGTGGGATATATATGAATTATAGTACATTATTTTTCGTTGGTATAGCTTCGAACAGTATATGAGAACAGCCTGTGCAAGAATACATACTCTTAAAAAAGGAAATTGCATAGATGGTCTTTCAGAACCTTTCAGTTTTCAAAATCTGTAAGACAGAGGGAACAGTAAGTGCTCAATGACTCACTGTATGTCTTTTGCTTTAATTCACCCCTGTACCCTTGAAAAACACAGCCAGGATAACCCTACACTTGTACTGCAAGTCAATGAGAGGGTGCCAACATCATGGATGACAGTCATACATGTGACATGACTGTCACCTGCTCTGCCTCCAGCGTCACCATGCACTTAAGGTAATGGAGACGCGCGACATTTTGTCCGTCGCTTGCTCTTTCTTCTCATTTCCCCTCCGAGATCATTTAATACCTTCCGACCATATTCCTGAGCCGCGCTTTGGACGTTGCTATTTTCTCTGATTCCTGAACTGATTGTGAACCCACCGCCCGACCCTGCTCTTTCTATTCTCTCCGTCTTGCTGACTGCTGATGTCCTCTGCAGGGGGAAATCACTCTAAGAAGAAGTTTACTTTGTGCTAATCTCATAAATGCCCTGCGTCTCCCCTCCTTTGTCCCCCCATGATGCAGGCACGCAATAAACCACTTACATAAACCTCTCCTCTGAGACAGGCCTGAAAAAAAAAAGCTGACATGTTCAAAGTTCCACTCTGCCTCTCTCTCTCTCTCTCTCCGGATGCTTGTGATTTCCACCAGGAATGCTTTATTTGGATCCTTTATAACATGGGCTGTCCCAAAGTCTTGAAGGGCGGTTTTAATATGTGAATTCTCTGCTTTGTAGCGTGTGAAACAAGTATGAGGCGCACTGAAAAACATTGACATTTATGAGCACAAATGCATTTCACGGGGACACTTGTTGTTAAGTGATCAATATAGGATGGCATCAGTGGAGGTGATGTAAGTTACTGCTATAGTGGCGAGAATGGGATATTTTACATCCTGCTTGTAAAGTCTATGATGTGATTTTTTGAGTGTGCAATAGCTCAACAGGAGTAGCATGGGATTACTGGAAACTATCAAAAATTTAGAGGAAAATTTCTTCTTCTCTAACAACCACTTTGACGATACAAAACAGAACATGTGTAGGCACTGTTCCAAGTAATTACCACATTCAACAGATAGTATGCTTTCACCGCAGAGCACCACTAAACCCTTCATGATGCTGCCTTTTCTGATTCTGAGTCTGTGCAGAGCCACATGTGTTTAAAGCTGAACTAATCAATATTTCTATATGAACGATGGGTCAAATGAGCATGTGGAATCTGACAGCTCAAGAGCCAAATATTTCCCTCAAGAGTTGGTGGGGACCAAAACAGAGCTAAAAGGTCAGTCTAGGGATACTAATTTAGAAATGTCTTTCTGACTGATCATTAACTGTTAACCGATGAGATTAATGCCTTGCTTGTAGGGGTGCTGTGGTTGACATCGTTTTCAGGGAAACATGCAGCCACTTTCCCAGTAAGCCTCCTAGTTTAGCTGGAAGGTTGTCAGCTGTGTGTCTGCATAAATAAATGCTACAACTCCTCAAGACCCAAGCCAAGCTCCTGTGTCTTGCTGGTCACCTGCTGATTAAAGTAAAGGGAGTTAACCCCAGAGTTAACAACAAATTCGGCCCAGGCTCACTTGAAATGGGCTGACCTTTAAGGTGGACCAGTTATTCTCATTTGAGTGACAAGCCACTCCTCCAAATTATGCTTGACTGTTTTTACTAGCCGAAACCGCAACGCTGGTATTGCTTTCACCTTGTGAGTCTGTGGACAGATTTTTGTGACCACGATGGCGTCACAACCGTGCAAGATGCAGTCCCAAAACTTTACAGATGTGTTGTTGACATAAAAATGAAGGTCGAGTTCAAAGAAAGTGTGTGGTCCGAGCAAGGGCGCCGGAAGCTTTGGGGTAGGAAGTGGTAATGGCCATTGGCCGCACCACTTTACGCCCGTGGACTGATTTGGCATCACAGCTGGTGTAATCCCATCGCAAGACGGTCTCTAGGTCTCTTTAGGTTTTAATATATTGTTGTAACTGTTTAACTGATAGCATTAATTGGTAAGAATTCTTATTGTCGGTTAACGGTTAATTATTATCATCCCTAGGTCAGTCTATTCACTGTTCAACATTATCAAACCAAATGACTTAATACACTTATAACCCAACAAAATAAACTAGTTGTTGAGATTTCACAATATATAGATATATTATTTATCCATCCAAGCTGTCCATGCCCATATACAACACAGAGCTGATCAGATTTTTACCCAACTAAACTGACAGATGTGATCTTTCCGCTATTTTCCTGCATTTTTTAAATGGCGTTGAGGATCCCAGGAGCAGCCTCACATTGGTTATATGTCATGCACCAAATGTTTTCCTCCCGTATGTGTGGAAATTACTTGAGAAATATGTGAATAGCTGATTGTTTTGAATTTACTTATGAAACACCTACAATTATGTGCATTGACATTTCTTGGTCTATTACCCTATAATGAATCTACAAAATGGAACACAGCTAAATATCAAAGAAGTTTATTGAAGTCAAATCTAATATTTGGTTGCAGAAGTTGCCGGTTGGAGAAAGATCTCACAGCTACCACACAAACAAGAAATGCCAAGCAGTTATCTGTCAGCAGTAATGCGACCAAGAAACGGACACTCAACAGAGAAGTCCAATTCCAATATAACCTTGCTGTATTCATTCTCAGGTCAATAAACTTTCTATGCAGGTTTAAAAGTGATAACATAACAGAGGAGAACTAAAGCATTCATGCGAAATTTTTCATTGTTATTCTAATCCTGACTGTGTGTGTGTGTGTGTGTGCATTTGTTGGCTTCCAGGCATCTTTCCCTAATTTCCACTCGACCTTGTATTAGAAAGCCTGCGCTCAGACAGCACATTCTCTTTCACTCTATTCTGATTGGTGAGCCAGGACACATAGGCACCATCATCATTCATTACCTCTTCTTTTCCACTCCTCTTCTCACATCTTTCTATACCCTCACACACCTCTTTCCATCTCCTTTAGTCAATTCTCTTTTCCCTCCATCTCCACAGAAGCTCCCACTCCACCCCGCGCCGTGTGATGCGCCATCATTCACCTCGAAGGAGCTATTCTCTCTCTGAATGGGATCATAATCGGCCCAGCTTTGCTTTTAATAACCAAAGTGACAATACCTTGCATGTGCATATGGGCGAATGTATGTGTGTGCGTGAGTCTTCCTGCGTCTGACACCTCTGTGGCTGCATGGATGAGCACGGACAGATGTGCCCACTGGAGCAGAACTGCCTGCGTGTGCGGAGACTTGGACATTAATGAGATGGTGACAAAACTTGCACTCTCCAATTAAAGAAAGTGAATGGAGGCCATTTAAAACAGAAAGACTGGGACAGATGAGAAATGACAAGGATATCCCGTTGGGAAGGTGATGGTATGGAGTGATGTGAGGAAGAGTATAGCTGTAGAGGTTGAGGGGAATTACCTCGAACAATCCATACACATTCAAGGATCAAAATAATGCTAAATAATAACACAATTGAAGACAGATAGAATTTTGCCACCCAAATGTTTTTGGATTTCTTAAACTTATTATATTACCAATGGCAGTGTCCATAAATTTACTTTATTTAGAGCCTGTAAAATGTGAAGACACTAACTATTGTCTGAGGTATTTGCATGCTGCTGTTCTGTCAGGCTTTATCTTCAATCTTTCCACCTCAGCTCCACCTCATTAGAGGTGTAGGGGCCTTGAAGTGTTACAGGGTCCAATATGTGATAACACCACTCTCCCTGCACGCCTCTCCCCTCCCCACAATCATGCCTATCAATCTGCCGGTATGTGCTCTCAATCAAATTACTGCTGAGGGGCTGGCTTTCTTGGCCTCCTCAATCATTTTCCTGCTTTTATTCTCCACTTTGTCAGGTGTTGTCTTATGGGCTCCACACACACACAATGCTGTAGGTGACAAACAACAAAGTTTAGCAAAAAAAATGCACTGTGCTCTAGGTCCAGCTTCCTTCAACCAATCCGTGTTGGTATTATGGTTCAGGAACATTTAAAAGACTTGTTGCAGGAGTTGTTTGAAATTTAGACACACTTCTACATTTCTGTTCCTACCATTGATCTTTGAGAGCAAGATCACACGGTTTTTCATCTGCTTTGTGTCAAACAATAATGAAGTCTGTTCCTTTCTTGTTTTGCTATGAAACAGCTGCAGGAAATGATCATGCGATCAGCAGCTTTACAAATCAAGAATAAGAGTCTACAGCCATGCTAGCGGCTCTGTGGGGCTGTAATTGTAAAGAAAAACAAACTGTTACATAGATAAATCAAAGTATTAGACCTATAAAAATGTTGACCCAATGATGGCACCACAAACATTAAAAGTCGGGGGATCGCAAAAGTTTATAAAGACCATGAGAGTTTGTAAAGAATTCGATGGTAATCCGCAAGACGTGCCGAGACATTTCTCTCTGCATCACAAATGTAAACTTGCTTAGGGGATCAACAAGAGGAAACATGAATGTCTACAGCAAAATGTATGCCAATCCATCATGCAGATACAGAAATATTTAACTAGACAGGCTGTTCTCATACACCGTTGGTAGCTATACCTATGAAAAGCAATGCACTGTAATTCGTATATATCCCATGAAATTAATTTGTATATCATCCATGTAATTATGAACTACGAACTGTGTACAAAGTGCGCCCAGGAGACCGGTGTTCGTACCCCGTGTGAAACCAGAAGTCAACATTGATTTATTTGTCATGTGACTTCCATACTTAAGTTACGCCACTTCCGAAGTTATCTTAATCCAAACCATGACCTTTTCCTAAACTTAACTAAGTAGTATTTTTGCCTAAACCTAAACAAGTCGATCTTTTCCTCAATTTAACTAAGTAATTTGTTGCCTAAACCTAAAAAAGTTGTTTCCTGTGAGGACGGAAGTTTAATTTGAAAAGAGTGGAGCGCAAATTGACACATGTGATGTTGGACATTCGTAGGAAAACACAAGAAAAATTAGGAATAACTTTTTGTAAGCGATACGAACCGTTGAATGAGGATACGTTGCACTAGATAGGTAACATTTTTGGTGGCGCTACATAAAAGCCAAATCACCAAAGTCATATGGATTCATCCTCTGAGGACCATTAAAGTCCGTAAAAGTTTTTATGGTAATCCATCCTATACTGTTGATATATTTCAGTTTGGACCAAAGTGGTGGACCAACAGACAGATCGACTGACTTATCAACAACACCGCTAAAAAAAAACCTTTGCTGCTCTTTGACCTCATTAAAATTCTTTTAATTTTTCATTACTATATTATCAATCATGTACTGGTCCCATTCGACGGTGCATGGTTGGCCGGTTCTGACCATAATGGCAAAACGTGCCTGGCTCATTGGAGGATTGCCTTTATATCCGTTCAGTAGTTTATCTTTTCTCAATATAATGTAGGTATTGACTCTGATCTCTCTGTGGATTTTTTTCTTGGTGTTCTAAACATTCATAATTAGTGTGGCGTTCCTCACCTGGAGATATGATGTAGGTGTTGCACTGGGTGGGCAGCGTGCATAACCTTTGACCTATATCTTACTTTCACAGATCATCACAAGGCTGTGTGTTGTTACATGTGTGGGTGGTCACTCTTGTTATCTGCACTGTGCAGGGGGGGTTTGTTACAAAATAACATAGAAGTGGTATGTAGGTACATGAGTGGCAAAGCCCTGCTTCCACCATGTACATATAATGTGTGTTTGGTATGTTGCACCCCTCTGCAGTAGACATTGATCGACCTCCCTCCCTGGACACTCGATGCAGCATGACCCCTCCAGCAACCAGCCAGTAATTGATCCTGTAGTACTGTTGTGGATTCCCTTGGCACGCCGAGTCTACATGTATGTGTGAGTGTGTGTCTTCCACATCTTCCTTTGGCTGGGCTCCTAGCAGCACGTCCCGCCTTGCAACCCTCTCCATTGCATTCAGAATGTGTCCAAAGGCCATAGTGATGGGCAGAGTATAAGCCTGCACTTACATACATCTATTTTCACCCGTCTCTCTTTTGCACCTCGCTCTGCTCTTATTTATTTATTTCTATACAGTCCGCAGCTCTTATCCGACGCCTGATGAAACCTCTCTCCTGTCGGTCAGGTTTCATTCAGATGCCGGCGCGGGTTCGCCTGGTGATCAAATAGCCCTGTGATTTCATGTAGATGAAAGTAAATCACAGCTCCTCCAAGTTGTTTCAATGCTCCGCCACGCTCGATTGTCTAGCCATTTTGAGCGACTCGCTCACCATAAAAGAGCCCATTTCACTTCCATCCAATTTGAGACAGACGGAGAAAAGAGGGGTGTGCCAAGCGAAAGCCTCAGTCTTGCTTTTGGTGGAAGATTAGCAGCTGCCAGGAAGCTTTCATATCCTCTAAGGAAAAAAAAAAAAAAAAACGCATTCACACGTATACTACATATCTACATGCATGGCCAAATCCACACACTTCTTCTATACAAGTGAACACATACATACGCACAGTCACACAATCAGACACACACACTTCAATCAGAGCCTCGTCAGAGCAGTTGCATTTTCTTTCAGCCCTCTGTAGCAGTGTATCTGCAATTCAAAGAGCTGTGGGTTTTGCTTCTGCCAAATTACAAGCTCCATTTGCCAGCCTAATTAACGGTTCATAGCATTCAGTGAAATTTATTGCCGCAGCCCTGGCGCATGCCAAACCAAACAGGATAGACCTCACAGATAACCGTAAACTTGGCTATGGAACCTGACACCTTGAAAAAACAAACTTGTTACAGGGAGTCTGTTTATATACTCCTCTTTCCCTCTCTCTCTCTCTCTCTCTCTCTCTCTCTCTCTCTCTCTTCTCGCTCCACTGTCTCGACTGACAGTTACTTGACTGTTTCACTTCACGGTCTCCGTGGCGATGGTTGTTAAGAGGGAGAACCCAGACTCACGACCTATTCCTTTTGACCGCAATTCATTGTATGTTTGTCAGCGGGTGCCCTTGTGGTCAATACTGTTTAGATGCACGGCTGAAATGTGAATCCGGAGGAGAGGACACAACAGGACAACACACGGCATGAATTTCAACCTATCTCGCAGACATCACCCAAACAATCTCCTCGGTTTCTTAGAAAACGAAAATCCACTGGAACATAAACAGCTTGAATATAAACAGTCACACCTTGCGAGTAAAGTCAGCCTTTCACACTGTGACGAAAGTAAAAGATTTTGACACACTGAAAAGAAAGGAGGCTTAAAGTCTGCCATAAGAAATCTGCCAATGTCTGACACACATAACTGTGCCCACACACATGTACGATCACTAAGTGAGGAGTAAAAAACACTCTGCCCAGCAACTGACAGAGTGGAGGTTCCAATCCAGGGAGCACCAATTGCTTCCTCCTGCGCTCGCTGTTGCGACAGAGGTGCTGAAAGGTGTCCGAAAGGGACCTTTGCCATGTTGCCGGAGCGTTCCGTCAAACTCTTGCATCATGCAGGTATGACATTGTCTGGCCAGTGTAGTGCCGTTGTCCTTGGTGGGTCTGTTTCTGACTGCAGGAGAGACAGCTAAACAAATCATCTGGAGAAATGTTCAGCCCGCTGACCTGTGATACGTCCTCAAGATAAGCGTGTTATTAATGCCTCAAAGTTGTGACAATTTGTCCGTTTAAGTAAGTAAAATGTCACAATGTGTGGTTGTAGGGCTGCTTTTGTAATCCATCAAGGAAACTTTTTGTCCTCTTAAAGGAACTGTGTGTAACAATTAGGGAGATCTATTGGCAGAAATAAAATATGATATCAATAAGTATGTTTTCTGTAGTGTATAATCACCTGAAAATAAAAATTGTTGTGTTTTTGTTACCTTACAATGAACCGTTTATATCTACATAGGGAGCGGGTCCTCTTCACGGAGCCAGACGCCATGTTTCTACAGTAGCCCAGAACGGACAAACTTAACTATTCCTGCTTGGGCCGGAGCCGATAACATTACTCGCTCCGGCGATAACACGGGAAACCTCTGTTGGTCTTGAGGAGCTGCAGCATTTATTTCTGCACCAACTTCAACTTCCATTGTTCATTCACCTGATATTCTCAAAGATAAACTAACTCGTCTTCTGCTCCACTGCACACTTTCGCCGTCTCTCTCTCTCTTGCTTCACCACTCACCTCACATATACACACACACACACTCTATGCATTGACTCTGCTATTCAAATGACCTACTTTTACAACTGACTCTAGATAGTTTTCGCGTCAACCACCTCCGTGTTATTGTTTCATAAATATAGGTGCATCTCAACCCGTTCCACACAACGTGATTGATTGATGCCTTTATTCGTGGTGCGAAAGCTCAGAAAATCTAAATGTTGCTTTCTGTATGAAAGTATTTGTGACAAAAACAAAAGTTCGGGAAAATATATTGATGTGAAAATTGCTCGCACGAAAGAAAACGGCCTTAAACAAGGGTTGGAGTTAAATGGTCATTTGATGGATAGCAAGGTAAACTCATTGTTGACTAGGCCTTGGTGTTTCAATCCCAGAATTCCTCTAAATCGTCTCCTTTCTATTACCTGTGGTTTTTGTTATTGGACCCTCACAGTGGCTTTCCAGTTCTTTTGGATTAATTTATTGATTTTTGTCCAAAGTGTCTCAGGTAGACCTTGGTACAGGGTGTGGAGCATTTCTTCCTGTAATGTCCTTTGTATTTCAATTGAATAGAAATACTGATCTGTAGTTTCCTCACAGACACATGCTCATGTCTGCCCTCACACACATGTAGTTTCAAGTTGGACATGGACGAAACAGAAAGAAATCTTCTTGCTCCCAACTCTGTCTATTAGATTGCCTCCAAGTTGCACCACATGAGTAACCCTCTCCTCCAGATGTGACAACTACCTTAAGTCTAGAAAGAAAGCAACAGAGACAGACAGACAGACAGACAGAGCCTAAAATAATCAAGACAAAAAAATCCTTTTCATGTTTCTAGGCTAGTGTTGCGAGTCTTTGGCTCACTTCTCATGGGAATGGCTTTTTGTTGTAGGTAGAATGAGTGTATCAATCAAAGCGAGGTCTAAATGAGACACAGAGGGATGCAAACGTAGCTGTGTTGCTAATTGATCGATAGCTTGTTCGAGGAATTAAAAAGAGGAGGCTTGCTTCATTAGCACACATGTTCTAAATCTCTAGCTCTACCTCCTTTCGGTGAATAACGCCAAAGGGCACAATTCCAAAAATAAATAAATAAAGAGAAAGAGCAAAGAGGAGAAAAACATCCTGAGTGAAACAATCAAGGATTTAAAGTGAATTTATACCGACCCTCGCTGTCATCCTTTTCAAACTGTGCAGAACTGAAATGGATTTTGTTTCTTACATTTTTAAGCTGATGCTGTTATCAAAGAGGATTCCCTTTCTTTCTTCTTTCTGCACAACAACGCACACTTTCTAAAACTAAAATTGTCCCCGTAATATCCCCCCCCCCATATCATACATTTGGGCCACATAAAAATAAGACTTTACAACAGCACATGTCATATTCTCCTAAGAGGGTGGCCATTAGTAGAAAAGAAACTGGACCGGGTTTAACTTGTCAGGCGGCTTCAAAGAAGACTGTGTGGGCCTCTCGGAAGCCTCCCCGGCTGATGGAGAATTATTGATTGTGTGTTCAGATATCTTGAGGCGCTGGTGTATAACACTGGGGTTTAAATTCAGCCCTAATGCTCAGCCCATGCATAATTTATGTAGTTCCCATCAAAAGGTAGTAGCAATGCAAACTAAAGAGGTCTCAAGAAGCTTTTTGTTGAAAGTTTTCACACATCAACAAGCTCAAAGCTCAGTATGATTTACAGCAATAGGTCAGAATCCATGAGAGAAAAAAATGTAAATGTATACCAACTGAGCGGAGCAGCACTTGAATATTGGCGGCAGCTTTTGATCTAGCTGTGAGAAATACACCATTATCTGTTATATACGTGGAGGAATAACATCATCTGCAGAGTCTTAACAACTTATTAATAGCACATTTTAAATGCATGGTCTATTGCTTTTTGTGGTTAATTCCTCATGCATGTGTAATGAGAGTGGTGCAAGTAACAAACACACAACTGGTGTTAAAGGGTTACACTATTTTTATGCTCCTTTGCTTTTCAGTCTTGCATGTAAAACCAACATGCATTAGTTGAATAATGAAAGGACCATTCACTTATTGATCTGTCTGTCCGTATTGACCAACGCTGCCCCCGGCTATGCTTTCCCACATGGTAAAGACATTTATTTAGATCGAGAGGCACATTTACTTGTAATTACCGAACACAACTGAAAAATGAGCGTTGCTTATAGGAATATCAGCATCATAAAACCGGAATCGGAATTGTCCGCGCTGTCTTCTGTTGCCAAAGTATGTCCCAATTGGAGATGGCGTAGGCGGAGGTGCTGCCTCTCAGAAAATCTGCTTCACAAAAACTGCCTCACCAAACTCTTCATAAGAATTATTAAAGATAAAAAAAGGACTACTTTTGTAAAAACAAGGTCACTTTTCTTGTCTTCTTGTTTGGTCACGCTGGGGAAACAAGCCTACTAGCACTTTACCTGAAATGAAAATACAATTTCACTAACACTGTACAAGGGAGAAGTGTCCCAGTTTACAAGCGCACCACCTACAACAGCATCTTATCTCATGGACGGGGGAACATTTCTGCCAGCACATTTGTCGATAAAACGTGTTTTAAAGCTGTCTAGGGTTTATTGGAATATATCTACTGACCTGCTCGTGACCTCCTGCTATAAGTAGACGTGCAGCTCAGTTTTGGGCCTTTCTGACTGAAACTAAAATACTCTTTCTTCCTCTCAGGTTACTTTCAGCTTGACTGGGTGAGTGTTTCTCTGACACAGTGTAGTTGACAGTTATGGAATATCTATATAATTATATGGACACTTCATTATTTCAACCTGGTCTCACAGGAAGGCGTATAACTAGCACATTACACGGACATTCAGCGTGTTAAGAGGATTCATTTTAGGCTTTTCACGGGTCATTTGCACGCCACGCAAAAAAAACCATGGTAACGTCCGCAGTTAGGTTTAGGCAACAAAACCACAGTTAGGTTTAGGAAAAATGTCATGGTTGGGCTTAATTTAAGTACATACACTAAGTAAACTATGTATGGGAACAATGTAACCTAGGTACAAAAAACATGTAACAAACGTCACTAAAAAGCACGTGACAAACGTCACTAACTTAACTATCAAAACAAAAGACGGTACCCATCCACCTCCATTCCTGTCAACCGTGAGTGGTCTTTCTCACTTTTCTTACGCTACGTCATTAGCTCTGAGCATGGCATATTTACGTGGATGCGTTTACATTGCATCATCATCCACCTTTTTATAATCCTGCATTTCATAATAAAGTGTCATTAGCTGAAGGGTTTGGCAAAGAGATCATCCTATTAAGGGATTTTAACATCAATTGTGTCTACAAGTTAGGAATGTCAAAGTTAACGTGATAATAACGCGTCAACGCAAATTTGTTTTAACGCCACTAATTTCTTTAATGCATTAACACAGTTTGCGATCTTTTAATTAACCTCTTAAAAATGCAACGGGCAGCCGTCGGGACCGGCCGCTATTCGATCTTTCGGAGATTGTCGCGGGTTCAGTTTTAAAGCTAGAGTGAACATACTGGCATCATATGAAACTAGAAAATTTAAGGAACCATTGGTACTTCACTAGCTCTGAGCGTAGCATATTAACACGGACGTGTTTACATTGCAGTCAGTACAAACTACATGGTGAACAAATGACACCAAAAGCCAGAAAGGCGTTCTTATTGCATGCTAAATGCCTTGTGCATTATTGTGTCATTCATACGCCTTTTTGTGCGAACACGCTGATTTACATCGCTCATTATCTCAGGCTAAATTACATACTCTGAATCCAGCAATAATTAAACAACAGCACTTGAGACAGTTTCAAACAGTTGATTGTTCTAGAGTTATTTGGGACCACAAGGCGAAGCCCTGTGGACAAATGGAGAGCCACTTAAAATGACATCTCTGCAAAGTGCAACGAAGTGAGACACAAATTTGGACGTTTTTTTGTTTATCTCATATGTGGCTGAATTCTCTTTCACCGTAAATGCCTGTTATAATTAAGGGAGTGTTATCATCCAGCTTTGCATAATAATGCATTTCATGATACATTGTCATTAGCTCAAGGGTTTGGCTAAGAGATCATCCTATTAAGAGATTTTAACATTAATTGTGTCTATAAATTAAACAGAGAGAAACTAAAAATGAAACTCATTTAAGGCTCAAAAGGGTCACTGGAGATACTAAAAGTACAAATTGATCTGATCTCCAGCAATATTACAGGGTTTGTTATAGGATTGTCTGATCATAAAATAACACATATAAAAATTACAAAAAAATTAGGTTTAATTATTCACCTAATGAGTCATTTTATCAGGTTGGATTTGTAAGTGTGAGCTTAACAATTTAATGAATGCACTAAATGGAAAAAACGTGTCTCTTTCCAGGCTTTGTAAAAATAATGTCAGTGCTTTTATTAAAGTAATTCTTAGTACCCTGAACAGCTTTAGGAGGTAAGTGAAAAATATTTCTAGCTGGCAGAACTCTCTTCCTCGGCTGAATGGAAATATATGGCTTCCATAAAACAAAGAGACCACGCTCTTAAATGAAACTTCAAACGTAGAATGGAACATGATAGGCAGACCTTTAACTTGCTCAGAAACTAAGTGATAAGTGAATTTCAAAAGCTGAAGCAAAACTTTTTTTATTCGCATTATTAGCAAAGAGTGTGATAATAAATCTGCGAGGAAAGTTCAATCTTAATTCAAAAGGAAACTGCACTCAAGACCTCAGCGTAGTAGTAGATGCGTTTGATAATCATTTTGTAGTTACAATAAAACTCACACCCACACACATAGTTTTTTGTTAATACTGATTTACCCACATTCTCTCTTAAGAGTCCAAAGTTGACAAAATTATCAGATTCCGTAAGAGCTATAGGGCCAAAGACAAATACAGAAAAGGCCCATAAAGAATCACTAATCTGTCCCTTAACCAAGGATATTAATCTGTCCACTACCCAGGGAGGTTTCCAACTGTGAACAAATGCATTCATTACTCCTATCCATGAATCAGGGAATAAAGAGTAATCAGCATTCTCCCACCTTGTCATGTCCAAAGTTGCTGAGAAATGGGGAGTAGAATAAGTCTTTTTACAACAGCTCAGTCTACATCGTGTCTTGTGTTTTTAGGAAACACTTTTCTGCTAAAACTTTAAACAGCTTGTTTTTTGGAGATTGTGAAAGCTATAGAGGATGTTGCTGGTACTTTATTTCATCATCAGGATGCGTTAAAATGGTCGGAGTACCACAGGGGTCAATTTAAGGTCCACTAGAGCTGCATCGATTAATCAATCAGTCGTCAACTATTAAATTAATCCGCAACTATTTTGATAATCAATTAATCGGTTTGTGTAATTTAAATTCTCTGATTTCAGCATCTTAAATGTGAATATTTTCTGATTACTTTACTCCTCTATGACAGTAAACTGAATATCTTTGAGTTGTGGACAAAACAAATTTTTTGAAGACGTCATCTTGGGCTTTGGGAAATACTGAACAACATTTTTCACCATTTTCTGACATTTTATAGACCAAATAACCAATTAATTAATCGAGAAAATAATCAACAATGAAAATAATTGTTAGTTGCAGCCTAGGGTCCACTTTTGTTAAGGTTATATGTCAATGACCTAACAGATATTTATCTCTGCCGATGATTTATTGTCTATGCTGATGATGTTGTCATTTATGTCCATGTTTGATTCACAACTAGCCTTTCAAAAACAAGGCAAGAAAGTTGTCAATACAGTACATTTTTGTATGAATAAATTCTGATTCACTGGAAATAGTGAATAGACTGAACCGGCAGTAAAACTGCTGATGAAAGCAACACTTTGAGTTTAACTACCTGGAAATTGACATGTAAAAAAACCCTCAAGTCTTTTGAAACTGAATACAAAAAACTTTGAAGACAGTAAACAAAAAGCCCAATTGTTACCTTAAAAGTGATATTTTAGTATAATATAAAAGTATTATCTTTCATAAGATTTGGTGAAATATGTAAATGCACCATTAGTTTTAATAATACTAATAACACTAAAATACTAATGTTAAAATTCCCTGGCTAAGAGACATTACTTTTTACGCTAATCTGTCTATCAATGACCATTAAATATATATAAAATTGAAACGCTACATGTTATGTGTAAATATATTGTCTTGCATGTGTATTTACGTGCTTTGTGCCTGTAGCTTGTGCTTTGTAATGCTTACTCTTGTGTTAACCTGTATGTGCTTTAGTGTTATTTATTTATCCTTTGTCTTGTCTTTCTCCATCTTTTTTAACATTTAACATCAACCTGCCCGAGGGACGGCAGATGAAAATTGGCCATTTGGCTAAATCTGTTACATTGACACCACATAGATGTCAATTAATCTGCATTGCCCCTGAATAAATTGAGAATAATACATCTATTAACTGTAAATGTGGCTGCTGGATTTCTATATGCACTACACCAGCTGTTGTGGAAAGCATCTTGTTATTTGAGTTGTCTCTCTTGAACAGCACTCGACACCTTTGATGAGCCTTGTTGAGCACAGTCCTCAGCATTCATTAATAAACGCCACTGGACATTTGAGTGCATATATTTGCACTGAAGGTGTACACTACACTTCATGCGGTATATATAGGAGGGGGCTGTGAGGCACCAGACAACACGGCCGCATGCTGAAACGCTCGGCTCGTATCATAACAGGTGGTGGAACGAAGCAAGAGTTTAACTATTTTTCTTCTTCTTTTTCCTTTATTTATACGCGCTGCTCATTATGCCCTCGTGTGTGTGTCTGGCACAGCGGGAGGCTGGGTTTAGACAGTGCCCGTCCTCATTACTGGCAGGCGAGCACCTGAGAGATGAGATGCATCCTGACACCCGGGGATGATTCTCACCTCCATTAACACCAGCAGGGGGTCGCCATGATCTGATTACGGGTGGGGGGGATGAATAAGGAACAGAAATGTACGGAAACAAGAGGGGAGGGAGGAGAGATGAGGGGAGAAAGGGCAGAGGAATGGACATGAAGCAAAGGAGAGAGGGAGGACAGGAAGATGATGAAGGGGGGTGGTCGGATATGCTGGGGGGGGTTGATGACAGCAGCACTTGTCTGGAGTGCATAAGCCAGCAGCCGTGGGGCCCAATGATGGAGGTCATTGGCGCACAGATCTGTAAGGGCGGCTAGCTGTGATCAATACCACCTGATGAGGTGTCTGAGTTCCCTCTGATGTGCATCAAAATGGAATATGTTTTTCCTCCCTATTTAATCGATGGGAACAGTGTGAAACTAATTGGGCAAAATTGCAGGGGCATTTATTGATTAATCAAGCAGAAAAACGAGGGGAGCATATCAGGAGCCGGGGCCTCGACATGTGAGGGCAACGACATGGTGTTTTGATTGGTGAAATTAATCGATATCTCGGAATCATTGGCTGGCGCATAAAAGTCGGAGGGGCATGAAATATTTAAAGGCGCCGTGGCAACAGCACCTGCAGATCCACGGAAAGCTGAATAAAAACAGACTGGCATCAATTTTGAATGCCAGACAGTCACATATACTGGAGAGCGCTCCTCTGTGCATGATGGGATTTTTTCCCTTTAGAATGTTATCTTCCTTCTCCCATTCTTCTCATGTATACAACATTTTCAATATACAGTCAATGTGGTGCGCTTTAGTGAAGAGCGTGCCTTATAGATTCCTGTATCTTTTCACCACCATCACAAAAATCTCATGGTGCTGGCCCTGTTTTGCATTGCGGGAATGTGTCTGAGAATGGCTTTTGCATGGTGGAATGTCACAGTGGGGTCCTCTGAAGGACAGGAATTGTGAGTCTATAATCTCTCGTCTCTGTAGCGTTGAACCCCCAGGGAGAGTTGGATCAGGCCACTTGATTCAGTCTTTTAGTTCCACTATGGTGCACTATACCATACGCCGGTACAAAAGCCATCTCCCTTGTCGAAGAAGATGGAAATAACATCGGTTGGGGATGAGGGGGCGGCGGTGCTGCCACTACCACCAGTCCGCCGATGTGTTCCACATCAGAAAGCATTCGTATTGTTCTGCCCTCAGAGCACATTTGTAGTGTTATGTAAAAATACATTAACTGAAGGGAACCACAGCTAACCTTACCTTCCCTATTCACTTCACAGAGAATAGATAGAAGATGAGAAACAGTCATTTACATTATGCGATTCCCCCCTCCCGACAACGGTCAGCAAAGCCCGAAGATTTTTTGATAGTTCTAAAGATTATAGTGCTGCACGATTTTGAAAAAATATGTAATAACGATTATTTTGACTGATATTGCAATTGCGATATGATTTGTGATATTAGAGGGAATGATCATTTTTTACATCATTATGCTCATTTTCACTGAAAAATGTGGGATTTTGCAGGGATCTGTACCAAACAAAGATGTTTTCATGTTTTTTCTTTTCTTGTAGATTATGATGTGTAGGCCAGGACATCTCTGCAGCACCACAAAATTTCATTTAAAATGTTATTTTGACACACATTTCGCCTTTAACACATATTGCAATTTTAACAAATACTGCGATTTGAAAATTGCAGACGGTCATATTGCCATGTCGATAAAATTTAGATTAATTGCGCAGCCTTAAAAGATTATCTTTCCAGATATTCCTGTGGTGTGCGGTTTGGAAGTCCATCCTTAACGCACTGATTTAAAATTGTAAATATTAAACATGTTCAATATTTACGATCAGTAGTCTGTTGTGTGTGGGGATCTCCGAGGACAGCCGATGACGCAGTCATGTGAGAAAGAAGCCAAGAGAGAACCAAGGTGACTGAAGCGGAAGGACAACCACCGCCGTCATAGCGGCCACGCATGAGCTAATGCAAACGTGAAGCATGAAGTCGTAAGATTGACCTCAGAAATGGAGGACCAACTTGTTGATATGTGGCAACAACACAAGTGTTTATTTAACATGTCTCCATGACTTCAGCAATTACTTTCTTCGTCAATTTTCAGTACAAAGTAGAGCAAAAACATCCCTAATTCTTCCTTGTTTGTTCACATGTTTGATCGCAAGAGATTTACGTCTTTTTTGGTGGGACTCTTGTTGTTCCTCCTGTTAAATTTAACATAACATGTTGTTATGTGTGGGCTCTTTCACATTTTCAAAATCTTCTAAGATTTGAAAAATGTTTTAGTTTTGGTATAACTGAAAATGGGAATAGAGAAACGGGTCAAGAAAAGGGACGAGGAGGGGGAAATGGAAGGGAAATCCAGGATGGGGCTAAAATTTCTGGATGCTTTTTCTTTTTTTTTTTTAGAAAATGAGATGGAAACAAAACAGAAACCATGATGAAATGAATAGCAAGTACAATCAGCCAACGTATGATGGCGAGGCAGGAGACAGGAAGAGAGCGATGGATTTGAAGAAGGGGAGAAGAGGGAAAATCAGTGATGCCTGCTGAGGTCACTGGAGTGTCAGGGCAGAAGAACACTTTGTGACTTGCACACGCAATTTACTTAAGGAGATGTTAACGGTCTGGAGGCTACTGGGAGGCGGTTGATAAGTGTCTGGATCATGTATTGACCTCTCGGTGGCCTCACAATGCTGTTGATTGCCGGCTGGAGTCAGCGGGGAGGCTGGTGGTCTGGCTCTCACAGCTCCCGGGCTCTGAATGTCTGTCAGTGGAGAGACTGCAGGCCATATTATTCTGAGTGGAAGTCCATTGGGTCTTGTTGTTTTGACCCACTACAGTCCTGTTTACATACTAATGAGAGATTTACTCTTCAGACAGCACAGGGGACTGAACAGTATTAACGGTTCTCTTCACTCGCCCAGGAGTTGGTGTGCGCGTATACAGTAATCCATAAAAACACAGCAATTTGAACACGGGTTGCATATCGTGAATCTCAAATGATCAACGCTGGAGCATGTTTATGGATGCAACAGGGTAAAGTTGAGGCAAATCAATAGACTTTTTAGCTGCTTGTTAGGAGTTTAGCTGGTGAGCGAGAAGAAGTTGTCATACAGTGCTTATGTCCAAAATCAATGCTTCCAGCTCATTTTGATCTACGAACTTTCAGAATTTTCATGGATATTATAAAACATTATAAAACTTAAAGAGCACTTGTACATCATTTTCCAGTGTGTAAAAGTGTGTAAAATGTCAGACACTAGCCTGAGGTGTGAGGTCAGGTTTGCCTACATTTGCTTCTCTAATTTTAAGGACGACTAAGTTCTTTTTTTTGGTCTGTTTTTTCTTTACTGACCACCTTGCATTTGGGATAAAAATGGCTTGGTACATACGATTAGACTATAATTAACACTGCAAAAATAGCAAATGATACATTATGATGCTACTGGACATATATAGAAACAGTACGGGTTACAGAGGCACTCAGGTGTCAATTATGGTGAAAGGTATTGCAGGATACTGCCTAGGCAACGTGCATTTATCATTGTTCGGCACCTGGAACCCAAACTACGGTAAATTTTGGCGGCACCTGTCCCTTTCCTTCATGCAGCTGTTCTTACTGTGGTTCATACAGACCCACTGTGACTCTGACACAGCCCATCATCCCCAGGAATTACGTTCACATTGGACGATTCTGCACCTCATGATTTACATCCAGCACCAGGGCTGCTCGATTGTGGCAAAAATCATAATCCCGATTATTTAGGTTTATATTGAGATCACGATTACTCACTGACTTTGGAAGCATCATGTATTTAGAGAGAACATTTTGTAGCATACATTTTAAAGTTAAATGCATCAATCTGGTGCACTTTGAGAGCAAAATTATTAGGCTAAATCTATGAAGAACTCAACCCATTGGTTGTAGAGATATTAATAGTGAAGACACGGCAAACAAAAGCGTGGTTAACGAGACATGGTCTGTGTTTCAAGACGGGTTGGGTGGCCACGGTTGACAGTCGTGTCAGTATCAGGGAGCTCCATCCCCACCACCCCCGCAGGCAGAGAGGGCACAGCGAGCACCAGGCGGCGAGGAGTGTCGTAAAGCGCCACCTTCACTCCGGGCCTTTCCAAGCTGACCTAGAGCTGGTCGCAGCACACCATAACGGTGGAAATACAGCTGGCGAGAGGACCCACCAGAGGGTCCTCCCACGCCGAGCGGCTATTCGTGACCCGCTGAGCGGGAGACATGTGCCACTGTAAAGGAAAGGGGTGCGCTGGATTTATAACACAACATAAAACAAGAGTGTCATTGCGAAACAGAATGCAGCACAATTGTTTTATGATGATTATCTTGTTTACATAATTGTTGGAAGCCAAAAATCGTAATTGAAATTGAAATTTGATTAATTGCACAGCCCTATCCAGAGCCAACGTTCAGTGAAAGTAGAGTGCCCTTTATGTAGCGAGGCCAAAAGTAGGTTTGTGGAGGTTAGGATGGTGGATGGACATGTATCACATCTGACCAGAGGTTGTGTCCCGTCATAGACCTGCTATTAATATTAACCGACCATAGCCACAATCATTCCATAAACTTAATCAAGTGGTTTATTTGCAACCCTAACAATAGTTTTGCCAGAACCAAATTGTTTTTTCCCAAACCTCAAAGGTCCTAACTGACGAACTGCTTTACAAGCACTCCACATTGGAAAGAAAAAACAACAACGAAACTTATCAGAACTTCTGTCTTCCACTGACATATTCCCAGAAGTCTGACTATAGTCTGCAGCTACAATTGCAGGACACATTTTTCAGGTAACATTACACACAGGATAAAGTGATAGAAATTCATGTCACTTAAAGCACACACACAGGTAATGGTATTGCGACACGAAAAAAAAAAATTCCAATAAAAATCCAGTTACCAATTTCATGCTTTGCGTGTACAGGTCATGCATATTTTTCTTAAATGAAGAGCTGCTTCAGTGACACCAGGTTTGAACTCGGTGACCAGTCAAGAGTCAAGGAAGAGCTTTAACCCGAGTGGTGTCTAACACTCTTGGACACTTTATTTGACAATCCCCGTGTTACAGTGACTAACTCTGCCTCATGTCTGGCAGGTACGCAGCCCTCAGAGCAGCCTCTAGCAAATCTGTGAACACTGGGAACTCAGGTTTTAGCAGGGCAATGGGGATGTAGACAGAGGGACTAGAAAGGCAGACCTGCATTTACAACCTGTTTGGGATTTGGCTATCGCACCGTGACTAACACCCCTGCTGTACCACATATGCTGCTGAATTTTAAGTCTGGCGTACTGCAGGAGGTACAGGCCTAGTAAGACCAGAGAAAAAAATGCCATCTGTTAAATAAACAAACACGAAATATCCCGCCATCATTTTTCCACGCAGGAGGAAAAAACTTTTCAATCCTCGAAATGAATGCATGCCATTACGCCTCAACTCCAGACGGACAATTATGTTTTATTCTGGCACTTAAAGTTTGTGAAGGAGGGCAGGATATTGCCCATAATATATACACAAGCAGGCTGCCGCCACAGGACCACTGCTTAAATGGGCCCCTTGGGGGTCCTGAGGTGGGGAGGGAAGGTACCACCTGCATGTGTCTCCTCGTACTGTATGTGCGCCAATTACTCACTGACAGACAGAGAGAGGAGCCTGACAGGCCATCGCCGTTTGGCAGATGCCACGCACAAATGCTTCGCACCGGCTCGGCGTCAACGGACGAGGCCTCGGCCTGACAGCTCGGTTGGACCAGGGCCAAGGAGGCAAATATAGGAGTCATGGCAGCGGTGTTAGGGGGATAGCCGAGGAGGGGTAGCGGGAGGATTAATATTACATTTGTCTGTCTAAAGAGTGTGACAGGAGTATGACAAGCAGCATATGAATATTGGGAGAAAGTTTGTAGGGCTGTCTCAGTGTTTTGAGCGTTAACTATTTATGAGGTAGACAGTGCGAGATGGGGGATTTTAGCGTGTTTGCCCGAGGCTATGTGGTAGCTTAGTGTTTGAAATTTGGATTTTACGTAAACCTGGCAGTTGTCATACAAGCTAAGAATAAACGGAGCGGCAAAAATAATGAAGCACATCCTACCATCCCCCCCCCCGCACAGAAACACTCTCCATCTCCATCCCTCTCTCTTTTAGTCCATCTGTCTTTTCTCTCTGTTTTGACTACCGACCCCCCCCCATCCCTTTCTTTTTCTCTCTTCTGTATCTAGTATTGAATTCACGGTTAAAAACTGTCAGACATGGTCGTAAATTTGCTCATTGTATCCTGCTATTGTTATGCAGATGAGGGGGGATTCTGAAGGCAGCAACTGTATCCTTTTAGTTACAGTAGCACCAGCACTAACAGACACGCTGCCGATAGTTTCATGGCTGTAAAGACGTTGAGATACTTTGATTCCAGCTCAAATATGATTCTAATGGAAGATTTCTTTACTTTCTTGTTTTCTAGGACAACATTAACAACAGATATTTGTTTTTTTGGAGCAGCTTCCTCAACACATTTGTTCCCACAACTGAAATCTTTGATTTCATTTGGTTGTAGTGTTTTCTGGGCTTGCTTCAAAATCGGTGTTGAAGTGTTGAACCGCTGAAAAGTGAGTTTTTCTTATCATACTATATATCTAGTATTTGGGCACATGATGGGATTACTGTTTTTGCAATAGACTCCATTATATTTTAGTCCCCAAAGACTAGATATAGTATGATAAGAAATGGCTGTATCTTAGAAACTACAAGGAGCACAATCAATGATTATTGCGATTTTTGTTAACTTTTTTAACTCTAGACCATGGGAAAAAGTTAACGTAGTCAGATATGTCTTGAAGTCAAATATGTCAGTCATTTTTTCCAACAACCCAAAAATCAAAGAATAAAGACATTTCCCTCAAAAATGTGTGGGGTTTTCTTTTAAATGTATAAGGGACATGTAATATTTTATAGTTCTGGTGAATAAAATCTTATTAATCTTATTTCTATAAACTATATGTATTTTGTACCACGGAGATGAGAGTGACGGCTGGCTTGACCGCACGTTACCGCAATATAATAACATTTCCTGTCCATGACAGAGTTAGTATGCAGCTTTAGTTATGATGTCAAGCCCTGCTTTTCCTGGTGAAGTGTGCAACCCAAAGTGTTTCCATACTTTACTGTATGTGAAGTGTTTACCACTGAGAGGGTGCAGGTCGTATCCACGTGGACCCTCCACCATTTACTGCTTTGTCGTTTCGGCTCGTGGTGGTTTGTTTTGGTTGACGGATACGGAACGGATATGACATCACGTTAGTCTGACTACCACAATAAAAGCGGTAACTTTCTTCTACTTCCACATAGACTCAAAAGAAGCAAATCTAACGATCCTGGCATTAAAAAATGTATTTCAAAATCATAAAAAAACAACTGAGATACATAGGGGAATCGCTTTTTCCCCACCCCTATTCATTTTGACAATATTTTCATAGCAAGGCCATGAAAAAGCAGGCCTACGGTTATAGTTCCAGTTATAAATTCATGCTCAGTGCTAGTAGTGAGAGTAGAGAGAGTGTAAAAGAGCCCCAGACAGGCAGACAGGCTCTTTGTTCAGGGTTCAGTTATTAAGCAATGCCACTGTGAGATCCAAAAGAGAGATTCAAAAGAGTGACACAGACAGATTCTGTCCCGAATAAAAGGGAGCTCCGGTGTGAATCCAAAACAGCATGTGCAGTGGTAAGATTGGATGGAATAGAGGAGGAGAGGGGGACGGATAAGCACTCTTATCCTCAAGGTGCTTCTATGTGCCAGTGTGTTGGAGAGCATGCACGTGTGAACAGTGTGTTTGTGTGTCATTTCAAAAAGGTAGAAGAATGAAGAGGGCCTCCCCTGTGACATCGGCCACCTCTGTCATTCATGTTTCATATATGACATGATTTACAAACAGACACACAGATGCACAGACACAAACCCGCATGTAACAAAAGAGCCTGGCTACTGCTTTGTCTGCATGTCAGTGGCTCGATTCTCCCAGAAGCCTGGATGGGGTTGCGTGACACCGCCACAGTATCCCAGGATCCCCGCAGGCAGCCTTGGGACAAGAAGCTCATCATCGCTCCTCCTCGGCACTCCCAGGTGAATGGCAGGGAGAAGGGGGGGGGGGGGGGGGGGTCACACTATGATGAGGAGGATGGGGTGGAGGAGAGGCGATAGACCCGAGGCCTGTTGTGGAGATGGAGAAATATCCACATCTGCCACAGCGGCCACTCATACAGGCAGGGGTATAACGCACACAGAAATGCACGCCGAGACGAGAAAGCTACTCAGACGGGCAGTTCTGTCACCAGCGATTACCCTCCTGCCACTCTGACGTGGAGAGATTGGGGCCATATGAACGCCTCTGTAGCCCTAAGCGATGTTTAGGGGGCAGGAGTTAGAGAGATGCTCCAGTCGCTGCTTATGAGGGGTCATAATCAGATGTGAAAGCTGTCTTGTACGCTTACAGGCAGCATTGTGGCGAAAAAAAAAAGCGCTGCTCGCTGTAATATTGATGCCGATTTTCAGCGGGTTGCACTAAGAGGATGGGAGGAAAATTGGAAACACATTAGCAACACCTGATAGCTTTGAACTCATACGGAGAGAGGGCTCAGAATGTTAATCATTCAGCGGGATTATCATCCCAGTGGGTGAACGATGGAGGGAAAAATCCTAGCACTGGTGACTGCATGAAGAGATAGTGGCTTTAGTAAACATGTCCTGTACTGTTGAACTGATTATTGTGAGACAATAATAGCCTTTAGTGTGCTCCCCCCACTAGAAAAGAAGAGAAAATCACGCTACATATTTTGCTCTCATCAGGCATGCAGCAATATTTCCCTTTTCCCTGTGGTTTTGACATAAAAATCTAAATGCAGACTGTGGAACAGGATGAGATGTTTTGTTTTGCCTGCCTCTTTCCCAGGAGTCATCACAGTGGAAACTATTTATTAGCTAGATGCTGTGTTGGCCGGTCAGTCGGAGCTCCGTAATAGGTGGGGGGGAAATGCTTGTGGAACCTTAGATTTATTTGATGCCACTCTCCGGTTTTCCAATCTAGTGCTTCTTGATGGCTCCAGCGCTCACACATATAGAGGGGGCCGAAAATAGCAGAGAGCACATCTCCAGATGAAAGGTGCCTCAAGGGTGGCTATCAGGACTGAGGAGGAACACAAAGTAAGCACCTCACTCACATGCACACTCCAGCCCTCGGGGTCTTTGGGAGTGATAAGAACTGACAGTGGTTTGTGTGTGCAATGACTACTTCTGCGTTTGTGATCCACAGCTACTGGGCAAGCCGTCTTCTCCTAGCGAACCTCCAGCATCCGCCGCTGACAACACGAGCCGAAAAAGATCTTTCTGAATCACAGAGGCGAGGGCTTTCTTTGTCTAAATCAAGACACAGGGGACAGTGTGCTGTAACAAACAAACAAACACGCCAAGCTTCCAAAATGTTGCAACCGGCAAATTGTCAGCGCGGCGGAGAAGCTGTGAGAAATCAATGGTAGCGGCTAAAAATATGTTCTTGGGAGATTTAAAGGGCTACAGCGAGGTGCGTGCATCTTAACCAGCATGCATAATTAATATGTGCATTAGACACTAAACAATGGTTAATGATTTCAAAGTGCTGACCAGTAAAATTGCATGCATTTAAGACTGTCAGATGAAGGTCTAGGAGGCAATGTAATTTTGAATGGTTACACTGATGCACCTTCTCCGTGAGATGCATTCATGTTGGAGTAATGGGTCACCGTATGCATAAATTATGAGATAGCTCTCCCTTTTTACATTACATGCAAATCACTGAAGGTACAGTATAGATTCTTCAAATGCTCGCAATTTTAAATATTCCATATCGCACGAAAGTAAAAGTTGACTTTTGTATAGTTGAAATTTTTCACCTTCGCGTCTCATTAGGGCACCCGTGAGTATGTGGTTTGCACCGTAATGACTATGAAAAATCATATCAATTAATGACACATCACTGTCATTAATTCATATATGCAAATGCCGCGCACAATACCCATCGTTTCAAATAGCTGGAAATGATAAATTCATCCCTATAATTACGGTGATGATTCAAGTCAATGAGCAAACAAATTTCATTAATGGATTAAAAGCTAAAAATGGTCTGTTATCCAGCACTTAGAGGGAGGGGATTAGCCGGCAACCATATTAGACTTATCTTCATATGCAAATGAAAAATGATTAGCAATCACTGGTTCCCCTGAAAGCAACAGCGGCAAATAAAGAAAGTTACTGAGGTCGAAACAATAATGTTAACTACTGGAGAGAAATTAGTTATGTTTTTTTAACTAGGAGGTACAGTCAATCAAATGCTAATGTCCTGCTGATTTAGAACTTGTTGGGTGAATCGGAACAAAAGGGGGAGCACAAAGCAGAACAACACAGCTGAAAAATCCACTTAGTGTGAATCCGGCAGAAGTAACTACAGTGATAAACTATCTCTACACCCGGCGCTGTGAGACAATGGGTATTTCTTGGCACAGACGACTGCATCAGTGCCATGCATCTTTCTATTGGCATTCCACTTACATTGGCTCCACAATGGCCTTTGATGCCTGCCTGAGCTCGTGTTTAGGTCTCCGTGCCTGTCGGCGGCGGCTGCTGCTGCTGCTGCCCTCAGCATCAAAATGCAGCGCTTCCCTCTCAGCGGAGCCGGGCAGCTGATAGCCCTTATCTCATCTCCAGCAGCACGAGCTGTTGGACTGGGGGGCACACTGTACCTTCCCCGGTCCCTGCAGCTCTCTAACAACACTTTCTCTCTGGGTGAACGGTCTCTGAGGGCTCAATTTAGACTGTGGATGGTCACCCCTGCCTCAGATTAATGTTGGAGCGCTGGGCCAATTCACAGGGATTTGCTCTGGCATGTTCAGTAGGCTGTGTTAAAGGTCTGGGAGAAACAAACTCTGACACGCATGTAATGGTTATACAACTGGATTCACTTGCATGAACAGCCTAGTGGCCACTGGCTTGCCGGATGCAGTCTCTCTCCCCTCTCTGTCCCTCTCACAACGCTTCAATATTGGACCCCGAGTTATCCTCAGATGTATCTGGCAGGTTCGAAATCTTCCCTTCAAATTGGATGTGCAGACAGACCCTGTTGTTAATCTCGAATTCATGAAGGAAAGCTTGAGCGAAACCCTAATCCCCTTGCCTCGTTATAAAAACATCATGGCACAAATTATCTACAGTATTAGGGCATGGTGGAAGTTCTTTTAATCTCCAGGGGTCCACAAAGTGCTCTGACTGACTGAGCCTGAGTAGAAAAACACACACCCCGGGAGGACTCACATTGACTACTTGTCAAAGTTTCTTAGTGCAGCCAGCTCTAGGCCGGCAAGCACCTCTACCTTATCATCCACCTTCTGCTGCGAGGAACCAATACAGCGTGGAGAAAAGCTTTTCCCTGCCACAGATGACTGAAAGGGATCAAGCGAAATGGGGAGCGGTCGCATTGCAAATATGAAATCAAACAATTTGGGCTTCGGCATTGTATGAAAAATGAATGGATATTCCCTCGTTTGGTGGACTACATGTTAATTTCCTCCCTTGGCATTATCAAGACTCCAACATGTGGCCGCAATTCCTTCTCTTCTCATCTTACTCTTCCATAAATAATATATATAAGGTTTCAGTCAATTAATGTATAGAGAGGTAATTATTAATTTCAATGCAGGGGAATGGTGGCTTGGGATAAACTCGGGCGACAACCTCCAGTTCTGAAAAGTGAAGCCAATTAGTCTTGCATTCTTTCTAATAGCCAGCAGGGGGCGACTCCTCTGGTTGCAAAAAGAAGTCTGACTGTATAGAAGTCTATGAGAAAATGACCCTACTTCTCACTTGAATTATTACATCAGTAAACATTGTAAACATGAGTTTATGGTCTCAATCGCTAGTTTCAAGTCTTCTTCAATACAGCATGATATTCATTTAGTAAATTATGGTCCCATTTAGAGTCGAATAGACCATAAAGCAGGGTATGCTTTAGGGCGTG
This sequence comes from Sebastes fasciatus, assembly GCF_043250625.1. Classification (NCBI taxonomy): domain Eukaryota; kingdom Metazoa; phylum Chordata; class Actinopteri; order Perciformes; family Sebastidae; genus Sebastes; species Sebastes fasciatus. The sequence continues at coordinate 12,191,201 of NC_133809.1, forward strand.
GCTACCTTGTGATTTTCAGGTCGCTACCACAGCGTTGTCCGGTCTGGGAGATGTCCATGTTTTCATCTTACAACTTTAACCCTTTCACAGTGTGCCTTCCGTTCATTTCCGTTCACTTTGGTAGCCTAAAAATGTCTTATTCAGCATTCGGTTGTACTTAGCTCCACCCTCTCGTGTCACTTCTAGTTCCAAAACACCAAGAAGGCGAGGGCCAAAAACACTATCGGGCCGATACTTACTCAAATATCTGGATTGGATATTGGTGATAATGGGGCCGATCCATCAAATTCAATTCAATGTACTGTATATACTGTTTACTATATACATTATACTGTATACTGGAATTTGAAATCCTGTTTAAGTTTTGACCAATTTGTTGTTGCATTAAAACGTTTACACATAAACTATAATCCTATTAATTTTTAAGATTTTTTTAGGTTTTTCTTTTCACAATTTTTTAAGTTAAGTTAAGTTGATTTATTATTTTAATAATAAATAGCAATTTAGTAAATTTATATCTATCGAACGCAATGTTTAAGTTAAGCCTGATGTTGCCTTACACATAAAAGAATGATGTCAGTCCCTTCCACACAGTGAGGCATACAGCTTATTAATTAAACACTGGTATTGGATTGGTACTTGGCATCGGCCGATACCCAAAGCCCAGGTATCGCTATTGGTATTGGGACTGAAAAAGTCGGATCGGTGCATCCCTAAAAGCAACAGCCAAAAACCAAGATGGCAACGGCCATAATGCCAACTCGAGACTTCAAAACTGCAGTAAACAAACCAATGGGTGACATCATGATGACTACGTCCACTTCTTATATACATCTATGGATGAACTCCATTGACTCCACTTGTAAGAAACCGGCACACATACCCTTGTAGTCACTAGCCATATATTTAACAAACACTTTAATGCAAAATCAAAGCAAAAGAGAGGGCAGTTAATCCAAACAAGCTAGGTCTACGTCTCATCTACTTTGTGAAAGCAGTCGTACCAAACCAAAAACTCTAAAACCTTTGTGGATCTAAAAGTCTTCTGTAGTGCTTTCACTGTTTAAAAGGAGATAGCAGCGTTAAAGTCGGAGTAAAAAGTCATGAAACCACTTAAACATTACACATTTAATTTTTTTTCTTTTACCATATAACTAAGTGTAACATGCTCCAAAGCAGTGTTTGACAGACGAAACTAAAATTACTGATGCTCTCACATTCTAAAATCCTATTACTATGAAAGCCTCTTATAATTGAGTTAGAAATTTCACAGTCTATCACTAATCATGCACTGCGAACATGTTCAAAGTCAGTTTCCATGTCAGACACTGTCTAATCCCTCCTTTTAATGTATCCGATCCGACGGTCCCCTTCATTAGGGCGCCTATAGGTTCCTCTTCGCCTCTGTGCTGTAATGAAAGGCGAGCGTATGAAATAGGGGTGGAGAGAGTGTTTGCTCTGGAGAGAAACAGCAAAGTTTTTCTCTCTCTTTAGACTGTGTCCTTATTAGGGCTTTTCTTTCCAAAGCAAGGTCAGAGCGTCTACCAACTTTCAGCTTTATTAGCCGTGGGCTTGTCCTCAGGCGCTAAATGGCTCTCACGCAACACCACAGAATGCAACCTCTGATTGTGCCTTATGTCTCACTCTCCTGTCTTTTTTTTTTTTCACGATACGCATTAGAGTTTTCTCCCTCTCAACTCATCTTCCTCTCAGTTGCTTTCTGTATTGAAGTTTTCCCGCGGCTCGCCTCTTGCCTCCACCCAAGCAGCAGTATGGCTCCTCTCTCCTCCAATCCTCCTCATTAGATTCTCCCTGGATAACCTGAGAAAAAGAGCTCCTCTGTCTTCTTCTCCACTCCATCATAGCCTCTGCCACCCCAACCACAGGATTCATCTGCCGGCGACGGGTGACCTTTGACACCGGCGCCTCGCAGGCAGGATTACCATTGAGTCCGGCTCAGGCTTTGTTCCTGGTAGCCGAGGGAGCAGAGAGGGTCTTTAATGAAATTCAAACTTTGGGCATGAGGAGCCATAGACATCTGAGGACCTCGCTTCCCCTCACCTCAGTCGCAATGTGTGGAGATCAAAAAACCTTGAGCCAAGCTGCATAGAGGAATGTTGCTCCACTCCGTGAATGCACAATGATGATGAGAAACAATGGGAGGCTTAGGTGAGAACCAAGGGTTTTTGAAGGACTCAAATATTCTTGCAAGTGCTGTCAATTACCACTTCCATTTTCCTCTCGCTGATGGCAGCCAGTGGGCTGAAAACGACGAAGAGTTAGGCTGGAAAAAGTTTCACTAAAATAAGATACAAAAGGGGATAAAATAAGTCGTCGCACGTAATATAAGTTAACATCTCTCATTTTCATTTAGTGCTCTGGGAAATGTACCAAACGGGCCGAGGCCACTGGGTTTATCAGGCTGTCAGGCACATCTGTGAAGCCATCCATCTTCTCACTTGAGGTGCAGAGCCATAATAACTGTGGATTCCATATGTTTCCTCGCCTTCTTCCAGATTGTGTCAAAGAAGTTTAAGTGTTTTCATTTCCACACAGTTCTTCTCTGTGCAACACTGCAGGTGCAGGCTTAACTCAACACAAGGCACGCGCAGAGCAGCTTAGTGTGCGGCGTGTGAGAAAATCACAAACTAGTGCAATTTCCCCCAATCAGCTGTTCATATACTGTACATATCTGTCTGTAACGGATTACTGGAGATGCGTTAAAAAGACCACCTGGCAGAAGACACTCATTTCTAATGATAGCTAATATATTTATGTCACAAGGTGGAGAGTGTGCTGTTAGTCACTGATATACCGCTCCTTTTAATAGTAACATATAATCGTATTAAATTCATCGCATACCCTAAACATCTACAATTAAGAGTATGCAATTCAATCCCTACAGCTGGCCCAGGCTTTCACTGTAAAACCTGTGTGAAATGTGTGATAATATTTTTCTATTGGAATTGTGGTTGGAAACTGTACAGAATAAAACCTCGCCATGGCAACAGCTGTTGGGATTATGGTGCCTGCTGTACTGAGATCTGTCAATGGGCCTCAGAGAGCTGGGCATCAGTAGATGTGGAATTCCCAAATCTGAAAAAAAAAAACTGGTGAGCTACAAATGTAAATCATCATATAACTGTTAGACATTCAGCAAATCTTACAAACATCTACCATCTAAATATAAAGCAAGGAATCTATCTCTGTCTGTGCCTCTGTGCGTTATTCAAATATCTTGAGAACCGCTTATTCGATTTACTTCACACTTGGCGGGTGTATTGCTCAGGACCCAAGGGAGTGTACTGTCGAATGTGGTGCAATTTGGCCAGATGGTGGCGCTATAACAATGAACTTTACGTTTTTACCTGTAACTTTTGAACAATAAGTCTCAGAAATATTGTTTTTCCTGGCTTTTTATTGGTCCAAACAAATCTATCCATATAAACCACGACCATTTGCGTCTAGATTGATTTTCTACTTCTGATATTTTTTTGCTATTCCTCCTACAAATTTTGAGCGATCGTCACCAAATTTGGTACAAGACTAGGATTGTGTATTGGCAACAATCTGGCAATACTACTACTGATATTATTTTTTCAAGTCTATTTTCAGGAAAACTGTCATATTATAAAAACGTGTACATATGTACAAAATCTGAGTAAAAGAAGTCACTATGTGAAATGGCTACTATTGGGACTAACATCATTACACATGAATACAATTGGACTCATTGGATCCACAAGAATCTCAGCTTTACATTGATACCCAATACATGCAATTCCAAGACTGTTAGGTACCTCAGTTTGCAGAAATATTAAAATACACCCTTTTAGAATAGGTGAAAATAATACATGTACTGCATAGTTTTTGCCTGAAACTGCATGGAATTAGCATAAAGTGGGCATGTCTAGAAAAGAAAGACTCGTGGGTACCCATAGAACCAATTTTCAGGTCAAGGGACCCCTTTGAAAGTGGCCATGCCAGTTTTTCCTCATCAAAATTCATCTTAAATTTGGAGCGTTATTTAGCCTCTTTTGCGACATGCAAGTATGACATTGTTGATCAATGGATTCCTTAGGTTTTCTAGTTTGATACGATGCCAGTAACTTCACTCTGGATTTAAAAGTGAGCCAGCTACAACCTCTGCAAGATAGAATTCTCATCAACGCTACAAGTAGCACTTCCGGGGGCCAAGCAATCGGCCCATTCCGGACGGGCACTGCACTAGTAAAGAAAATAACTGTGTGAAAGATGTTGTTTCATCATAAGATAATTAAACGTTCATTTTAATAGCCACACTAATCATGACTTTAAATCAGAATCTTATTGTCTATACTGCTGACGTATACAAGGAATGATTTGCCTGGAAACAAATATTGTAAATCACTCCTTCCATCTTTCCGGTACACCCGTCAGAAAACTGTTTATTTAGAAGAGGACAAAAAAAAGAAGCATGATAAGCTCCCTCGTAAATATATTGAGATGAGTCTCCAAAATCATAAAAAAAAAAAGAAAAGGAAAGAAAAGAAACACAAAATCCGAGAGGCCTCATCAATCATCAGGGAGGGGGCTCCGTAGCTTGAAGCCCTGCTCTGGTTTTGTCATTGACGAAAAATGGCTTTCCATAGAAAAATGAGCGAGATCACACGCGCGCACACACCCTGGTCTTGTATTGATTTTTATGGCGGATGGAGGGGCTGGTGGGTAGTGGAGGCAATGCTCTTAGAGCAGATGTCTAATGGTGTTTAGAGACTCTCCACTTTATCAAGCCAGGCCAGCACTGACAGTTAGATGCTGGAGGGCAATTAAAATTAAAGCCTGCCTGATTAGAATATCATATTCATCTGGATGGTAATTACTATGTCTGGCTCCGTATAAATAATTAATTATGCAAAACCCATGCAGCTGCCACTGGCTAGAGTTAACTGACTTTCTGTCAACGTCTCACAGTTCTAGAAAGGATAAAGAGATTTGGGAAATAAGCTCTTTAGCCGCTATCTGGGAGCCCGCTGGGGTGTGCATGCAGCGCCCATTGAAACAGTGGCAGCCTGCCCTCTGTGTGCAGGTGGCTTCACCAAGACGTTGTGGGGTTTCCTTTTGAAGATGTATTTAGTTTTAAAAAGAAAACACTCTCTTTAAGGACATCCTCTCTTTCGTCCCCTCTGACTCCTTCCTCGGCTCACGCTCTGCTCTCGTCTCACTCGGTGACATAGTCTGCCTCTCTCCGTTATTTATCTTTTTGAAAAATGAGCGCATGCACTCTGTAGCGCATGATTCTCTTCTTCTCTCTTTCTTTTTCACTGTCACCGCAACATTAAGTGGAGACTCAGTAATTAGTCTGCATTAGTAATTAGTCTGCATTTCCTGCCTCTTGTTAAAACGCATTGATGTTTGATTGCATCATCTCTGTCTGTGTGCGTTGACATTCTTAAGCTTGTTAAATCAACGTGTGTGATCTTACTTTGTTAATATAACAGCTGATTACTGATTATGCTGTATTGTTGTTTTTAGCCTTCTGTATATTTTACCGTGAACAGGTTAGCATTTTGTTTATAAAGAGGAGAAATATTGTCATTGAAGGGATCTTAGAGCGTTTTATAACGGTAACTACGGTGTAAGAAAGTATCAAAATATTGAGTTTTGCGATATTGTATTTTTTGATACTGTATCGATTCTCAAAAACACTATGACTTTTTAATTAATAAAGCAAAGTTATGTGCCCTCTCAGTGTATGTGCCCTCTCAAAGTAGTGCTATGATGTTGGATGTTACAGGGACTCTGATAAGATAAGATAAGATAACATATTCCTTTATTAGTCCCACAGTATACAGCAGCAAAGGGGTTATTGCAGAAACAAGAAGCATCAGTAAAAACAAAAAGAAAGATACAACAAAAAAGAAATGCAAAAGCAGATCCCACTGTTCTGATTGCATAAAAATGTTAACTTTTCCTAAAATTTGATTTAAAAAAATCACAATTATCACCTTGCTTACAGTATCGCAATATATCGATTCATAACCCCTGTATCAGGATACGTATCGTATCGCCAGATTCTTGCCAATACACAGCCATGAGTGTAACTCTATCTTCGAGTTCCAGTTTATAAGGGACACCCAGCTAAATGCACTCTGGACCACCGTTTTTGAGAGTGTTTGAGGTGCTGTTAAAGTGTACTGCATTATTCTGAGAGGATTTTGTCAACACCATTTATATCAATGAGGAAGACTAAACATTCTAAAACACCTCTAACACAATACGATTTCAAAAGCACCACAAACTAAAGTCTTCAAAGTGGACATTAAGTTGATTCAACACCACCTAAACCAGCTTCAACTAAAACTGGAGATATAACCTTCATGAAGGTGGGATTTATTGCAGTGCTGTTGTGTTAAACTGCAGTCTCCATACTGAGAAAACAGAGAAACTAGCACAGCTTTGAGGCTGGCCCACACTAAAAGATTTTGTTTTTTTCAGGTGTTGAAAATGTGAGCGACCCCACACATAACAACAAGTTATGTTAGATTTAACAGTTTTGTTCTTATAGTGTGTGGAGAGCAACAATTACCAAAACAATGCACCACACACTAACCATTTATGAACAAGAGTCCCAACTCTAAAAAACAGAAATCTTTCAAAATCTCTCAGGATCAAACATGACTATAGTGTAAACAAACGTGGATGTTCATTTTTGCACTACTTTTACTGAAAATTCACTAAGAAAAATAAAAAAAATAGGTTGTTGCCACAAATCAACAAGTTGTTCCTTCATTTAGTACTACTATATGTTTCACGTTTAGCCTTAGCCGCGGCCGCCATGTCTTCGGTTATTGGCCTTTCTTCTTCAGTCAGCTTGGCTATCGTTCTTTCCCACGTGACTGCGCCATTGGCTGTCCTCGGGGTTCCCCACGCACAACAGGATATCTGATCGTAAATACTGAACATGTTTAATATCTGTGATTTGAAATCTGGTGCGGCCAGGATGGACTTCCGAGCCGATCGGGGATGTAAAAAACACTCTTAACATACCTCACACCACAGGAATATCTGGAAAGATAATCTTTAGAACCATCAAAAAAATCAAGGCTTTGCTGATGATTGCTAGGATGGGGCATCGGGCCCAAAATTGGCTAATTACTATATATATATAATACTGGAGTTACTCTGCACTATACTCATTTTTAACAGTCTCTTCTGCACTATATTCACTTTTTTAATAGTCCTGTATCACAGCTGTTAACCTGCACTATATTCAGTTTTAACATTTTTCTTCATCCCCTTGTATTTTTATATCTGGTATATTTGTTTTGTACTTTGTACTACTAACTTTTTTACTGCCTTTTTACTAACATGTTTTGCACTATGGAACTGTGATGCTGGAAACTTGAATTTCCCTCGGGATCAACAAAAGTTATTATCTATCTATCTATCTATCTATCTATCTATCTATCTAATTCTCATGTAGTGTGCGCCCAGGATTAGCCATACAGTAGGTATATTTTTCAGGATTTTTAGATGGTCCTGTAGCACTTGTTGGAAAGTGAGATGTTTCTCAAATGATTCCCATTGATTGATTCTGACAGATGAATGTACTGTAAATGTATGAACAAAATCCAACTAAAATATACATTTTTGCGCCGGTTTTCCTCGAATACCTCAGTGTAGACGTCTGCTGTTCAGGCAGTTAGCCAGACCATTAGCAGAGCACCACCCCACAAAACGTGGTCCCACCATCCAACCATCTCTTAAATATAACAAGGTGAAATTGCCAAGAGTATCTTGTGTCAGAGGAGGTAATTAGAAACACCGGCGGAGGAGAGAGGGGCGGGGATGGTCAACGCAAAGAAGAGAACGACAGCCACAGGTAAAGCGCATGACGTCCAAAGTATTCTTTCCTTATTACAATTTCCAATCACGCAAATATAAACAATTAGCAAATGTTTAATAAGTGAAGCTGAAATCATGTTCTTGGTGTAGACTTCATTACTGTGACCTTCTCCAAAGACATCCATAGCTCACAAATTAGCTTCATGCTGTTAAGGACGTTAATATGGTAATCAAATGCAGAAGGTTATATAAGCAGCGAAGGTTATTCCATTTCATGTGGGAGAATGTGGAAAAGGAAATTGAAAACAGAGCAAAAAGACCTCCAGATCACTTAGTGTATTTATCAACCTTTACATGTCTCCTCGGTTACTCTTTCGCATTCTCTCGCGCAGCGTTTAACCAGAGCTAATTGTAACATCATGCAAAGGGGAGCGCTGCTGACGAGCTAGAAAAGTTAGACAGAGAAGCCAACCATGCTGCATAAATCATGTGATAAACATGTGAGTGCTTATGAACTCTGCGCTCCAAAGTTTTCAGAAAACCAAATTTTATTGGCAGGGAGCCTGTGCAGCATTACCTTCTGAAACCACAATTGCAGCTCGGGGACCAAGTTTGCCTGGAAAAAAAATCTCAAATAGAGCAGCTGTGGATCCACTTTGACGGTATCTGCAGCTTTTCTTTACAGCAACAATAGCTTGATTTATAATTCAAGAGAATCAAATAAACAATCACACTCACTTTGCGTTAGAAACCTGTTTTTCCAGAAGCATGCACTGAGGCGCTGGCCCTGCGTGTTCTCTGTTGATTTACTAATGTTAACCATTGATTTTAAGGTTCCAGTGACCACTGGGATAAGGTAGCTAATTATGTTCGGCAATGTTTTACTTGATGTATGCATGTTTTCCCTCTTAGCCTCGAGGACTCTGTGGTGAGAGATGACTTGCTACATGCGTTCTTTGATAATCTTTTCACAGTGGGAGGTTTGGTGATTATGGAGATCTCAAGGCTGAAGCTGTGGGGTATAAGCTCCAAATAAGCATCACTGTAGAATTGGCTTCAAGACAATGCCCAAGTGGCTTGAGAAAAAAAAGTTCAGATTTTAAGTTATATAATGATGTATGCAAGTTCTGTATTTGATATATTGGTTTAAAGTTTGTAAGTAAAGTTGGATAAATCCGTTGGCCTTGAGAGCTCAACACACGGCAAATTAAGAAAGCACATGCAATAGACACAACACAAGATAAATGAAGAAACATCTTCACCAACTTGACAGCACACGAAAACAGCATTTAGAAAAAGCGCTGCAAATAGAGAAGCTCCAAACACAGCGGAAACTGTTTCCAGAGGACACTAAAAAGCCTTTCTTCCAATTTTTTCCAGTGGCCACTCGCGGTTTTGCACGAAAAATCCGCCTTGTGGCCCAAAAAGCACTTTCCCCATAGACAACCATTGTAAAAGAGACATCCATAAAATTGCTGACAGGACACCTCAGACTGCAAACAAGGTCAATTATGACTTTTTCTGTTATTCATTTTTGACCCATGGAGGCTTTATATTTGTAAAACTTTCCTTGAGCTGAGAAAAGCAATTTACAAAATCTGTGACATCATCACGATGTAAAGTGTTTGGGCTAAGCGGGAACTCGCGGGCAGAGCCAGCGGGAGAAACACTACAGCGCATAGGCTATTATTTTTTGGCGTATGCGCCAGACGATCAATTCTCATTGGACTGAACAGGCGCCATCTTGGGGTCTGGTATCCAGTTCTTATTTACATCCATGCACGCTTGTTGTTGCCATGGTTTGTGGCTTATGAAGTTACTGAATTCTGCTTTTCGTCACTGTGATCGCATGATTCAGATATTATAATAATAATAAGCAAATGGCTAATGCTAGGTTAACAGCAAGATATCTGCAACAATATGTGAATCATGCGATTACAATGTTAAAATCAGGCAAAATAATGTACATTTTAGGTCATTTTCCAACACCACTGATGGATAGGCAATTTCAATAACTTCATAATCCTCAAGTGCTGCCTGTCCCAGCAATGTGCATCACCTTTTGTTCTGTTGTGCTGTAAGCTTCTTGCAGCGCTTTTTTCGAAATGCTACGCATGTGTCGTCAAATTGATGTTTCCGTGTGTCGTCAAATTGGTGAAAATGTTTCTCCATTTGCTTGTGTTGTGTCTATTTGCATTTGCTTTCTTAATTTGCAGTGCGGTGAGCTCTCAGGGCCACCGTAGTGGAGCTGCCCTCGACCAAAGAAATTCTTAGTCGTCTAACACTCACAATTTTGTTGACTAATCTTTTTGTTGATTTAATCGACAGATCTGTGAAATTGAGTTCATCCACAAAGAATCACACAAAATCACCACTTTAAATCTTGTGTTTCCCAGAGATGTGCTCATAAATATCTTGGAAGTAAGTAATTCAGCATGAAAAAAGTATAAAAAACGACTAAATCGACTAAAGAAATCTTTATTGACTATGACAAAAGGACCGATTAGTCGACTAAGATGGGGCAGCACTACATCGTAGACTCAGTTGTTGATTGCTGGACAACAAAACCGCAAACTATTGGATCAATGGCTCAAAAAATTAATAGATGAAGGATGAACACATATAAAATTGTTTAACAAGAAGGAAATAAATCTGCTTTTGACATTTGAATATCAAAACAGAATGTCTAATATGCACACGTTATCATGTGAGCCAAGCGCACTTTGCCAAATGTATTGTTGACTCAACAGACGTCTACAGAAAATCTGCAAATCACTGAACTATCAACCAGAAAATCAGTCAATATTGTCTTTCCTGTGCTCTCAATTCTAATGTAAAACAGCCCCCAGGATGGCAGCCCAGCGCTCCATCCGAGCCTCCACAAACACTTCTGGAGGGGCACCTGGCGTTGCTGGCACACTGGACCTCACCATGGGGAAGGAGGGTGAGGTTTTGGCTCAGACTCTGAGCTTCTGTTTGCAAGGTCACAGCTGCCTCATTGGTGGCTCCCACTGCCGCGTCTGGCACCGAGGCGGCGCGTCTCCTCCGCTGCCATCCTGCAGGAGGCGAGGCTTCCCAACTTCCTTGTGATGGCAGTTTCAGACAACGTGTTAGCACATGTCATCAACCCAGCACACAGTCGCACCACGGAGGGGGCTATTCTGTGCCAGTAGGGGGAAAAGGATTACAAGCAAAAGGTGAAGAACTGGACTCGCGGTATAGAGATGTATCCTACACATCAGCTAGACGGACGCCTTGAAAGACTGGATCTGTTTATTCAGTCTCAGTGTTTGTAGAGTGATAGATGTGGATCTCTCAGACATCCACAGAGAAGAGAAATAGGCATCCACCAACACAGACACAACAGCTGCTGATAATAAGGTGTGTCATCCAGCTTTGCCCAGAATAAGACGAATGACAGTTATGTGAGCAGAGTATAAATGAAGTTCCCAATACTTCTCTTTCAATATCACTGCTATCTTTGGGCTCGGCACGGCACCTGCTGTGGGCAGATATCGACTGGAGAAAAAAAAGGGGTGGTTGGGGGGGGTTTAGGTGCAGGGGGATCGTGGCAACCGTCCACAGAGCACTTCCCCATTCCTTTGACTGCATGTTGAAAGGCGTGATTCCAGCCAGGGCGGGGTGTGCGTTGAGGGGGGTGCGTTGGGAGGTTGTTTGAAGACTTAGGAAGAAAAGCTCAGGGAAAATAAATCAAGACTGTTTCATGTAAGATATGAGATTTGCATTGAGCCTTTTCAAATGAGCCCCTTTATGTTTGGAAATGACTGACAGTCATAATAGCCGGTCGACTCGCAGAAAGAGGAGAATGGAAACGGGCAGGGAGCCAAATCTGGTTTTCCTCATGAAAAACACAGCATCCAAAATAAAGCAAAGCAGCACCGGACCAGCTGATTTCAGTTTAGCACTGCTCATAATGTGGAAAAAACTGGGAGCTCTTGCTGTCCATAATTGCTACATATCCAGAGTTAAAGGGAAAAAAAGAAATATGTTTTGGTTGCCCTGAGTGAAATAGTTCCACGTGCAGGAGCCTCCCCGCTAACAAGATCGTAAATTAGCCACAAGGACAAGGAGATGGAGGGAGGAGGAGGGAAAGAGGGTAACTGGTGCTTGTTGGAGGGAAGAAAAATAGTAGTGGACCATATAGGTGCATGAGTTAGCTGCTGCTGAAAATATAAGATGGATGTGCATTCCTCATATTCGGCTACTTTTTTAAATTGCAGTCAGATTCTCTCTTGTGGTGTTAACTTTGACTGCTACTGAATACTAGGGGTGTAAGAAAATATCAAGAATATAGACTATCGCAATATTAGTTAGATATAGTTATGTGTAGGGCTGTCAGTCTATTAAAATATTTAATCATGATAAATCACATGATTGTCCATAGTTAATCACAATTAATCGCAAATTAATCTCACATTTTTTATCTGTTCAAAATGTACCTTAAAGGCAGATTTGTCAAGTATTTAATACTCTTATCAACATGGGAGTTGGCAAATATGCTTGCTTTATGCAAATGTATGAATATATTTATTATTGGAAATCAATTAACAACACAAAACTGTGACAAATATTGTCAAGAAACCCTCACAGGTACTGCATTTAGCATAAAAAATATGCTCAAATCATAACATGGTAAACTCAAGCCCAACAGGCAACAACAGCTGTCAGTGTGCTGAATTGACTATGACTTCCTCCAAACTGCATGTGATTATCATAAAGTGGGCATGTCTGTAAAGAGGAGGCCCGTGGGTACCCATAGAACCCATTTACATTCACATGTCTTGAGGTCAGAGGTCAAGGGAGCCCTTTGAAAATTGCCATGCCAGTTTTTCATCGCCAAAATTTAGCGCAAGTTTGGAGTGTTATTTAGCCTCCTTTGCGACAAGCTAGTATGACATGGTTGGTTGATTTTCAAAAACACTGTATCGATTTTGAATTAATAGTTCACTTGCAAAGATTAACTCAGTCAATACCTTATTTCATTTGCAAAGACATGCGTACATTCAGTGTATGTGACCTCTCAAAAGTAGAGCTATGACGTTAGATGTTACAAGGACTGTGATAAATGCAAATGCAGATCTCACTGTTCTGATTGCATAAATAAGTAAATTTTTTTATTCCGATTTTATGCATGTAGTGGTATGTTCTTTTTACTATGACAGTTTTCCTAAAATTAGATATTAAAAAAAAATCGCAATATATCGTTAAATATTGAATCGCAATCTCTGTATCATGATGCGTATTGTATCACCAGATTCTTGCAAATACACAACCTTACTGAATAAATGAGTGGACAACCCATAGATGTGCTTATCAGTGATGTGTGTCTGTGTGTACATGTTTGTAGACTGTATTATACAAGCACACAATCACACACACCCACACACACACAGCAGAAACTTTGATGCGCTCGATCACCAGACTATGACCACTTTAACCGAGGCAGAGCTACTGGTTGATACGGTGTTTCACTCACATGGTGTTGATTCCAATTACACCGGCACCAACATGTTTGAGATACACAGAGGAGCCATGCATTTGCAAACAGCCTGTGTTGTAATTTGATGCCCCTGCAGTGGATGTGTTGTTGGTAACATCATCCTGTCGTAGGTGTCAGATCAGTTTGAGGCAAAAAGGAACATTCAATTTCCAATTCGCAGAACGGGCAACACATAACCGCCACAATACATTGTGTTTCATCACCAAACTCTGTGAGGTGTTGCGGGAAAAATGGAACAGGAACAGGCCCGCTAATTGAAGCGGTCACGCTTCCTGGTTTCCATTAGGGTAATTGGCATATCTATTTAGGACATACATATTTTGTGGAAAAATGTGCAACTGAGCCGTAAATGACGTATGAAAGCTATATAACGTGCCACAGTCAACAGCTACTAAGCCATCAGTTCAAGAAAGACATTTTTTAAACATGTTGCCCGACTTATTTAACCGATTATCTGCAACCTGATCGGGGCCTTAGCTACCACTGAAAACACTGAGCTGTCGTCTGTCATTTTTCTGAAAATTTGGTGATTATAGCAAACTGAAACGCAGCTTACATGTACAGTGGAAAGATACACATGGTGGGTTACTGTTTTACAGTTAATAAGCTGTGCTTGAATGGAGTAAGGTGCTATAGGTCATGTGCAAAGGGACAATTAAATAAAAGCATGGTGAAAAAATAAGTTAATAACGCAATGGGGCAGAATAAAAGAACAATGATGGAGTAATGGTTGATGTTATCCATGCACAATAATCAGGTTAGAGGGCTTTATTTTCTCAATAATTGGGTAATATCAGTACAGACTAAAAATAATAATGGGGATAGTTTTAAGGTTGGTTAATATTTTATGAACATGTGCGGTAATAATTGGGTCATGTTTTCACAATTTGTTACACAGGTGTAACTTATAACATTAATGATGACGGCATTACATTTACTGTAGGTGCGCCAGTGTCAGGGTCCTGCTATTACGTATGCAGTATTGAACATCTAAATGGAATGGAGCCATCCTCAATAATGTTATTAGTAGGGCTGTCAAAGTTAACGTGATAATAACGCGTTAAATGGAAATTCTTTTTAACACCACTAATTTCTTTAACGCAACTTGCGATTTTTAGGTTGTAGTGGGCTCAGTTTTAAAGATAGTGAAGATACTGGCAGTATATGAAAGTAGAAAAATCTAAGGAATCCATTGTCGCGAAGGAGGCTAAATAACGCCCCAAACTTACACTTAATTTTGGCGAGGAAAAACGGGCAAGGCCATTGTCACAGGGGTCCCTTATGCTCTGACATCAAGATAAGCGAATGAAAATTGGTTCAATGGCAACTGTTGTTGCCTGTTGAGCTTGAGTTTGTCATGTTATAATTTGAGCATCATTTTTTTTATGCTAAATGCAGTACCTGTGAATGTTTCTGGCCAATATTTGTCATTGTTTTGTATTGTTATTCGATTTCCAAAATAAATATCTACATACATTTGCATAAAGCAGTATATTTGACCACTCCCATGTTGATAAGAGTATTAAATACTTGATAAATCTCCCTTTAAGCTACATTTTGAACAGATAAAAAAGGTACGGTTAATTTGCGATTAATTACGATTAAATATTTGAATCGATTGACAGCCCTAGTTATTAGTTCTCCTGGTATGGGACGAGTCCAAATGTCCGCTGTAAGGAAGGTGTTTCCTGCCAAAGTCCGACTTCAAACGCTATGACCTGGAAACACATATGGTAGTTTAAATGTAAAACCATGAGTCAGGGCTGGAATTTTTATGTTGATGTGAGGCAGTAGGCTAAGTAACTAGTGCCCTTGTGCTACAAATGTGCCATCTCAAACCTGACATTCTATTCAATGACTTTTTAAAAGATCTATAATGTGTTTCTGTTCTGTCAAAGCTATCTGTTATCTTGAGTTCTCTAAACTCGCTTTGGCTGCCAATTCCAGTGAGCTGGCACACTGGTGTCTTGGCTCATCCCTGCATTCCTTGAATACTTGGTGGAGATCTCCTATCAGCAGTCACCTGATGGTGGTTGGTGGTCTAATGGTTGGGATGACCCTGTGGAAACGGGCGTAGTGCCACCCTGGATCTTTCCCATCTGCTGAGTACGGGGTGCAGAGCATTATCTAGTGGTGCCCTTGAACGGAAATGGGATCAAACAAACTCTGTAACCAAGGATAGGGATAACCAGTGAGATTAAAACATGTGAGCCAAGGACGACACGTTTGAAATGGTGGATACAAAGTTTTAAATGTCTTTCATTAAAGCTGCAATACGCTATTTGACCAATAGGGGTCAGAAAAACTCCACATCAAACTCACAACAAGACTATTAAAGGTGCCCTGTGGAGTTGTTGACCACTAGTTGCGCTATGGAGCAATGTTTTTATGGGTGGGTCCCCATTTTTTTGTATCGTGCAGACACACAAGGATTCACGCTTTCACGCTATTCTAAGTCTGATTGTATAGAAGTCTATGAGAAAATGATCCTACTTCTCACTTGAGTTATTACCTCAGTAAACATTGTAAACATGAGTTTATGGTCTCAATCGCTAGTTTCAAGTCTTCTTCAATACAGCATGATGTTTATTTGGTAAATTATGGTCCCATTTAGAGTAAAATAGACCATAGAGCAGGGTATGCTTTAGGGCGTGGCTACCTTGTGATAGACAGGTCGCTACCTAAGCGTCCTTCTTTCAGTATTTGCAAATGTTTTACAAGGTAAGAAATGCATTCAACAGGTTTGTTAGACTTCAAGGAAACGCACAACGCACTTTGGTGAGAAACACGTAGTCCTTTCATTCGATGTGAATTTAAAAATATTGCTTGACTGAGCAATAAAAGCATCATTTTGAAAATATTTTCACAAGCAGGGGTTAAGAACAGATGAAAAGATTAAGATGAATAAATGGCCTTGGTTTAAACAGCATTGTGGGTAACCCAGCCACGCTGCCCACATACTAACAGACAGGATGACAGTATGACCACTTCTTTTGAGAACTAAGCGGTTAGAAAGGTATGCTGATAGAACGTGACTAAAAAGGAGTTCATGTCTTTATGCTACGGTAGAAACCATTTAAATGAAATGTAGGTTAGAAGTGATCATGTAATGACAGCTTGGTAGGCTACATGAACCAGTCAATCAAAAATAACATCACCCACACACACAGAATATTCACAGGCCAGGCCTTGTGCTGTAATTGTTTACATAATTTTGGCTCAGCCTTTTTCTTTAAGCGACTGTACATTCGCTGCCTAAGACTCTCATTGTGTTGGTCCGGGTATACTATTCTTTTCTCTTCCTTCCTCACATGTGGAGGCAGCTATCTGAAGCGTCCACGCCGGTGGATTATCCCACTAACCACCAATCCTTTTGCAACAGTTGAGAGGATGAGAGCGCCTGTTGGATCACCTCCAGGGCCTGCTGGTGCCTCTTCTTCTACTCCCCTTCCAGAGCAGCTCCAGGCAGGCTGGGGCCCTCCGAATCCCCCATCTCATCATCCACTCTGTGCCATCTCTCGGTCCAGGCCACACCCCAGCAGCGACTGGCACACGCCGCGTTCTGAAGCCTTCTAAAGGCTGAAGGGGAGAGAAACTGCAGGCCCAGATGGTTTTCTTTTATATTGGTCCGTCCGTCTGTTTGTCCGTCATCCGCCAAGTCAAGCTTCTTTGCATCTGTTTGAACATTAGCCTGCACCTGTCAGGAAAACGCAGGTGGAAGT
Organism: Sebastes fasciatus; assembly: GCF_043250625.1. Classification (NCBI taxonomy): domain Eukaryota; kingdom Metazoa; phylum Chordata; class Actinopteri; order Perciformes; family Sebastidae; genus Sebastes; species Sebastes fasciatus. The sequence goes on from NC_133809.1 coordinate 12,208,271, forward strand.
ACAACTACCTTTTAACATACAGAGAGGGGGTGCATGCATGCCACACGCAGTTATGTTAAGACAGATGCACAATTACATGTGCCTATATGCAAATAACAAATATATATGCGTGTTTAACCATAAAAAAACACCTGCTGCTAAGATATAGAGAAACACTCCCACACACATCCTGTAGAGACACTGACTGTACACACTTTACTGTATCTCACACAGTGCCACCCACACACAAGCTATCCTCGACACTCACATCTGAGCTGTGTGAGGTCTGTCTCCATTCACTCCATTAGAGGTGGCCCCCGGAACGTTCCACACACATGCTAATGCCTAAAGAGTTAAGACAACAGAGCCGATGATGAGGAGGAGATGGGGTTCTCTTGAAGCCAGGATGCATGTGCAATCAGCCTGCGGGGCTTTAGTTTAAACAATGCCTAATCAGACAAAATAACTGACAAGGACATGGTAGGAGTGAGAAATTGATGGATTGTAGGGGTGGGGGAAAAAATTAGATTCGCCTCTGTGTCGCGATTTATTTTTTTACGATTTTGAAATGCATTCAAACGACCCCAATGGAGCTGACCATGGATGTATAAAGAGAACGGAGCTGACGGGAGAGCTAGAGACGGACTTGTACTGAACTGTATATACAAAATACATATATGGAAATAAGATTGATTGGGTTATATTCACTAGAAGTATAAAACATTACATGTCCCTTATAAATTAAAAAGAAAAAACTACTAAATTGTGAGGTAAATGTCATTATTCTTTGATTTTGGGTTGCTGGAAAAAATTCAATAAATAATGCCTAATATATTTGACTTCAGGACATCTCTGACTACATACATGCTGAAAATCAAACATTTTAATGTAGTAATTTAGATATTTTTCAAATTAAAAGTCCCTAGAAGTGTATGATTCAACTTTTTCCAATGGTCTAGTGTTAAAAAAGTTAACAAAAATCGCAATAAATCATAATATCGAATCGCAATACTTGTAGAATCGCAATACATATTGAATCAGCAGCCAAGTATTGTGATAATATCGAATCGGGAGATAGATGTATCATCCCAGCCCTAGTAAGAGTGAAAAAATGGATGGATCGGTAGATGGAGAGAGTTGTGTGTAAGCCTGCATCAGACAAATCCACGCTCGCTGACAGCCGGTCTGTTATGTCCAGCTTTCACTGGTTGTCTCAACATAACGAGGTTAATAAGTGGACATCTCTGAAAGCAACTCACTGTGGATAAACTGCATAAATGCCTCCATGAGTACAATCACACTTTCAAAAAACATAGCGCTGGGTTTGTGCAATTAACACAGACGGCTGTTAAATCAATTCTAGGAAATGAGCTCGCACACAGAGGACAAAAGCAGGAAAAGAATAAGGAGAAAGATCTGAATAGTTTAATAAGCTACAATTTTAGGCTAAGTTTACAAGATCATGCTGGTGTATATTTTATAAAAACAAACTCATTTAAAGCTGATTTATATGCAGTTTTTTAGCCGAGACCTTAACGCCTCCACCAGTCACAGAGGGAATGGACAGATTGGCTTCTAATGGTTATCCGATACTATGCAGCAGTATACCTATGTGTTGTTTAATAAGGTGAACTGACCTTTCATCACGGTTATAAATCAATGACATTCTCCCACATTGAAGCACTGCATGCAAATGCATAATATTATCTTCCCACACTTGCGCACACACACACACACACACACACACACACACAAGGCAACATATTCACAAGAAGTCAAATGTAAAGATTAATACGCATGTTTCAAGGCCTGACGTTTGTGCTCGGTGCCTTTCAAAACGCACACAAACAAAGCGCCTTCAACCACAGTGGTCAGCGATTAAATAAAATTCATCTCCTGTTGCTTCCGTGCAGTTTGGGATAAAAAGGCCTCCGAAATCATCTCGGTAAGTGGAGAGGGGTGAGGCAGAAATAGATGAAGCGAGATTGTGTTTGATTGCAGGTAAATGGTCGATGTTTGTGTTCAGGGCCTATGATGTTGCTTTTGAAAGAACCTGCTGGCCTTTCATTTCTGTGATTCAAATTCTACTGCCAAGTCATAATGGCCGGGGTACAGCTCTGTAATGAAGGCATTACCAACAGCAGAATAGAGTAACAACTGTAATGTCCAGATTCCACTCATTTACCTCCCACATAATACTTCACCTCGCCCCACAGCGGCGGCAATAACGGCAAAATCACAGCTAATGCCATCTCGTCTGTCAGAGGAAACAATATAAAAACAATGTATTTCTTATTACTCCGTCTTGCGCGCCGCCGCTCTCTTTCTCTCGGCTTGATCACTATAAGTACAACCCTAAAGCACAACAGAGTGCTTCCATTGCCGACATAAAGTGGCGGGGCTTCTTCCTCCTGCTGCTGTTCGTTCTCCAAATCGCAATTTATTTTTGCATCATCAACACAAAAGAAGCAGCGATAAACACTCGCTGTGTGCCTAGACATACTTTCTCCTCATGGGCCCTGCCACGGGCCCAGATGGAAACATAGGTCCACACACCGCTGTGTGTCTCATTGTGAGTGTGTGTGTGTGTGGAGGGGTGGGTGGGTGCAGGGGAGGAGGAGGAGGAGGGGGGGTGTATTTGGGATACGTTCCCTGCCTCTCTAATAAGCCACCGGCTTGATGCCACTGCTCTCCTGCATGGGAGGAGATAAGAACTGGCAGAGCGGTGGTGTGGGCTCCCATTGAAACCCAGTGTGCTGCTAAGCCCCCTCACAGCCCCCAGCAGAACCTCAAAATGCACACACACTCTACAACCACACACGTGCACCTCCACACGCACCTCCACACACAGGCTACAAAGGCAGCCCCCAATGAGGTAACGTTGTGATTACAGATGCAAGAGCCCAGACAGCGCGTTGGGAATATGAGGTGGAAGGAGAGAGAAAGGAGAGGGGAGAAAATAACAAGTATTAAGTCCACTGAGACGGCATTAAAAAAGCACAATGCTCCGCTTGCTGTTCAAAAAGAGTGAGACTACTGAACTGAGGAATCTCTACTTTTTTTTTTTTACCTCGTGCAGCCTTTTAAAAAAACACCACACCAGCAAGACTCGTCCCACCCTCATTTACTATCTTGCCTTTTTTTATATAAATATATTTTTACATGCTTCAGCAGCAGTAACAATTACCTTATTGAGGAGAGTTTTGAATTTGTGGGGGGCAAAGGGGATGTCATTTGCATATCAAACCTTGTTTTTCAAGCCACGGGGGAGTTGAGTTCTCTTCTTTAATCGGTCGAGATTAACCCCATGCAAATGGAGCAGATGCCAAACTCCAATAAATCAGCACTTAAGAGAGCCTACATCTGTGGAAGACATTGTTATGAAGGCCAATCCGAACCCTTCCACACCCGGTCGTCAGTAATTGCGAAACTGTTGCTTATCCATCTGTGGAGTGTTTTGTAAAGGAAAAAGAGAGGAGTCAGCTATTATGTAGGAGGGGAGGCTGAAGTGCTACTTTGCTTTTGTGGGGAATTCTATCACCTCGTTAGCACATTCACCAGCGAGTGACCATCAGCTGTCAGCCGTAAAAAATCAGCTGCCCGAGGCCTGTCTGTCACTCTACTGTCTTTTCTCTCTGTGTCTGTATTCACTTGCAAATATTTTGGTAATAGACTAACAATCAAGCTTTTAACATAGCTGACAGTGGGTGCCCTTATCAGCTGAAGTGTGTGGATGCCTGCAGGTGTTAAAAGTCTAAATGTGCTACCTGAATAGAGACTTTAAGCTTCGCTCTAGAGAGAACTGAAATAAAAGAAATACACCTTTTTTTCCTAGAGCCAGTGTTGAATTCTCTGCTTGTAAATGTTTGTAAAGAGTGGTGGTAAAATAATGAATAATGAATAAATAGTTTTCACAAGGTTTGGGTTACAAAGTGAGCTGTGATGCAGCAGAATGATAAATCCGTTGTCACCGTGCGTGGCAGTGTGGATTTTATTGATGAAGACAAATCTTCAGTTATTTCAGAATTTGAGGGGTATGTGCAACAAGAACGAGTACAGTTCTCACTCTTCTCGCCATTTGATCTCACAGCACAGCACAGCACAGTAGCTCCATTTATAGTGAAGAAGTTGGCACGGAGGATGAGTAAAAACTTGTTGCTGTACTCTACTGGCTCTAGTCGCGGTGGAGCAGATCTGGGCAGGCTCCAAGCTACAGTAGCTCAGTATATTATGCCATGCAGCTTTATGCTCCTCCAGATGGGCAGGTTGTAAAGAGCCAGAGGCATCCAAAGCAATACTGGTGGGAGAGAGGCTTTTAAATGCAGGGCACTCCAGTCCGGATTAATGCTTACATACTAATTGTATTCGAGAAGCATAGCTTGCATAGCTCAACGAATGTAACTGACAACCTAAATAAATGTAATGTTTTGTGTTTTGGCTGACCTTATTAACACTTTGGTTTCTCTGCTGTTAGGATTGAGATAATAACTGTTTTATGGGCGAACTTCTTTTTCTAGATTTATATTAAGAAATTGGGATTCTTTGACAAAGATTTTAATATAAAAGACCATTTGCTCTATAGATATTTGTTTGCTTATGTTTATGGAGCCGCTACAGTTTCCTCTATGGAGGCTATTACCAACCCGGTCTCACGGGAAGAAGGCAGATAAATTGCACAACATTACAGGGACACATTTTAGGCTTTTCTCGTGGGTTGTTTGTACACCACGCAACAAAACTACTGTAACGCCCACAGTTAGGTTGAGACAACAAAGCCACCTTTTTAGGTTTAGGAAAAATGTCGTGGTTGGGCTTGAAATAAGTAGGTAAACTAAGTAAAATATGTACGCAATCAACGTAACATACGTACAGAAAACACGTCACAAACATAACTAAAAAGCACAAAACTTCCGTCTTCACAGGAAACCAGAAACAGATTTAGGCAACAAAACTACTTAGTTAGGTTTAGGTAGTGCTTTGGGTTAAAATGACACCAGAAGTGGCGTTACTTAAGTTCGGAAGTTACGTGGCAAAAGCTACTTAGTTAGGTTTTGGAAAAGATTGTGATTTGGGTTAAAATAACTCTGGAAGTGGCGTAACTTAAGTATGGAAAATAACGTGAGAAAATAAATCAACATGGATTACATACAAATTGATTATATGGGATATCTAAAATTACAGTGCATTCCTTTTTGTATGTATAGCCACAAACCATGTATGAGAACGGTCCGATTATTAACATGGAACTGTATCAATATTTCATTTTTAAATATCATGGTTATTGTCAATAAAGGTACATTGAGAAATCTTTAAGTGAGAGCATCAGGTAAAGATGTAAATAAATGTCACATGCTGAGAAAAGAAGCCTTAAGAGGTATGGTGAAAATCTAGTCTTGCAAGTATGTCTCATACTGTACTTTTAAGAGTAATATCAACAGAAACAGGGCCTTTGAACTAGTGTATTTACTGTAAAGTTCTTATACTGTGTAACATGTGTTAGCCTGTATACCCTGCACTAGTGTCTTTGGCAGTAGACAGTTTTTAAGGGCCATACTGACAGTCTAAAGCAGGGAAAATCCCCCTCAGGAATTCCCCTAATACCAGAACCTCTGAGAGGGCTGGAAGGGGGAGAGCAAAACTGAATGGTTGTAAGGAGAGTGAAAACAGTGGGATTGAGGAAGAAAAGAGTGCTGCCTAGAGGAAACCATACAGGGGAAATGTATATAGGCAGGAAGAGACAGGAAAAAAAATAGCATAGATTTTGAGGATTTAGTAACTCAGCCTAGCTGTCGATATTCTCAGGTCTCAGAACCAACCTGAGCACGAGAGTGTGGACAGAGCTGCCAGGTGGAGAGTTACAGGCTGAAGACAACTTAGGGTTACAGCGGTAGAAGGAAACTTGGTAGTATCATTTCTTTAGATGGGGATGGTTCGACAGACGTAAAATCTGACACCGCTGTCTGTAAACACAAAGGGTCTGTCTCTATGATTCTTAATGACTCCGCTACCCAACTGACTCATTGAGTCAAAAAAGGAGAAAGTGATTAAGACTTGAATAAAAAGACATCACTGATTAGAGGGTAAGAGGAAAAAAAAGGGTTCTCAAATGTCAAAAAGACCTTAATGATTCAAGAATGTCATTGCATATGGCTTTTTAATTGAATGTCATTACATCCAGAAACCATGTCACAAAAATGTAACATCATAGCATATGGGACCATCAAGTGAGCCATATGAATTATGTCTATGGAATGATTAATCCTTTTTAGGTTTTATTCAAACTCTTTAAAGCCACATTCATAAGCACCAACACGTGTCAGACTGTACGTTTTAATTGCGCTGAACATTAGCTGAACGCAGGTTCGATCATTTTGGAACATCTTGTGACAAGGTCGACACTTGATATCCCAGTCTTAAAGTGCTCTCCTGTTATTAAATGGATTTGTTACACGGCTTTGTTGAATACTCGATTCTGATTGGTCAATCATGGCGTTTCTACGGTCTGTTATTTCTTTATAGCAGACCGTTGCTATGTATAACAGACCGTTGCTATGGGACTTTGGCGGACCGTTTTTGTGTCAAATTATTCATTTCTAAAGTAAGTAACAGTGTAATAAGCGGGATAATGTACAGCAGCCGGGTTATTATTGTGAAATAAACCCCTTCAGTGCGACGCAAGACCTGTCCACAAACCGCATCGCCCTCTCTGGTTTATTTCACAACAATGACCGGCTCGCTGTACATTGTCCTTTACTTGTTTAGCCTGTTCACTTTTGTGTTTTTTGGTGCTGATGCTAAAAAAATATTTTTTTTCATTACCACTTTCTAGTATACAGGTTCTGCATTCACTTAGAAATATTGACCGTGAAATCTTTACAGCCTCGTCTGCCTATATGGAATTAAAATTTCTCTATATTGTGTGTGTGTCCTGTTTCCTGTGCCCATGTTTGTCTGTGTTTCTGTGTATGTTCTGAGTTTCCCATTGCTGGTGCCCTCTCTGTAGTGTGTGGCACAGCTCAGCCGAGCCAGCCTCAATCCTGGCACGGGCCGCTGCCAGGGAGAATAGCAGGATTGAGCCAGCTCCCTCTGCAGCTGTCAGGCTCTCTGAAAAGTGGTCCCGAAAAAACCTTCAGAGGGGTCCCGAAACACTTGTGGGGCTGCGTGATGGCAGCCCCGTGGCCGCCATTACACAAACACAGATAAATACAGACGCGTTGTTATCGAGGTGCAAAGCAGACTAAATGAAATTCATGCGGGCAGATTTGTCCCTCTGCATAATATGCTTAGGGCAGACTTATAATAATGTGCTTAAATACGCCCGATCCTCCCATTCATCAAGGGAGCCCTCCCGCCTGCTGATACAGCACATGGTCTACACCTTCAATCTATCCCATCCATCATGCAAAGAAGTTGTCTCATATCTAATACTCACTTAAACTGAATGTTTTAATATTATTATTAAAAGCTTCTTCTTTTCTTTTTTTCCTTCTCTTACAAACCCACTGGTAGGGCAACGTGTTCAGCTGGCTTTAGCTATGTTACGATCTCATGTTCTTGTATTGTCCTATGCCTATTGTCAATAATATATGTAACATATTGTTATAGTATGTTGCCTGCTTGTTTCATTAAATTATAAATAAATAAATGGAATAAAGCCTAATTTTTTTTTTAAAAAGTGAGTTTTATAGGACAGTTTATTAGGGTTAGAAGCTTAAAGTAAATCCTTTCATTGGAAATATGGGTTGACTACATAGACTGTATATATAAATGGACAGCGCATCTACTTCCTCCCACTGTGCAAACTTGAAGCCGAAATTTCCCGGATACGAGAACGGCAATCTTGAGATTTTGACACTTGAACATACATCAGCATGATGAGAACTACCTAAAATGACAGAAACTGTCTTTGGGGACAATTTATTTGACGTGTAACCGATTTTTATTTTTTTTAGTTTGGCCCATGTCCCATCAGTTAGCATGGGGGGGCGGAACCTATACTGCAACCAGCCACCAGGGGGCAATCAAGATGTTTTGGCTTCACTTTTAGGGAGCTGTATTGCCGTCCATCTTTATATACAGTCTATGATTGAATAGAAGAATTCATTCTATCAGCTCTAAACAGCATCAGGGAATCTCGTCATGAACACTACTACTTAAAAATGCAAGTATTTTAAGATAAATTTATATTGCGTAGGCTCCGTAGCTACACTGTGGCCCACACAGTAGCTTGTTCGCAGTTCCTCAAAAATTACACGTCAGGGACACGGAAGCTACGCAGATACCATGTGGGGACCGGAAGAACTGTGATTGGCTGCTCGTGTTTTCTCCTACAAGTTTCCGGTGAAAATTGTTGATAGGGAAGACAACATTAAAGCTACATGAGGAACTTTCATTTTGTGTTGATTTTGGCGGCCCCTGTGGACAAACGCGGTAGTGTTTCTAAGCACCAGAGTCCTTTTAGAAAGCCTCAAAAGAGTCTAACAGTATGCCCCGCTCGGTCTTGGTTCTCCCGTGCCGCCAGGGCCCAGCAATACGGCCTGGGCCTCAAGCAGCATGGTGTTGTCTCCCAGCGAGGACCGGCGGAGGAGAAGCCGCTGCTGCCTCCACCTCCCGCCGGAGCTCCGACTGCAGGTGGAAGGTGGCAGCAAAGTCGGATCTGGGTCCGTCCGCTGCGAGCTAGTCACTGCCGAAGGCCTCGCTGGAGTTTGAGCTGTAGGAGTTTCTGGTTGACCTGCATAATTTACAGAATTTGACCCGCTGGCACCAATGAGAAGTATTAAAAACAACTATATAGAAATAGCCAATGTTCTCGCTGATGGTCTTGTTTACTTATTTAGGTCATATGGAGGCATCAGTATGAAATTGAGAATTAAAAGTTCCTCATAGTAACTTTAAGGAAGCTGAAGCAAGTCTTCTCCTTTTATGTAACACTAATCTAGCAAACACATCTCCACTTCAAATCTTCTGCTCACCGCGATCAGCGCTCTCTAACAAAGTGAATGAAAGAAAGTAAACACAGTTACTGTGGGGAATACAATTTAAGCCTGATCATGCATGATACATCCATCTAGTGTTGTGGTGGTACTATCAAAGGGTGTAATCCGACACTGAACTATAAATCAAAACCAGGTCTGCAGCAGGACTCCCGTTGAATCCAGCTTTATACACATTAAAGGTTTACTGAAATATACAAACACGTCATTTAGAATAGAGGCAATAAAAAACATGAAACAGTCCCACAAACACCTGTTTTCTCCCAGTTGTTAATTTAGTATTTTGATTTGATAGGATACGGTACATACTGTGGTTGACTTGTCATCGGTTTGTAATATATTTAATGGGATGATTTCAAGTATTCAGGTCTTTTGCAATAATTCAGTATTCTTATCCTTTTCTTACTGACAACAAGTATACAGAAGCGAGAGGTTGCCAGTAAAAACAACATATAAAATCATTCAGTCCCTCCTTACAGTTGCTTTGTGATAGTAAAAACTTCTCCCCCGCTGACCAGCCAGAAGAGAGCAAGTGTAAAGTCGTTGACTCATCAGTTTTGGCGAGACAAAAAAGCGAGAGAGCGATCAGGGGGCAGGCAGCTCATAGACACCTCGGGGCCCCGTCTTGTGTCAAGGCACCCGTCACCTCGCCAGCTATTTCCTGTTGCAGTGTACACACACTTAATGCCCCGACTCCCGTCCCTCCAATCCTCCCTGCATCCCCTCCTTCGCGGGGCCCCCTGGCCGTCATGCATATCAATGCTTTATGAGAGATGGAGGGGAGGGAACGAGGGATTGGGAGAGAGGCAGAGAAGGCATGGAGGGAGGATTGGGCAGTGCAGCGAGGCCTAGGCAACAGTCGGAATCAATCAAGTCTGCAGGATTACTGCTCCACTGAGTTGTGATCAATAGATCCTGAACACTATCCCCTGCTAGGAGGGCTGACAGGGTAAATGAGGGTCCGAAAGCTGCGCCCCACCCACCTCCCTCATCTCATCCCAATTCTCTATCCCTCTCTCTCCCTCCTCTCAGTCGCCACCCTTCCTTTGGTTAGTCCTGAATGAGGAAAAGCAAAGAGGCAAAGATGCCGTTTTTGTTGCTAGTGAAGAGGGCAAAGACTCATTCTTGGTCCAGTGGTTTTTAACAATGCCGGAGGAGTGTTGCATATTCAGCTGAGAGGAACATCTAGCCTCTGCCCCGGGGCTTTTGTACCTCTGGGTGAACTGCTTTCTTGTTTTAGAAATGGTGGAGAAACTTTTTATTTTTTTTTGGGGGGGTGGGGGGTAATGATGAAAAAAAACAAAAGACAGGCGTGTTTGGTCTTCCAGATCGGATTCTTAGAGTACCCGAGAGATGCCCAAAATATTGAACATTTCAACACTTCTGTTTTCAGATTTTAAAAATGTCAAAAGAAAGACAACAGACAGACAGGCATAGATAAAAAAAAAAAATACAGGTGATTTCTGTGAAGGAGATAACTTTGTTACAAAAGATTTTGAGCCTTGTGTTATTCAAATGATACCGGCATCTGATCTGACGAACAAAGTGTTTGGCTGATTGACAGGAAGGTTTCAGGCGCTGACACCAATCTCCTCAGATGTCAGCAATGATGACTTTTAAATTTCGTTAAGTGAGATCACCCCTCCTCCCCACTTCCTTCCTTCCTTCCTTGTGTACAAAACACATTCCCCTGTGTGACCAGCAGATGGCAGTCCTGTTATCCTCATCCAGTAGTGAGAGCCTATGAGCGCCTGCAGGCTGAGTTTTGGACTGTTCAGGGTTTAACTAAGTGTAAAAGTACCCCAGTTCTCAAATGCCTGGCGGCTGAGGGAGGGAGAGAGAGAGAGAGAGAAAGAGAGAGGGGGAGAGAGGGAGTAAAAGAGAGGCTGCCCAAATAACAGGTTCCCTGGCCCTGAGCCAACAAACTCACAAATGCTCGCACATGCTGCAATATAACAATAAAGCACACTATTCTTCTGTTAATAGGCAATCTGTGTTGCCATGAACATTTAGTCTAATAACTGTTACTGACGTGTAAATGATGTCATAGGCCTGTCACTGTCTGTAAATTATGTGGCCGTCTTTGACGAGCCTTGTTGTCAATGATCCACCTTTTTTACAATGTGACCGAGTCATCCGCCTTCCACAGTCATAAAATAAGTAAGATACTTTGCTTTACCCAAAGGGGAGAGTAGAATGTATTTTATATTTAAAGTGCACATTTATTTTTGTTTTTAATGTCTTTTTTTTTTCTTGAGTAGGGAGAAAATGTGTGCATACTACTGCAATGAGTTGAGTCATGTATGGCAGCAAAAGCTCATGCACTAAAAGCCATTAGAAGACATTTCACAGAACTACACAGCAGCAGCACGCTGACCCAGCTCCAGACGAACAGGACACGAGATAGAAGAGAAGAAAGCTTAACTTCATTACTGCAGTAATGAGTGGAGACTTGTGCGTAGGCAATGACCCGGGCAGCATAGCTTACCTGCAAACTTGTAGCAGTAATACCTCTGGTCAGGTAATTAGTTATACATTAATATTACCTAGAGATGATCTGATCTCCCCAATTAGGGAACGGCAGCGCTATGACTCACACGGGCTCAACTGTCAATTTTATACCGCTACCTCAACCTACCAAGTCTGCCAAATCTGAATTTATATATACAAAAAAATCTGAGTTTTGAGCCCATTGTTCAGTTAAAAAACACTGACATACTGCATATTTTGTAACAAAGTCACACGGATCCAGAGTGGCAACTTCCTGTTCCGAGAAAATGAAGCCAACACGGGAGTGCCAAAAACTGCAGTTCTTCTAATGGCCACTTGAAGCTGGCTCCAAAAGCAAGTCAATCCCCATAGACCCCCATGTTAAAACATTACAGCTGAAATAAACATGTTTACAGCCTGGTACAAAAAACGGTTTTGGTCTCACTAGCTAATTTCCCCGTTCATGACAACTGTACGGGGGTGAATTTTTATATAAGTCACCCGTTTAAATTATATTAAGGCTTAAAGTTAGGCATAATTGAGGAGGTGGATGCTTTGAGTGACAGGTGGGTGCTGTTCCAGGTCACTAGCTGCTAGCTGTCTCCTCTGCTACGTCACCCGGGCCACCTCAGCTCCTACGACGATCCACCTCTGAAGGCCTTTACATACCAAAAAAAACATTATTTTCATCAAAAAATTGTCGCACGTTTAAAAATAAATACAACCTCACATTGTGTCACTTTTCGGAACGGGTTTGTTTTCTGTGTTATTTTGCATCCGACCAAAGGCAAAAGAGGGTTGTTTGACCACTCAGAGCCACCGTCATCATCCAAAATGGCTTGATAAACATTCACTTTGTCTCCCAGCACAAAGCACTTTATAATAAAGAAATAAAAGTATACTGAAATGCATAAATTAAAGATATATTGTGGCAGGTGATTGCAGAACAGCTTGGAATCGGGACGTAGGAAAGATTAGACAGTAGTGCTTGTGCTCTGGGCAGCTAAACGGTAGCTTCTTGCTCATGTCAATCATTCATTAGCCCAGTTTTGGACTAGCGCTATCCATTGCACCCACGTAATATATTCAGTTTTGTCTCGTATCGCAAATTTTTTCAACGAATAGAACAAACGGACTTGGCGTGCAAAAACCTTTAGGCAGTGTCGTCACTGCAAAGATGGCAACGGCCGGACCCACCCACTTTGAGCTTCACAACAACTCTTCAGAAACATATGGGTGACGTCACGGAGACTACGTCCATATTTTATAGTCCATACACGAACCACAAAGGAAAAGAAAATAGACTAACACAAATGGAAAAGCAAACCAACTAACTAACGCACTAATGAAACTTTTATATTTTCCAAACCAAACTTGTGCTTGCCTGCTCATCTTTTCTCTAGAGATGGTCCTCTCTGTGAAAAACAATTACCCAGCCCATGCCAGTGTGCACCTCACGGGTCAGCACTGGAGTGTGAAAATGACCACACAGAGTAGGCCATGCAGCATAGCGCAGGAGCGCACCTGATAGGAGAATGAGAATCAACGAAAAAATGATTTCATTAAGAGTTAAAATTAGTTTTCTTTTTTCTTCTTTTTTTTAAAACAAAGACACCATTGTTTCTCCACAGGTGCTGTCTTAACCCTATAGTCCCTTATGCTCAGAACACATTTCTACACCATCAGCAGTTTACTACAGTGTAGGCGTAGTGGAAATGATGTATGGACAGTTACCTCATTTGTGTGTGAGAAACGCAGGCTTACAGAGATGCCAAATATGATCCACATTTTCATTCACCGGGCTTTAGGATACACTAAGCAGAGACACACGGGAAAGAAAGTGTGTAGCGGTGATGGTTTATGTGGCCATTTATTTGTCCATATGCATCTGAAGGGGTGTGCGGGGCTCTTTCAGCGGTGGACTGGAGGCTGGATTCGTCTCGTCAGTGACATGTACACTTAAGGGCTTATGAGCAAAAGCCTTAAACTTAGCCAGAAATAGCTAATGAGTGCCTGTGTGCCATTAGCTAAGCCAAGACTGAAATACATGCATTATTCACTCGCGAAAAAACACCACAACTTTAACAGCAACGTGTATGTCCCTGGCCTGTGCTTATCAGCACCAGCAGCCCATGACTCATACTGCGCTGTATAGGTTTGATACACGGGATGAAAGTCTCTAAAGAAGGTGTGCAATCACGCAGAAATGCTACCTCCAATAAAGACAGAGATGTAATGGCAATATGCTAATCAAATTGCTCGTATGAGTCTGTTCTTTCGCTGTGTTCCCTCATGTCTGGCTGATTTGCAAAACACAGTCATGCCACACAGTCTGCTGCAGTACAGTAGATAGGTATGATCTAAGGCGGCTTGATTGGAACATAGTGTACTGTACCCATGGGACTCTGCAGGAAGCATCTATAATGTGCAACAGCCAGGACGGCGGGCATGTGTTCCTGGCTACATATTTACAATTACAGTATAGAAATGCATGGGCCAGCTTGGCACCAAACACACAACACATTGGCAATCGCGTACTTGTTGATGCTCACACACACACACACACACACACACACACACACACACACACAATGGCTCACACATGCACAGTGGTCCTCCCCGAGACCACACAGGCTCCATACCAAGATCCCTTTCATCTCCCCCTATTGACTACTGTTATATCCTGTGGCTTGATTGGACCACACCAGACAACATCTCACATCGTCTGTATTCCTTCCCTGCTCACTCGCACCCACCCACCCTCCCTCGCTCACCAACCCGTTCCACTCCTTCCATACCTCCTCCCGTGCCCCACCAACACCCTTCTCATGTTTGCCTTTCATTAGCTTTCATCTCTCCAGCTTATTGAACTCCACCACTGGCACCGGAGTGGGATGCTTTGATGGTGCGGCCGCTCCTCAACATAAATCCATATTTACCCCCCCACCCCCCTATACATATCTCCATGCTAACAAATGATTTGCAATGTCTGCCATTCTTAGGGCATAATGGGACGTACAGTCTATGTGCAGTACATTCAGCACAGATCTGTTCACGGGGCCCTGCGCGGTCTCTGAGGTATGCAGGAGGCACCTGAAGTGCCCTCACATAAATTCAGTTTTCCTTTATGTACCTGCCTAAGAAAGAAAAGGCTAAAATGTGTTTATATATCTGTCCCCGCTCCACCTCTCTATGATATACACCAGGCGAGAGAGAGAGAGAGAGAGAGAGATGTATGGGCCAGTGGGCAGGTATTTTAAGGAAAGCTCAGTGGGGAAACTCAACATATATTGATACACATAAACAGCATTGCTCATTCGGTTTGCTTTGAAGTACTGCCTCCATCTCTTCTCCCTCATCAAGGTACACCACCTTCTCTGCTCCCCTATAGTACACACACACACACACACACACATACTTCTCTGGGGTGCAGAGTGTTTTATACTGTAGTTGTGTGGTGCTGTTGGTCTGGTGGATTTAGTTTTCCTATGGGGATGCGTGTTCGCAGGTGTTGCACTGTCCCTTCATAATGGAGGATAAAGCCCTCAGCACAGCAGTGTCTACCTCTGCTATATAAAGCGTTCAAAGCTATTTACTCTTGGGCACCAGTGGCTGTGTCAAAAATCATTCACTGTTCACTACTCATTATATTGTTAATTCTATGTGAAGGACGGTATACGGTGTGTCAGATGGTAAAATATATAATTTTTTAAAAGCGTCACATCATCAGACATCTCAACACAGTTGTATTATTTGCAGAATTGGTCATGTCAGGGTTATAAAATACAGTGCATGGTCAATATAGAACTATATTTGTTACATTAGCATTATATTACATTTAATGACGTCTATTATTTCGTTATAGCAGACCGCTGCTATGAACGCCGTTCTGATCTCGGTCTCTGGAGGACCATTTTTCTGTCAAATTATTATTTTCTTAAGTAAGTAGCCGTGTAATAAGAGGGATAATGTACAGCGAGCTGGGCACTGTTGTGAAATAAACCCCTTCAGGGCGATACAAGACCCCTCCACGATCGCCCTGTCGGGGTTTATTTCACAACGCCCGGCTCGCTGTACATTATCCCTTACTTGGATGTTTAGGGAAGAGCAAGTGGTACTTGTATGAATTCCCACGTGATAATGAGATAATGACCATTGATTGTACACTACTTTATACATTGCATTGTGGGCTAATTTGGATTCAGTATTTGGGGTATAATACTAAAACGCTAAAAAACTGTTAAAACACCTGTGTATTATATAGTGAATACACTATTTCAAACACAGGCTAGATTTGCAAAGGGACAGTTTTTGTCAGTGGGCAACTTCCGTGTCTGAAAAGTGAAGCCAATGCTGAAGTGCCTTAAACTTGCATTCTTTCTAATAGCCAGCAGGGGGCGACTCCTCTGGTTGCAAAAAGAAGTCAGATTGTATAGAAGTCTATGAGAAAATGAGCCTACTTCTCACTGGATTTATTACCTCAGTAAACATTGTAAACATGAGTTTATGCTCTCAATCGCTAGTTTCAAGTCTTCTTCAATACAGCACTAGCTCCACCCTCTCATGTCACTTCTGGTTGCAAAAAGGCAAAACGGCAGGCCACAAACGTCACGGTGACTACGTCCACTTCTTACATACAGTCTATGGTTTTTGACGATGTTTCAGATGACATGATTTATCATGACTTATCAACTTGCACTTCTAAGTTGTCCAACTCCATGATTGTATTGTATATCAGAAATTGAACGGCATGTCACTACAATTACGTACACATTATATAATTATCAAAGAAATTTGTATAACTTGTTGAATCTGCTGCCAAACTCATCTCACTTCCTCATTTCATTGCTCTGCATACGACTATTCCATTCAAGTGCACGAACAACCTACGGACAAAGTGTTTTCATCCTGCTTTGTTGTGCTGAATGAATACTGTCTACACCGTATTTAGGAAATATTGGCTCGGTGTTACATCACACCATGAAACATGGCAAGGCCTTGCACATTTGCTTTAACAAGATTTTACCATCAGCATCTTGTTAGAAACTTGGGAGAAAAACGTGAACAAAAATAGACTTTTCTAAGCCCCCCGTGGTCCTAATTGTTTTGCTTTGTGTGTCAAAGCAGTCAACAACAGAAGAGCCCCAGAAAATCAGTGCTTTTTAAACATGATTAAAAAATTTCGCCACAAAGTCAGAACAAAAGTCTAATGTTAAAATGAATAACTTGCTATGCAAATGAGGTAAAGTGATGGGGGCCTTTTATTTGAAGTTGAACCTTTTGTTGTCAGCTCCAACTGTACTCTCTGTTTTTAAACCCAGCAAGGGACCTTTTACACATTTCAATGGGGAATTCGGCTTTGAATAATTCAACAGACTAATCCACCATCGCTGGTGCTTTGGTCTGTGTGGGCCTGCTGTTCGGAGCTACAGCCAGTTCATAGTCAATATACAGAGATTGAAAGAGATGGAGAAAGAAAGACACAGAGATACAGACACAGGCAGACAGAGGCAGGGGTTAAGGAAAAAAGGTGAGGACGGGGGGGGGCTACTTAATGTTAATTACAGTGTGCTTAATCCTGGAAGCCAACAATGATGTCATGGGGCACTGTGGCTAATGCGGTAAAACAACACCTGATATTAAAGAAACGTTCCTTGGTGTTAAACAGCAAAAACGGGTTGCACAATTACAACTTACTGCAAGAATATATAATAATATATACAAACAAGCACAAAACCAAACATACACAACTTCACATACAGTATTTTTAAAACATTTACACAAAGAAGGTGTGGTAAAAATGTGGTCATACTTTAGACACATGGCTCCCTCGCGTGTAATAAAAGTAAATAAGGCAATTAATTGAAATCATATATAAAAATGTGTCTTCAATCGGCTTTCTGTACTCAATTGTATGATCCTTTTTAATGTAGTCTGCTTTTTTGTTTTCCATTGCTTGATCATGTTATTTCCATGTGTTTATGTTCTTTTCATTTGATCCTTCATTGTGAAGCACTTTATAGCTGTTTTGATATAAACTATATCATTTCTGATTACCTCTCTGAAGGTTGATATGACTGCTGATTATGGTTTACAGGTGCATGTGTTATGAATTAATGTATTAAAGACACCATAGGTGTTATAAAAAGCCACCGCTCCACATACATGCACAATCAACCCGGTGTCACTCCCAACTCGTGAAATACCACCGTTTGGTCTGTGCTACTCGGCGTCTGATACCGACGCACCAAGGCACCTTTTAGTGTCTGTATGGGACATACCTAGCTTTCAACTTACTCCAATGTAAACCAGTAAAAAGTTATTGCGATAATAATGAAAAACTGGCATGGCCATTTTCAAAGGGGTCCCTTGACCTCTGACCTCAAGATATGTGAATAAAAATGGATTCTATAGGTACCCACGAGTCTCCCCTTTAGACTGGGTGCGGTAGAAGAGTTTGGATGGGTCAGACAAACACAGACTTTCACCCAGCTGTTCGTGCCCTGTGTGAAACCACGTCGACTTATTACTGTTTACCGTAGTTTTGTTACTTAACACTTTGTCCTTTACACATGTCAGTTACGTAACAAGTGTAGGTATTTAACGTAACAAACAGACTTATTACAGTAGTTTTGTTGCGTAAGTAAAACCGACGTTGGATGTTTATTTTGAAAAGAGACTGTATGCATGTAACAGGCGGAAACTGTATGTTTCCTGTGAACACAGAAGTTTATTTTGAAAAGACATTATGCATGTAATGAGTGGAAAGTGACACGCTGTCCCTGACACGTCCAAAACTGACACTAGAGGGGTGGCTGGAGCGTCATAGTTTGAAGCGTAAGGCCACTGGGCCAAGCTATCGTATCTGATGAGTTGATAGTGAGAACGTGTCGGCATAACAGCTGCAGTGACGTTGTTGAAGGACCTCAATATGACACATTTAGTGAAACTTTTTCTTTGACGTCTTCTCACTGCCAGGTCTAAAGACCAATGGTACAGAGGGATTTATACGCAAACGCTTGATTAAGGCCATGTCAGTGTTTGAGCCCTTATCCCAAAGAGTGTGTGTGTGTGTGTGTGTGTGTGTGTGTGTGTGTGTGTGTGTGTGTGTGTATGAAGAATCTGGGTTGGGATGAG
The DNA here is from genome assembly GCF_043250625.1 of Sebastes fasciatus. Taxonomy (NCBI): domain Eukaryota; kingdom Metazoa; phylum Chordata; class Actinopteri; order Perciformes; family Sebastidae; genus Sebastes; species Sebastes fasciatus. Next base: position 12,226,870 of record NC_133809.1, read on the forward strand.
CTGTCTGTGCGGCCGTATGGTGAAAAGTGTTTCATGGTGTGGGGAGCTGTGACCCTTGCCTGATGGGGCCTGGGTTAAAGATGATGAAGCTCTGTAGGGTCCGAGCTGGAACCCCCAAGAAAACAAATATACACACAAGCGCACACAGACACACTGTCCTCAACACATTCAAACACAAGAGCAAACTGTCCTCAACAACAGTCACAGACACCTTCCCACTCAAGCCACTTGAGTATGCAAATATGACCATTTATGTTTTCCACGCGGAGTCAGTGTTTCAGTCCATCATTGTGCATCATACATGAGCTCACTGCACCCGACAGCTGCAACAACCGAACAGTGAAACATTCCCATTTAATGTACGAGAGAGAGCGAGAGAGAGGGAGGAAGGATACGGCAGCACAAGTGTTTCTCGTTATGGTTGAAATTATGCAAAAGCACACCGAGTAGCATGAAAGATCAAAGATAAAGGCCATAGGGCATGCACATTAAGAGTTATAACGAGAGCCCTTAGCTGTACACTGTTTAATTATTGAAAGCAGAAACATCTTAGATATTTTAAAGAGCCCCTAATAATGTAGTTTGAAAAGAAACACCGCGGCGAAGACAAAAACTGGAGAGAAGACAAGAAAACACCTTTTTAATTTGCTGAATAGTGGAAGATAGTTTGTTCAGAAGATGAGTGTGTTGGTCTTTTACAGTGTGGAGCAGTTGCCATTTTTGCCCCCAAAGTAAGCGAGAACCTTCTGGCCAAATGGGCTAATTTATTTCATGAAAAACAATGTCACTATGGCCTCAATTCAATTATTTCAAGTACTTATAATTACAGAGTGTGATTAGCAGTCACAACACAACTCTCAAACCCACTGTCACTCAGTTTCCGTCATCATTCTTTTAAGGGTTTATGATTACGATGCCAGTGCATCAAACAGTTAATGTCACGTCGTGGTGCGGTCATTGTGGTAGATACATAACGGTCGACTCTGGTTACATGTGCGCATTGTGGACATAATGTGCAATTAGATGTTTTTTTCTTTCACAATAAATTGCTGCGTGCTATAAAGCCCTAGTTTATGTTCATCACATTAATCAGTATTCCCTTAGTGGGTTTCTAATGGAGTATTGTTTTCTCCCTTGTTTATTATTTTCATTTCAATTACTTCCACTGCTGCTGCAAAAACTCCAAACTAAGTATTCCAAGCGTTCCTAATTGGTGAAGAAAACATTTCAAAGTGCACACTGGGAGCAACAAAACTCTGTTCGAATTCTTGTAAATGCCTCGGGGGAACATGTCCAGGGCACCCGCTCTAAATATAAGAAAGCATCCTTAAGTTCCGTGATAGCCTCTCAGTAACAGCGGGGTCACTCCGTGGTCCCCGCCTTTGAAAGCTGATAAGAATTTCATGCATTTTGGCCATTACGGGAGAGCCAGCGTGAGGGGGCCAAACATTACCGTGACCGAACGCAGAGGGAGGAAAAGGGGGCTAAGGGCCACATTAATCCATGTCAGCTCGGGCCAAATTATTTATCACCTTGTGCAAACAAACGGTGTCCTGGACAGCCTGTCGGAGGTGGGAGGAGGAGGAGGAGGTTGGTGCGTGAGGTCCGTGAGGGCTGCCAGCGACGCTGCAGCCTGACCCCCATCACTCTTCCTCTTATCTCTCCTCCTCGGTCCTCTCCTCATTACTCCTCAGACACAGGCACCGGGCCCTGGTGACCAGGATGCACATGGAGGTGGGAGAATAAGAGAGCTGTTGAAGAGGTCCCACATCTTTATTTTCTCAATTCAGTGACTAGTTTCTTTTTCCATTTAAAGCTCTCATGTGCTCCACTGATCCTGCCTGCCTGGTGCAGAGGATCTCAGAGGAAACTTATGCACTTGTTCCTATGCTTTCGTGTTTGTGTGTTTATGAGTAGCATGTGGAGAAGAAGAAGGAGGGGGGGGGGTGGGCTGTGGTTGCATCTGGACTCTGGGAAACAGGCTGATCAGCCTCTCTCACCCGCAGCCCAGCCCAGCCAGCCTCAGAGTTTCAATCAATAACCAGTCCCTGTAGCTGCCCCGAGCAAGCTGTTTGAAAAGTCAGAGTAGCATGAAATGGCCATTATTAAATTACTGGGACGGACACATTTAGAAGGCCATTGCATTAAGAGAGCAAGCTCTCCCAATTAGTGGATCAGCGCATTAATAGCCCTGGATGAGAACACCATCTGATCAGAGATTAGACGCACACACACAATCTATTGACCTATTTTACTGGGGCCCTGATGGCTACATATAGCATCTGTAAAGTATAACACTAACTCATGTCCTCTAAGCAGAATAAATGGTTAAAGCGTATTGTCTGTCTTTATGCATGATTCATATTTGGACTCACCAAAGCCCCATTACCTTACTGCGATTGTTCTCTGCACATTGTGCTGATTCAAGCCTCATCCATTTGTAGTAAAGCTGTATTATACACACAGAGGGGATTGTTGTGAGATCAACATTTTCCCTCTGTCTACTATTACTCTGAGTTTGTTCTTCAGAGGGAAAATAAGAGCTGCTTTACTTTCTTGGGTGTGCTGCAAAGCCTGTGGCATTGCTTTAAAATGATATTGAAAAGGCACGCTGCTGTGGAAAAAAAAAAGATATTTTTTGTGTGACTCATTGAGTAATAGAGTCACTCAGAGCTCAGTGACCCGCTTTATATCCAATCACAAATGATAAAAAAGAATACAACACGGGGGAAACTCAACTCCATTACTATGTGCATTAGGGGTGGAACGGTTCGCAAAATTCACGGTTCGGTTCATATTGCGGTTTTGGGGTCACGGTTTTCGGTTCGGTACAGTTATGTTACAGCGAGGAGGTCATGTTCTGATTTGAACATGCTTTTCATTTATTTGGCAAAAAAATTATTTAACAAATGTTTGCCTTAACAAAATAAAAAAAATAAAAAAAGAACTTTATAACATATCAATTCCCTGATTATCAGCTCTTAATTGAAAGATTAGTTTTTCCACTCAAAAAGTGCAGTATCTGGAAAGGAATACGGTTGGATTTCTGTGCCACTGTGTTATTTAAAAATAATTAATAAATATAAAACACATTACAGGGATTCCTAGTCGTGTCTGTTCGGGAATTAAGTAACGTTACGTTAATCATATGCTGAAATACAGCGTCCTCCACGACTGCATAAGGCTGCATATCTTTCACTATAAACCTCCCCGATGCTTTAGTTATGTTTTTTGCCCTGTCTGAATCTGCATGTAGAGGCTGTTTTAATGCTGCAGGGTGAAGGAGTTGCTCTTTCCTACTCGACTCTTCTTTTCGACACAAAATTTTGGCAAGGAAAAACTGGCATGGCCATTTTCAAAAGGTTCCCTTGACCTCTGACCTCAAGATATGTGAATGAAAATGGGTTCAATATGAGTACTACCCACGAGTCTCCCCTTTGCAGACATGCCCACTTTATGATAATTACATGCAGTTTGGGGCAAAACCAAGTTGTTTTTTGCATGCAGTACAAAAGTGTTATTTTCATCTATTCTAAAATGGTGTATTTTCCCCATACTGGGGTCCCTAAACAGTCTTAGAATTGCATAAATCGGGTATCCCTGCAAAGCTGAGAGTCTATATACTAAGACAATAATAACCATTTCCCATAGTGACTTTTTTTTACTCAGATTTTATGCATATGGTGTCTTTATACTCTGACGGTTTTCCTAAAATTAGATTTAAAAACAAATTGCAATAAATCGCCTTGCTTACATATCACAATATATCACAATATATTGAATCGTTACCCCTGTATATCATGATAGGTACCATATCGCCAGATTCTTGCCAATACACAGCCCTACTTATTTGTACAGGATGACTGGTTTCAGCTTCATGATCTGCTTACACCGACACACCTCTCCAAGTGAGAGGATTCAGTGTCCCCCCCCCCTTCACAACGTGTGCATTTTATACAAGCCATCCTCGGCTTGGCACATCATCGGGTCTTCAGAGCCCTGGGCATATTTTTAGTGCTTTTGTGAGTGATGTTTTTAATATGAATTATTTACCCCAGAGAGACACGGCGCTGGATGCTAGCCCTTGTTTTTAAAGAGCACCTTGTTTGCTCCTAATTTTACAGCCGGTCAGGCAGAAGTACAGCGGCCAACCTGCGGGTCAGGCTGACAGCTGGGAATTGCCATTTCCCCCCCCCCCCTCGCCTCTTTCAGTGCTGTTGCAGTGCCTGTGAGCACACACACAGCGGCCGAGTACATGCAGGCAGAGGTTATGGTGTACCTGAACTGCAGGGGATGCCAGGATCATTATTTCACTCTCATTTCAGGGTTGTATCCACCTCCGGCCCCCTCTTTCTCAACACCACCACCACTATCACATATCACTATCGACCACACAACCCCTTCCCCACCTTTACACTGTGAAGTTTTGCTTTCTTACTCACCCTAAGGCAGGAATGCTTCCAACAGGCAATGGTAACTGCCTATGTGTATTGATTACACACTCTTATGTTCACCCACACAGACACCGGCGCAGCATCCAGTTTCACTTGTTAACCCATGACCTTTTGGAATGTGGACTAGTCAGTATATCAGAGTTGTACTATACGGAGATATCAGGCATTATACTGCACATTAGCTTCTTGTGCAGTTTCGTTGCTTAGTAGGGAAGTTGAATTTGTTTCTACATGATGTACAGCAGGCTTGCCGCGGTAGTCGGTGTCGGAATCGGTCACAGCCGGTGTACGCGGCGCATCGGCGCCATGGTGGAAACCTGCGGCCCTGCAGCGATAGCTCGACCGGAGAGACCAGACACACAGCCATCCAATGTTAATAATCAAAGGAAGTGCTCTACGTATACTGAGAATCATCTTTTCTTGTAAAATGTCCAGTGTAATCAGTAACATCGGTGTTGTCACGTTAACCAGTGGGAACATTTCCGCATTGTGGCATCCCTAATGTACAGTATTTGGTAATTCTGCTGAGGGATGTAAACATAATACATTTTGACAGTTAAAACATCCCATAAAGCTTTTCTTCATAATGCATTATTTATTGGTTAATAAGTTTCTTCCAGTGTATCTGAATCCAGGCCGGCTGTAAAAACATTGAGGTAAAGCATCGCAGGCTCCCAGAGGCCACCAGTGTTTTGACTAAAAGAATCTTCTGAATGTTACCCGCAAAACTCTTCATGCTTGTCAGCAAAACTGGCCAAGCGAGGCAGAAATGGATCTGCGAAGTGATGAAATATTGAGTCTGTTTTGATTATGAACTCACCCTTACCTCTATTACCTCCTGTGACTTGGCTAAGGTATTGATGAGGTGAGATACTTTTTATTCACATTTTGCTTCTCTGCCATATTTCTGGTTTTCAGTCTCTTGTTAGCTGGCCTAAACTCACCCCACGATTTGCTCCATCTCAGCTTGTTTGCAGTGCGTTGACCGGGATAGTTACTGCACATTTCTAACCTGTTTGGCTGGTGTTATAGAAAACCCCAACAGGCTAAAATAACCGTGTTAAAATATTTTAGTATCATGGCCTGACAGAACTGTAGAGCATGCACACCCCCACAGTGCTCAGTGGCCTGTATGTCTTATCCTACTGATTCAATCCCCAGAAATCTGATGGGCAAACATCACCTTAAGGCCACAGAGGCTCTGCCGGTATCTCTGATACCGGCATGTTTCTCCCCTCTGTTTCCTCCCCAACATCCTTCTCTGCTCATCGACAGCACACTCGCAAGAACAAACAACAGATTAGATACTAGCGAAAAAGCTGCCTGCTGCTGCTGGCCCACATGGAAGTGGCCCAGATCTGGTGGTGAAGGGAGGGAGCCGTGGAAGCCTGCTGCCGGGCCGAGGGCCAAGGTTTGATCCCCAGTCGACTGGCGTCCTTCCAGCCCAGAGGAACGAGTGCTCTGCTGCAGAGCAAAGCGTGGGGCTCGCACACCCCCCCCCACCATCACCACCCCCCGAGGATGATAGATGCTCTGTCCGCTCCCTACAGCAGGGAGAAAGCATTAGACATCTGTATAATTGACTGAGGATGAGAGAAAAGAGGGGGGAAAAGGATGGAAAGAGAGAGAGAGGGAAGCAGAGAGACAGATTGTGTGGGTGTGTGTTTGCACTTGAGTGAGACGTCGGGCATAGTGTGTGTTTTAGTTGCTTCGTCTGTGTGTAAAAAACGAAATGAGAGATATTACAGAGACAGTAAGACGCGAGAGAGAGATGGAGAGTGAGAGGAGGAGGAACAGAGTGGCAGAAACGGAGAGAGAAAAGGAGGCAGAGGGAGAGGTAGGGAGCTGGCACAGATGAGGCTGGCTCTCACTCAACAGGACATCCTTTCACACACATTACACATGTCCTCTCCAATCCTCTCACTGAACCAGCACTGGAGCCACTCTGTCGAAAACAGGCCTCCACTTCTGAGTGATGAAACTACCGGTATTTCATGGTGGCGGGGTGCAGCCCGGCTATTAATGTGATCCAAAGTCTCTCCGCAACAGAATTATTCCAAGGGTTTAACATTAGGGCTTACCCTCACAATAGGGCAAGGGTTGGCATGTGATCGAAGGGGGTAATCTCGTTGGGAAGAAAAGACCAGAATTTCTGAACAGCGACAAGAAAGAATTTCCCATTCCTTTTGTCTGGAATATAAGCACATCCAAAGAGATGAGTAAAAGGGGCCAACATGCCACTGACAAACAAATCTGTTCAAGCAAAGTGTGTTAGTTTATACAATCGCTGTAAGAAAACACCGGCAAGAGCAACTTGACAAATCCCCCATCATGTCTGAAAGTTATACCAAATGGCCCCGTTTAAAAAACACGCTCCTAAAGTGCTGGCCAGTGTCCACATATCAAAGCTACCCAACAAAAGCGAGATTGAAAGCTGGTGCACACAACTTTCCAGGGAAAATAACACAATTATAAGAGTACACAGACTTCTTCATTATTAATGGAGTTGCTTTTCAACTGCCTCGCTGAAAAGACCTCTCAATAATTTATCACCATGGAGACGCGTGTCAAGTCAGTGTGCTTGGACACTTCATGAATATCAAATACATATGCAAAACAAAAGGGGTATACATCATTAAGCACACTTTAAAACTGCTTTACTGAGGTTTGTAACAAATCGGGGATCCTTGATTGTTCTCTGCTCCATGACATCAATCACAATCCTCCAATTTGATCTCGCGGCGGATGAAAATTCTTGATGAAACACTTCGGAAAAGCCACTATACCACAATGACTGTGCCACTTGGTGTATAATGATCAGTGTGATGGGAGCGGGTGGAGAGGGAGTAACGTCGCTGTTAGATTATGCTTTAATGACGATCCTCGATCAGTTATTAACGAGACAACGGTTCTCATTAGTTAATTGAATAACTTACAAAATGGAGTCCCATGCTCCTCATGACTTTGGATTTATTCAAAGCATTAGAAGATGATGAACTCGAGATGAGGGGGCTGAGTGATACTCTGTCTTTATCACTGCTAACAGCCTGGTGAGACGTATAGGAAGCAATGGGGAATTGGACCGGGAGGCTCCTGGAGTGACAATATCAGTCATTAACATAGGAGCAACGGTAATGTGTGAATACATGGACCGTATGGTGAATTACTCATTATTTAATAGTAGTTGAACAGGTCTCACAGGGCTAAGCTTGAAATTATGGTTTTAAACGTAGCTGTATCACAGTGGCCACGGCATAAAGTTTATTTCAAAATAATGCTGATATAATGGGAAATCTAACTTTAAAGCGAGGAATCTCGGTCTGTCTGTCCTTCGCATATCTCTATAAGCTACGCCCATTTCCGTCTAGACTGATTCTACACCATTTTGAATATTTGCAGACTCATTTCCAGATGCAGCAGGCAGCTGTTTTCAGCACAAAAAGCTCTGATAAACAGATTATGCTACCTGATTTCCAGCATTAAACAAGAGACAAAGTTAGTGACTAGCTGGTGAACATCGCCCAAAACAGAGCTAAAAGGAGAGTGAATATTGGACTTACAGAAGAGGGCCAGAAACACCACTCCAAACAGATGTTACTCCATGTTTGCCATATCAACCTTATATATGATAATATGTCAATGTTGTGTTGAGCAATTTGTTGTGCTGCCCCCAAGTGGCCAAAAAAAACCCAATATTTCCAAAAATAAATCTAAATTTAATACATCCAGGTTTAAAGGGGACATATCATGCTCATTTATTTACATTTATTATTGCATTTTTGGCTTTCTACTAGAACATGTTTACATGCTTTACTATTCAGAAAACACATTATTTTTCTCATACTGTCTGTCTGAATATACCTGTATTCACTCTCTGTCTGAAACGCCCCGTTTTAGCGCCTGTCTCTTTAAGCCCCAAAAAGCCCAGTCTTATCTGATTGGCTTGAAAGAAAAATATGGTGCACCTTTGCAAAGGTAGTCTCAAGCCGTGGGTGGAGATACTCAGATGGGGTGGCGATATATTCTGAGCCTGCATGTGACATAGGAAGGGGAGCAAAATTTGAATGGCTTGATGAATCACATATTTTCTGATCCATGCAGCCCACAAAAACTTGACTGGGTTGTCTTATATTGCGGTTTGTGGGAGTGGGAACTCAAGATACCCATATGTATGTGCACAAGCACTGAAAAAGTGAGTTTTTCAAGATATGCCCCCTTTAAATCTAATTATGGTACACAGTATCCTGTTCCATTTCAAGTCATTCAATGCCACACTCAGTAATGAGTTCAGGAAAGCAAAGAGCTGTCTGTACCAATGATAAGACAGTGTTATAAATTCCACAACAAAAGTTTGAATGCTGTTAATAAGCAGGTTTTATGCAGGTTCGGTAGTCTGACAGCATGTTGTGGAGCAGCTAGCTGTCATGTTGCCTTCCCACTAAATGCCATGCAAATGACTGGCTCTCCCTGAAGACCGCTACCACTCATTCGGTTTGCTGCTTGATTTGGTTCTTACAGTTGTGCATAACGCGCCGCACATATCCGTCTCGTTTTCCTTCACTCCATCTCACATTCCCTGTCTCCCTCTCTTCCTGCTTCTCACTCACTCTGTAATGACAATGGCAGTAAGTTGCACATAGCGATGCTTCCCTGACTTTCATTAATGCGCCACATTTTACCAAAGGAACTGAGGCTCTCCAGTTTCAAAACAAATCTATTTTCATTTCCTCTCCATTAGGATAAAAACACTTCATCCGTGGCCTGAATGCCATGATTGAGAGGATAGCATTTGAACATAACATGCAAAGCTACACCCCTTGTGTTGTGCATGCATTTCCATGTGTATCCGTTTATTCTCTGTAGATGGAATTCATGTTTATAGATGCACAACACATCCTGTTAGCTTAGTCGGGTCAGAGTTGAGGGTTACTGTACGTGTGTGTGTGTCTGCCTGCATGAGTGTGTGTGTCTGCATGTTTATCAGGGAATTGGAGATGCGGGCCCATTTGGGGGGTCTCGCAGCAAGCAGGTGAGAGTCATGCTGGGTGTTCTCTCGGTTCAGTGCTAATGGAGCTCAATCCAGATCTCTCCTCGACCCGTAGTTCCCAGTGCCCAATCATTATGGGCTTGCTAATTTTGGCATTGCACTCTCTGTGTGTGTGTGTTTGACACAGAGAGAGAGATATAGGAGGAGAGAGAGAGAGGAGATATACTTTATATAAAGCATAAATATGTAGGTATTTCCTTATGTGTGCTTTTATTAGCATGCTGGTCGGTTAGTAAAGTCTAGAGACCATTGGTTAGGAAACGCACAGAGGATACAGAGTAGTTTCCACTGAAATCACAACATTCCTTCCTCTCTTACAGGCTCAATCAGTGTTCATTTCGTGAACAAAACCGAAGACAAAAAATATTGGTTGATGACCTTTCTTTTTTTAATCTTTTTTTTTTTAAAGGTGCTAAATGCGAGATTGGGAGCATTTCTATTGCCGCCCACACGGCTCTCTCAACATGGCGACAGCTGAGCCGGCGGCTCGTAGCTAACGATGCTAACAACGCTGACAGTGAAAACAAATACAACACTGCTGACAGAGCTAACAGTGTTAACATGAGGGGAAACCAGAGGGTGGGCGCTACGCTTCCACGACAGCGCCGTCGGTCAGGATGGCATTATCAGCTGTAAGAGAGTGAAAGTGACTTCATTCTCTGCTCAGGTAGACATTAGTTCTCTATATCTTTACAGAGAAAACAGTTGTCTGATGGTATATTAATACTATGGATACCATATAAAGCACCTTTAACGATGAAATCAAGACTAAAACTGAATAAAAAGCAAGTATTGAAAACTAAAACTATGACAAAATGCATTACATTTCTCAATGAATAAAAACAAAACACATTTGAAAGACATACACAAGGAAAAATTAACTAATTTACTGTTTTAATGCAAAATCTTATTCAACAACTAAATTCATCTACAATCCACTGAGATTGGGGCAACTGGGACAAACTACAAAAACATGCAGGGCATTTATAAAAAGGTGAACTAACGTAACATAAAGTGCTGTGGATGTGGATGTAACGTTGATGTTACTTTCAGTCAGCTATCTTTTGTGTCGCTACCGGAAGGAATGAGTAAATTCCAGGATTAATGTCGGCAGTCAACCATCTAAATCTTTCTGTAGATGTTTGTTAAAGAAATGTAACTATGTTATCCAACATTTTAGCTTCTTCTCTCAAACTAAACCCAGACGGTGAACAGTATTGTATTGAATACAGCTTCTGAATGATTTGCTGCTCTGCAGTGGAGAGCCCAGTTAGCTGCCGTAATGCCAGCTGGGCAGAAACGACCGAGATCGAGCGGTTCTGTTCAAACAGCCAGAGTTGGGAGATGATAACTGAATTTACAGAGGAGGGTCAGTCTGTATTACTGCAGAGCAGAGTAATGTGGACACTGTATGTGTGAACAGGTAAACAGTGCCTTTTCCACTAACCTTGTGAGAGACAAAAACGTCACCTGTAGCCATGGTGACTGTACACAACAACGATGGCGAGAGCTGTGGCCTCAAAATGCTAAGAAGACATACAAATCAAAAAATGCATGACAAAATTGAGACTCAAATTTCACTGACAAAAACTAGACTGAAAATATCTAGTTTTTGTTGACTTAATCTAAAACTCATTTAATTTGTATTTTAAAACTAAAATTGTAACTTGCACACTTTGCTAATGTATATAGTATGTTATTCTATGTTTATATTGTATATGTTAGTTGTAGTAGTCTAGTATATTTATAGTGTATTCTATTATATTATTTATATTGTGTATTCTGTAGATATGTATCTCTAGTGTTGATATGCACATTATATTTACTGTTCCTGAGCATTGCCTGGATAACCTGCTGCTGTAACACAATCATTTCCCAATTTGGGATCAATAAAGAACATCTATCTATCTATCTATCTATCTATCTATCTATCTATCTATCTATCTATCTATCTATCTATCTATCTAAACTAATATATAAACTAATACCAAATCAAAATGAACACTGGACTCCATGTCAATAAACAAGATAAATAAATGCTATGTAAATATGTCAATAGGATGATTTCCTATTGGAATAAAAACTGCAGCGGCCTCCATCAGTGCATCTTCACCAAAACTGAGAGTGCTGAGGTAGAAAACGTTTGAGCTTCTTTATTATGAATGAGGATGTGAAAAGGACATCGTCAGTGATCCCACATCAGCACTTCCCCTGTGAAACTCGATACTCCACTTGATAAATGTCTGTCATTGTCTTTTCATGTAAGTGTGCTACACGAGCTCACCTCTATTGAGAGCGGTGGGTTGGCTGTTCTTTTCACAACACACGAGATAAAGAATCAACGCCTCGGAAAAGCCTGTTCAGCACAAAAGAGGGTGGAAGAGGAGAACCTCGTCACCGAAACGAGGTATCCAAAATAGGCATTATCTGGGAGGTAAGAGAATAGACAGCGCTGTACATACAGTGTGAAAAATGCCCCATATGGGCTGGTGTGACCACTGTGTGTAGTGGCTGAAAATAAACACCTCGCTTAGTTTGTTCATGCAGGACCACTCCTTCAATTTCTTCCCCCTCCTTTTGCTCTCTCTGCCCTTTCCACTTCTCTCTCTCTTTGTTCCTCTCTGCTGTTACTGTTCACCCACAAACACAGCGGCCACTTCATACATCATCTGCCCCTGTGGAACCAGGAGGTGCTCGGCTCCCGGTGCCGAGGCTAAGAGATCCCGCTTCCTCTTGAGTGTGCAGAAACCGATCACTATATTAATGCCCTGTCTTCAGGACTGATCCCCGTGATCTACGGCCTCGCTTCAACATGCACAGAAACTCGCTGCACCTGGCAGAGAAGAAGAAGAATTTACAGTGCTATGATCTTATCATTTCTCACCTTCTCTCTCACTTATTCTGTCAGTAAGGTCCATGGCGAAGTGGGGTGTATTGATCTATTTGCCTACTCTTCCCCCCCTCTTTCTTTCCGTCTCCCTCTCAGTCCATCGCGTCCTCTCTCTCTCTCTATACCACACACATCCTATTTCCCATAACAGATGTACCATTTCATCAGATGAAGACCAAGGCCAAGCTTTGAGCTTTCAGTGCTACATGGGATCCATTTAATTTGCGGCAACATGAAGGGAAATGAGGCCAGATATGCCAGGCTCAACTCACTCCACCATCCAGGTCATAATGAGCAGCAGCTAATCAACCTCATCCATTTACTCAAAGGTGAGAAAAGCATCACACGCACAGCAAAATGTACCATCCACTATTATACACCCAGCAGCGCTCGCCTGTCTGTGCTCAATTTTACAAATATGGTAAATACGCGAGTGGCTGCCACATACATGTTTACGAGTGTGACTAAAGAGTATGTTAAAGCACGGTGGCCCCCCGATGAAATTAACTTAACTCAGATGGATAATGCAATACAGCCTCATTTTAACACAGCGAATAAGCTACATCTTCTTTATCCTGGGTGATAATCTATCACCTTACAATTACTGTATGTATGTCCTGGTTCTAATAATATTTCAGCATGTAAATGCATTTCCAGGAACTGAAGCAGAACAAATGCATGGAAGCACAAATTGTTTTTTCCTAGTTAATGGGTATATATATTTCCTAATAGACATAAAAAACAAGCCTCTGTGCTTTATAACGTGCCGAACAAAAGCCGTACATATTGTATTCATCACCAGCTGTGGTATAAAATGCACCCTGTTGGTACACGTCTGTAGCCTAGTTCTTTAAAAAAAAGAAAAAAAAGGGGAAGAAAAGTGCACACCGAACTTTTTACCATACACAGCCCATTTGCTATTCTTGACATGAAATAGAGTTGGCCTCTCTGAGGGATTGGGGGTCTGTTTTTGCTGATTCCACTCTGGCGGTGAGGGAGTGCAAGGTGGGCTGGAGGGGTGGGCTGGCGCTGCTGCGGGAGCTGGAGGGAGCCAGAGGTCCAGGGCGTGTCGAGCCGCCAGTCACCGTTGGATGTTAATGCGCTGAATAACAATCTAAACCGATCTGTCATTAACATCTATAACCAGCGCGCCGTGCTGAATGACTAACGACTTGAACACATAAATTGGAAGGAGAAAATGCAAACAACCCGTGGAAACTTACAGTGATCGTGAATAACAAAGCGTGTGCTTTTTAAGTTCCCTGGGAATTCAGATGGCGGGCATAGATACAGTAGAAGCAGCACGCCGTGGCAAGTTCCAGTGTCGTGGTTTCTCTCCGGAGAATCAAAGACTTTGGAATTAAAAAATGCCTCACATTCGCTGGAAACACTCTATGAAAGGTTTATGAGATACAATCCCTAAAGGGCCTTAAACAATGACAAACTCATCCTAACTACTGGATATTCTTTAGTTTGGGGGAGAAAAAGTAACTGCACCACAGTCAACCAACAACAGTGCTCTTTTTTCTCTCTTGTTTTTCTCTCTCGCTACAGAAAAAAAAAAAAATATTCAAATCCACACCAGCTGAACAGAGATTACACATACGGCAGCTTGAAGTGACTGATAAAAAAAAGTGATAAATTGATTCACAGACATGGCTGAATGAGTGAAGTGACACCACATTCCTCCAGAGCTTTGTGCGTTGTGTGTGTGTTTAATTCCATCTCCAGCATGGCAGCACAATCCTAGTTTTTTTTTTTTTTTGGTCTCACATTGGGCAGCAGACGTACCTCCTGAGACACTGTCCCTCTGGAAGTCCATCAACACAACATGGTCAGCAGAGCAGAATGAGTGTGTGTGCGAGAGAGAGAGAGAGAGAGAGAGTGTGTGCTGAACAAGCACACTGATACACATAGCTCTGCTCTACACCTCTCCGCTCACTATTGCACTGCAGTTTCATCATCCACAGCGCAGGTTTTGATAGGCAGTTCCTCTTATTAGAAAACCTGGAGGGGGCGAGCGCCGGTGTTAAAATGAAACCCTCTTTATCAAATTGTGATGAAGTGCCTGAAGTGAACACAAGGTTAACTAAATTGCATATCCCTTCTGTTGAACTCTTTACACTCCGCCATCACCTCGGCACACAGAATTTTAAGACACAGGGATTTTGTAAGTACAAACGAGATGAGAGAGGTGTTTCTCTACCTTAAATCACTGTGAAATGTGTCTCACTTGTTAGAATTGCAGCTCGGTTCTAGCCGGGGGGCTGAGATGAGGCGTCGGGAGGTATTTCTGGGTCTCCAGCATCACACCAGAGCTGCTGTGTGCTCTCTCTCCACCACACCTTGACAGTGACTTTGTGTGACAGCAGATATAATGTGATTTCTCCTGTCCCTGGGGTCCCAGGCTGATGATGGAGACTTCTGGGCTCTGCTTTGCTCGCCGGCGACAGCCATGACAGAAAGAAAAAAATGCTTGAGCGTGATGATCAGTGGCATTTTTCACACGGCTTGGAGATCCCTCAGTCTGTGCCCTGTTGCCCATGCTTCGCTGACGGAGAAATTAGGTCTCTACGTTCAGCCTGAAATTTCCTGGTCTGGGTTTGTCTCCGTTTGGGCACAATCACATCAGCTCACTGACACTCTGTCATGTGATTTCAGAGTCGTCTTCTTCTGTTTTTTAACCCCAAAACAAATACTGTATAGCATTCAGTACATTTTGGTTTGTTTTACAATATTGTCATGAGTTTACAGCAACTGAACGACGGGGATACGCAGGACGTCACTTCTACTGTAAGTGTGTCACATCAGGTGAAGCTATGGTGTGTCATACCTGCAGGCTGTACAGGCCTCGGCTGTCTCTGCAGCTCATGGGCAAAAACAAAGCTAACCACTTCTGTCATGTGTGTTGTGTCTGGGTGTTCAAAACATAAAAGCATTTCTGTCTGAGGTTTAGCTATAGAGCCAAGCAAGTGTAGCCGCAGCTAGTGCTGAAAAGATTGGTTAATTAATCGATTAGTCAATCGCCAGCTTTATCTTTATAACTGGTTAATGGTGCAAGTCATTAAGTCATTTATCAAGCAAAAATGATAAGCACTGGCTGATTCTAGCTTCTTAAAGGGTAACTTTGGTATTTTTCAACCTGGACCATATTTTCCCATGTTTTTCTGTCTAAATGACATATAGGGAGGACTATTTTTGAAATTGGTCCAATATTGAAGGAGAACATTGTAACCGGCAGCTGCAAAACAAGCTGCGAGGGCTATTGTGCAGTGCCAATGTAACGTTACGTGCTTGTTTCTACCACTGATAGGCTCAGATTGTTATTATAAGTATCTGACAAAATTATAAAAAGGACCCTACAAAGAAATAAAACCTTTTCACCTCTGATTTTGGGAAATTGTAATGGACATTTTTCACTATTTTCTGACATTTTACTGCCAAACTGATTGATCTTTTAATCCCAAAAAAATGTATTAAGGTTGAAATTGAAAATAATCTTTAGTTGATCTTGACGGTCCAAATCAGTAGCCAACTCGGGGGTCTGAGAAGTGAAGCCAATGCAGAAGTGTCTTAAACTTGCATTCTTTCTAATAGCCAGCAGGGGGCGACTCCTCTGGTTGCAAAAAGAACTCTGATTGTATAGAAGTCTATGAGAAAATGAGCCTACTTCTCACTTGATTTATTACCTCAGTAAACATTGTAAACATGAGTTTATGGTCTCAGTCGCTAGTTTCAAGTCTTCAATACAGCATGATGTCCATTTAGTAGATTATGATCCCATTTAGAGTCAAATAGACATGGCATGGCTTATTTGTTACTGACAGGTTGCTACCACGGCGTTGTCCATTCTGGGGGTTATCCGTGTTTTCGTCTTACATATTTAACCCTTTCACAGTGGGTTTTTACTTCATGAAAGTAAATTATAACCTTTTCAAAGAAACAAGATGGCAACGACCAAAAACCAACATGGCGATGGTCAAAATGCTGAACTCGAGGCTTCAAAAAGGCAGTCCACAAACCAATAGGTGACGTCACGGTGACTGCGTCCACTTCTTATATACAGTCTATGGTCCAAATACACAAATAGCTCAAATTTCCAGTGAGATACAATGTTTTACCAAAAGTTGTGTTCAAGGAATAGTCCTTGAACACAACATTTGGTATGGGAAATTTGGAATAGGAAATACGGTTATTCACTTTCACTCTGAGAGTCACAGGACAAGATTGATACCACTCACATGTCTGTATGGTAAAACTGCCAGCAGCTGGTTAGTTTAGCTAATAGGCAAAGGAACAGTCCAGCATACAACCCTAACAAACCCAACTGGACAACTTTGCCTCGTTTGTCACCTCTTCCGCTCTTTTCTCTCTCTTCCCTTTGCCCACACTCACACATACCAACAGCAACAAAAATAAATAACCTGGATGTCTTTCAACCTAATAACCCCCTAGGTGGTGTACAAATGCAGCTACAGCCATTGTTACAGGCTCCAGTCAACATTTAGACGATCACACTCCCTGGTTGATGAAACACTGAATCCCAGCTTCCTTCCTCCCTTCCTTCCGGCGTTTTATTCCATCTAAATAATGCAGCCACAAGGAGTCATTGGGGGGATCCATTATAGAGAGACTGATATAGAATGCTGGGATGCATGATCAGACACTCTTATCACTTTCACAAAGCATGTTATAGTGCAGCAGGGGGAACTTTGTATTGTCATGTCTCTCCTAAGTGCTTAACCCTTTGGTTGATGCGATAGCGATATCTAACCTGAAGATTTTGGAGATTTATTATAGAATTCCCCCATCTACAGTAGATCCAGATGATGTATGATGAGACTTGGGTATGCTCATGGAGTGTGGTTAAAGGACGTTTCAGGGTCTGTGTGAAATTAACTTTGTGCTGCACTACAGCCAGTGTGAAGTGAGCGAATACAGCTGTCATGGTTAGTGAAAAAAAAATCACCAGCCACACAGTAGACTAGGGATGTCCCAATATCAGAAATGTAGTAGTTGATACCAATAGCAGTGTAATTCCACGATTCTCAATACTAATTCGATACCACGGTAAAAGACAAAAGGAAAACAACAAATCCCATGTATTTCAATATCCACGCCTTTATTATTTCTGTTTACATACTGGTTTTTGTTAGGAAGTTAAACAGGTCATAATTCCTCCAAACAACTGGATTTATTCCCATTTCCCGACAAAAAACAACATTTCATTTAATTACATCAAGATTACATTTGAACACATCATGATAATATTAGAATTTACCTTTGCCCAATCCTCTTTTTACTGAATAGAGCTCTCGCCCTACCGATTTCAACCGGGATTTGTTGTTCGTGTAGCATCATCGGGGAAAAAAATGCGGTTTACTACGTCTAAAACACATTTTCTATTGACCCCCGGGATGACAGGGCACCGTTAGTCTCGAGCCCTGACGGTATGTTACTGCAGAAAAACAAGTACCGTCAGGTTTTCTGAATTTTGGCATCAACTTGGTACTACGGCTGCAATAACCACAATATCGCTATACCAAGCTATTAACAAGTCAACTGCAGGGGATGGCAAGCAACCGCCACAACCGCTATGTTAACGTTTTTTCTTTTTTGAATTCTTTGCAATGTGAGCGCCACGGCAGCAGCGTGACGAGCAGCTGAGCGCTGCATGTTTGGTGATTTTTCTGGTCGCAGACACAAAAAAAAAACATCCAGAGTAGCTTCTGAGGCAGTGGATTGGGCATTGGTGAAAATAGGCCATAAGACTGGAAGCACTGAAGAAGCCAACCTTGCCAGATAAATTAATGTCTATTCACTTTATTCTCAGCAGCTTCTCTGAGAGGAAACTGTTAATTACATATAGTCTATTGAAGAGCAAATGAGCTTGACAGTGTTCCATCATGTTGTCACAAGAGGGAGAGAAAAGAGTGTGCGCTCGCGAGCACGTTCACAGGTGGAGTCTGTTATGCTCTTTCTCCTTCCCACTAATCTGCCTGTCAGTAATGAAGTCTGAGGCTTAAGTGTGGGAGAGAGCAGGCGTCATCCATTAGTCTCATCCATTTCCATTAATGTTCACGGATTACTTATTATTCCCTGATTAATAAACACTCGGCAAGCGTGTCCTCATAGCAGCCTCAATAAGGACAGCTTCATTAATGATCAGTATTAAGGCTATTAATATCCCAGTTACTGGCATTCACAGCCAACGGTAGCTCGACCTATATTATTATTGGGAGTGTTTTTGTGAAAGCATCTTTGCGAGAGCTGAATAAATATGTCCGCATTACTCACTGACATCAGCCTCCACTTCCAAGGTAATAATTTCATAAACAATTCACATTACCTTGGTATTTGGACATCCTCGAGCAAAAACAAGTAATCCAATTAGTAAACTGAGTGAGGCGCTATTGATTTCAGGAAAACATTACCCAATCAATTTTGGAGGGGTAATGAAATTCCTTTACTTTGTGCTTCCAAAACAGCACGAGAGAGTGTGTTTGTGTGTGTGCTAAATGCATGTGTGCGTTTGTTCTACTCGAAAGCCAAGTACATAATTTCATGTTAGGCATGCCTCTCGGACCACACCCTAATGGGGTGCAGAGGTCTCGCACCACACAAATAACACACACAAGCGAACAATGTAATGTATTTTTCTAAACAGTTAAACACATTTTCTCTCTGTTGCAAAACACAAATTAACTCGACATAACACTACTTGCTCTACTGTTTCCATTCTGCGTCCTCAGTGACACACACAAATTGTCACACTTGTCCTCCACACCGCACGTCTTAAATATTCATGTTTGACGGGACTTGAACCCCTGCCACTGTAACTCTTAGTTGGATTATATATTGGACACAATTAGATTCTAGTGGAGTGGTATAAATAGCCTAGAGATGTTTGCATGAATTACACCATGCCGGAAACTATTGTAATGCATTCTGTTGCAGTGTTCACATTTTGCCTGTGCAAATCTCCCTGGTCTCATGACACTAATCCCTAGCATAGTAAATTCTATGTTGTCTCATTTTACAACATGCCCGAGGTTGTTTTCCTTTCAATAATCTCGTAGGCAAGTATAACTTGATTAGACTCCAAAAAAAAAAAAAAAATTCAAGGGTGGATCTATTGATTGTATGCAAATGGCATTAATCTAAGACACAATTGTGTTGGCCATATTCCCTGGTATTTATTTCTCTTGGTCCTTTAAATCAGCAGCTTTCACACATACACACTTAAGCACACACTCCAATCCAATTATATAGATAAATAGGCTAATCATGCCACAAAATTTTAATATGAGGTCTACGGGCAGCGCGATAAGCATAATCATTCACAGTGCCAAATTTACAGCACAATTTTAGATAAGAGAGATGGGGAGAAAGAGAGAGAGAGGGCAAATTGAACAGATAAATAGTTCCTTATTGGACATTAACATATGGATCATAAGGAAGCCAGATAATGGGGGAGACATTTCATTAACGGAAATAAACATTCGATTAAAAAGACTTTTCTATTTACTCGACTTCCCATAATTCATGGGAATGTGATGAGCGCCGCTGTCCAAACATTACAGCGGCGACAAATGTGACTTATATTGTTGATAAGCCTCTTTCCTGCATTCAAGAATATGCAATATTGAGGAGGAGCGCTGTTTGGAATTGCATGTTAAACACATTAACACTTGGTTACAGATATGCTGTGATACTTACAATGTCTGAGCAGCAGTGCATACTGTTTTAAAGCTGTGAAAATATTTTTTTAATACAGGAGTTCTATCACAGATTCTATTAATAAAGTTGGAGATTTGAAGCACTAATGTTGTTGTTTTTCTTTGCAATGCTCATTCTCTCCTATCACAGACAAGCACGTAATGTATGTTCTGTGCACATGGGAAGTATCTTCCTATGTTTTCATAGCTTTCGGCTGACAGTCTCATCATCACAACAACCTTTTGGCTCCCAGATAACTCCGACATCCTGCTTGACTAAAGAAAATGATTCTCATAAATGCTCTATTTGGCCTATTTCCTCCCTACTGGGATGTGTTTATTTCTTTGATTTTTTATAATCAATGATACATTTCCCTTTGAGGGGGCTAACTGTGAAATCTTGTGACCGAGCACATCTGTTTAGCTGATGGCAAGACAGACAGTACAGAGCATCTGAAGTGTGCGTTTGTGTGTAATTGTGTGTGTGTGTGTGTGTGACTGTATGAAGGTTAGGAGGAGGGAATGTGGGTCGATGGAAATGCTGTTTCTGTAAACATCCATTGTAGGAAGTTAGGACTTCACGACTGTATATAAAGATGACAGCTCCCCAAAAGTGGAACCAAAACATCTCGATCGCCCCCTGGTGGCTGGCTGCAGTATAGGTCATAAATCAAGCCCCCTCCATGTTAGCAGACGGGACATGGTCAAAATAAAAAGTCAAAATACATGACAAATACATTTTTGCCAAAGATGGTTACTGTCATTTTAGGTAGTTCTTATCACACTGATTTATGTGTTCATTTTTCTAATAAGTTTGGTTTTAATTAGTTATTTGATGCTATAAAAAGGGGGTGAGACGTCATGATTGACAGCTGTGATTGACAGCAGCTCTGAGTGGAGTAGTCGCGCAGCCGGAGGCTCAGGAATTGTATGAGAGAGGAGAAGTAAATTTAACTTTCCATAACCATCATTAGTCTCTGTAATAGAACTTGTAAATTTGATCATAAATGTAGTTATAGAGATATTATTAGGGTTGTAAGAAAATATATTTAAAAAATCGGATATCGAGATATTATGTTTTGGTGATACTGCATCAATTCTCAAAAACACTGTATCAATTTGTAACTAATAGTTTACATGCAAAGATTAGCTCAATCCATACTTTATTTAATTTGCAAAGATATGCGCCCTCTCAGTGTATGTCCCATCTCAAAGTAGTGCTGTGATGTTGGATATTACAGGGGCTGTGATGAATGCAAATGCAGATCTCACTGTTCTGGTTGCATACAAATTTTTATTTTTTACTCAGATTTTATGCATATGGTGGTGTGTCTTTTATAAAATGACCATTTTCCAAGTGTCTCACGCTAACAAACTGCGGCTGTGCTTGGCCTGTGATTGGCTCAGACGGGACCTCTATACCGTGGCTCCAGCACCCGATCACTACTGCACAGACTCTGGCTCAAAATGAAATTAAAAGGTCAAGATGACAGCTCTTGTATCTGGGATAGTTTGGCTTCACTTTTATACAGTGGGAGGAAGTGGAGACGCGCCGTTCATCTATATAAACACTCTGTGGTTAAAACATATCTAGTTCATGCACACACCCACGCATACACACACTCACAAAGACACACGGTAATATAAAGTGTACTCACTGATCCCTGCCTGAGAAGGGAAATCCTTCCCAACTCCACATGAATGTCTGCTTAGACTAAACACAGCACAGCATGACTGTCTTCGCAGACCTCAACCAGTAAGAAACAAATGCTTTGCACAGTGAAGCCTCGACTAACCTTTATGCATGTGCAGTATTTCCATCTGTGTCTGTGCCCTCTCCAGCTTAGAGGAAACCACTATGAGTAGAACTGTTCCACCTGACATCCTTGAACTCCCTGCACCACGCGCAACAGCTCAGGTTTTATGTGCAACATTACAGCAACTGAATTTAATTACACAATAATGATGATTATTATTATTATTACGTGCAGTGGGAAAAAGTCCACTTTATAGTCGTTGCATAATGGCTGTGCTAGAGTGGAATGAAAAGTGTCATTTTGAAATATGCCACTCCTCGACAAGCTGTATATCCTACGCCACCGAGTGCTCCCTATCACACAGACCTCAGCGATGCCTCAACCATTAAAGAGCTTATTTCATTATACTTCCCCAGTGACAGTTTAAGTGCCAAAGTCACCTCTATTGATGGTGCTTTCCCTCCTGAAACGGACTAATGATCAATAACAAAACAATGTCTCCAGAATGGCAAAATACTGTAATAAAAACAGGGCGAACACAAAGTATGTCTTAAACACCTCAAAAAGTAACACGGGCTTAATCAACAATCCGCTAACACACAACCATCAAAGAGTCCAATCAAATATCTCCAAGAGCACTTAGACGGCGATTTAATCGGTGCGTAATGTTGCTGATCGATTAGGGATGTGTATTTGAAGGACAAACATGTGTTTTTACTCCGCTTTACTTAATGAGTGTCTCTGTCCAATCACACGCCGTGATTAAGGGTGACAGAGGCGCCGCCTGAAGCATCCTGAACCATAAGCTCTGTCAATCAGGCCGTCTCCGGTCACAGAATATCTGAGGAAAATATCATCTCGTTTCCGATGGCAAGTTCTATAACGTCATTAAACACCGATAGCCTTCGAAAGGAAAATCTCAACCTCTAATACCGGGTTAAGGGGAAGTATTATCCTGCATTTTATACAATGAGGCCTTCTATCCTCATATCACATTTTACATTAAAATATGACTTCCTCTCATGTACTATTTAATTTAGAGAATGAGAGAAAGAGCTGAGGCTTGTTAGTTCATTATACAAGTCTACTCGCTGTAGCACCTCTTGCACTGATGGTCAGCTAATCACTGGGAAGATCTGATTGCTGCCAAGTGTCTCTCCCCACTTGATGTGATGGTAGTGTCTCAATCATGATTACTGAGTAACATTGTTAAGTTCTTTAGGATGAGAGTGACTGCCAAATGCCATGTAAAATGTAGTGAAATATACCTTGAGTAATAGCCTTCTCCTCTGCCTTGATGCTTGCACAGTAAACTGAAACTCTGATATGGTTACAAAGTACACAGGTTATTCCACTTGCACGAATAATAGGTCGGCCAATGCAGTGATGACATTGCACTGAGCTACAGCAAAAGTAGAGCCAGGAACGACTTTTTTTGCCCTACTACCCTACATTTTGTTGTTGTTGTTTTGCCAAAGCCTCCTGTATTGCTTTGTGGAATATTGAGACTACTGTTGGTAGAGAAACCCATGCTGCTATTCTATCTAAATTATTGTTGAACAGTCGTGCAAAATAGTGAGTATAGAAAGAATTGGACATGCAGGTGTGACACCAACATTTTGTCTGGATCTTTACTATTAAACTACACTGTGACTGTGCTGAACATGATGTCACACACCTCCCTTTAAAAGCCATTTCACACTTAACATGGATTTTTGTCCGAAAGATTTGCACGGAAATTTATGAAAACTGATTCTGTGGGTTCTTATCATAGACTGTATATATGAAGTGGACGTAGTCACCATGACATCACACATTGGTTTGTGGACTGCTGTTTTGAAGCCTCGAGCTCAGCATTTGGCTGTCGCCATCTTGTTTTTTTGCAACCAGAAGTGACCCGAGAGGGTGGAGCTGAGTACAACTAAACGCTGAATAAGACATTTTTAGGCGACCAAAAAGGATATAATTAACTTTCATGAACTGGAAACACACTGTGAAAGGGTTAAAGTTGTAACAAGAAAACACGGACAACTCCCAGACCGGACAATGCGGTCACAAGATAGCCACGCCCTAAAGCATACCCTGCTTTATCGTCTATTTGACTCTAAATGGGACCATAATTTACTAAATGAACATCAAGACTTGAAACTAGGGATTGAGACTATAAACTCATGTTTACTGAGGTAATAAATCAAGTGAGAAGTAGGCTCATTTTCTCATAGACTTCTATATTATCAGACTCCTTTTGCAACCAGAGAAGTTGCCCCCTGCTGGCTGTTAGAAAGAATGCAAGTTTAAGGCACTTAAATTGGCTTCACTTCTCAGGTCCAGGTTCAGGGTTTGGGGTCTGAATAGTTTATGTATTGTGTAGTTAACATTAGTCCCTGTCCGGACAGGTATTTGTTTTAGGGAGTGGACATGGGCACTATATAAAATCAGGGATTTTTAGTTTTGTGTGGAAACACAAGTGGAACACGGCAAAGTGGATAAAACTCGGTATTCATAGTTGTCATGCAAAATGTGGTACAGGAATACGGAAAATCTTCATGCAAATATTCCGTAAACACCACATTTTCGCATCGAACTGGTGAGAAACGGCTTTAACTTACACATGACTCCATCAGATGGATCCAAATATGTAACACCTTTTAAGGGAGGATTTTCTTTGAAAGATACGACATAGAATGAGATGTACAACTCAGTAACATTAACCATGAATCAAATATGTGTTTGAAAGAAACGATCAATACCAGTAGTGTCAGTTGAATCTATGCAGATTTGAGCAACATTTCCACTGCTTGTGGGCTGAATACAGTACATGACCTGGAATGAATGTGCTCTCAATCAGCCAATCAATTGGTAATGCTGAGGGTGATAGTGAGTAAACTAATCCCTTGGGTGGCTCGGGGGAAATCTGGATTATATTGCATTCCCACTCAGCAATGACAGAGCAGACTAATCAAACAACATTACTGTAGAAGATCAATGGACGGAAAAATTGATGTATCGTTCCACATCCCAGCCTATTTGATTCAAAATTGTATTAAAAGCCCATTTATACTATCACGTAAACTTTAATCCAATTTTTTGTTTGTACGAAAAATATTACAATTAAATTGTCAGATATATAAGATATTGTTTACGTCTTCCTTATTTTTGCACAAAAACGTTAACACAAGCTGGAAAAATATGCTCTATGCCCAACAGAAACACCACAGCTGTGCTGAATAGTGTATCAGAACCCCTTGCTGTATCTTATCTGAGCAAAGCAAGAGGCAATCTACAACACTGATATGGCATCAGTCCCACAAAGGTTCATAGTTGTGTGTCGTCAGTGCTGATTCATAGCTATATTCTTTGATACAGACAGCACTGAGTGGGTTTCTGAAAAAAACGTGAAAACACAAGTGTGATATTCTCTCAAAACAGAGCTTTTACGGAAGATAATAATGTACATTGACATAGTATCTGTATTTCTGTATTGAAATTAAGTCGATATCTGCGCACTGTGGCTTAAAATATGTGGTTGTGTGTGAAGGGTTTGAGGGGGGGGGGTATAATGCATATAACCTGGCTATGTAGTCTAGTGCCCACTATCAGCTGAGAGGAGCTGCATACATTTCTTTCACAAATAATCTAATCTTTTTAATTTGAGAGATAAGGCAGAATTGACTGTAATTATGTGCAGCTGGGTCTGTGAGGAATTCATAAAAAAAAAATGAGGCTAAGCCCATCTGCTGACTGGGAAACTGGGGGAGGCGGCGACATTGGAGGGAGAGAGAGAGAGAGAATGAAAAGAAGAGACTCTAAAATCATTAAATCAGCCACTATCTCCTCTCCTCTGTCACTCAGAGAGAAAAAAGAGGCACTAATGAAATATTAATGCCTTCCTTATTTTGAGATTTACATTAATCTTTCCTCTCTCTTTCTGTCTGTCTCTCTCTCCTCCCCGTCTCTGTATGTGAAAATTTGAAAGCTGTGCTCGGAGTGACTTGAATATATATTTCTAATGAGACGCCCGCGCTACAGAACGTCTCATTTTTCTACCTGTTTTGCAATCCAAAGTTGCATATATTGCACGGCGAATGTGGTAGTGTGCTTACGAGAGGAGGGAATGAGACAAGGGGGGAGGGAGTGGGAGTAGTGGGGGGGCAGGGTGGTGGGAGGAGGAGGTTGTTTGATCTGAAAGTGAAAAGACGGAGAGAATGAGAATGAAAGCGAGGAACAAGAGAGTGAATGAGCGAGCAAGAGGTAGTGACTCCGGCTGTAGTAGCAGCAGCAGCAGTAGCAGAGAAGCAGGCAAGAATGTGGCAGTTTTTTTTCCTCTGGCCTCGTCCCATTTGGCAGAGGTTCAAATGAGAAAGCGAAACAAAAAAAGGGCCGGGGTGTGGATGCTCCCAGGAGGTGGGGAGGAATTAGGAGTGTGTCAGGTAAACTAGCCGCAGTTTTCTCAATGTCCGCCCCCACTGAGACCTGAAGCAAAAGCAAACCTGACACCACTGACGCTACCAGCTCTCTCTCACACACACACACAAATGCACACAGGGCTTTAAGTATGAGGGTGTTAGAATTACCTCAGTTGTGCTTACACACACACACACACACACACACAAGGCTAAATATGAAACCTGATGTCAGCCCCGGCAAAACTGCTATGTATGCTTTTGACTTTGGAATGGGTTCAGAAATTGGAAAGTGTACGGCCCCTTGATACCGATCAAAACTGTTTTACCTTGACGACTTTGGTATGAACCTTCCACTTACATACAGTATACGAGAAATAGTGGAAACTGCTGCAATTTTCGCCACTGCACGGTGAAACAACCTAAGTGCACATAAGTATGGGTGGTATGGAACATTGATTCTGGAAGTGAGCATTTCTCTGCAGCAATGCTGCCTACTGCTATCCCATCAGTGCTTCATCACTCCCAGAGCGAGACTTTCCTGGCAGAACCGAGCATTCCCATGCTGTCCTACACAATGCAGTAATTTCCCTGTAGTGTTCCAATTGCAGCTACATATAGTCACCACACAGACGCGAGAGTTCCCCCCCCCTCCGGCGACCGTGAGCAGCAGTATGGCACGCTCGGTGTACTGGTGTGGCAGTCGTACACCGTGCGTGCACCACGCCACAGCAAATGGCAAAGTTGATGCTCTGCTGCTACATCGTCTGATGCTGTCTGTGCCTGCAGGCTGGATGTAGGGATGAGTGTGTATGTGTGTCAGAGTGGTGAAACGGAGGTGATGGTTGGAGGGGGAGGGCGTGTAGGTGTCTCGCGTGTGTGTGTATGTGTTAAGAAAAAAGTGATACTATGCAGTGCCAATCACCGTGATAAACACTCTTCATCTTCCGTGGAGACAGAGGACAACAAAGAGCTGAGTTAATAGGCAGACATGGCTCAGAGGACACTAAAGACCGCCTTCCAACCCTGACATCCAGAAGTAGACACGCACACATTATTAGGACAAGATAATTGGCTAATTTTACTCATATTACTCCTCGCTGAAGGGGCATGTTGTGTGAGTGACGTGAGCTATTCTTTAAAAAAAAAAAATAATGAATAGAAAATCTGTCAAAAAGCTTTTATGAATTGGATACGGACAAAGAAATCTAAACAAAAAAAATGGGCTTACGTAAACAATATATCCTATAGTCCTACAAATTAAACAACACCAATGTCAGAGGTTTTGTGACAGACTACTAGGAATGGGGAAAAAAATAGTATCACGATACTTTCTGTGGCAATATCATATCGATACACAAACTTCAAGTATGGATGTTTAATTATATAAACTATTAACCTCTTAACAATCCAACGGCTAGCCGCCAGGCCCGGCCGTTATTCTGTCATTCAGAGGTTGTAGCAGGCTCGGTCTTAAAGCTAGAGTGACGATATCACGGTATCATATGAAACTAGAAAACCTAAGGAATCGATTAGTACCAATCATGTCATGTTGGCTTATCGGGAAGAGCACTAAATAATGCTCCAAAGTTACGCTAAATTTTGGCGAGGAAAAACTGGCGTGGCCAATTTCAAAGGGGTTCCTTGACCTCTGACCTCAAGATATGCGAATGAGTGAAAATTATATCTTATTAGATAAAACAGATGTTGATAACCTGCATAATAAGTTGAAAAAAGGTAATAAATCGCAATATATCTTATCAAAATACTCAATACATATTGCAAAATGTTTAAAATCGCAATAAAATTGTATCGTGACTTAAGTATCGTGATAATATATAACCTCTGGTGATTCCCACCCCTACAAACTATAGTAGTACAATAAGAAAGTACTGACCAAGAAACAAGTTATAATATGACAAACCACATAAAATACAACAAAACCATTAATCATAAATTAATCTACAACCTCACAAGCAACGCCGACAATCCATTCTGCTCCTTACACACAAATGACCCGGCCAACTGCCAGCATTATAGTCACCACTATCAACATCATCAACACCACCATTGAATTACTGAATGTTTATCCAGTTATTCAATTACAGCGGCGTGAATACTTTATCTTTAACATGCCCAAATGAGATAGGATGGAAAATCCTCCTGAAAATCCTGTGCTATCCTGTAAATCATTATCTGGCTGGCTTCTCAAGCGCATTGGCTGCTGCACATTTGACTTCCTCCAACTCTCAAGTCTCAAGTACAAGTCTAGAAGGCACCTTGACAGTGTGTATTTTTATTTCTGTTCTTCAAGAAGAAGAGGGAACAGGGGCAAATTTGATCCAGAGGCTATTCTTGAAAATATGTATGAGTGATGCTGTTAGTCTCTCTCTCTCTCTCTCATTACCCAGTCTGAGCTACGGACTTCCATAATCCTGGAAGGTTTAGCGCTGCTGTGTTGTGATTGGTTAGACATTACATCAGGGTGATGTAATACTCCTAGGACTGGCTAGTGTGTCGGGCATGGGGAGGGAGCTTGGGAGGAGGGGGAAGGGGTGGGTGGGCTGAGTACTGAGCGAGGAGAGAGAGCGGGAGGGAGAGGGGGGTTTATTGAGCAGAAGAACTCTCTGTCTCTCGCCTGCAGCCAGTGAGTGTGCATGTGCAGCCGCCACAGAAAGCCTCTAATCCCAAAGCACACAGCGGTGCTTTGGAGAAGGAGGGAAATAATCAAGACTGTTTCCATAGGCCCCCATCTAAAGGCTGGAGATAAGCTTTGCTGTGCATGCTGCCGTGTGTACTGGTAGCAGCTGTGTGTATTGGGGATACATACACAAAGCAGAAATGGGATTTTTGGGGGGACTGAAATTCAATCATTAATTGCAAATAGACAGAGGAGAGGAAGATGATTGTTTGGCAGGGACAGAAAATGCCAAGGCATTTGGTGTTTGTGCATAATGACTCATAGCCAATTTCTCACTTCAGTGCAAGGTGCTTTTTTTCATGGTTCCAAAAGGTGTTATGCCATATCTTTGACTTGAGATGAGGTTTGTGAACAGCAATGCCCCGGGCACACGCAATGTGTTTTCACCTGATTGCTTTCATGCCATGGTAGACAATGCTTTGAAATGCTAAAACAAAGGGGATGTTGGCAAAATAAATGATAAGTTCAATAATTACATATCCAAATTGAACCATAAAGTGATAGATGGCACAAAACATTTAGCCGAATAAAACCACTTCATAGATAGAGGATGGCACAAACAACATATAAAAAGAATAAACTTGGCTCCTGCAGGGCACTCTCTTTCTGGATTATACAGAGTATACCACATAAAAAATGACTCCTACAACTAAACAACCTGTACCAGCCTATATAAAATAATAGGGGTGGGGGAAAAAAAACGATACAGCATAGTATCGCGATATTTTGTTTGGCACTATTGTATCGATACACAGACCTCAAGTATCTAACTTTGATTATATAAACTATTAACTAGGGTTGTCCCGAATACCATTTTTTGAGCTTTGAAGCTTCGGTAAGAAATATTTGAAGGTATTCAAAGCTGCGTGGCGTGGCGTGGCGTGGCGTGGCGTGGCGTGGCGCTGCAGGCTGACATGTTCTTCTGCCTGTCTGTCTCCATCTCCCCTGCTTCAGTGCCGGAGACAGTGCCACTGACGCACTACACACAACGCACCTCTACACACAACAAACAGCGATATCTGTCTGAGAATAACTAATAATAATTGATGTTTAATATGAATGATGAATAACATCGTGGGATTATTCCTTATTTCATGGGTAATTTGGGGATTTACAGTATACTTTATTATTACATACTTATATACAAATAAAAAACAAAACGAAGCACTTGCATACTAATTTGGAGGTTGATTACCAAGGCAACAGTCGAAGCTTCGAAGCTTTGATGCATTTCGGTCAGCCCTACTATTAACCTTGTTACAATCCAACGGCCCGACAGCCTAACGTCCCCGACGGCGCGCTACTCTGTCTTTCAGAGATTGTAGCGGGCTCGGTCTTTAAGCTAGTGAACATGCTGGTATCATATGAAACTAGAAAAAAAACTAACGAATCCATTGTTACTAACCATGTCATTTTAGCTTGTCGGGAAGAACACTAAGTTACGCAAAATTTTGGCGAGGAAAAACTGTCATGGTCCCTTGACCTCTGACCTCAAGATATGTGAATGAAAACACATGAACAGAGCGAAAACTGTATCTTATTAGATAAAGTAGATGTTGATTAACTGCACAATTTGCAGTTGAAAAAAGGTAAAAAAAATTCGCAATATAACAAAGTATATCTTATCACAATACTCAGCATATCTTAAAATGTTTAAAATCGTAATAAGATTGTATCATGATTATATCGTATTGTATGGACTCTGGTGATTCCCACCCCTATAGAATAATAACTATATATAAAAAAAAATGCTTCGCCTTTAGCCATGTCATTTTGCAAAAATGGGTAAAAAATACAGACTAATATAGCACCAAATTAGACCATCAATCTACCTCTCCTGACAGCTAACTGGAAGCAAAAATGCTACAATACACAGAAGTTCAAGGACATGCGAAGTGCAACATTTGACACAGTCATGATCTCTAACCAAATATTAGGACAGCAGATTAAAATGGCCTTCCAAACTGGAGGTCAAACTCGTGCAGCGTCCAAATAACGCCGTACTCTGGGGCTGTTATTTGGCCCTAAGGCTCTATGGATGTCTTCCATATGTGAGTTTATTTGCAGGAGAAAAAATGTTCTCCCAAATTTACAGATAATGAATTCAGAGCGCTGAGGCAACCGCAGGTAAATGTGGCAAAATACACTCTTCATTTGGGATACTGTAAATAAAAATAGGGTGTTTTTGAGGCTGTGTCTCTGTGAAATAGGATTGGAGTGGAAAATAAGCCCGAGGAGACCTGCTGAGTTTTTGAGCCCCGCTACGAAATGAGAGGTTGAATAATGGAATGAGACGTTGAATAAAATGCGTGCGCTAAAATTATGAAAGGTTAAAAGAAGATGGCTCGAAAGCCTGACAGAACTTATTTGCTGAAAATTGTGTCAAAATCCTCTTCAAAACCAGTTTAAGGTCACACACTTCCCCGAGTTAAAATCACTTCCTCGTCTCATGTTAAATTAGAAAGCCACAGAAAATATGAGCAGGGTCCTTTGTGTTGTTCTGAGAGCCCTTTAGAGGTGGATAATGTTTATTCATTAACACAATTCTAACAACATAACTTCCTGTTGACATGCAAACTCTATCTGCTGTCAGCCACAAAACTGACAGAAACCTCTGAGGTATTATGAAAGCAAAGTCGGACAGACTTTGAAGGAAACTAGGGGAGGGGGGGAAACTACCTGAATGACAACTTGTCAGAATGAAAGACTGCCATTTCTTACTTTGCTTCAGGCTAGGAATGGAAACTAGGTAATGACTGCAATGATCGCACACAGGCAGAGACACATGTGAGCACACACACACACACACACACACACACATACTGACACCGACACACAGCTACAATGGCTGGTTAGTTCATCGGCTGTCTCCAGAGCTCGCTCATCTAATTGCAACAGTGAGTCCTGGTTAGAGTCACCAAAGCAACACAATTAAAATTTGTAGCTTTATTAAGTCTCTTTACTTCATATCGGAGGTCTGTATTAAGTAGTGTCCGTGTTTGAATGTAGCTATTAGGGCTGGGATGATTCAACTATCTCCTGATTCGATACTATCGCGATACTTGGGTGCCGATTCGATATGTATTGCGATCTTTAAGTATTGCGATTTGATATTACGATTTATTGTGATTTTTGTTAACTTTTTTAACACTAGACTTCGGGAAAAAGTTGAATCATACACTTCTAGGGACTTTTACTTTGGAAACTATCTAAATTAATACAGTCAACATGTTTGATTTTCAGCATGTATGTAGTCAGAGATGTCCTGAAGTCAAATCTAACAGTCATTGTCAGGCATTACTTATTGGATTTTTTCCAACAACCACAAAATCAAAGAATAAACACATTTTCCTCAGAAATTAGTGGTATTTTCTTTTTAATTTATACGGGACATGTAATGTTTTATACTCCCGGTGAATATAATCCAATGAGTTCCCTTTGTTTACACCTTATTTTGAAAACCAGACACAGTCACATGTAACAAGTGCATCGCTAGCTCTGCCGTCAGCTTCGTTCTCTTTATACACACATGGTCAGCTGCATCGGGGCCGTTTGACTGTATTTAACATTAATGTCAGTATATGTTGCGATACAGTTGTAGCGTTG
This sequence comes from Sebastes fasciatus, assembly GCF_043250625.1. Lineage (NCBI taxonomy): Eukaryota > Metazoa > Chordata > Actinopteri > Perciformes > Sebastidae > Sebastes > Sebastes fasciatus. Next base: position 12,259,446 of record NC_133809.1, read on the forward strand.
GCCGATTTGACCACGGAGATGCGAGTGGCGGCTGGCTTGACCGCACTTTACTGCAATATGATAACCTGTCCATGAAAGAGTTAGCATGCAGCTTTAGCCATCATGTCTAGCTCTGATTTTCCTGGCAACGTGTAAAACCCAGTGTTTCCAAACTTTACTGTATATGTAGTGTTTACCACTTTGGATTTAAATGGGAGGGTGCAGGTCTGCCGTTTTCTACTTTTTCGTTTCGGCTCACTGCGGCCGGCTGCGGATCGTTTTGGTTGAAGAATACGGAATGGATATGACGTCACGTTACTCTGACTACAACAATAAAAGCGGTAACTTCCTTCTACCCCCGTATAGACTCAAATGAAGCCAATATATTGATTATGGCATTAAAGAATTGATTTCAAAATCTATTTTTCTCAATCAATTTCTTTCCCCACCCCCAGTAGCTATGTAGTTGTGTGTGTGTATAAAACAGACAAACTCAGAGTTGAATGTATATGCCTCCCTCTCTGAATATTATTCCTCTTCACTTGCTGATTTCCATTTCTTGTATAACCTGTCAGCATGGATCTTTGAGAGTCCTGCTCTCCACCAGCCACCCTGTCTGCACTCCTCTCTGAAAGTCCATCCCCGGCTGTACTGCAACATGTTGTAACGCATCTCCCTCTGCACTCAGGTCTCCGTGTTTATGCCCTGCCTGCATCGTCTACACCGTTATATGGCTGTCTGGAGCGCACACCGCACTCCTCTCGCTGTGACAGAGGTCATCGAGTGCTCCGAGCCCGGGCTGACGTCATGCTGCTGCAACCCCGCAGACACACCAGCAGGCAGGCAGACATACGGGCCGACAGACAAACCGACGAGCATGGCTGGGTGTATTTATAGCCTCTTTGCCTATGCATCCTCGCAGCGAGCTGCATGGCCACATACGCCCTGAGGGTGAAACCATCCTGAACAGGTTGAGTTTATTATGTGGTATCCACAAGTCTGCAAGTACAAGCACTTACGTGGCGCTCCTCTTAAAAATGCAGATACAGCACTGGAAGTTGTGTGATCACTAATGTGTAAATCACTCTCTCTTTCACACCTTCTGAAAAGGTGTGCACGTTGGAATGCTCATCTCCCACGGTTAATGAACACATTGTGCTACACATCAGCTAATAACACAGCGAGGATGTGCGCTTAGCACAATGCTTTACACCATTACTTATCTAATAAACTGTAGGAGGCAACTGCCATTAGCGCTGGCGCTGATGCTGATATTCACCTCCCACTGGCGGGCTCCTGCAAACTAATCTGCCGTATACTGTATGCAAATATGAAACTGTTACTGTCAGGATGCAGTCTAATTCCACATTATTCTCCGGGTAGTGGGCCAATCAGGTTGACTTTGAAATGGATTGTGGGTGATTAGCTGGGAATGCTGGGAGAATGCCGAGGTCTCTCTAGTGAACCCCGCAGCTGGTGCCGGAGTCAGCGGAGCAACGATCCAGGTAATTAATTCTTTGACAAGCATCAGTGATTTGGAAAATCAGTAAGAATGGCAGACGCTGATCAAAAGGGAAACACGTGGAGAGATGTTTAAACAGTGGGCGTTCGAGGCGTCAGTCACGCAGGGGCCCAGACGCGGGGCCCAGAGCCTAAACACCAAACACCACAATGCACTGAGCTGACTATCAAACAACAGCAGGCTGGAGGATACCCAGCGTGTTTGAGATTGCCACTCGCAGAAATGCAAGAAGTTATGCACCGAGTAAATGCACACACTCACACATCCAATTAATAGAAGTTAATTCATTCAGCAAGAACTAACACACACACACGGACGCGCAAATGTATCCATATATACGCGGGCATGCATTCAGACTCATATGCATAGTATAAACACACTATTATAGTGCACTCAACATGTGCAGTAAACAATTCATGTGACTCAATGCAAAAAATACAGATAAACCAGGCATGTATATTCCAGTCACAAATCCATGCATGCAGTACAAACACTATGAAAGTACACCACGGCCAGGGAACATAACTCAATATACACACGCGGACATGTGGTAAAGATCAATTCATTTTCAGTATTTATTATACATATTGCACTAAGCCTATATCTGTTGAATGAAATGCAAACAATGGCATGATATTCATGGGCATGAGATCACATAGATGCAAGCACACACACAGCACTCTTCATAAATACACAAGAGGTCTGGTTGACGTTACTGCCATAGCCTTGATTAAATCACGCGTATATCCTTTATTTGATTGTACGGATGGAGAGAGAAAAAACACACGAGCCGAAAAACCGTAATGAAACATCATCGGCACGGCTATTACAGACGCGCTGTCCAGAATACAAATTCCCCATGCAGGTATTTGTTTTCATCCATCAGTATTCATTATGCGAGTGAATGTATCATTGGAGTGTAGCTATTGATCCTGTATTAAATCTCATTGTTATATTCTTATTCAGCAGCGAGCCAGGTGAGGGGGGGGGGGAAAAGAAGGGTGACCAAATGTCATGGTGACAACATGCAGCATTGTCAAAGGTAACTTTATCGATCAAGATAGACACAGAGACAGAGAGGGGAGAAATTTCAGCGGGACCCCAACCGTCATGACATTTTAGAAAAGCTGTCCTTTCTATTCTGTCACCCTCCATTGTTGCTCACAAAGAGCATAGATGCCTTGACTGAGGCAATTTGAGCTGTGGCCTTCGCACCCAGCAGAGACGGAGAGCAGGTTCAGGTGTAGCTCTGCAAAGTAGGGAGTCTTGTTCATTATATTTATCAGTGGTAATTTCACAATTCGCATGCTGTGATTCTGGGAAGGTGTGCTACGCATTGTGCTCGTATCTAGCTTTGACATTTTAAAGGCCTCACTGTCATACCTTGTCAGCGGTTAATCTGTAACACACGGAGGCTCTGGTTTGAGTCCAATTAGCTTGCCATCCATGTACAGCAATTCTTCAGACAACTTAGATGAGTCAGACACGTCCCCAGTGGGACTTCCCTTCTCTTCACGCTCAGATCCAAATGAAAGCGAGGGGTCTGAGGACTGAGGGAACACAATGAAGCGCACAGCAGAGTGGACGGGGGATGACTAAATGAGTGTTGTCATATCAAAGCTGAACTGCCACCAAACATGTCAAATTGGAGCAACAACACAATGAGGGCAGGCCGGTGCTGCACCGTGTTGACCGGGGGAGAAAGCCGGCGGCCGGGCGGTTATGCAGGTCAGAAGGTGTGGAAGTTTGCTGGCTGAGCTTAGCATTTCTCTCTCCCTCTCCCGTCTGACTCACCCAGGTAATTAGCACAGACTTGCATTTTCCCTGTGTTTGGCTTAAAGCGTCTTGTGTTAAAGCAGTCCAGATCAAAACGGCATGTCATACCACATTATCTTCAACACTGCTCCACGGCAACAGCCCGGCTCTCCAGTCAGCTCTGCTCTTCCTCTGCTTCCCTGGATGTTTATCTGTTGCCAGGACTGGAAAATCTCCACGCTCATTGTTTCGCACCAGGGGGAACCGGAGAGCGGATTAAGTAGATCTCCTGATCTATGGAATGACCTTACATTGTAAGGCTCCAACAGGAAGAGCATTCTCTCTAGCTCTCCACACAGGTCCCGCTTTCCATTCAACATACTGCAATCCAAACTGTATCAATCAGGACTCCTGTAGAGCAGTGTTCCCCAAACTATTATCTGGAGACCCACTTTTTAAAAATGACAAACCATCATGACCCAATTCACAATAGACGTCATTTATAAATCGTGACAAAAGTGAATTTGTGCGTAAATGAACGTTCCTGACTATTTTTACTACCATTTCCACATCACCTCATATTATCTTGAGTAAAGTAAACCAGCCAAGAGATAAACGTTTGATAAATCACAGATTTGTTTTATGAAAACATATATTTAAATATTTATAAAGAAGACCAAATAAATACATTTAGATAGAGTTAACAGGCCATCGATTATTTCCTCTCATCAGTATAACAAACAGAATGTACGCTAGCGTCTCATATCAGACTCAATGCTATAAGTAGACTACAATCAGCAGAACACTAAAAACATTCAGGCTCTCTCATGTGGCTCAAAGGTGAACTGCAGATATAAATGTTAAATAAAGGACGATGGAAAGAAATTCTACAAATTTATTTGTCGAACATAATACATTTTCCTGCGACCCACCTGGGGGCCCTGACCCAGTCTTTGGGAATCACTGCTGTAGACCAACTGGTTGGTCCTAACTGCACTATGGATTAGTATGGATTAGTTGATTTAATCGAAAGATCTGTGAAACTGAGTTTCTCCACAAAGAATCACACAAAAGCACCACCTTTAATCTTGTGTTTACCGGAGATGTTCTCATAAGTTTCTTGGTAAAAAGTATTCATTCATGACTAATGGACCCTAGAAACCTTAGTCGACCAAGACCGAACTGACAAATTAAAGTCATCTCATCAACCAAGATGGAGCAGCCATATTCTGAACAGATAAAAAACAGCATGCAAATTCATGCTATTCATATTTCTTTGCCAGAAAGTCACACCAATTCTTCTTCATCAGTCAAATCAAACTGCTAGAATCAACTCTCTCTTGCCAGTGACGGCAGGACCTCCCATGTCCATCAAGGATTAATGTCTACAAATGCAATTAGAAACCATATGAATAAAACATTCCTCATAAGATGCATGGTGACATAAAACAAACACCCGCGTCATTTGCTAGTGTCAGCTACCTAAACTAAAACACACATGTAATGTTAGTTGGTACTCACAAACCCACGGGATGTCATTTGAAGCATGACCAAGGGAAAAGATGGAGAATGGGCGGAGAATTTAAAGGCCGGATGCTGACCATCAGTCCAACAGGTGCTCTGGCTAGCGGCAACAGGCGGGAGACCTCTACAGCCCGCCCCTCGACCTTGACAGTGACAGCTGATTGGGCTAAAAGATTATGACAACCGATCCAACCAATACGATTAAAATGAATGTTTTCTAGGGTTAGATTGTGAGATAACCACTTTGTTTTTCATGTGCATAGAAAACCATAGAACATTTCAATGAACTGTATTAAAACATCAGTAAACATTTATCTTACCACCTCTGGTTTCTAACAGTTTCTTGTTTGAAATTCACAATGAAATGAAATTATTAGCATGAACTGGTATTGATAGGTAAATATTTAAAGGGACTGTTTGTAAGAATTAGAAATTGGTTGTAACAGCAACACTTGTGGCAGTTAAGTCAACGAAAGTCAGCGTGCTGTTGCTCGTGCTCGCCCGTGTGCACGCGCTACCTGAATGTGAGCGAGCATCCGTCAAAACAGTGAGGCGACACACGTCAGCCTCCCGACCGCGGTCGGAGGGAACAGGGGAGACACCGGCACCCTCACTTGTTGCAGAGCCCCGTCACTTCACAAGACACGGGAAACCTCTGTTGGTCTGGAGGAGCTGCAGCATTTATTTCTGCACAAACGTCCACTGTACATTCACTAGATATTCTCAGAGCTAAACTAACTCTTCTGCAGTGTGTAGTGTGCGCGTATGCACGTGAGGTGGAGCGAGCTGTGAATGAAGGCAGGCAGGCAGAGGAGCAGAGGAGCAGAGTACAGCAGAGACTCCGGCCCTGGAGACCAAAGCTACGGTCTCCCCCGCGTCCTCCGATCGTGCTCAACACTGTTTTGCAAGACGGGCTTCATTAGATAGAACTTTGTGGTTTTGGTGCTTCAGTGTGGTTTGTGTTGGAGTCTGAGTCTGAACAGCATAGCCACACACGAGCGCGCACGGGACACAGACCGGGATTGATTTATACGTGTAAGAAGCTACAAACAGTCCCTTAAAAGATGAATTGTAAATTCAAATTCAGACATTTTTGTGAACAAAACACAGACACATACAGATGGTACCCTTGCGTAACACCCTGTTTACAAGAAGTACTGGCCCGGCTTGAAAATGACTTTAATCTTTATTCTTTCCAGCAGAGCAACTGTCTTATTGCCCTGTTCACAGTATTACTTGGCTTATTAACGTGTTATCCTGTTAAAAAAAACCTCCAGCCTAAATTTGTTCTAATCGCTTTAACAGTCCTTTTAATGTAATTGATTTTTAAGCCCTAATTGCACTTTCTTGTTGCAACACAGTTTATTTCAATCGATTTTAAGGCCAGTTGCACTTTATTTATTTGTTTTTTTTCCTTTGTGAAATGAAATGGCATGGGTGTAATGTTGTGAGGACTGTGACTTCCTTAGATAAGGAGAAGTGTGGACACCGAGGCTGAACCATTTGGGAACCACTTCCTCAGACAATATCTTGCCGTCATCATGGAAGAATGGATCAGTGAGAGAGAAGGGGAAAGTTTGTCAGTTAACGTCTAGGGGGTAGGTACAGTAAATGGTGCGGCAGAAACTTTGAGTGAAAACCTTGCACAGCAATAAAGTGATATACACATGAATAATGCAGGAGCATTTAGTTCAGTGCTTAGGCAGTGGGGGAATCAGATGTCCCTGGTGCCCTGAAGGATTCCAGTCTACTGAGCCAGCGTCTCTGGTCGAGAATAGACCAGCACAGACCCAGAGGAGAATCCCAGTGCTCCACGCTGTCCTGCCAAGACACACCCGCACAAGACAGACACACGCTCACCACAGAGTGCGTACACAAACATGCATTAGTGATTATGTACGCACATATTCAACCGCCGTGCCTCGCATAACTGCACCTCCAGCACACACACACGCAAAAAGACACAACCACACACGGCTTACTCTTTACTGTCTGTGTTTTGAGTCAATAAAGAAAAGCAGTCCACATGAAAGAACTGGAATAATTCACTGTGTTTTATGTCTGTGCGTCCTACGACAGCAACTTTAACGTGTTCTCAGTGACGTCATCCATTGGTTTATGGACTGCTGTTTTGACGCCTTGAGTTCGTCATTTTGGTCGTTGCCATCTTGGTTATTTGCAACCAGAAGTGACACAAGAGGGTGGAGCTAAGTACAACCAAACGCTGAATAAGACATTTTTAGGAGTCCAAAAATGTTATAATTTACTTTCGTAAACTGAAAACACACAGTCAAAGGGTTAATGTTGTAAAACGAAAACACAGACAACACCCAGACCGGACAATGCCGTGGTAGCGACCTGTCAATCACAAGGTAGCCACGCCCTAAAGCATAACCTGCTTTATGGTCTATTTGACTCTAAATGGAACCATCATTTACTAAATGAACATCATGCTGTATTGAAGAAGACTTGCGTTTGAGTGATTGAGACCATAAACTCATGTTTACAATGTTTACTGAGGTAATAAATCAAGTGAGAAGAAGGGCCATTTTCTCATAGACTTCTATACAATCAGACTTCTTTTTGCAACCAGAGGGGTCGCCCCCTGCTGGCTATTAGAAAGAATGCAAGTTTTAAGGTACTTCCGCATTGGCTTCACTTTTAAGACCCCGGATTTGCCCACTGCCACTGATGACATTGCACATAAATTCAGGACTATGTGTGTAGAAAGAAGCTCTGAATAATTACAGAAACATCAGCTTAGTGTTGGCTTTACTTTTAGGTAATACTTGTGGGATTTTGGGGTTTAAAAATAAATCTGGAGATTCAGTGACTGAGGGACTGTGGGCAAGAGTTTGAGTGTTAATTTCACAGAACTGCTGAGGAGATTTCATTTTGTCGTCTCAGCTGCCCAAAGAATCAACTAATGACTAATTAATTACTACACATATCCAAATCAAATCATCTGCTTCTCCTTTCCGTGCATATTCTCTTTGGCAGCCATTCAACTTCTCTCCTAGTAGATCCAAGAGGCGCATCCTCAGAACTAAAATGATGTCATCATTTTGGGGGATTTTAAAGTAGCAACAGACAACAAATCCCCAAGCATCACTTCTTTTAAATATTCACAGTGAGTCGTTGGGCATATGGCGGTTAGTTGTGTGCATGCGCGTGTGTTTTAATGTGTTGACACCGCCACTATTTACCAGCTTTGCCTCAACATTAAACCGTTTGATTTCCATTCAGCCGATGCAAATGAGGCCAGGAGAGCGTCGCCTCTTGTAACATATGCAGCTCCTCATTTCGCTGCCGGGGCCAGTGAGCTGGGGACAGGGGCGGCGCCGCTCTTCACGTCGGAATGGTAATTCACCAATCAGCGAGGTGACATGCTCGGCAAAAGAAGGGAGAGCCGCACGCCGCGTTGACAGGGACATCAGTTTCACGAAACATTTCCTCCTCTGCACCTGAAAGCGCGGCATAATCACGCGCAGGGGCGATGCACCATGAAATGGAATGGGCGCCCAGATCCGGGGGAGCGGACACAGCGCCGTGTCCACAGAAATGAGGGTCATTCTTTACCCGGAGATGCCAGTGTCAGTAGGAAAAGGCCCTGCAGGTCCAAGTCAGACAGTCACACCGGCAGCTTCATGTTGTCAAACTTCCATTTTCGACTTGGATGATGCAAACATATATGTGTCAAGGAATCAGCATCAAGGAAACGGCACTTGTGTCTGCTACTAGATACTAGATAGAAATGCAAATGATAGGAAGATATCTGACAATGGGTGTGCTGTTAATCTTCCCAGTATGTTAATTTAATCTGGGGACATTATAAATAGAAAGCTTTGTTAAATTCAGTGGCATACTACCTGCTATTTTTGCACCATGCACTGCTTGGTGTGTATGTTTTTTTTATGGCATTAGCTTGTATTGCTGAAATCCCCCACAGGTCCTACGTATTGTAAGACACATTTGAGCTTGTAGAGGAACAAATGTGTGCCAAGTGAGATAAGAAATTACTGCTGCTAATAGACTTTTTTCTCCCAGAGAAAGTTCAGCACAGGCAGAGAAAAATAAATAAAAAACATGACCTGAATCCTCAAACGAGTGCCTTTCTCTATCTGCCAGATGTATCAATGTTCCTCCAAGCAATCAAGAAGTAATTCCCTTTATCGGCCAACATGAATATTAAAGTTTTGCGCTGGAGGGATTGAGGGCATAAACACAACCAGCACCTGTCGGGGGCCGCGGTGGATAGTTGATGAGGCGGATGAGTGGCTCGCAGTGCTGTAAAGATACCGACGGTGGCATCGGCCAGAGCTGAAGAGCAAGAATGCTGATTAGCGGGAGCGATTAGCATCTTTGTTTTCGGGTACTTGTCATCCGACACATGTAAATTTAAACCGGCGCGACAGCAACAGACCATCACATTAATGTTGTTTACACCCGATGCAAATGAATAGTAAACAAACAAATATCTGAATACAGAGGGAGAAGGGGAGGTGTTCCCCAGACTGAGGACCTTTTTTTTACGCATATGCAAATGGTAGTTCTCATGGCAGGAAATTAAGACAGAAAGAGGCAGAATCACAGAGCAGTATGGAAATGTGCAGATGTGTGGATATGCAACGCTGCTTCATTATGACCGGGAACAATTTTAATATTCAAACATCTTGATAAACAAAAGACACAAATGAAGACGGTCCCCTGAGGAGGATAGGACAGAACACTGATGATCTTAACGCTTGCCGAACAACATCCAACTCTGGGATAAAAATGTATCTCTGGGCATTACACGATTACACACTCACACACACTCCACACTGGATAAACAAAGAGCGGCGCATGCTGGAACATTTAATGTGCGTCTGGGGTCAAGTCTGGTAATGCACTTAGACACGAGATGACTGCCGGTGGTTGTGAAAACTATCAACACCTGCAGATCATTCATCAAATTGGCATGCAGTTTTTTAAAAAGGTCTGGACTAATTCTGTCACAAATATTTTTTTCAAAATTCTATCAAACGATAAAAAATGAAGCTTGGCCTTCAAAAAGTTGATCTTCAGGACAGTGCCTGAAATGGACAAAAATGATTGCGGTATCATCAATCTCTTACGACTTTTCCATTTATTCATTATTACTTTAAGCATGTTATGCTGTGTCAGTCATAATCAGCTTTAGTTGGCCTATAATACTCCAATAATATTCAAACTGGAGCGTTATAGAGTTAAGGTGTTGTGTTTGGATACTTACCCATGGTGTTAATAGCTAAAGTGCTTTCCTGTGTTATTTGTAGCCTATAGTAGGGTATCATTCAGGTTTTAGGAGCAGTGTCCCAGTCAGGATGTTCCTACATATTATGCAGCAGGATAATAAGACATATTTAAACTTTTTACAGTGAACAAAAGATAATATGAGATATTGGGTTTGGGGGTCCTCCCCCAAGAAAATTTGAAGGTTTTTGATTCAAAACTATACATTTTTACATCATTTTTGACCATTATTATTACTAGTTTAATGATTATTTTATTATTTACACATATCAAAGCCTGAGATGTTTGCCCTGTAAAATCACATTTTATAAATCAAAACTTTTAAATAATGTTTAATTAATGATATTTGTTCACAAATAAAAAAAGTTATGACGAACAGTTCACTCATTATTTTACAAAAAGGACGTGAACGTTATATTGATAAATTACAGCACCCTCGTTCAAACCCCATTCCCGCCTCCCTTGTGGTGTGCATCGGCTCGTTCAGACGTTCTCGACATTGTTTTTATGTTCATACGGCGTGGCGCAAAAGAGCTGTAGAAGTGCCGGTTCTGTGTACCAGTGAGTACGGGCCCATTTCGAGCACTGCTTCACGACTGAAAAACAACCATCTCTGCCTGTAACAACAGAACAGGTTTTTCTTTTATTTTTGTTTCACATTTGCGTCATCTGGTCGTGTGCTCTCGACTTGTCATTGTCTGTGTTTACGGTGGCATTGGGGTCATCACTGCTCCCACAGTTAGTGGAAAGAGAGAGAGAGAAACGATCAAGCCAATCGTCCTTGCGTGGAGCACACTATACTGTTGACTTTGTCATGGTGCCATGTTGGATGGCGTCCACTCCATCATATCCATGCCCAGATGCTACAAGAGAGATAAGTGGATTGTGCAGAACAGGCTTGTCAGGGATCCCATATATTCACCCCCGAATCTGTGGATAGTAGAACACAAATAGGCTTTTAAAGTGAAGTGATTTAGATTGGGTTTGGGCTCTTTCTAGTCTCTTTTATTATGGATTGTTTTACACTGACATCAACTTGGCTCGGCCCGGAGGCATGTTTCTTGGAAACAAAGCAAAACTGCTGGCAGTATCAAATGTTCTCAATGGCTTTTAGAGGCCAGAGAATGTAACATTAGCCCTCCATTTGAATGCTTAGCTCATGATGATTCCTGAGACGTCATTAAAAAGACATGTCGGAGTCTGCCATCCCTAGAAGTTGCGCTTTATATAATCAGCAACCAGTACAGTTTGATGGAAAACCTGGAAATTACCAGCAGGTTTTGCATATTGATTCTGGTGTGTCCTCGCTTTTATTATAGCAATGATGCACTTGACTTTATAATGAGTGTTTTTAAAGGAGGGAAAATTGTTAATTTACACCTTTTTTTGATTGGATGGTCGAGTCGGTGTTCGCCGTGCTTTATCAGGGTTTATTGCTAACTGATTATTTTGTGGAATGACTCCCTCACAATAACACCACTGATGCATTAAGTCAAGATAAAAGCAATCTAAATATGAACATGCATGATAGCTACGCTAAATGCACCCAACTAATGGTTTCATTATTTCATAATAAAGGGTTAATGTTCATTCAAAATGCCTATTTACTCAAATTGTTCTTGAATATATATGGCTCTTAACAGAAGTGCTCTCCAGCTTCTTTGGAGTTTTTTTTTTTTTTATTTGCACGATGTTTTTCAAATATACACCGGGTGTTCAGGACCTGAGCTCCAATTCAACAGAGGGTTAAAAAAGAGATTAGTCAGCTTCCCGTCTCCTGCCCCGAAGCACACAATCACACACTCACACCCTCCTCCACGCCGCATGACCCTGTGTATTTTTGAACCTCGGCCAGCTCTCTTCTTTAAGAGTCCAAATCCTGGTGGCTGCCAGTCAACTTCAAAGCGGTCGGGCTGTGGCTGTCTTTCTTAACCTCCAAATCTGGCTGGTCTTGTTACAGCTGCGCTGTGGGGACAGAGTGGGCAGTGTTTGCATGTCTATGTATGTGTGTGTGTGTGTGCCTGTGTGGACAGAGTGGGCAGTGTGCTGGGTCTGCTGATTAACCCCTGGGCCAGGGCCGTTCTCCGCGGCCAGACAGATCGGCTTTCGCCAGTCCCAGCCCCTGTAACGGGAGCCCGCTCCAACAAGCCACTTCAAAGAGACAGAGCCAGCAGGAATGTCAGGTTCAGAACCAGGGGGGAGCGAGAGAGAGAAAGAGCAAGAGGGTGAAGCAGAGGGAGGAAGAGGCTTGTGTACATCTATGTGTGTGTTGCTCAGTTTGAATATAGAGAAGGGGGGGAGGTGTCGCTTTCTGGTCAGCAGCAGGACTTTGGCCCTATTTGAACCCCACTCACTCGAGCGCTTCCTTTTTTCATTTGCAGCGGAGTGAATTTGTTTTAATTTAATTTGGCTGCAAAGCAAACGGCCTTTGGGATTATTTGGCCGCTGTCTGGATGCACCAGCGTCTCTTCAGAGACGGGCAGCATGTGTTGCGGAGCCTTTTTTCCTCTGTGCGATGCCTCATCCTCTCTCTGAACTCTCCGAGCGAGAGAAAATCTATCACAGTCGACACATAAATTTGGTGAGCTTTGCCAAAAATCGAACTACACAGCGCAGCCTTGTAAAAAACGATGTAACTTTACAGCAGACAGTGAATTTGTTTCATTGCATCATTGACATTTTTTTGGATCAAAGATGTGTTACGTAGAGAGATGGGGAGAGGATGATGATATCTCACTCGCAGTGCTCACACACAAATAACTTTGATGACTCTTCTCCCCAATTATGCTAGGTATAATGTTAATGGTGTACACTATGTGTACTCATAGACTAGATATTAGAAGTGGACGTATTTTTGATTTTACTGAGGTAATAAATCAAGTTAGAAGTAGGGTCATTTTCTCATAGACTTCTATACAATCAGATTTCTTTTTGCCACCAGAGGAGTCGCCCCCTGCTGGCTATTAGAAAAAATGCAAGTTTAAAGGACTTCCGCATTGGCTTCACCTTATTACAACTTTGCACTACTAAATGCATAAAAACCCACAGACTAGTGTGTTGAGTGTGGCATGAGTACGAGTTCCCACAATCCACTAAACAAAACTACACGTGGTCTGACAAGATAAAACACATCCAACACACTTTGAAGAGCAGCTACAAAATCCTTCCTTGAAGTATATTTATGCATGTGTGTATGTTCTAAGTGTGTGCCTGTGTGATCATGGTGATTCATTTTGCAATGGGACACGCCCACACAAACGTGTTGTCATGAGATTCCTTGAAGTCACACAGAAGAATCCCCTGCGGAGGTTAGGTTTGCTGTAGCAGAGGAGCCGGGCCGAGCCGCTCCGTCGATCACCCAACACTGTGCTGCCTTTTGTGGCCCGGAGACAATGGGCCGCTGCCGGGGAGAGAGACAGGCAACCTGAACCTGACACAGGAAGCTCTTAAAGCTACACAAAACAAACTGCTGAGCTCTGGCATTTCCCCCTTACTGAAAGACTATCTCCACCGTCATTAAAGGTGAACTCAATCGTCTAATCTCCTCCAAAGTCACTGAGCAACCACCGCTATCACCCACCCTTCCCCTCCTCCTTCTCCCCTTCCTCGCCGGCCCTCTATTCTCACTTGCCTCGCGAGGTTGAGGCCATCAATGAAATGCCATCAGATCTCTGGGGGGGTTAGAGGTCATAGGACAAAAATGCTGTGTTGAATGTGCTCCGTGGCAGTCTGAAAGGAAAGGCTGTCCTGTTGCTCTGATCGATGGAAGGTAGCTCGCAGGAAGCAAACACGCTTGTGTTCAAGCAAATCACTTTGTTTAAAGGTTCATCCATATTCCTCAACAGGCGTTGGCGAAATACTTGTTTCTTTGTGTGAAACAGACCTCTTATATAGATTTCATGCATGTACATTGTTTAACCTTGCAGAAGATTGGCATGCCACTCAACATTTTGTGAAATAGCAATTGCAGAATGTGTATCTTCATGTTTGAAATCCTCAGCAGGTAATCAATACGATGCCAAGAAGAGAGCGGTAAATAGCATGTCTTGCGATGTGAATTGAAAAAAACACGACGCAACAGACTAACAGCAAACAAACAGAAAGCCATCCAACCATCACCACTGAGGATATAATGAAAACCCCGAGAATGGACATGCACATTTGCACATACAAACACATTACAATCTGCGCTACCACAATACATATCATTTTGATGTCATCCACATTTGGCTAAGGCCATTTGCACCTCACGCGTAATATGCTGCCAGCTATACAAATAGTGCTGTTCGGAATTCAATTATCTGTTGCCTCTTTAGATTTTTTTTTTATTCAGGCACTATGAAAAGGCCTCTCTTCTCTCAGCCTGTGCCGTCATTGAGCAAAGATGGAAAAAATGGTATTCACCCCTCCTATTATCGCATCAAAATCTGCCCGGCCACTGTGCATACCGGCTCATTACCTTGGTGAAAAAGCCACCTTAACCTACATTACAAGCTGGCCCTGTAATTAATGACTTTTTAAGCTATTGAACCAAAAGCAATTAGGTTATAAAGGAGGGCTTGTTCAGCAACATGAATACCTTTCCTTTATTAGTCGCATCCTTGAAGAGGAGATGCTAACCAAATGTGACAGTCCCTGGAATTAAGATGCTAATGTTTCCAGTTATTTGAACTTGTCAATCAAGCTTTTTTTTCTTCATTGTTGCGGGGGGTACACAAAAACAAATCTAGAGTTCAATGGTATTTGAAGGTTGAAGCATTTCTGTGCAGTTGCTGCTGTGCTTTTGTGTGTGTGTGTTTACATGTGTATAAGCGCGTAGGTGCGTGCATGTTTGCCCATGCACGTTAAGCGGAAGAGAACAAACCAGATACAGCTTATTCCATCAGCGCAGTATGCGGAGCGCAGATAAGACTCCATACAACACATTTTGCTCTGTATTTGTTTTAGACTTTATCGCGTGTTCCAGTAGAGGTAGAAACAGACGCGACATGTGGTCTACATTCTAATGCCTGGAAGGGTCAGCTCAGCGGTCAACCAGCACATTACTCTATGTCCACACAGGACAGGTTAGAACGCACAAGACTAATGCAGCAGCTCATCCAAAAGGTCATCTGTGGATATTAATGTGTAACTTTAACTGAACCTGCATGAGGAACAGCCAGCCTCCTCTCATGAGCGAGAGGACACAATGTACCGTAGAAAAGGGATGCCTTCAGGATGCAAAGTTTATATGGGTCATTTGGTGCTAACCCTGACTTCTCTGAAAGCAAATGAAGGCAAAATAACTCATTGATATGTTTTTTTTTGTTGTTGCAGTTTTGCTCCAGACAGTAATCGAAGGCCTGAGTGTAATTAGTCAGGCTTTTGGAAAACGTCTTTTCTTCAGATTGATCCAGCCAAACGTTTCACTGCTCCTCATTATTCACCAACATGCAGCCTGGAAAAGGCTGCCTGACAATAAATCTTGCAACAGGCTAAAGTTCTCTAAATTGATTTTAAACCTGTTGAAGCCATTTGAACAAATATGTCAAGAATATAATTGCTGTAACGAGATGAAAAATTATATTCTCTTTAATTGAGGCCCCAGGTGATGTCTTTCTTTATCTTGGTCTTGCACATATACTGCATATAAGAAGTGGACGTAGTCACCGTGACGTCTCCCATTGGTTTGTGGACTGTCGTTTTGAAGCCTATAGTTTGACATTTTGGCTGTCACCATCTTGGTTATTTGCAATCATAAGTGACATGAGAGGGTGGAGCTTAGTACCAAAAAGGTTATAATTAAAGGTCTTATTGATAAATTTTTTATGTCCAGTAGATGAATATTTCTTTTAAAATAATACAACCACAGAGCCGATAGAAAGGTGTCAAATAAAAGTCTGGCCGTGGTAGCGACCTGTCACAAGTTAGCCACACCCTAAAGTATAGCCTGCTTTATGGTCTATTTGACTCTAAATGGGACCATAATTTACTAAATGAACATCATGCAGTGCTGAAGAAGACTTGAAACTAGTGATTGAGCCCATAAACTCATGTTTTCTATGTTTACTGAGGTAATAAATCAAGTGAGAAGTAGGCTAATTTTCTCATAAACTTCAATACAATCTGACATCTTTTTTGCAACCAGAGGAGTCGCCCCCTGCTGGCTATTAGACAGAATGCAAGTTTAAGGCAATTCCTCATTGGCTTCACTTTTCAGACTCCGGAGTTGCCCACTGGTCTTGCACTAGGTAAAATAAACTTCTGCCTGCTGGACCCAACAACATGATACTGAGGTACAACAAGAGACAAAGAAACCAATAATTGAGGATTATGTCTAAACCTAACTAAGTGGTTTGGTTGCCTAAACCTAACTGCGGACGTTACCGTAGTTTCGTTGTGTGGCGTACAAATGGCCTGCAAAAAGCCTAAAACGTGTCCTCATGATTCGCGGAATGTCCTTGTAATGACGTGCTATTTACGTGCCTTCCCGTGATAGCTGGTTGAAATCGATATTTCCTTACAATAAAAATGCTAATAAATTGTAATGATGACAAATATGACGATCCATACACTGACTAATCAGTTCATACAGCTCACTCAAAGCACACCTTCGGCATTCACTCTTCTCAAGTAGGTAATTTATTCAACCCTGATTGCAGGAGCTATCAAATCTCACTGAATGTGGAGGTTGTTTGTATGCTTGTGTGTGTGTGTGCAAAAGTCAGAAAATAAGGACGTGTGTGTGGCACACTTTATGCCCTAATCACCATCAAGTTCAACTTGCAGCAGCGGGAAAGCGATTGATCAGCGTGGTCATTAAAAGGATGCTTCAGCAGTCGTTTGGCCCTGCTTTTTGAAGTTGCCAAACATGGTACTCATATCAGTAATTATCAGTATGCCAGAGTCAAATGATTTCTGTGAGAATTTATTTCCTATAGACCATACCGATCAGTATGATCACAACAAATAGAGGTAATTGCGGCACACTGAAGTGTTGACAACAACTTCTCTGAATTAGCAGCGTGAATGACGACCGTTCGCCTTTAAAACTGACATTTTCCCAACAGCCCTATATGCTTAAAATGCATTCCACGACTCTTACGAAGCTCATTTCTTTTTCGCAGCAAATTTGTTTTAGAATTCATTATTTGCCATGAAATGTGAAAAGTCTTCTTCATTAGATAGTGTGAAATCCCTCCCTGTCTGCCTCTGCCTCTCTGAAGTCCAGCTAACCATGTTAATCCCACAGCTGCGAACTCCGTGGCATCTCCCCCAATAGACTCGCAGGCCTGCTGTCTAAATAATTGCCTCATTAGTGTGTGGTGCACAGGTACGGCGTAAATGCAAACTTTAGACAAGTGTGTATGCAAATCCAATTGCTTGTCCGACACTCTTTATTCATGTGATCAAAAATCAGCTGAATTATACCAGGGACCTCAGGCCTGAAATGGAAATTTGGGGATAACTAATGCATTTTCTACGAGGTGAACGGTGTGCAGGTTTTGGCTCAGAACAGATGATGTGCAAATAGTTGACAGCTTTCAACTTTGGTGTCATTACATTTTAGACATACATTCTTTTTTGGCAATTAATGACTGAAAGAATGAATACATAAACATGTTGGTAAATTGACCTTCCAAGAACTAGAAAATAGTCCAAGAACCAAACTGGCTTTTGGGAGGAAATGCAGGCAGAATTATTCATCGTTGGCTAAATGGTATCCGTTTTAACAGGCTACATTACTGCAGCTAGCAGTAAATGGGCTGTTATTTGAGACAGCAAAAACAACTGTTTATGGGGCCACATCGTTTAATTTACATGCAGTCAAATTGGTTTGATAAACACAAATGCAATGGAAATTTGACACATTTTATAATAGGCGGAATCTGCAATCTGAGCCCATTTATTAATTGCTGTAATATTTTCCTTCAGTATGTTTTATGGAAGTTTTAACATGAATTCAGTAATATTACACAATAATGTATTGGAATAACATGACTTGGAGGGTTTCATCACTACACTACTATGAATTTCATAAAATGTTACTGAGCTTATAAACTTAACTGAATCGTAATTAAATCCTGTTTTGCAGTATAATGTGGTGATACAGCTTGAGTAGAGATATTGCGAATGATGAGATATGCTAAAACAAAAGCCAAAGAGATTCAACCCAACGGCCTGCTGAATAGGTATGGAAGCGTGAGGACGGCTGGGACAAGGGGACAGTTGAGACAGAGGCTTTTTAACAAGTTAGAAAGCAACTATGCCTAATATGCCATTAACCATGCTCATACTCATCCACACCCTCTTCACTTTCAACCTGAAAATGGAGACCTTCTGACTATTCCTCACATTTCATTCACAGTTTTGAAATATTTTTTGTCTCTTGTTATTTTTCATCCACCATACTGCTTTTAGTTATGCCACATACAAAAAAACATATTGTTGGAAATCTTATTATATCAGTTGATACTAGTGTTACCTGTCTGTTTTTTTGTTGGTAGCTAGCACAGGAGTCCAAAGTGTGTCTGTTCTCCCTGTGACGGTTTGGACAGTATTGTTTATAGTTCCTACCTTGTTACATATCAACAGAAAGCAGACAAAAACAAGATTAAGACACACTGTGAAGTCACTGAGTGAATGTTTACTCAAATGGCAGCCAGTCAGAATCCCTTTTTTGCCAAATTCAATATCTCAGTAATTTACGAAAATGTAATATTTTTACAAATGTTTTCTTTTTCTCAAAGAAATGTGTGAAAAAGTGACATTGTAAATAAAGATGTTCAAATTTAGACTGCATTTTTTTCATTTTAATTGATTTTCTTTTAAATCTCAGAACAAGATGTCCCAGCTGTCCCGAGGAGGCAGAATTTTGGGATAAAATGCACTCCTTGTCCGTTTATCAAAATTGTGCCTATCACGTTTGGGTTTGGATCTAAAAAACTTGATAAATTGTTTATCAGACATCTGTATCTGTTCAGAGATCAAAATATTGTCATTAATGTCCAAGTAGTTTGTGAGTAATGGAAGGTTATTTGGTGTTGATACAAAAATGTTCCAACCGACCCCGTTCTCCCCTTTTTTACAGTAGCTTCATTTTTCTCCCTGTGATGGTGCACCGCTGTTACACCTTTGGCCTCGGCGCCATGGCTCAGAGCGCACCGCTGCCTGGTGCCTGCTGCCTTCTGCCTGCATTGACCGTCTGACACACACTTTTGAGGTTACCTTGAAATGGCAAAGACCTGATGGACGAGATGACTTTTCCATGTACTGTCACAATAGGAAGACGGAGTGCACGGGGTCCAGGTGCTCGACAAAAACAAATCATGCCCCGGGTCGGTGTAATTAATCTATTTTGAGCTTTATGCTAACAAAAATGGCATCTGTTTATTCTAAAACGCGTTTATTAATGACGGCCAAGGGAAGCGGCAGCGCCGTGATGTGTCTCAAATGTCAAGACAGCCTGTAACATTAGCTGCCTCGCTACTGTTCATCAACTTCAGCATCAAGGGTATTGGTCTGCCTCTGTCTTCTTCCTTATGTTGTTAGTATTCATGCTGTCTTCTTTAGCCAGGTGCAAGAGAGCATGTTAAGCAGTTCAAAATAGTCATTATGCAGATTTAGAGTGAATTAGGAAGCCTCGTGCAACCTTGAATTATGAAAAACATGAACGCACATACACCAGCCCCGTCTCGTACAAAATATGTTCTATACTACTAATTGACTTTGGGGAAACTTAAAGCTGCACTAATCAATATTTTCATATTAACAATGAGTCAAATAATGTGAGTGATGTGAAAGTTGTTGTTCTTAGCGACAAACCCACAGAGAATTATCAACCAACTCACACAACGGTTCGTATGATATCTAACCAAAAGTTATTCCTTGTTTTCCGTGCGTTTTCCTACGAATGTCCAGCAACACATAACACACATGTCAATTTTCGCTCCAGTCTCTTAAAAATAAACTTCCGTCTTCACAGGAAACGAAACTATTACGGTTTGGGTTATAATAACACCGGAAGTTACGGAACTTAAGTACGGAAGTTACATGATAAAAACTACTTAGTTAGGTTTAGAAAAATGTCGTGGTTTGGGTTTAAGTAACTCTGAAAGTGGCGTAACTTAAGTACGGAAGTTACGTGACAAATAAATCTACGTTGACTTCTGGTTTCACACAGGATAAGAACAGCAGTCTGGATTACATACAAATTGATTTTGTAGGATATATACAAATTACAGTGCATTACTTTTCGTAGGTATAGCTACGGACGGTGTATGACAACAGCCTGCCAAACTCTGTAGCTCTCCTCAGCTCTACAGAGTGTTTTTACTTCTTTCAGCTCATTGTTTTGGTTTTGCAGCCCATAATTTAACTGTTTTGGTTGAGTCTCACAGCTCTCATCAATCCTGTTTCCAGCTGCAGCAGGCAGGTGAAAACAAAGTGCTTTGAGTTGCCTGAACAAAACATGAATTATTAGTTAATCATGTTTTAGTTGCCATAAGCAGATATTGTAGGGAAACAATTGTAATACTTTGACAATGAATCCGTCTTGAAAATATATTTTGCGTTGGCAATAAACTGAATGTTTCATCATTATGTTGATTAAAAAAAAGCAAAATTAGGTTTCTTACTAAACATATTTTATATTGCAAATTAATCATATATGAAAATAAGTTATAGGAGACACACATTGATGCATATATTTACACGAAGGTGGACACGCAACAGTTCAATACTTGCTTCATTTTAAAGAAACAGTTCTTAGAAAAGGTAAGTGGAAGAGCCATTACACAACCTGTCCTGAGACAAAAGGGTTGGCAACGTCCCTCTCGCTCTTGACTTAAGTGCAGACCCCTGCACATTGTAATCACATTAAGCTATGTTTGATGTATTATGTCAAGTTTAGTGGCGACCTCCCAGGAGAGGGTTCACTGGAGAAATTTAGCATAGCTGTAGTCCATATGTAATTAAAAAGTATGTTATCTCTGGCCAGAATGTTATGGCTAAGCATTGGCCTGGGTCCAGCTAGCGTTGATATAATCCCACCCAGCTCTGTTTCTCTGTGGACGGGGTCACTGGGTCACTAACTGCCTCCTTGTGTGCTATTCAGCTGCAGTGAGACAAGGGAAGCCTCTGCGGAGAGTTTCAGTCACAGAGTCCAAATACAGCTGGATATCTCCCAGCCTGGTTTTTATATTAAAGTACAGCGGGGGAATCTATCACCTCGCCATATTTTTTTTGCTTTTCAGACTACAGAGTGTGAAGAAGAACTAAAAATTGAGAGCAAACCAAAATCCTCCCACTCTGCTAATACACGGCTTTGCTCAAAGAAAAATACGGATCAAATGTTGTAAATGGCTTTACTTGAATCGTGTTGTATGTTTGTGCTTTAAGTCATTTTAATCAGTTCCAGAGGATTAACTAAATAGGACTATTTCACTAAATACTGCTCAGAATAATGATACATTATTTAATTCACAACATTGGAGGAACCACTGCTCTACTGTGGAAATATGCTGATTTTATCAGGAGGTGATCGATCTCAGGCTCATTAGGGATGGAGAAAGGTTCTACACAACTGGTCCATTTGCTGCAGTGAGCAGAGAGGAAGTTCACAGTTCGATATGCCATGTCGTAGCTTGTGCAGATGTAGAAAAGCTCTGAAACTCACTCTTGATTCAACTCAGCCTCAAAGCAGCTAATCAGCCTGTAAAAAAGCTGTTCAAACAATAGAAAAAGCATCCTAAGGTAATGGGTGGGCCTTAAATCCCCTTGCACACTCTCTCATTGCATACCAATGAGTGCTGCATATAAAAAAGACAGAGAGTAGACATAGAAACACATATTCCTAACATAATGTCCCGGTTAGTTGCAGTGGGCAACTCCGGGGTCTGAGAAGTGAAGCCAATGCGGAAGTGCCTGAGACTTGAATTCTTTCTAACAGCCAGCAGGGGGCGACTCCTCTGGTTGCAAAAAGAAGACTGATTATATAGAAGTCCATGGAAAATGACCCTACTTCTCACTTGATTTATTACCTCAGTAAACATTGTAAACATGAGTTTATGGTCTCAATCGCTAGTTTCAAGTCTTCTTTAATACAACATAATGTTTATTTAGTAAATTATGGTCCCATTTAGAGTCAAATAAACCATAAAGCAGGGAATGCTTTAGGGCGTGGCTACCTTGTGATTGACAGGCCGCTACCACGGCGTTGTCCAGTCTGGGAGTTGTCCGTGTTTTCGTCTTATTCAGCGTTTGGTTGTACTTAGCTCCACCTTCTTATGTCACTTCTGGTTGCAAAAGACCAAGAGGCTTGAGGCTTCAAAACGCTAGTCCACAAGCCAATGGATGATGTCACGGTGACTACGTCCACTTCTTATATACTGTCTATGGTTAGTAACCTTTTATGCAATCCCAACATTACCTGTTACATAATTAATTGATTGGTCGATGAGAGTGCCATCTGCACCAAAGACATAGGGGGCAGCATTTCACCTCTACTACTGGGTCTATACAATCTAAATTTACAGTCATCAGTTATTAAAAAGAAAGCCTACTTCTAACTAACAGCAAGGCAAGAATACGTCAAATTCAACCAAACTGCGGAAACTCTGAGAGCCGTTTCGTTGTTTCTGCCTCTTTGGATTTAATTCAAAATACACACGGACCATGGATGTATTATTGCCAAGTCCTTAGTGCGGCTCTACTTCTTCACTCTCTCATGTTGGACTGAGCGCAGACTGGACGCTACAGTGACTCACTATCGCCTCTTGAGATACAAGTGGTGTTACAAGACAGGACAGGACAGGCTGGCACTAGTCAGTTAGCATGCTCATTTCAGTAGATATCTCTGCAACACAATACAGAGACATCTTTAGCATAAGGTCAAAACTGACTCACACTCTTTTAATTATAGTTAGTTAATTTTTTTTTAAGTTTTAAACTCAAATTCTGTCCGGATCTTACACGTTGTTTCAAATTTAAGCAGAACTGCAGGAATTGTAGTCCACTGGAAACAGCTGTTGAATCTCCAGCAGCCGATATTCTTTTTTATTTTGTCTGCTGGCTTGGAGACCTCACTGTGAGTGCAGTGGGTGGTAGATGCCCAACATGTCTGAGAGTTTGGAAGAAGAGGAGAGCAGTTTGAGGCATAATTGCCAGCCACAGGCCTGCCGATGGCTCTCCGGCTGTGAGAGCGCGGAAGAGGTCTTGTTTTGACCGGAAAGGTCAGGAAAAAAACAACTCTTGCAACAAGGAAAAAAGAGAAGAGAGTTTGGGAAGAACAAATCTTGCATCTGTAATGAAATCCCATCAGGCATCTGTATCAGTATTATGCACCTATATTTGTACTTTCTGAAAGAAAAGAGAACATTTTCATAATACTTTCTCTAATTTAAATCCCCCTTTGAAGAGGTTTTGCAGTCCTCAGTTGTAAATGATACCCGCTCTAGTAGTTGTGCGTGGAAAGCAGATGCTGTAATTGAGTGGAGACTTGATTTCTTGCACAGTCAAATTAGCTGAAGATGACCAGGCAGTGAACTGCAGGAGGTTTAATTCCCTGTGTTTACATCACTGGCAGAGCCGATGTTTTGTTTGATTCACTATGCTAATATAGACTCCTCTCAGATTACACACTAAGCACTGACACACTGCACACTAACTGATGCACGCCGTCTGCCTCCCCCAATGAACTTGCTCTAGGTGTCGAAATAAAAGGAAGAATAAGATTGGATTATGAGTGCGTGTGCGTGTGTGTGTGTGTGTGTGTGTGTGTGTGTGTGTGTGTGTGTGTGTGACATTAGGTACCGTGAGAAGGCTTTTGGCAATGCTTTTCTTGACGGTACTAAAAATTGTTTTTAATGATGCTTTTAATAAAACATAGGATTTAATAGTACTTTTGGGGTTTTATGTGAATCCATTTTTCAGTTGACATTCTCCTGCACAAATTTTATTCCACTGAAGTCATAAAATTGAGAGAAATACTGTTGTAGATTAAGAGACACCGCAGCATAATTAGTTTATTTTACATATCCCATCTCTTAAAGGACCTGTGTGCAGCATTTAGGGGGATCTACTGACTGAAATAGAATATAATATTAATGTTTTCTTTAGTGTATTATCACCTGAAAATAAGAATCATTGTGTTGTCGTTACTTTAAAATGAGCCGTTTATATCTACATAGGTAGCGGGTCCTCTTCACGGAGCTGGCCGCCATGTTTCTACAGTAGCCCAGAATGGACAAACCAAACACTGGCTCTAGATAGGGACGTTCGCGTTTTCATGTCGGCCACAGTAGTCCTCCTACACACTTGGCACATGGGAGGAGTTTCAGTTGGTTGCAATCTACAATCTCACCACTAGATGCCACCAAATCCTACACACTGCACCTTTAAATGTTACTTGTGACACTTTTTTTACATGTGTGCCACTCCTATAAAGATGTTTCCAAGGGTTTTTATCTTGCAGGCTCAGTCACTCAATTACAAAAGGCACAGAAAAAGACTTCTGAGATGTCATATTGAGGCTAAGTGACTAATAGGGACAACAATTTCTGAAATTGGACCAGTATTAAGGGAGAACACTGTAACCTGCAGCTGCAAAACGACCTGCGAGGGCAAGTGTCAAGCAGCGCCAATGTACTGTTGTGTCCACTAAAAGTGCCACTGACAGGCTCAGATTGTTATTAAGTATCTGATAACGTTATGAAAATAACAGAGAAATAATTTTCCTTACCTTTCGCTTGATCCGGTCTGTTTGTTATTGTGTCCAAGTCCCGCTCAAGGAGAAGTCTCGTTGTGAAATCTGCATATCCCTATACTCAAATAAATTCGGGCGACCATCAGAATTCATAGACCTCATCTACATTGTGGAAATCATCTAAATATTCAGCCATGACATTGAAAGTCTTATAGATAACACTAAGCTACGCTTTCTGTACTCCAACACAACACACTCTGCCTGGCTGGCACTCTCATCTCCACCATGGATGTATTCCACTATTCCACCGTTGTCTCCCGGCAACACGTCACCTCGCCAGATTTCAGAAACACGTCACCTCGCCAGATTTCAGAACGATACTTCTCCTTGAGCGAGACTCTTTCCATAATGTCAGACACTTATAATAACAATCAGAGCCTGTCATGGCAAAAACAAGCACTTTTAGTGGACGTAAATGACGGCGCCAGCTTGCCCCTATAGCACCATATTGCAGCCCGTGAGCAGCTGCCGTCTACAGCGTTCTCCCTCAATACTGGACCAATTTCAGATATTGTTGTCGCTATTAGTCAGTTAGACACAAAAACATGGGAAAATAGGGTCGAGGTTGAAACATACAGAAGTTACCCTTTATGTTGCAAATACAAAAGCAAGAATGTTGTTTCTTTTTCTCCAATCACTTTTCCTTTCAGATTAGGGAGTTGTTTGAGCAAATCTGCATCTGCATCAATATGTTTAATTCAATACAAAGGAAAAAAAGACCACATTTCCCTGTGTATCTGACTCACTCACTTAGATCTGGTGTTTATATTTTACTTTTGCTCCTGCTATCTGATCTGAGCTCCACAGCGAGCCCACACATCCTCTGATTTGCTTGTGCTGCAGATGGAACCATTTTGCTGTACATGCTGGTTGACCTTTTCTCCAAAATGAACAGAACATTTCTCTCTGCAGACAAATGTACCAGATTTGATCTATCATCGAGGCGATTTTGGACAGAACTCAAGGTTGTCCGCTCCTGGGTCTATTGGTTTCCATTTGTGTTTGCGAGCAGCTACAAGCCTCCCATATAACTCCCTCCTGTGATCCAACAAGAGTTCATCCTGTTGTTACTGGCAAGATTACTGGGAACTGAAAATGAAACACCGCAGGAAAGTAGATATCTGTTGTTGGATTTTATTCATGCACTACTTCTAGATAAGGTTATCTTTCAGGCCATGTCTCAGATCAGATGTTAAAAGGATGAAAAATGCAGGTTACAGTAGATGTGGTAAAACGTTAAATGTACACATTTAGTTGCAAATCATATCTTAAAAACATTAAGGTGAATCTGTTAAGAATGTAAAAAAAAACACAGACTCTGATACTGTACAGCAGTGTTGGCGCCAGAACTAACCGTCTGTGCAGACGTCTTATTCAAAATGGCATCTGATAAACAGATTCACGTCTACCAGCACAAAGCACTTCTAAAGAATACAGAGATGTGGAATTTAAAGATAGATTGTGACAGGTGATTGCAGAACAGTTTGGAATTGGGGACGATCACAAAGTAGTAGACAGTTTTGTCTTGAATTGTGAATTTTCGCAACGAAGAAAATAATAAAATTATGCATTGTGCAAGATTTCTGTGTGTAATGTTGCAGATACACCAAGTCCGGCCAACAAACGAAAAGACGTGACGAAACCAAAAACAGTCCGGTTCACTTCAGGCCAATGGGCGGACCAATCGGTCTTGGTTAGACTGTTCTTAACATGGCAGCCCGGTGACAAACGTTCTCATTTTACAGCAAAACAGTACACTAAAATATGTTTCTGAAAAACTTTTAGGCGAGAAAAAGGCATTACAGTAAGAGAATCTTGTTTGATCATATTTGATCAACGCTATGCAACGTGCGGCCGGATCTCTTTCTCGCACATAGAGAATGAATAGGATCCGTCGACTTCACTTACGTCAACGGACTTAGTGTACCTCCACCTTAAAAAATTTTATCGGACAATGGACTTAAAAAACGAAAAATATAGACTTTTTGACATAATTGTAATGGTTAGTTAATTGTATGTTTCTGCCCTCAAGCGAAAGCACTTCATCTCCATCCATGAGTAAATACATGTAGTGTGGAGCCAATTATATATCAAATTCTGTGCAATTTCCTTTTTATGCACTAATTAGATCGAATTCATAAAAAGACAGGCACAGAGGTGTAAATGAAAGTGTGCACAATGTGTAATAATCATGTAACTGGTGTGCAGACAGCGGGGGACTTAACGGTTAACACATTTACATCTAAAATAACATGTAAACGTGTGAATGAAGTGCACACGTATCCCTGTAAATGAAGAGGCCAGAGATAAACTTCTGTTTAGCAGATTCCAGATCAAGAGTGTGTTTTATTCACTTTTCCCCCACTGAAGGTTTATCTTTTCCTTAAAGGACCTTAAAGACTGTAAGATTAAATCAAGTACAACCTGCATAGCGAGTAAATGAATATGAGGTAATAATTGTGGTGGCTTTTTAAAGGGCAGAAAATAAAAAGCTGGACCAACAGCCAAAATGAGCAGAGCGACTGGGACCTGAAACCGATATCTGTGTTACGCACAATGACTTAAATGTAGTGGCAGATGAGGTCATATGCTAACTGCCACTAATGTTCCTCAATGGCGCCTTTGTTCAGTGACCCTCCGCTCAAGTTTGAAGCGCACTTCCTCTGCTGAGTGTTAAGATCGCGAGATGGGACATTTCGACATTTCTTAAAATCCTAATGGGTTCGGCGCTGGGGGGGAAAGAGGGTGAAACTTAATTGGAATAGACTTTTCCACCTCTAAATTTTAATGAACTGCTGGGCTGAATGTCTCTTATTAGGTGAAATTGGCCATTAGCATTTTAAATGACCAGCTATCTTCATTATAATCAGGGTGAGATGCATTTCTGCGCCGAGGATCTATCGATTGCTCGGCAATGTCAAAGTCTGCATGAAGACGTAGAGGCGGACGGCGTGTGACAGGCTCCGGGCCGCGGCGGAAAGAGGATCAGTGCAGCAGTCGGAGGCGAAATGGGAATAATCCGTTTTGCACACTTTCAAATAATTACAGTAATATGAAGATAATTACAGTGGAGGCAATGCAGCTTTTATCATGAGACAAACATGTCCTATACCGTAATTTAATTCATGCTTCCTGTGAAAATAATCAGTCATTGCGATTACGTAGAGTGGAGATGACACAGTTGTAATTGTGTTTTTGTTCTTCAGTACAAGATGCATGGATTTTAAGCCCTTCTACATTTCACTACATCAAACCGAATGCTATGTGTTTGAGGATTCAGCACTTTTATGCATATTAATTACATTCTTAAACCCGTTTGGAGTGCTATTATTAAGCATTTTCACATAAGAGACGCCGAGATGACACATGCATCAAAAGCTTTTTGCTAATTAGTTTGAATTTATTATGATATATTGCGGTTTCCGTGTCACACTCTATACATTCAAGCGCAGTTAATATTTGACAAGGGGCCTTTTTAATTGCTTGCCTTTGAAAAAAGAGGGAAACGTTTAAAATACAGCGGCACGCAGACATCTGTTTGATTCTGTTGCCACTCTCTAATAGCTATAATGAAAAAAAGGCGCTACTTATTTCAGTCAGCTTTCAAAGCACTAATGATAAGAGAGTGATTATAATGTTATTGAATAAATATTAAATACTCATTTCATGAAAGCCTTTGTTTAATAACCACATGATGATTTTTTATTAGGGTAGTTTGAGTTTTCTCAAAATTACCCCCGAGTTTCTCCCGATAGCTTTGACAGTTTTTCAATTTTTGACTCAAAGCGCCCCGAGCAAATATTTGAAAGCCTTTTCAGACTAAAGCAAACTCGGGACCAAAGTTGGCAAACATTTGCAATATATATCACGCAGACCTCATATACAGTCACATGTGCCCCCTAACTCATTATCAACCTCTGAGCCCAAAGTATGATCACAATAATCTCATTTTAATTTGAGTTCTATTGCAAAAAGGAGGGGCTGAATAATCAGATTGTCCTAGTTGGAGAGAGGAGAGTTTGGCCGGTGTTTGAGAATACTTCCAGATGGTGTTGAGCCGGCAGACTGGCACTGTGGAAAAGCTGGGGACCCCCCCTTCCTCAGACAGCATGCCATGGCCTCACCCCTCCACCCGCTCTTCTTCTCCTCTCCTTTCCAATCTCGCCACTCCTTGCCCCTCGTTGCCCTCCTGATTTCCTCCTCCTATCGCTCGCTCCCCATCTCATTGTCGCCTCTCACCCCTCCTCTCCCTCCCTAAATCTTTTTTTGCTTACCAAAACAGGTCTTGTAGCGTGTTGCCCCACAATAAGGCCAGAGCCAAAGCAGCGCTGCCTCCCCTCCTTTCCCCCCAGCCTGCTCACTATCCTACGGGGGGCGACAGAGCCCTGCCCTCCGATTACACTGGGGGCGCGGGGTTAGAATACAGCCCTGAGGGCCGGCAGCTGTCAATTAGTGATAACTGCCGAGAAAGAGACACACACACGCGTGCACACACACACACACACACACCCTTTTGCTCCTTCGTTAATCAGGGGGCCATCACCTAGCAACGGTCCTGAAGAAGTCCTCAATGGGGATGCCTGGTGAGAGGCGCACACAGAAATGACGACGAGGCGGAGTGAGGGATGGAGAGAGAATGATGAGAGATGGAGGGGGGTAGATGGGAAGAGGATAATGAAACCTCTTCAGAGGACGTTTTGACGCGAGACAGCCACTGTCCACGTGTTATTTACACGCCGTCCTACATATCCACAGGTGTTCGCGTAAACCTCCTCTGCTGATGTTAGTTATTGTTTTAATAAACTTTGGATGTTTTTTTCCCCCCTCTCTGTTAATACTGCACATGATGAGGTGCGGTAATATGCATGAGAATTGTCTCAATCAGGGAGGGCTTTTTGAGGGATGAGCACGCAAAAATAGTTTCATTGAAATAAAATGATGGCCTGCTCCTTAATACGTTCACTTCATCAAGCCAACCTCATTGCCTTGTTCCTCCGGGCGAATTCGGTTCTCGCAAACACATTAATATGAGGTGAATATGACTGCTGCATGCCGGAGCCAACCCCCCTCCCGAACACCGACACCACCTCTGTCTGACAGAGTGGCAGCACATAGAGCCATGAACAGGTGATAAATCCTTGTCAGGTTTTATTAAAACCCAGCCAGGCCAAACAGAACACCTCATATTGAGCTGTAATACCCAAGGAGACACTGTATGAGAGAGAGAGGGAGAGCCTTCCTGTTTGGTATGCTCTCCAGCAGTGAACTACTGTCTCCTCTCTGATGTCATTAAAGTGGAGGTGGAGGAGGAATAAACCCCTCCAAGAACACACAGGAACACCCACACACACACACACACACACGCACACACGCACACACACACACACACACACACACACACACACACACACACACACACACACACACACACACACACACACACACACACACACACACACCTCTGCCCCCTGCTGGTTCGCCAAACCAGGGGGCAGGTTGTCATTACTTCCTCCTAAATCCTCACTGCTAGAAGTTAGAGAGGGCGTTGAATTTAAAGCTTGTACAGAAAAGGCAAGGTGAACCTTTAAGTCTCAATTAAAGCGAAAGTCATCCTTTAACAAGGAGATATGCTTGTACGTTTTTGTGAAGCTGACCTGAGTGTATGCATAAAGTGTCCCTGAAAAACTTATTTCCTATTAAAAATGGGAAGCCAGGGCTGCAGAGTGCATGCGACCAAAAATCTGTGTGTGTGTGTCAAACCAGCCCTGTAGCCTCACAACCATAAAATGAACTTGCACTTATATAGGGCTTTTCTAGTCTTCCGACCACTCAAAGCGCTTTACACTACATGTCAGCATTCACCCATTCACACACACATTCACGCACTGATGGCAGAGGCTGCCATGCAAGGTGACAACTTTACTGCTAGTTTTTTCTCTGCTCCGATGATCGCCAAACAGCTGATCTGCTCGTAGCGCATCTCTCTGTCACTCAACCACTCACTCTCCACGCAACCATTACATTATGCTACTCTGATAACAGCATAATATGTAAACATGTGGATACCTGACGGTACCATAGGTAGACTGTTAAGTTCATGATTGATGCATCCAGGGGACGCACCCTATTTTTCCCTGATATGCTACATTGTGAACAACAAATACATGTTGGAATCTGCAGTGGGTTGAATTGGAGCAAATATGATTTAAATAAAGGTTGCTATATCCTGACAGTAACAAGAAAAAAATCACGTGCCTCTGTGTCCTCCGGTGCTCCTAATGGCATCTGCAAGATTTCACAGACCGGAGGAAAACAACCAATCAGAGCTGGAGCCTTGCCATCTCTGAGCAGCTGTCAATCACTCGCAAACTCCGATCAAATGGTCGAACTAGGCAGCGCTGATCAAATATGAATTAATATTCTGTTACTGTAATGCCTATTTCTCGCCTCAAATGTTTTCAGAAACATCTGGTAGTGTAGTGTTTAGCTGTAAAATGAGAAAGTTTGTGACCCGGCAGCCATGTTGAGATCAGTTGAGGAAATACCAAGCACCGCCCACCAGCTGTAGCACAGCCAACAGGAACGCTCTCTCTCTGAAATTACCTGTAATTAGTCAAAGTCTCCCGTCACAGGTTAGATTTTTCAAAGCCTGAAAACAGAGCCATGAGGAGGTGCAGAAGTCTAGTTTTCTCTCAGAACACTTGATTTACAATATGCTGAAAGGTTATTACGGATTTTTTGCCCATTGGTGCCAAAAACTTTCGGAAGCTTTAAGATGAGTATTGGGTGAAGGTAAATTCTAACATTATCATGATTGTCAAATGTCATTTTTGGTGAGAAACTTGAATAAATCCAGTTGTTTGAAGGAGATGTTTTCACAGCAATATAAAATAGATAATAGAGAGAGAATTATGACCTGTTTAAAACTTCCTAACAAAAACCAATATGCAAACAATAGTAAGGGGTGGACGTTGAAGAACATGGGATTTATTGTTTTACTTTTGTCTTTTACCATGGTATCGAATTGGTATTGAGAATTGTGGAATTTCACTGGTATTGGTATTGACAACTAAATTTCTGGTATTGTGACATCCCTAGTGTAGGCCTATGGGAATAAACAAAAAGCTTAACATGTATTATTTCGGCACCAAAATGCGCAGTGAAACATTTTGGGTGCACAAAACTTATGTGCTGGTGCACCTAAAAGAAAAAGTTAGTCTGGAGACCTGGAAGCAGACGTGCACATATGGATACACTCCTCCTCTCTTCCGCACATAAACAATCACATCATAAGAATTACACCATAGAGAACAAACACCTCTGGAGACCAATTTATGTGTTTCTTTAAATATTCTATTTTCTCCTCTCCTCCCCGGGAGGTGTTTTTCACAGTCGACCTCTCAGCGGGTCAACCCGCCGACTGGACAACAATAGAAATCATCACTTTGCTCATTATTTATTTACCTGGCAGAGGAGCACTTTTGAGACAATTAATCAAGTCGGTGAAAGATTTATAAGCAGCTTGACCGGAGCGCTCAGACAGTAAATGGGGCAGGTCGTCAAATACAGGGAGTGATCTGTGCAAACCAATTACTCTGTCATGTCACGACGACCCAAATAACCCGAGCCAGGGGTTGTTGAAAAATATGAGGCTGAAAAGTATGCCTGTGATGCTTGCGGTGTTAGTTCAGCATTAAAGCAGCAGACTGGACTCTGTCATCACTCTGCAGAGACGAACACAATGCTTTTCCTTAAGAACACACATGTACTCGTATATGTCGCCTCATCGAGCCAGACGCATAAAGTCGCACACTCACATAATGAACAATACCTAAACAGTGCTGACAGCACATGTGGCTTCACAACTGAGTGCACACACCGTATGTAAGAGCTTGTGTCATCTCAGCACATTTCAGCAGGACTGTCTGAAAGGAGATAGCCACGCTCCTGTCCTCCCTCCCTTCTCCTTTTTTTTCTCTTTCTCTCTCCTTCTCCCTCCTCTGTGTCTTTGTCCTTGATGACCAAGCTGTTGGGTGGTCCGCCTGACCGCGCTGACCCTTTGCGCTTGGGCTGACGTAAATTTGCTAATGGTTAGCATCTTGCTCCTCCTGTGACAGGTCCTCTCTACGCTCAGCTGATGTGAGCCGGTGCTCCTGCAGAGGTAGAGTGGTCTGATGGGAGCTGGTGTGTGTGTGTGTAAGAGGATGGGGGGTATTTGTTGGGAATATCTCTGTACTTCCAGTGCTGCCTGAAGACTAGTAGTAGGCCCAAGTGTAGAAACGCAGGTTCAACAGCAGTGCAGCACACACAGTACAGCTGCTGCTCTGAGCCTCTGACACACATATCAGTTCTACTGTAATACAGTCTGTGTGTTTGTGAGTAGTAACATGTATGACCACTTTTTTGCCAGCAAGGTCAGAGAGCAAAGGCTGGCTTCTTGCCAGATGCAAACCTCGGGCGCCGACCTCAGTTGGATCAAACCGGCAACTTTTGCTTTGTTTTTTCCTCTCAAAAAAAGTTAAAAAACCTTACACAAATGTTCAACTGACTGAAACACAAGAAATTCATCAGGCTTTGATTTCTGTTCGTGGCATCAGACAAAACGTTTTCAATTAATGGTGACCTTTTCTATTAGAAACTGCAATATTTGGCAACTTAACCTCAGCACAGGCTGTTCTCATACACCGTTCGTAGCTATACCTACGAAAAGTAATGTGCTGTAATTCATATATCCAACAAAATCAATTTGTGTGTAATCCACATAACTGTGAACCATGAAGAATAATGGGCGACAAACGCTGCGTAGGGAGGAGGTCGGGGTGGATGGGTGAGTCAAAAACAACACGTTCTCATCCGAACTCGTCACATACAGCCGCTTTGTCACGCCCCTTGGCGTCACTTTATTTTCAGCATCAAGACCACTGTAGGTACCTTTGGTGTCACTGGATTAAGCAACAAATCCACTACAGTTAGGTTTAGGAAAGAACTACATGGTTGAGTTTAAAACTACTACGTTTGTACAGTGAAAATGACACTGAACGTTGTGAACATGAAACACGAACCAGCAGCTGATTGTAACGTGACGCACGGGACATGAACAGCGACCTCCTAGATGAAAGCCTTATGTTTGTTGGACCCATCCATCTGTGTCTTTTCACTCTTAAAACTACGTCGGCACACTCCCGGCGCACTTTACCGGAGCGTTTACTGTTGCCACGCATGGGTTTACATTATAGTTAACGGAACGCCTGGTACGTTTCATACTGACTGTAAAGGGTGCCTTGTGCGGTTGTACCGAACGCAGACAGCAGTGATAAAGCCCGGGTATTTAACACCCTGGGAATGAGAACGGGCTGGTCAAAAAACACTGGACTGTCACCCAGGAGAACGGTGTTCATACCCCGTGTGAAACCAGAGGTCAATGTTGATTTGTCACGTAACTTCCGTACTTAAGTTACGCCACTTTCGATGTTATTTTAACCCAAACCACGATCTTTTCCAAAACTAAGTAGTGTTGTTGCCTAAACCTAACCAAGTCAGTCTTTTCCTAAACCTAACTAAATAGTTTTGTTGTTTCCTGTGAAGACGTTAATTTATTTTGAAAAGACAGGAGCGGAAACTGACACGTGTTGCTGGACATTCGTAGGAAAATACACGGAAAATGAGCCCTAAAGCCCTGTGTGGCTCGATATCATGAGGTGCAGGGGCTATAACTTTACTTCTGTTTATTTTAGTTCATTATATGATAGATGATAATAGAGAAAATTGGAAATCTTTTGTGCTGAAGACCTGGAGTGAGCCATAAGCACTTGTTAGTGGAAAGCATAACCTGGCACGCAGTGCAACTGTAGTAAATCAGCTATTACTGTGATTCAATAGATTGTGAGACAGCCAGTACTTCTAGACTTTCTTTCAGTGAGGGATTTATTCTGTGCATTGGCATCCAACATTTACAGATGTTTGCAGATAAGATGATAAGTTTGAAAACCATATATGGGGGGTTATACAACTTGCAAAAAAAAGAAGAAGCAGAAAGCATTTTTTCATTATACTTAACAAGAACGTGTCGAGCTACATGCAGTTCTCGCATAATTACCATTTTATCTCCTGCTCCCATGGTAAACACATGTAAATCCAAGGCTATAAAGAGATTGTTACCCTGTCCTATTATCGTTACACTGTAGCTCTCGCAGCTGGAAGGTCTTAGGAAATCTTGGCATAACTACGTTGGACGGTGTTCGCTTTCAGTTGCGAAAACTGTTTTGCTGTCCACCTAAAAATAACAGAGAGACAAAAAGACAGAGAGAGAGAGAGAGAGAGAGAGAGAGAGAGGACGGGAATTGATTCTCCATTCCTCGCTGTAATTCAGTCATCCATTTACTGTAAATACACAGCTGGAAAGAGGCAAAGCGCCGGGCCAACCGTGATGTTTGGACTGCCAAATTAAAAAGGAATCTTACAGCATGGTTCCTATATGACACGCAAGAGAGTCTGCATGGTTCCCCTCTCAATCGTATACTTCCCCCCTCTCTTTATAAACATTGCAATCAGCGCATCTCTCAGTCTTGCCACGGCTAACCCTGCAAACCAAAAACAGATCACGTAAAAGTATGTTTTACAGCCGGGGGTTCAAGGAGAGAAGCGCAGGGGGATGCGGCTGAGCCTGCTGCTGCTTTTTTTACGACAGAGAAAGTGAGCGGTGGGGAGGGAAAGAGCTACCAGAGACCCTGAGACGGGTCAGGGTTGAAGTGCACCGCGCTAACAGCGGCTGCCTGTAAACAGAGAACACACCTGCCACTCGGCAAGTGTGTGCCTGCTGAGGAGAGGTTAGCGCTGTGGTGTCTCGCGGCCCTGTTTATACTGTAACCAAGCAGAAAGAAGGGGGTCTTCAAAGACAACCTGACTCTCTGTAATCACTCCTGTTTGGGCTTTGATCTCAGGGAGGGAAGAGAGGGAAATAATTACACGTTTCTGGGTGCCCTTTTACAACGAATGAAAGGCGATGTTAGATTCGAATCGTATGGTAATGGGAGGTTGTCTGTGCGAATGTGATGGGGAGGTGTTGAATGCTACTTGAGGGAAATAAAACAAGACCCGCCGAGACATTTTGTTCTACCAGCCCTGAGAGCTTCTGGCAACCTGCCTCGTGCTGCCTCCACACAACACAGAGAAGGGGTCAGGATACGGCGTTGGGGCTGACACTATCTGAGACGGGAGGACGCACCGACCGACTGACTGACTGTCTGACTGACTGACCACTCTGCATTTCAAAGTGCCTCCACTTATTTGTGCCGTGGCCCGCTTGGAAAAAATGCTTTTATTTGTTGCCGGGCCCTTTCATGAGCGTCTCCCTATGATCTATGTGATAACGGAGCAGACGGAGAACGGTATTAGGATTCAGACATTTTTATTTTCCTTTCATCTTCTATCAGTATGAAAGCCCAAGACATCAAGTAGTCTGGGGCCTTGAAAGAGATGTCCTTATTTTGACAAATCTGAGCACATCTTCAAGAGGTCTAGACAGCGAAATGTAGAAAAGGTAAAATGTCGGGGACAGTGAGAATTGGACTCGCATTAAGCTGAAGAAAACACAGTGAAGTCTTATTAATGCGGTCAATTTTTCATCACGGCGATACCTCGGGCTTGATAAAGCGTCTCTTTCCATATTGAGCTTTGAGTATATGCTTCATAATAGATGAAAAGTGATTGAATGTTCTCGTCCGAAACCCAGCTTGCCTTGACTCTTATGCAATTACGAGCTGGATGTGAGGACGCGTAATCAATTGAGAAATCCATGACAGTTCCTCCATTCGGAACACATGGGGAGACAGCCAGTCATCCTTCACGTGCCCTTTGTGACTGATGCATCTACTTCCCATCTACAACATGTATGACCGTACTGCGCGCACACACAACATTGGATCGTGCATTATGTATTGGGGTTGTCTAAACATGATGATGGTGAAGCCAGCAATAAGTATCAGTCATCCTGCCGCGACTACCAGCTTCCGTTTTGAGTGATTGGGCTTTGAGAGGGCTGAGTCTGAGTGCTCGACTGAGTCTCCACTGTGACTGCCTCTGCAGGCTGTGACCCCACAAATAGAGGTGACCTCACTCAGCTATTCTCCATAGTGTTCTGTTTGACTGCTAAAAGCATTTAGGAAAAAAACAACACGTTTTTTTCTCAGCATTTTTCCTATTTCCTGACAAGCGGCCTCTGGTGGACGTTCAAATAATGACTGTCCTCTTTGAAAGTTTCTCACTTTGACATTAAAGACTGCCTGCACCCGTTTCAACAGACAGTGTTGGTTTCTTTTAAGCACAAACTTTAACTGCCTAAACTTAAAAGTGTATTCCATCGATTTAGCATGGAACCATGATGTCTTGTTAACTATTTCTGCACATATTAAAGGTGCTACATACGGAATCAGGAGCATTTCTGTTGCCTCTGCATGGCTCTCAATATGGTGATGGCTGAGCCGACCAAGCCCCCAGGAAGAGCGCTGGGCTTTGAAGCAAATTTTTGTAGTGGCCAAACCGTGGAATTACAACTTCCGAGTCGGTCCCATTGGGGAAGATTTTTTTTTTTGAGGTAAATCAACTTCCCAGAATGAACACTTGAATAGTCCTTATTTACATCATAAGGTCCTAAAAGTTGAAAAATGCACTAATAGCTGAATCCAGGGTTATTTATATTATTTCCCTTCCTCCATTCATGTGAATGAGCCTCAGACTGAGGGTGGACCGAGGGCTCGGAGGCGGGGTTAAAAGAAACGCTACTGCGCCTGCTCTATGGGCCAAATAGAAGGGAAGATCACCGGAAGATCCGGGTGCTTTTATCTCTCGGCAGTCAAGCAATTTTGGCTTCATGAGCAACTTTCATAAGAATGAATGGGAGCCCGCCTCCAACACTGTATCCAGTTCTCTTAATACATCCGTGGTGCCGGCGGGTCGTAAAATGTGCTAACAGAGCTAACAGTGTTAACCTGAGGGGGAACCGGCGGGTGGCTGCTACGCTTCCGCAACTGCGCTGTTGAACGGGACGGTGTTATCTGCTGTAACCGCTGTATGAGAGCAGTGCAGAGGGGCAGCCGTGAGCTAGCCAGTGGGCATGCTCATCTGCACTAAAATGCCAATAAAGCTCTGATTACAACACACACAGAGGGAGAGCAACTTCATTCTCTGCTCAGGTAGACATTACTCCTTTCAATCTTTACATAGCAAATAAGTTGTTTGCTGCTATATTAATGCTCTGGATATCACATAGAGCACCTTTAAATACAGAGTTGTAGATGTTTAAAGGCCCTTTTGATGGGCTGATCGATAAAAGCAAAGTAACCAGTCACTAATTACTTGGGAAAAGCAATATATTTACTTTTTAATGAGTAATATCTAGTGAGTATTTGATTAAATTTTTCAAGAAACTTGTACAATACTGGTAATTAGTGCTGGTAGTCGACTTTTGGACAGAGCAGGTTTAACTGTTTCATCCCTGTGTCCAGTCTTTATGCTATGCTAAACTAACCGGCTGCTGGCTATAGCTTTATATTTACTGTACAGATGGGGAAAAAAGGATCAAAACTGATGCAGAACAACCAGAGATATCTTCATCCTTGTCAAAATCCGACCCCTACATTACCTGCAAATCTTAAAACTAGAGGTGGTGGATGAAAAAAACTATTTTCATAATAATAGCTCATCCCTTTTTGGAAGGCAATGACAAACGACCTACAGTATCTTGATGCTCAGGTAAAGTGGAGATGTCTATTTCCAGTAAAAACAAAGAGTGTAAACATAATGTCTTCTGGTGATACATGCCAGCCCAGCAGTGTCATTCTTACCACGTCCTGTGTAATACAGAGACGACACATTACTGTATGTAAGGTAGATCAGCACCTGCGGGAATGTTTGCTGCTGAGCTCTGCCGCTGTCACGCCTGTGATTGGACAGAGCGGGGATGGAGAGACGGAGGAGAGGAGCCGAAGGGAGGGGGAAATAGATGCAGATAAAAGAAAAGGCAGTGACAGATTCAGGAGAGAGGTGGCGAGGGAGGCGTGGAGAGATGGAAGCAGGGAGAGAAACAGAGGCAGGGAACCCAGCAGGTGTTCCCAGCACGTCTGCCTCCTTTCGCTGCAGGTTCTCAGCCTCAGCCAGGGGAGCGGCGACACGGCATGACTGAAAGAGCCAGTAACCAATCTGTTACTGCGGGGCAGAACAGGTCGCAACATTGCTAAAATCAGGTCTTCTTTACCCATGGCTGATGCAGAGATCCTAATTCACACCTTTGTAAAAAGTAAATTTGACCATATTACACCAGTTTTCCAGTTCTCCATTCCTCTGGAATAACCTCCCTATGGACATCAGACAGTCTGATTCTGTGGAGGCCTTTAAATCCAAACTCAAACCCATCTTTTTGCCCCAACTTTCAATTAGTTAGCTAGTTATTCTTTTATTATTCGGCTGGTGGGGCTTATTGGCATGGGAAACATACGTTTACATTTCCAAAGCAACTGTGAAGTAAAAACAAAAATCTGGTCCTCTCTCCAGGTTCCATGGTGGAGAGGAGGTCGTGTTGCTAGGGCTCTATCTGTTTGGCAACACCTGGAAGCTGCTTGACATCCTCCTAGATCCATCTTCTCATATTATGTTCACATTATGTGTCAATTTTTGTCATATGGATTGTCTATGTTGTATTTTCATTGTGTTGTTACTCTGTACACACGACATCTATTGCACGTCTGTCCGTCTTGGAGGAGGGATCCCTCCTCTGTTGCTCTTTCTGAGGTTTCTCCCGATTTCTTCCCTGTTAAAAGTGTTTTTTGGGGGGAGGTTTTCCTTATTCGATGAGAGGGTCGTACTGTAAAGTACAGATTGTAAAGACCCCTGAGACATATTTGTGATTTTGGGCTATACAAATAAAATTGACTTGACTTGCCTGAGCCACATCCAACTACCTTCTTTTTGTAAAACTGAGAGATGTGGAATGAATGAAAATAAAACCTCTCCACCAACACCAGTCTAATCAGCACTACACAGCTGGGAAAAGAGGTTTCAAAATTCATTAGATGGCAAAATGCCATTCACGATGAGGATAAGGACATTTATATAATTTGATTGAGCAGCATTCCAGGTATACTGACTGATGGCAGCCAGGCCTGCTGTTCTCCTCCGTAAACCTAATCCTGTTCCTGTGTCAGTTGCTGTGTTTTTATTGTGTCTGACACCAGGTGGATTATGTCGGTTAATTCACAATGAATCAAACAAAAGCTAATACTAATCCAGCGCGAGGCTTCGGTGTGATGTCTGACGCTCCGGATTAATTCGCAACATTCCCCAACCAGCCTAATCCGTAACGAACCAGACGGGATGGTATCCTAACTGACAGTTTCTGCCTCGTTATGGCGGGGTGATATGCTTCACCTACCCCTTCCCTCGGAAAATCCATTCTGATGAGCGAGACAAAGGGGAAGCCATTACAGAAAGAATAAACTGGGTAAAAACTTTCCCAACAGCTTTTCTTCGGCAGCCATTAAGCCCGTCTCCAAGCCTTTTGGAGTGTGTTCTGCTCCTCTTAAGGTTTAGGTTTTGACATTTTGAAATCAATAGGAGGCAGAGAATTTTTTTTTTTTTTTTACAGTTTTCGTGAAGCCTGGGTGAAAACACTTCAATCAGGCCTGCAGAGGACCTGACACAGGAGACGGGGGGATCGATCCATAATGAGTGGAGCCCTACCTGGGGTTCCACTCAAGGCTCGTCTCTTCTCAGCTACCTCAAATCCAGCAAATCCACCATCCATCCCCACTACATTCACTGATTACATCAACTCGCTAAAGTAGATTCTGTACAAAAAAAATAAATCCCTGTGGAGATATTGTTCAAGCTGATTTTGTGCTTTGTTAAAAAGAGTTTTGCTTTCAGAACTACAGCGATATATTTGCAATTTATAGAAAGTGCAGTTACCGACCACAGACTGAATGGTAACTAAATAAGAGGGTGAAAACTGTCAGGAAAAGCAGGTTTTGCTGCTGCAATTCTTGTGAAAGTGGGAAAAACTGTTTAAGGACCAGTGTATAACATTTAAGGCCATCTATTGGCAGAAATGGAATATAATATTTATAAGTATGTTTTTCTATAGTGTATAATCACTTGATAATAAGAATTGTTGTGTTTTTGTTACCTTAGATGACCAGTTTATATCTACATAGTCCTCTCCATGGAGTCTGTTAACTTGTCTTGCTTAGGCCAGGGTCGATAACGTTACTCGCTCCCGTCGCCGCCGCTCTCTCGCTCATGCTTCATCACTCATTTCCCTCGTACACACACTCTCTATGCACTGGCTCTGCTCCAACTGGCTCTAGAGAGGGCCATTTGCGTTTTTGCGTCGGCCACCGTAGCTCTCCAACTCGCTTCGCACACAGGAGAAGCTTCAGTTGGTTGCAATCGTTCTGGATGGCGCTGTCAGTCAGGACGGCGTTATCTGCAACCGCTGTTAGAGAGCAATGCAAAGCAGCGGCCATGAGCTAGTCACACAAATGGCCCTCTCTAGAGCCATCTGGAGCAGAGCCAGTGCGTAGAGTGTGTGTGTATGTGGGAAGAGAGTGGGAAAGCAAGAGAGAGAGAGCGACGGTGAAGGGAGCAATTAACGTTATCGACTCCGACCCAACCAGAAAAAGTTAACAGAGTTTGGTTTGTCCGTTCTAGACTACTTTAGAAACATGGCGGACTCCGTGAAGAG
The DNA here is from genome assembly GCF_043250625.1 of Sebastes fasciatus. Lineage (NCBI taxonomy): Eukaryota > Metazoa > Chordata > Actinopteri > Perciformes > Sebastidae > Sebastes > Sebastes fasciatus. Next base: position 12,300,978 of record NC_133809.1, read on the forward strand.
GACACGCTCCCTATGTAGATATAAACGGCTCATTCTAAGGTAACGAAAACACAATGATTCTTATTATCAGGTGATTATACACTAAAAAAAACATACTTATTAATATTATATTCCATTTCTGCCAATAGATCCCCCTAAATGGTCCTTTAAAATGCTGAAATGCTTCGAAAATAACTGACACGAATAAACCATAAAACTGTTTGCCCACTCTTAAGTGAGATCTGAAGTAATTTTCTTCAAATTAGGTTTACAGGCTATTGCGCTGACCTCCTATCTTTGCCCTCGTCGCCACTGTTCCAGAAATGTATTGGCCATTTCAAAAGATGCTATTGTATCATCAAGCCTTGCTAGTTAATTAGGCATCCAGTCGGCCTTCCTCCATTGAATACACAGTCCCTCTGGGCCCCACAGCTGCTCCTACTATGGAGGTTAAGTGCTAAAACATGTTCCCCCCTTACTACATGACTCACAGAGGTATAGCACCAATGGATTTCCAGTTACCTTACAGCGCTCCCTCTGCGTTCGTCAACTAAAAGGGAAAGCCGAAAGAGGTGATGATCTGATAACATATTTCATGAGTTTTTTTTTTTTTAAAACCAGGGGGAGATGTGGGAGGAATAACGCTAGTGTAGATTTAACCAATTTCATTTGCACTGGAAAGTGTTTCACAGTAAATCCTTGATGGATAGAAGTATCTCTCCTGCCTGCCGACTTCAAACAGCATGACCTGATAACAGCCCGTTCACCTCAGACTCCCTCTATCTCCAGGAATTCATGTGATGTCACCAACACCATACTGACTCATTCGCCTTAAAAATATGATTTACGCACACAGGCAGATATGTGTCAGCATTTTGGAATGGCTTAGCCTCTCCGTCACATTAAAATAATCACTGACCCAGCAGTAAAAGTCATCGAGATACTAACAACGACTCCCAAATACAGCACAGAAAAAGGCATTTTTTTGTAAAGAAGTAAAAGCTGTCAGTATTCCACTATGAGGCATTAAAACGCTACGTAGCATTTAAGCGCCTAGTAAATCTGCAGTGTAATATAGTGATGTGAGGCTTCCTCAACAGCTGTGTCACGTGTTTGTGTGAACCTCTCAGCGGATTTGTTATATGGCGAGCCGGTAAAGCGGTCCAATGTGAAAACCATCCTCCCAAAGTCAGAGAAATGCGACGTGGGATCGACGCTGATAATAAATAGCCGGCGATAACTGGGGGAGGAACCCATCATGCGGTGGCGAGATGGGTCCGCGCGAGGACGAAGCAGCCATAAAAGCCTGAATGAAGAGATGTAAAACAATAAGGCCAGAGAGGATGGGAGGAAAGGAAGGTGGTGGGTGGAGGGTAGGAGGGGAAGGGGTGACGACCCCGGCGAGTGAGCAGAATGTAGAGATGGACGAATGAGAGGAGAAGAGGAGGCGGAGGAAAGAGAGAGGGTGAGTCAGCCATGTCTGCACTCCATCAAAAACTGTGTCAGTCATTCACCACCGCCGTCCAACCCCACCCCAACCTACCCTATGCCCCCCTCCCCTCGCTCCACTCTCTCTTCAAGTCGCACATTAATTCCACTTCTTTTAACCGCCAGCCAGGGGTGTCCTCGACTGAATGTCAATCCTCTGTTCAGGGTGACAGGAGAGTGAACGAGGGAGGAGAGAGAGCGAGGGCAGGCAGGCAGGCAGGCACGGAGGGGGGAGGAAAGGGAAGGGAGGGTGAAAACTGCTTGGCTTGCTCAGAGGCCTTCTTTATCTGAAGGTCTTACCCAACATGACCCGCTCCTTTCCATTTTAATTACACTCTTTTTAATATTACTCCTGTCTCTCCGACTGGCATTTAGAGACATTTGATAAGATACGGCGCTGTATCATGGTGTTTGACAGTCGGTGGAGACGTCTGACGCTCAGACATCCTGACACAGACAGACAGACAGACAGCAGGTGACAAGTGCACAGACTGACAGTGTCGCCAAAACCGATGGAAGGTGGAGGTGATCAAGTTGGCACGCCGACGCCGACATGAATTATGGGAGTTATTCCCCGCGCTGCGAATTCAAATGAATCAATGCCAACCTCGTTCAAACCCAAATCAGATCTGGACTGAAATTTATGTCCCGGCAGGTTCTCACTGAGGGCGATGATTTTATTTATTTATCTCCTAACCTACCCACAACAACCCGGAGGAATCAGGTCACTGTTTATACATGTAAGTAAGTGTGTGTGAATGTGCGCACACGTCTCGCCATCACCTCACACGGGAGGGAGTCCTGATAAATAGAACACAAGCGGAGTATATCTGGTCAACATGGCATGCGTGAAAAATAATTACACTTAGGCTGACACCAAGGTCGACAGGCTCCAACAGCTGCCCAATCGTTGCTGGCTATTTTTCCTTCTCCTGTCTGGACTTGGCTGAGTATAAAAAAACACATCACGCAGAGTGTTTTTCATGTTGTCATATGATAGCACATGAAGGCCTCATTCAGTATCAAGAAAACGCTAAAGCAACTGCGCGCTCCCTGGTGAGCGAGGCTCCTATTTGTTGTTAGAGATAGTATAGTGATAGATTGAGAGTGTAATGAAAGCTGGGAATTCATTACTGGACTGCGGGTATGTTTGCAACCATCTGGTTTACTCACCTTTTTAAATTTGCTCTCAGACTTGAAGCATCAAGAGTTCTTCTGCAAAAAGTTTTTACGCTTAGGTGAAAAAGTTTGCATATTGAACGAGAGAAGATGCTGAAGGCTGTTGAAAACGGGTTTTTCAACACACATGCCTGCCTTTACTCCACTAGAAAGCCAACAAATAAAGAATAGAACAAGAGGTGTCGGGGCTGTATGTAATCACAACATCTCCACTTAGGTACATGTGGATCAGAAGAAACAACTTCATTTATTTAAAGGGGACATACCATGACAAACTGACTTTTTCGGTGCTTGATCACACACATTTGGGTATCTGGAGTGTCTACCAACCCACAAACTGTGAAATACAAACTGTGGCTCCCCTTCCTAAAGCGGCAATGCCCTAATTATGCCTAACTTTAAGCCTTAATATAAATCAAATGGGCAAGTTATATAAATTTCACCCCCCGTACAGTTGTTATGAACGGAGAAATTAGCTATAGAGACCAAAATCGTTTTTTGTACGAGGCTGTAAACATGTTTATTTCTGCTATAAAGTTGGACATTTTAACATGGGGGTCTACGGGGAATGACTCACATCTGGAGCCAGCCTCAAGTGGCCATTCGAAGAACTGCAGTTTTTTGGCACTTCAGCGTTGACATTATTTCTCAGCACCATATTGGGAGGGGGTCTTAAAGATACAGTAGTAAAACGGAGCGTTTCAGACAGAGGGTGAATACAGGTATATTCAGACAGACAGTATGAGAAAGAAGTATGAACCTGGAAATGAGCATGATATGTCCCCTTTAAAAAACACAAATTTGGCCAACTTGGAGTTACTGGTGCTCAAATAATTATGTAATCTTGTCAGATCCTCGGTAATAGACATGAGCTGATTGAGCTTTTATTTTGAAAATATCAGAAATTCGCTTTAAACATTTTTTGGGAAAATAAAAAAAATAAAAAAATAAATGTTGTATTGGGTTACAATCTGTATTTCAAGAGTAAAGGTACAATCTGCTATTCATTAGACAACGCTCAATGCCACTCAAGCTTTCACCAGTAGACCCATTTTCACCATCTACAAACTTTCACTCATCCTCTCGGCCGAGCTCGCTGACACAAATGGCTTGCTGCTGACATGTAAGAGAAAGAGAGAGAGAGAGAGAGAGAGACTACCTCCATCTTTGGATATTTGTTACGAGGTGGAAGAATCAGGAGAGAAATTCTGTTTAAAAAAAAAAAAAAGTGGTCCCTAAACACTCGGCTCACTGTGCCGTGGCCCCACACTTCCAGCAGCCCACAGCGAACTCTCCCCTAAGAGTGAGAAATGGGCATGGGGAGATGGGAGGCAGTCCTGGGTGAAATTCAAGGCCAAAGCACTCATGTCTCCTCCATCTACCACCTCCCACCTCGGGCGCAACACATTACCTCTCTCCTGGATATAATCACACCCAGCGAGGAGCGAGGAGGTTTGGCCGCGTCGTGTATACGAGTGAGTGAGGGTGTGTTTCTATTTATGTGTAGTGTGTGTTAGCATATCTGCATGTCTGTATTGGAGGGTATGTGAGCAGTTGGTGTGTGTGGGTGTGTTTTTCTGTGTGTACTGTATGTGGAAACGCACTGGGAATTACACCCAGGCTCCACGTGTCCCCTCATAAGAGTCCCCTCTCCAGCTTCTTCTCTTTTATTAGCACGTCCTTCTTTTTCATTAACTGAAAAGGTTACTTGTGCATTTGTAATACCCCACATGAATCGCCTGTATACCCCTCCTGCACATGGTTGAGGTAAAGCCCCAAACCTTTCCTAGTAACCACCCCTCCTCCTTGGTCTCCTTTAGCTGCAAGAGGACATTTCAATGGCATTGTCCTCCCCTCTGCCTCCCAAACACAGGTAGGGAAATATCACCCAGGGAATAAATAACTCGGCCAGGTTAATTATTTGGCAGACGCGTCCGCAGATTAATAACAGAATAAAAATGCAGCGGTGGACGGAGGTGCTCTGAGAGGTGTGTGTGTGTGTGGGGGGAGAGGTTAGCGGAGGAGGAGGAATGATGGGCAATTGAGCGGAGTTATTGGAGAGCAACAGTGCATGTGCTGGCTTCAGATAGATGTAGGGAGCTGGGTCTAGCCCCAAGGCTGTGAATATGCTGTCTGGGAGGAAAGAGATTAACTAAGGCAGCTCGGTGACATCATGCCTGCAGAGACAGTTATGAGCAGTATCCATCACAAGCATCGTCTGCAAGGAATGGAAGAAGAGGGGGGAAAAAAAGCAGAATTATATCTCGAAATGATGTATAAAAAATAAAATATGCAAGGGGAATAGCAGGGAGTGTACATTTGAATGGGAGGTACTTGTTCATCTCGGTATTATAATTGTGGGCGCACACTTCTTCTTCTTCGTCGTCATTCAGTTTTTTTCTTCAGCAAATGAAATCTGTGTTCAGATGCATGCAAATCAGCTAACTAAAGTAAAATCAGCTAACTCCGTACACTATACGGATTACGCCTCCTAGTGTTCAACGCGAGAAAATGCATCTCTTCACGGATGGATAGAAACACCACCGCTGATATGGGAAGTTACTGTTTTTATATCTATTTGTTACTGTCTGTTTTTCGCCATCCAGTCTAGACGAGTCACATTTATATTTTTCCTAGGTGAAAAGTTTGTATTTAGCTAACATTGGTGGCATGTTAGCTGTGTAACATAGAGTGCGTATAGTGGTTCATATGTCTGAATATACTGTCAAACTTTTCACTTAGAAAAATATTTATAAATAGAACTGTATTACAATCATCAAAAAAAAAATATATATATTTTTTTTTTAAACCCAGAAGGTTTCGCAAACACATCGGAGATCGCTGAGGTTCTAATAGAGTACTAAAGGAATGAGTCCTAAAGCCCTGAAATTAGTTTTTGCACTTCCGGTTCCCTCGTCCAGAAGTCAATGGGTTTTTAGTTGGATGCCTGAAATAAGGTCTGTGGTTAACACAAGCTGAAGAGATTTAAACGTTTTGTTCTACGACATAAAATACGTCAGTAATTATTCCACTCGTGAATTTTGAAGCCTTTATGTTTCTTAAAAAAGGCGGTTGCTAACAAGTGGCTGAATGAGACTACTAAACGCCATCACGCCGACTCGTCCGTCTTTAAAGCCTCGTTGTGAATACTCGCATTTATGCGACCGTGGTGTAGTTTGTTTAGAGCCTAACGTTAGCTTTTTACTTCGGGCGATGCACTTACACTTCACAAATCATAAAAGTGCTGTTCATTTGTGACGATTTTCTTGCTGAACACAACGTGTAAGTATCATAAACGTGTGTTTGCCACAGAGCTTATTTTCTGTAATAATCCAAAATCCAATGGAAAAATCACATTGGCTTTTTGCAGACCACTCTACATTGTTTGGCCTACAAAAATACATCATCCCTGGAGCAGTCTATAGGAGTGACTGAACTTCCGGTTGATTCACATATGTACACAGAGCTATGTGGAAACGAGGCGTTAAGTGTGTGATTGTGATGTTACTTTTCTACATCAGAAGTTACAACCTTTCCTGGAATCCGTAAAAAACAACAACAAAGTAAATCAATGCAGAGATAAGACCTTTGACAAATCTAGCAGGAGTGTTGATCAGTTCAATAAAATGAGAAGCAACCCCATGTGGAGTTATTATCATCACAAATGCACAAACAACCCAAATGCCCTTAATCTAGTCCAGGGGTAAAGCCTGTATTGACCTAGTGGTGCTCTCTCTGTGTGTGTGTGTGTGTGTGTGTGTGTGTGTGTGTGTGTGTCTCAGTGTCTGACCTAGTCTGCTTGGTGCAGTGACAGAATCCCTAAACCCTGTTCACCTGAGGAGGGCAGACTGGGGTAATTTTCCTCTCTTTGAAGACAGAAAGAGAGAGAGGTTTCCTATGGTCCCTGTTTCTTTTTCCAACTGAGCAAATCTCCATTTATATTACACAGCAGGCCTTGTTATTGCCCATTTGTGTTCATGTGACTAGTGAGATTTCTTATTTAGATATAACAGAAACGCTCTTTGTTAATGCTTCCTTATATTAAAGCACACCAGGACATCACATAGTGTTATAAGTAAGGCTGTCAATCAATTCAAATATTGAATCGCGATTAATCACATGATTGTCCATAGTTGATGGTAATTTATCGCAAATTATGGAAATAAACAAACATTTTTTATCTGTTCAAAATGTACCTTAAAGGGAGATTTGTCAAGTATTTAATACGGTTATCAACATGGGAGTGGACAAATATGCTGCTTTATGCAAATGTATGTATATATTTATATTGGAAATCAATTAACAACACAAAACAATGACACATATTGTCCAGAAACCCTCACAGGTACTGCATTTATCATAAAAAAATATGATATATAAGTCATAACATGGTAAACTGCAGCCCAACAGGCAACAACAGCTGTCAGTGTGTCAGTGTGCTGACTTGACTATGACTTGCCCCAATCTGCATGTGATTATCATAAAGTGGGCCTGTCTGTAAAGGGGAGAATCGTGGGTACCCATAGAACCCATTTTCATTCACACATCTTGAAGTCAGAGGTCAAGGGACCCCTTTGAAAATGGCAATGACAGTTTTAGCGCAAGTTCGGAGCGTTATTTAACCTCCTTTGCTACAAGCTAGTCTGACATGGTACCAAATGATTCCTCAGGTTTTCTAGTTTCATATGATGCCAGTATCTTCACTCTAGCTCTAAAACTGAGCCCGCTTCAACCTCCGAAATATCGATTGAGTTAAAGAAATATGTGGCGTTAAAACAAATTCATATTACGCGTTATGGCGTTTACTTTGACAGCCCTAGTTATAAGTGATATGTTATATACTTTTTAAAGGTGCTATTGATAACATTGATAACATTCAGCCACTAGATGTCACATTCTCCCTCCCCCATTCCATTGCATTTACTTCACAACAAGTCGTTGCCGGCACTTATCGTCAATTTCAGCCATTAATCCATTTTTTCCACACTAACTGACGGCCCAGAGATACCATGTGATACCAACGTTGTTATACTGTTGGCTCACAAGTCTTGTTAGAAGTGGGAACCAAACATCAGATATCTTCCACAGAGATAAACAAAGCATTCATTTTGGGACCGCCAAAATAAAAAAAATGATTTATTCACAATCATAATATTTTTCGGGAAAAGACATATTATTATTCAGCACATTTCTAAAGGCTCTATGGATGTAATATTTTTTTCACAAATATTTTTCTATGTAAAATGTTATCACTAAGACCTTTAAATTACTTTTTTTATGTTTTATTTATTCACATTTGATTCAAGGGTATAATCCATGTGTTTGCCAAACAGAGCAGGAAAGCAGGGAGAGCTCATTTAACTCGACTGACTGCTGCGCTGCTGCCACTATTGATTAGTAGCTCCATATCAGGTCTTGCATTTTGCAAGCCAAACTCTGTTTTCCAAGAGGCAAAGAGATGAGAAGGGAGAAGCAATAAAGATAAAAAAGACAGATTGAGTGTGAGAAAGAGAGGCACACAGAGAGAAATCATAGAGTCCACGGAGGCCACAGACCCTGGTCATTTTCCTGCACCGGGCCCTTTGACTGTCCCTTCCCCCATCCATCCATCTATCTGCCCTCCACCCACTCAGCTCCCCTCTCACCCCTCTCACCCTGCAGGGCAGGCCCTGCCTTCCATCTGTTGTCTGTCCCAGCTAGGAGCAGCCCCGTTCCCCCTCCACTCGCATTTACAATTCAATTAAAAGCAACAAGCCCCTTCTTCCTCCTCCCTCTCCTCTTCCTCATCTCTTTTTTTTTTCTAGCTGTGCCTCGATGAGCACAGCAGAAAGGCCTATACTACCCCATGTAGGGATGCAGTCATGACACACACTTTACCAAGCCCACAGATGACGCAAACACACACTGACATGTAAATACACACAGAGTGTGTGCAAAAGGAGAGGGACGCAAGGAGATGAACACACTCACGCACACAATGATGCTTTTTTCATTTTGACGTAGTGAATAGAAAACAGGGTTGGTGGGACTAAGCCCGGGAACAATACGACCGAAGAAAGTGGGTCACACTTTGCATTAGAATAACGTATGTAACGATGATGTAACAGCCCAACAACAACTGAAAAAAAACAGGTTTATATGATGAATTAGTGTGATTACAAGACTTTTAAACATTGCTTAAATACAGAAAAGTCCTATGGCATGTGTCACTACTCATCTGCTCACCTAGTGCGGTTTGTATAGAGTTAATGGCTCTGCTCCAGAAAGTTTCTACAGAGGAATAACGACGCTCCCCCTGTCAACACAGTTTATCAACTCTTTACAATTAACACGGCTTCTCTAAACTGTTTTTGTTAATCATCTCTTATGATATAATCTATGAGCAAAAAAATTCTGAAGGCTCGGGAGTCTAAATCAAACCCCTCATAAATTCCTCTCTCTGTCTCTCGCTGCTGTAATGTGAAAGCAATATCCACAGGCATCCCTTCTCTTTGGAAAAAAAAAAGAGGGGAAAAAATGAGAGTCTTTAATATTTAATTACGGTGGTGCCAACATGCAACTTTTATCACTTTCTTGTGTCATTTGCATCTCGGGCGAGCCCAGAAGATATACACAAAGAGAGAGAGAGAGAGACTACGGAGTCTGATGTAGAGAGAGAGGAAAGGCTGAGGAATAGAAGAGGAAAGGGAGGCAAACACACTGTCATGGGGGAACCCATATGACAGAGAGAGTGAGCTCAGGAGAGATAAAGGTGCATGATAGGGAAGGGAAAACAAAAAAGATAGGGCAAAATAGAGATTAGAAACCAGGGAAAATGCAAAAAAAAGAGAAAAAGACGCCACAATAGATATAAAAGCAGACCCCCTACTCAATGCGGGCAATGTTGTATAAGTGTCTGTGTGCATCTATATGTCCCCATGTCCCTAACCCCAATTCATACGCCCCCTCCCCCCATCAACCGTCACCCCCCTGCGCCGAGGCCTACCTCCCTGCCCGTCTCAGGCGCTGAGGCAGACTGTGGTAATGACTGATAATGTGTGTAATTACCAGCCCAGCAGCCACGCGGAGCTGATGAAGAACCAGACCGGCACTCCACCACTCCTCATCTAGGGCCCCTTGTTCCCCCTCATTCACTCTGAATGGCGGTGGGCTCTAAATGAAGCCTTATTGGACGCCGCTGCTGCACTTACAGTCATTAAGACGGCCATCTAAATGAAAGGACGGGGGGAAAACTGTCATTACCATAAGAATGCATGTCAAAGCAATTTTGATGTGGTTTTAATTTCAATGCAGGAGGGTACTCGGAGTAGTCAGTCTACATTATGGAACAGAGAGACAGTCAGCATTCTCCGCTAATTTAACACATCATATACCTATATAGGCTGGGCTCTTGTTCGACTCGCTCGCCGCCTCCAAACTGGAAGCAAAATAACTGACTAATGACAGTTATTACTGTTCTTTCTCTAAATGTCTTTCTGAACTGTATTTTCCAAAGGCAGGGTATCTTAACTGCTGTAAATATTTAATACCCTGTGCACACACAAACGGTACTGGAGTCCAGGATCTCCACCTGTGTAAACTCATAAAGCTTGTACTAAAACCCTCGGGGCTGTGGAATCGTCTCCTTTCCCGGTTGTAGGGCGTCATGGGAGAGTCTCGGACCATGTGGGTGCCTCGGCTGACATCCAGGACTCTACACCGGTGGCGAGAGCAGATGTGAGATTTACAGCGCGCAGAACGTCTGTGTTTTCTCGCTGGGTTTGCCTCGGGGCCGACCCGAGTGGAGCTGAATGAGAAACGTTCAACTGAGGATACGAGGAGGCAGCTCAGTCGTGGACAGGAAAGGGAGAGCGGCTCTCAGTGAGTTTGCAAACCAGTCTGCACAGGGGGTTTGTCTTAAACTGTGGTGCACTGCCCAATGTTCCATATACGCCTCTCCACACTCTCCGCCGGCTCTCAGGAATAAATACTTTACTGTGTTTCTACAGCTGATATCCCACAGAAGCACTGTCAGTCTGCTGGGGTGAATAATCTTCTGGTGTTCTTTCATTTCAAAAGATGCAAAGACTCTAAAGGGAATACATTTAAAGATTTATTTATCAGAGGGTTTAGTTGTATTAGTCCAAAAGAAAGCAGCTAACTGGTCAGTAAAAGTATAAAACAGAACAAAATACAATCACTCTTAGTGTGGATCTGTAGACTATATATCTCGGATTATACGTTTCGCAAGCTCTGAATGATCTAAGAGTCGAGAAAAAAAGAGTGCTGAGCTGGTTGGCGATCCTAAATCAGGACTCCTACTGTGTGAACCCTGATTAGGGCCTGGACTGTTTTCTTACCCCATAAATTATTCGACCATGCTTACTCCCAAGATCACTTTTAAGCCACATCGCTTCAGACGTTCTGCGGAGCAATCACGGCTCGCTTTCACAGATTTTGTAGTGTGATGGAAAGGCTAGTCTATCCATGCTGGCACGACATGGTACTGTGCAGCGCGGGATTGTGAAAGGGCCTTATGTTGAGACTTCATCGGTGATGAATGTGAACACCGAGTAACCCACTGAGGGGCTGTTAGTCTGGAGGGAGACCGCCATCACAGCACCCTGACCTCCCATCCAGTGTCGACGTTGCTCGCATGCAGCAGGGAGCGGCAATCAGGCCAAAGTTCTTTCAGAGTCAGGTGATCAAAATGCTGCAAATGTGCGCATGAAGGGAAAGGAACCCACTCAGAAACACATGAAGGTTTAAACATCTTAACAGCACTTTAAGCTGCTGAAACCTTCAGTGGTTCAACGTCAGCTTGCTGCTTTCTATTTACCTCTTGATTAAACTTTGATTGTGCAATTCTGCTGCAGTTAAATACGCTCTTAGGAAACAAGGTTCTAAATGAGTTCTTTTCAGATGGTTAAGTTTATACCAAGAACCTTTTGTATTTGAGCAACTCTCTCTGTTGAAAAAGGCTGAAAAAGTAAAATAAGGATTCTCTTCTGTCACAATGAAGCTGAATACTGTATTTACCTCTGACCTCTGAATCATTACCAACAATTTCAAGTTGTTCAACGATACAAATTGGTCCAAAAAAGTTCCACTGATTGCACAGCACACCAGATGTCCTCACGGTGACGCCTCTGGATTCGCACAACCTTGAACATTCCTGCATGTAGTTAGCTAGCCTGCTAACCATAGACTGTATAGAGGAAGTGAACGTAGTCATCGTGACGTCACCCATTGGTTTCTTGACTACAGTTCTGAAGCCTCAGTTCGGCATTTTGGCTGTCATCTTGGTTCTTGGCTGTCGCCTTCTTGTTTTTTTGCAACCAGAAGTGACACAAGAGGGTGGAGTTAAGTACAACCGAACGCTGAATAAGACGTGTTACAATTAACTTTCATGAACTGAAAACACACTGTGAAAAGGTTCAAATTGTAAGTCGAAAACACGGACAACACCCAGACCGGACATCGCCGTGGTAGTGACCTGTCAATCACAAGGTAGCCACACCCTAAAGCATCCCCTGCTTTATGGTCTATTTGACTCTAAATGGGACCATAATTTACTAAATGAACATCATGCTGTATTGAAGAAGACTTGAAACTAGCGATTGAGACCATAAACTAATGTTTACAATGTTTACTGAGGTAATAAATCAAGTGAGAAGTAGGCTCATTTTCTCATAGACTTTTATACAATCAGACATCTTTTCTCAACCAGAGGAGTCGCCCCCTGCTGGCTATTAGAGAGAATGCAAGTTTAAGGCACTTCAGTATTGGCTTCACTTTTCACAACCAAAGGTTGCCGACTGCTGCTAACACAACAAGTTAATACCAACCCTACCATCCATATCCTGTCGAGTAAAATTATACTTATTACATTTTGAATTGCAATCATTTACACTACTCAATACTGTAATGCATGACTCCAAGCCACTGGTACAGAACACCCTGAATAGGTTCTGGGTCTTTGAGAACCCTGATGGACTCTGCCAGTCTGTTAAGAACATGCACGTTCTTTGCTGAACCTTCTTATCGAGTTCCACATGTACCGACTCATTGTGAGTTCTGAGTAGAACCGATTACTGCAGTGACGGCTCTTGATAAGTCAGAGTTCCACTTTTGAAGAGTGAAATCAAAGACATTAACACGTTATACGTCTTCTAAAAAATGTGCTGGAACTATTTAAATCGTTATAATGCACAATCCTCAAGAATGTGCGTATTGGACTTTACATCCAGTTAAATGAATACAGCACTTAACATCTGAGAGGGAAGTGTATTTTCCTCCATCCTGCATGTCAGTGGTTGTTTAGAGAGAGGAAACAGGCATAGCTGGCAAATCCGAAAGCTTGCGGCAACGTCTGAAACGGTGTCTGTTTTCCACTCTCCCTTGCTCTGAGCCTTAATGCATCTGGCACTCTGAACAGCATGTTGCTGCAGCTTTAGCACGGCAAAACACCGGCTCTCCACAGAGGAATGGACCCATGGAGTTAGAAGAGGTGCACACGGAGAGGCTAGAGGGGAGAAAGCACTATCACTCAAACTATTGGCCGACACTTTAATACCCACCCTCTAATATTGCTCAGGTGATGAAGACGAATGTGTGACAGCAGCTTTTCGGTCCCTACAAATCATGTGCGGTGAATATTTTCTGGACCCAACCAGAATCTTTGATTTCCAGTTCCACTTAGAGGATACAGTGCAGCATTGTGTGCATCCTTTTTCCACCTATATAGCAGAAGGAACTACTTAAGGAAAAGGAAAAAGTCAAACCTCATTAATTCCTGTCGCTCTCCTTGACTTTCATTCTCTACTTTCCAATGTGTTTGTTATCATTTGTATACCGTCCAATCAATGGGTCAATAGATCAATACATAACAAATGACACTGTGGGTGTTAATGACAACCCGGGATTAGGACGGATAATGCTGCCTCGGAAGATCAATCGATTAGCGGCAGCCTCGACACACTGCAGAGGTGCACGCGTGCACACAGTTGGATGGAGCACCCCCAGTGGGTAGTGCACCATCAAGACCTGCACACCCCTTCCTAACAACTGTACCATAACACCCTTTCATCCCTCCCAACACAAGCTCTCATGAGCCTGGAAAAGATTTGCCAGAGTGCCAAGATGAGAGACCGGGCTAATGCTGAAATGTCAAAGCAGCGTAATTAACACAGGGGGCTATAACCGTGATCAAGGCTCCCTTGAGGAGCAGCAGCGGTGTACAACCCAATCTCTCTGCCTCAGCCGTGCTCTTCCGGATCGATTGGGATAGATTTTCTGCTTTTGCACACACCTGAATGCTGTCAACAGGGGGGACGTAAATTTGGTTCTCTGTCTCTCCCCCCCTTTCCTGACCCTTATACTGTATTCCTATTGAATCCATATTTACCCTTCACAGTGCACGGAAACCTCGGGAGCTGTTTTTGGCAGGCCGGGCTTGTTATAAAACAGAAGAGTCTGTTTATGGTGGTCTTGGTTTAAGTCTGCTCTTCCTGCCCTCAGATTGAAAGGCTCCTTTGAAGAGCATGCCTCGGATGGCTTTGGTAGGGATTCTGCCCTGCGAGCACTCTGCGTGGTTGTGTGCACATACGCACTCATGAGTTCACATGGGTCCCTCTCTCATTACTCAGCATAAGGCTTTCACGCTTGACCTGCTTTTTAACTTTCTGATCTGGATTAGCGGCAGATAATTTAGGGAGGAGAGAGAGGAACGGGGAATGTGTGTCTGCTCGAGCCGCGGGGCTTACAGGTAGTGCACTGTTATCATTCACAGTCCGACTGAAGACGGAGTTGACACAGCTGCCTCGGAGAGTTAACGAACGCTGGTTCTGTGGCAAAGAGACTGAAAGAGAGAAAGAGACAGAGAGGGGCAATGAGAGGGAGAAAAAAGAGGGAATGGAAAATATATTTAAAGGAAAAAAGTCCCCACTTCGCCGATTCAGAGCTCTCCGGGCACCGTGAGCTCCAGAGGTCTGCAATTGACTCGTTAAAGAGACTGCCAAGTTAGCAGAGTGCCACCTCGCTCGGGAGAGAAAAGGCGGCCGGTGGAGGATGTGGGGGAGGGTTGAGGGTGAGGGGGCTCAGTGATAAATCCATTTACATCCTCCCCTGTTTTATTTGCTCCCATGGACTCTGCTCGCGTCTCCCCATTCAGGCTTGTTTACCTGGTAAGCCGAGTGTGACTAAAGAAAATTCCCACAGCCTGAGGTGGGATTGGAGGGGGGATGTGGGGCGGGTTAAGGTAGGCTGTAAGGAGACAGAGGAAGGGTTGGTTTGGTAGGTGGTGGTGGTGGTGGTGGGGGGGGAGCACCGAATTACTCAAAGCTGTAACCCACCTTCCCTCTCCCAGCCCCCCATGGCTTAATTATCATGTGCAGCCTAGTGGAGATGAAATAACGGAGACTCTCACACGAACACCCACACACCCGAGCAGGGAGGATCGGAGGACTCCTTAATGCACACACACACACACACAGAGGCAGACACACAAATAGGAGGAGAGAGACAACATGGTCTGCTTTTAATCGAAGCTAATCGGCAAGGAAAATAAACACGCTGGCATGGCAGACATCTATCTTTGGCTGAGGCTGAAGCTGCTAGATAAGGAGGAACAGGCCTCACAGACATGTGTTCTCCTCTTTAAAACACCGCCTGCTCCTCGTTGGCAGAATTAAGCTTTAATATGGGTCTTAGGGAGGAAGCGTCTCCAAGGTGAAAAGGTGAAATTATGGGATGGATTTTTCCCCGAGACACATCAATCATCTTTAACTCTGGTTCTATTTGTCGGGGGTCGGAGCTGCCCTTCTTTAAAAGGCCCTCGCTTGCAAGAAAATCCGCAGCGAGAGGAGCTTTAGAAGGCATTACAGCATTACTCAGACCGTCTGCAACTGATCTGTCAAAGTTGCCACATTGCTTTGCATGAATCTTTAATTAGCCAAGAAAAGCCCCGTGAAGAGGGGGAATAGTGCGGTTCTTTTCATAGTACGTCATCTGATCAACGGCGGCAAAATAAAAACAGTTCTCTCCCACTCTCAATGTATCATTTAGTGCAGTGGTTCCCAACCTGGGGTCCGGGCCCCCCTTAGGAGGGCACCAAAGATCACAAGGGGCTGCACCAGGATTTCTCTGCTTTGAGGTTGTCAAAATTAGATTTGCTCATGTATAATTAAAATCATAATAACACACTTACTGGATAATTTATGCAAAAGTCTGCATATAAGAGCGTTTTAAAAGATATATATTTGTTGATACGTAGCAGTGAAATCTAATGAAATATTCAATCCATATTTGTTGGCGTTTAGCCTTTTAAAAACAACATTGTGACAACATTTATTCTCCTGCTTGGCTCACACAAAGGGAGGCACGCACCTGTATTAAAGGGACTGTTTGTAACTTTTTACACTTATAAATCATTTTTTATTGCAAATGATGGAACAGGTCGTAACCTAACCTAAAAAATGAGACCTTCCGCGACTTTCTGTGTTTCCTCTATGTAGACTGTAGACTGCTTTTTATGTGAAGGACTCGAGTCGGTGTCCCAGCGGATGAGACGTCATGCGTGCTCGCGTGTGCCTCCTCTCTTCAGCGCAATTACATCTAGTGAAACCTGTCTTGCAAAACAGTAATGTGACTGACGTTGGGGGGAAAACTAGGATCAACATTGTCCGGTCCTTTGAGGGAGCTTCGTTCAGTTTTAGGTATCAAAACTGACCCCAACCTGGCAAAATTCCTATTGGAGAGATAAACTAACTTTACTGCCGAGCATGTGAAATATAGTGATATAACAGTAGTGATATAAAACGTGTGTGTCAATACACTGTTTTGACCGATGCTCGCGAGCAACAGGACGCTGAATGTCGTTGGCAGGTGTCACTGTTAACAAGCAATTTCTGATTTCTGATTGAGTCCCTTTAACAGGGCGGTCTAGCAGCAATCTAACACCATCAATTACATATATTTAAGTACAATAACCAAAAAGCTATTTTGGAGTTAACGCTATTACAGTCAATTAATTAAGTCGTTACCAAAAGAAAGATCATATTATGTATCTACATTCGCTTGGTGAATCTGTCAAGACTTCATTACTTTATTTATGTTGACAAAATTGATGAATTATAATCATTAAAGAAAGGTGATTTAATTTAAAAAAGACTAATTAATTTAATACACTGATTCACGTTATTCAAATTGAGGATTTTGTTTGAAGATTTGTAATTTTTTTTAGGGTGATGACTTCGCTTAGGCTCAGCTTTTCCTAGATACGAGTAATCGGGGCTTCAAGGAAAATGGGTTGGGAACCACTGATCTAGCCTATGGAGAGAGAGAAACGCAGTGAAAAAGGAAAAAGGCACTGAGAGTGGGGGTCTGTGAAAGCAAACATTACTTTTCGTAAAATCTATATGTTTATCACTTGTGTTTTGGGATGAAATCACATTAAGGGAGTGGAGTAATAGAGCGAACAAAGAGAAATGTTGAGCATCAAAGAGAAAAGGAATGAAGGAGTGGGGACGAGTATCAGTCATGGGGTAATCGTTCTATCAGTGGCCGGAGTAATGAATCCAATTTCCCAAGCGGCAGCAGCAGCAGCAGCAGCAGCAACGTCATTTAGAAGCTATGGAATGCAGATTCATGGGCCGCGCACTTAAGAAGCTTTTTGAACCTATAGACACATTAAAAGACATTGTGGGACAGACATTTATATTGTCACAGCCTATATTGAATTTCCTTGGTCTACTGCTGTGTGAGGAATAAGTATATTTTCGAACCACTGAATCCTGTCTGGACATGGAGTTTTGACTTTATTGTCGACTGCGATGAAAAGTGACAAATGATGCAATCCCGGAGACATTTCCTATGCACGGTAGAGCTACATATACAGCGCTTAGATGGTGAATCACAAGTCTTATTTAAGGAAAAAAAAGACTATTTCAAACCACACAATCCCTAGATCATTGAGTTCGTGAACTGGTTTTCCTGCCCAAAACATTTTAATTGTCCAACCAACTGCTAGCATATGCTGTAGAAAGAGAAAAAAAAAACATCTTCACTCTTCATCTGCTGACTTTGATGTTTGGCCACAACATCCTGACCGTTCTGTCAACTGTCGGAGGCTGTGGAGCAGCAGGGAAGCAGACACACACACACACTCAGTCGGGTCCGGGGCTAATTTGCGGGGATCACTGCACTGACCCTGACCAGATAAGGTGCCAGTCGACGAAACTTCCTTCATTTCCTCTTGTTGTTGCAGTTTGGGATCGGGGAGGCAGCCACCAACCAGCTTAAGGACAGCAGGGCTAAAAGGTGAAAGCCACGTTCGACTGAACCTCGGGCCTGATCAAAAGGAATGTGGCCCGGGCCCGGGGAGGCAGCGGAGCTTATCGGCCCAGCAGCGAAGGCTTTGGAGGAGAAGATCCCAGGCACCAGATAGCTTCAGGTAAAACCAGGTTTTCCAAAGGAATGAAGTAAAGTCACCCCCTTTTTTCTTTGCTCTGTCTCTTTTGTCACTGTCTCTAAACCTCAGGGGATGCGAATCAGATTATTAGGGCTGGGACGATACACCTATCACCCTATTCAATGCTATCACAATACTTGGGTGCCGATTAGATATGTATTGTGATTTTTAAGTATTGCGATTCAATATTACAATTTATTGCAATTTTTGTTAACTTTTTTAACACTAGACCGTGGGAAAAATTTGAATCATGCACTTCTAGGGACTTTTATTTTGAAAAATATCCCAAAAATTAAAGAATAAAGACATTTCTCTCACAAATTAGCGGTATTTTCTTTTAATTTATAAGGGACATGTAATGTTTTAAACTACTGGTGAATATAAGCTAATAAATCCTGTTTCCATATATGTATTTTGTATATACAGTTCTCTTTGTTAACACCTTATTTTGAAGGTTGGTTGAAGAAGACGTCATGTTACTCAGACTACAACAATAAAAGTGGAAACTTCCTTCTACCTCCGCATAGACTCAAATTAAGCAAATATATTGATTCTGGCATTAAAAAAAATTCAAAATCGTAAAAGAATTGCGATACATAGGTGAATCATTTTTTCCCCACCCCTACAAATTATCCAACTGGCCCTGTGAGTTTCCACAGTTTGACGCTACAGTGTCGAGGACTTAAAATGTAATTATTTCTTCATGTGTGAATGAGGTTTTATCGGCTTGAGTAGTGTAGGTGTGATTGGAATGCATGCATGTTTACATATGTGAGTGCCTGCCCCGCCGCAACGTCTACTGCATCTGCGCTAATGTATCATTCATGATTTTAATTGCTAGTAATTAACTTGGGCCCAATTAGCAAGAGAGATAATCAATACTTGTTGATCAACACGCAGGTGCATTAACTTTGGTAGCACATTTGTAGACTGCAGGAGAAAAAGCCTGCATACTGCAGAGCTACATGCGAGGTAATGTAATCAGTTTCCTGCCTTCTATATGGGACGCTTTCCTCCTAACAGATTATGTATTGAACTCTTCTCCCTCCTCGCTTCTCTAACCCGTGTTTACTCCACACCACCGTGCAATTATCTGCTGACTTAAGATTGCATAGGCACCAGCGGGCTGACAAAACAGGGCACGTTCACACATAAAGATGGCAAAAACTGGCGCGCGCACGACAGGAGGGATTGGATAGAAATTGAAAGAGATGGAAGGGAGATGGAAGTACAGAGAAGTGAATACTGCTGAGTCGCAGCCTTTCTCCAGGATGCAAAATGGAACGAATGAAGGATGAGGGAAGTTTAAAAAAAAAAAAAAAAAAAAAAAATCATTGGATGTCCTCCCCCTGCTTGGCCCACGAACCGCACGGTCCTGCAGTGCTTTGCTGAGCTGTGATCAATATTGACGTTGTCATTAAGCAGCTCTCTGGTAATGAGGATGGGGAAGGGGGTCCTGGGAGAGACATTTAGACCTGCACGCCATGTGTCTCGCGTGCATGTTCAGCCAACTAAGCACCCCACGATAAAACTCTTCCTGTTTGGCACTTCAGAAAGTTTTCTCACTTTTCTAAATTACAATCAGCGCACAGTTTCTAATTACAGTTTTGACTTGATGACGGTGTTTTCAATCCTGTGCGAGCACAAATTGCATGCAAAAATGGAAAAGCTGTCAATAACTAGTTTGGAAGAACTCAAACCACATAATAGAGGTTGAGAGAGAGAGGGAGAGAGAGAGAGAATGAGTGTGTAGGGGTCAGGCGAGTGCGCAACTCATCCCTCAGTGGGCCTCACTAATAGCCATGCAAACACACATTTAACTGTGACACTAAAGTCCAAGGGCGCAAAACCGTCCATCATTGCTTCTAAGAAGAAAAAAAAACTGAAAAGGAGGCAGAGAAAGAAAGAGAGAGAGAGACATGATGAAAGAAGTGGAGCGAGGGCTGACAGATCTATTTGGAGTCCATAGCTGGTGCAACAGATGAAACCGTGTGCGAGCGTCACAGAATGGGATGAGGCACAAGACGAGATGGCAATTTGGGGTTGTGTGTTTCACGTCGGGCCCACCCTGTCTCTGTCTGTGTCTGGGTAAACACCGCCGTTGCTCGGCTCAAGCAGCAGCAGCAGCAGCAGAGGCAGCAGCTGTGGCAGCCTCATGGCCACTATACCGCCACTGAGAGCTAAGTTTACTGTGACGCGTGATGGGTCGATGACAGGCAGCCAGAGCACACAGACAAGCTCAGGGACTTTAAGGCTGTGTAACCATCGGTAAGACAGTACAGAGTCAGTGACTACTTTGACATGCACACTCATATTCCGCTATTATTCTGAATATGACTAATTTGATAAGGGTTATGTAAACAGCATATTCTGTTTGGATATTCTGAATTAGGCCTTATTCCGAATGGAGCATTTTCCGATTAAGACATGTGGGATATGCTGATATTATTTGGGTTTTAGGAGCATTCTTTGGACGTGTATACAGCTCATTCGGAATATGCGTCTCAATTGGGGTTTTAATGTCAGTT
The DNA here is from genome assembly GCF_043250625.1 of Sebastes fasciatus. Lineage (NCBI taxonomy): Eukaryota > Metazoa > Chordata > Actinopteri > Perciformes > Sebastidae > Sebastes > Sebastes fasciatus. The sequence continues at coordinate 12,321,600 of NC_133809.1, forward strand.
TGTGACACACGGCCTCTTGCCTGTTTATAGCCAGCTCTGTGCGTTGTGCACAAACCAACTAGCGCATAGATGCTGGACCCAAAGAAAAGAAGGCACACTTTTCAACATTATGAAAGACTTGGATATCAACAGGTTTTTGGATATGTGCAAATATCACAACACAACCTTTTCAAGAATGTGGTTGAAGGAATGAAAGAGGGAAGCTGTGGTTCGCACAGACCAACAAGTCCGCTACCGGTGGAAAACTTTGAAAAAAAAACAACATATTTTTGACGCGAAGAAGCAAAATGGCACAAGCAGCTCCCGCCGTTCCACTTTTCTATATTTTGACGTGATAAACCACATAGTAGGCCATCAACTCCTGACAAACACAGACGAGAATGGTGTCGACGTGGGATTCACCGGCTCCAGTGATGAGGATACCCTGAGCTCCTCAAATGGACCAGATGATGGTAAGAATAGGGAAAAAGACAACTAGGTAGCCAGCTGACTGGCTAAATGGGTTGTTAAAAGGGTCTTCTATTTGGTCAGCATGACGTACGTCATGGGGACGTTTAATCGGAGTATGCACGGCTGCATGCAAACAGCAATATTAGTGTAATATTCATGTTCATTAGCCATGTAAACAGCTGAGTAGGAATATTGTCTTTTTCGGAGTAAGGGCAAAAACAGAATATTTGGTGCATTTAAACGTAGTCACTGTGATTCTCTGGATGATTCGGGAAAAATAATCAGCCGTGACTGCAGAGGATGTATTGTCTTTTATTGCCAAGTGATATACCATAACTAAATGGGAAGTGGAAACAAGTGAGTCCAGTGAGAATATATAAACAGCTCATTAATCTCACGAAGAGTCACTTCGGATGAGAAGCTGGTGCCAATGTTCAATCCAAAAGCAATAAATATCCTAATAAAATCATATTTTCATGCGCTATAGCTTTACAAGCTGTGCTGTCCAAGTTTATGTCTGGAGATATGTCAGATTTTTGCTAAATGGAGGAGCATTATGAGGTCTTAAAGCAGCCGTGGGTAGAAATGGAGCAAATATTATTAAAAAAAGTCACTATACCCTGACAGTAGTAATCTGAAAAACATCATGTGCCTCTGTGTCCTCCAGGAAAACAACCAATCAGAACCGAGCTGGAGCCTTGCCGTCTCTGAGCAGCTGTCAATCACTTGCAAACGGCGATCAAACGGTCAAACTAGGCAGCGCTGATCAAATATTAATCAATATTCTGTTACTGTGATGCCTATTTCTCGCCTCAAATGTTTTCAAAAACATCTTGTAGTGTACTGTTTAGCTGTAAAAAGAGAAACTTTGTGACCCGGCAGCCATGTTGAGATCAGTTGAAGAAAAATAGAGTGTCTTTATCTCTCACATCCGCCACAGATCTCCCTAAAATCCAGGATTTACTCACACTCATATATGGAAAAATGTGTGGCTGATTTTGCAAAGTGACACAACAAGTCTCATGGATCAAATGCTCTGTTTACTGCTTGCCTGTGTTGCCTCTGGGTAAAGAAGGAAAAACAACCTCCTCCTCATTAACACAGGCCACTTGGTAGTGTGTCTCGCCGCCTGACAGTTGGCTCAGCCAGTTCTGACAGATCCGACACTTCCTCGCATTTGATGTTCCTTGGGATTGGAGGACACGGTGAGCTTTTAATGTGTATGGTATGGTAGGTGCGCTAGTAGCCTATGTTTAGATTGTTCTCCCTGCTCTGCCTGAATATTGCCAGTAGATTACAGGCTAGCAAGAATGACAGCGGCTGCATTTCATACAAATGCTGTGAATACATAATGCATAGCATTGTCTGCATGAACCCTTTCACATGCTAATGCCAACCTTTCTGCAGATGTCTCAGAGGTATGTGCCGGTGACTGTAGAGGGGGTAAAAATAAAAAGGAATAAAAAAAAAAAAAGGAATCAAATGCACAGCGAAACCATCAGCATCCTGGCTGCCATCACTCATATATAATCAACCATTAGAAAAAACCTGTTCAGAAATTATTCATGTGGCGAGGGAAAAGATGAGAGGGGGCCTTCCTAAACGTGGTTCCAACTCAGCACCGCAGGCAACCAGCTCCTCGATCACTGGAACTTTCCAGAAAATCACCAGAAGGCCCTCAGAAGTTATTTACAGCCACGCAGACCTGTATCCAGACAGAAGTCCTATACCGAATGTATGGCAGAGTCATCAGGATCTGTGATTAACATGTCTGAAAGTATAACCGCTGCTAGAGGAAGTGCTCTCGGCAGCACTCGGGCCAGGCACTAAATCCTAATCCAGTTAATTGGTGGTACGGTAGAGGCTAAACGCTAGTGAGATGAATGAAATGCTCATTTAGCGTTTTACACAAAGTTCCCACACATAATTATGTTTCACTGTTTTCTGCATCCAAAGCAGAGGTGGTTAATGAGGTCAGACACTAATACATGGATTTAACAGCAAATAGCTTAAAAAAGGGCATATTAAAGGCAGTGTTGCTGTTAGTGTTGCACGGTATACCGATACTAGAATGGGAGCGCTATGCTTACGCTTCCTGCAGGCATAGAGGGTGCAAACCGTTTTTTTTTTTTTTTTCGCATTTGCACCATAGAATATATAAAATATGGACGTAGTCTCCGTGACGTCACCCAGAGGTTTCTGAAGAACCGTTGTGAAGCTCAAGGTCGGTGGCTCCGGCTGTCGCCATTTGGGCAGTGACGACACAGTCGGGGCTGTAAACATGTTTATTTCTGCTGTAAAGTTGGTCATTTTCACATGGGGTTCTATGGGGATTGACTCGCTTTTGAAGCCAGGAACTGCAGTTTTTGGCACTTCCGCAGTGGCTTCATTTCTCAGCACCAGAGGTTGCCGCTTGATATGCACGCTGCAACTTTCACGGTGACAAAACGAGAGGCATGGCTGCAAATACAAGTGCTCTTGCCCACCGTCCATGGCTTGTTGACAAAGCAGATGCACAAAGCGAAACATGGCATTGTTCTGCTTACATAGCTGACAGTCAGGGCAAGCCCATGGACACCACAGAGCCCGTCTGTAAAAGATGTTTTAAACCTACGCATACCAACAGAGAGAATTCAAAGAGCGACAGGTTAGCGAATGTGGTAGATAACATAATTTCATTATGCCCATGGGTTGCATTGACACTGTCAATATATATATATATATATATATATATATATTTTTTAAATGAATAATAAATAAAAATCATAGTAATTTTGAGTTCCATGTTCTGCGGTCTATTATTCCATTACTTTTCCTGTTTTAGGTCCTTGCCATGGTATCGTTTCAGTATTGGTATCGAGATATTTAGGCAGTTATCGTATCAAAGTCATAATTTTGCTACAGTGACAATACTACTAGCAGCTATATAACAAATCAGACTGTTCTCATATACCGTTTGTAGTTGTACCAATTAGTTGTGTACCAGGAAGTATAAAGAGCGTCAAACGCTGCGTAACTCAGTAGGTTTGTTGCCTAACCCCAGCCACGTCGATCTTTTCCTAAACCTAACTAAGCAGTTTTGATTTTGTTGCCTAATCGGTTTATTTTGAAAAGACTGGAGCAGGAAAACGCACGGAAAATGAGGAATAACTTTTTGTAAGATATCATATGAACCGTTGTATGAGGATACAAATTATGGCATCAATCATAAATGCAGTTGAACTGAAATGCCAGAACACTTATGGATGCTAATCAATATATTCTCTAAATGACCACAGCACTGAGCAGGGTGGTGTTTATCGCTGTAGAATCGTGATGGTCTATTTGCTGAGGGGGGTCGCCTCATGTGTTCACCCCTTTGGCCGTGTTTTCTTTCCTTCTTTTGTTACTCACACAAGGCTCGAGGTGAATTGTAGCTCCCACTGTTGACAGGGCCCCGCTGACCTTCCTCCCCAGTGAGTGCTACAAACACTGGACAGGCTACCATGGCCGGGGTCTGTGTTTACCGAGCCTTTCAGAGCAGGGCTGCAGATCCGAGATCAGCAAGCAGTTCCGATTCCCTGCAGTTTCACTCCCAGTGAGGGGACACGCACAACTGATCTGAGACCAGAAATGCCTCTCTGAGACGCCTGACACCAGCTTTAGGTCTCTGGTCTCAGGTTTCTCTGGTGCTGGGGTGCATTCGCTGTCCTTCCCACTGTTGACTTTCCAGCCTGCTGCTATGTCTAAATAAACAGTGGCTGGGTTTAGGCTGCCTCTCCCATCTATCCTGTCACTACTCCTCAACCTTATCTGATTCAAGCCACAGAGACTGGACTATGTGGCCAAATTACCACCCCAAACACACACACACACACGCACACACACACATACACACACACACACACACACACACACACACTCCTCCCCCTTCACGTCAATGCACAAAGCTCTTCACAATGAAGGGAATTTTCTAAAATGCTTTTTTTTGTGCCATTCTCAGATGGACATTCAGGGGACATTTTGAAAAGGAATTAAAATAAGTTTTCCACAGTGACCTCTGCACTTTGACTTTTAAACCCCCTGACAGTCCGGACTAATGGAAAACAGATATCCCTCTCAGAGGACTATTCAGGCTAATTCTGTTATTCAATCAACAAATGACTTATACTAAGGACAACTGGGCATTGCACTTTTGTTCGAATCATACAAAAGTCCATTATCTGGCCTTGACCAAAGCAATGGAAAAATTGGATCCGTGCGGTTATTGATTTAAAATGAGTTGTATAAGAAATTATTGATTGTTTGCAAACATGCCAATAAAGTTACTTAAGACAAATATTACCATCTAAATTGTTCAATAATGGGGATTCTGTGTTAACAAATAATTTATTTTGGAACTAACAGGCAGGGAGAGAAGAAGAGAAAGGAATAGGCGAGAATCTCAGAGGAATCCTACAAACCAGAGGATCTAACACACATTTTAGTGACCTATTAAGAGCATTATGGGCCCCTCGTCCACATCGGCCCTCAGCCCTGGTAATCTGGCCTATCCTCTTAAAAGTGGAATTGATTGAAAGAATTGATCTTCTCTGGGTTGGCAGACACAGCCCGAATAATTACCCCACGTAAATCTCTGCAATCACATATGAAATGTCAGGATCTTTTGCTCCCTGTCCGTCTAAACTGTTCCTCCTCTGTAGCTGTTTCGGGGTTCAGACGACACTCGTTCTGTGGTGGATAAAGGGAGGATTGGGACTTATCATAAACACTCCAGACCTGCCATCTAAGGGCTATAGATTTGGAAAAAAAAAAGTCTCAAATAGTATTTTCTGTTAAACCTGCAGTAGGCAGAATGTTTTTGGCATCATTGGGCAATAAAATCCATAATAACCTTTCAGCGAATTGTAATTCAAGTGTTCTGAGAGAAATCTAGACTTCTGCATCTCCTCATTGGTCTAAAAAAATCTAGCCCATGACGGGAGAATTTGGCCAATCACAGGTCATTCCAGAGAAAGAGAGCGCTCCTATCGTTCATTCAACGGAGCCGGCTGTTCAATCACTCGCAAACTCCAATCAAACGGTCAAACTAGGCAGCGTTGATCAAATATGAATCAATATTCTGTTACTGTGATGCCTATTTCTCGCCTCAAATGTTTTCAAAAACATCTTGTAGTGTATTGTTCAGCTGTAAAATGAGAAATTTTGCTCCGGCTGGTGGGCGGTGCTTAGTATTTCCTCAACTGATCTCCACACAGCTGCCGGTTCACAAACTTTCTCATTTTACAGCTAAACAGTACACTACAAGATGCTTCTGCAAACATTTGAGGTGAGAAATAGGCATTACAGTAACAGAATATTGATTCATATTTGATCAGCGCTGCCTAGTTTGACTGTTTGATCAGAGTTTGCGAGTGATTGACAGCTGCCTAGAGACGGCAGACTCAAGCTCGGCTCTGATTGGTTGTTTTCCTCCAATCTGTGAAATCTTGCAGATGCCATTAGGAGCACCGGAGGACAGAGTCACATGATGTTTTTCAGATTACCTGTCTTATGCACTACTGACAAAAATGTCAATGATAAAATACACCTATATTGCACAAAAAAAAAAAAAATTTAATTGAATTGTTGACATCAAGCGCTTGGTTTGCAGTGGATGCATCCATGCATGTTTTCTAAATGTGCACCTGTACATGTAATAATTGAAAAGTTGATCCTGTCTGGGGATATCACCAGATAAATCTCGGTATATACATTTAGATACATCACTTATCTATCTGTGGGTAAACCCATTAAGTCAGGGCAGGGTATGTGTGATGATAAGCTTAGCATGCACACACATGATTGTAAACCGCCAGCTAACGAGCCGACTAGCCATCTCTGATTGAATGTTATTCATAAGGCCCCTCTCTCTCTGGACTAAACAGGCAGTGAGTATGCGCAGGCAGCCACGGAGCCCTAAAAAGCAGCTGCGAAGATGGGAGGGTGCAGGATTAGGGCCTGAGCCGTACTCAGATGGGGCATTTCCATGACAGTGAGCTGCGCCGCGGCTTAACAGCCCGCCCCCTGTTTATGCTTTTTTGGAAGAGAAGCCGGATTCCCTCCCCGTGACAGATGGCCTTTCAGCCACAAAGTGCTGTGTTTAGACTTAGCTTTGCTCTGGGGCAAGACAGCAGAGCTCTGATGACACAGCATTCGGCAAACAACTCCCAGATGCAGAAGGGGTGGCCACAGAAAGCACGGAGAACTGGCTGACCCACCGAGCAAGTAACCAAATGACCAGAGGAGCTGCTCAGCTTCAGATAAATCTGCCAAGGGGGGGTGAGAGAGACAAGGAACACCAGAGATAATGACGGGGCTTCGAAACCAAAGAAGTGACTTGGCTTGAAGATACATGACACAACTCAATTTAGATTCAACCCAGTCCAATCTGGAGCTTTTGCTTACTTCAGACCAAACGCCCCCGACTGAATCAATACACCCTGAAAAAAAAAGAAAAGAAAGAAAGCATCAGTTCTGCTTTTAATTAAGAGGATTGTTAAATTTGGTCAGTCAAAGTGTAAAGAGATTTCTTTATAGGCAGGCAGGGCAAAGCAGACGATTTTGCATCGGAGGGTAAACAGTGAGTGAAAAGGACCAGCTGCTGGAGAGAATTAGCCCAGTCTCATCTGATCCAACACAAACCTAGCGCTGCTTACCCTCAGAAAAAAAAAAAAGTCTGGCCTGACCCAGTCTGACCTCTCGTACAAAGCCAGAGAGGCCCTGGAGGCAGTGAATTAATTGCAGCCCACTAAGCCTGATACACCATATCTTAAATAGGAATGGGTTGCAGGCTCAGAAGTGCTGTAGCCTGGACTAGAAAAGGGCCTAAAAGGGGGAATTTTGTTCAAATTGCACACAGTAAACAAAAACAAACACTCTAGGAATGTTTTTTGCTCATCTGACAGACCCTAAAAAAAGCAGCGATTGGGTAGTTCACAAGGTTGTACACGCCGGCTTCGACACTCAGGTACAAGAACATGGATATAACTGAGCGGCTTTAGCAAACAACACAAGCCTCAAGCAGTGAGCAGCAAACCGAGGAAAACTTCCTCTCTCTCTCGCCTACGTCACACACACGTCTCGGGGAAAATAGCTGATGAAAAATACCATCCCCTCACATCTCCTCACTCTGAAATCATTTAGAGAGTGGAGGCGTTATTCACTGTGTTTACCCTGGCTGGCTCACTCTTCAAACAAACACTACTGGAGCCGCCTAAATTGGCCTCTCGCACCATATAGATTTCCCATCACAGGCCGGCATCTAAAGAAGACACAGAGTGGAGAGCGAGAGGAAAGGAGAAGAAGAAGAGCGTTCGCCAGTCTGACCCTATTGTCTTCCTCAAATAAAATACATACTCAGATTAATAGGTCCAATAACGCGGGACGACGGCTCATTGCAATGGGGAAGGACGGCTTACGCCTCGTTTCCACGGGGTTTCGTTTTGTGTCCGTATATAGATTACAACCCCTAGTGTTCAACGCAAGGAAATGCATCTCTTTACGGACAGAAACACCACCACAGATATGGGAAAGAACTTATTATTTAGATATAAAACAGTGTTTTTATATTAATAGTTCACAGCTGCTAAATATGCCGTTGAACTTTTCACTTGGAAAAATTGTATAAATAGAGCTGTGTTCATAAATAAATGTATTAATTCGTTAATTCCACAAAACTTCCTGTGGCACAAAGTCATAGTCTGTCCATTATCTGACGCAAAAGTAAACATTTTTTTTTTTTCCGAAACGGAAGGAGGAGTTTCGCAAACACATCAGTTTGGCGGAGGTTCCCATAGGAATGAATGATCTTCCGGTTGACTCACATACCTATACAGGGATGTGGAAACGATGCATTGCTGCTCCAATTGCTGACTTGGCTGCTTTTGTTTTCTGGCGAAAGGTGAATTATGTAGAATCAAATGAAATGTAAACAACTAACATATTCAAAACCCAAAGCAGCTAGTTTATTAGCCATGTTGTGGAGTATTTAGCCAGGAGCCACAGGTCTGAGAGTCTTCTTGAATAGTGAACATGGATAGTCATGTAATGGTCAGGCAGCACGGGAAACAAGAAATGTCATGTCTGGGGGCTTCTGACGTCAGCGGATCAATAGTGCCTGACGAGGAATTTTAAAAGATACTATCAGTCGGACTGCTGGTGGCAATAAACTGAAGATTAACCTTTACGTCCCTCCCAGTCCCGGGAAGTACCCTGAAGGGCATGCTCCACTGTTTACTAATCAAAAAAAGTTGCTTTTTCGATACTGCGAGACCAGGGAACGGCTTAGTGGCTCTGCACTAGACCCTGGAAGTTATTGACTTCTTCCCCTACCTATATGAGCATCATAAACGTGAAAGATGAACACTCCACAGCCAAGTATTATATATCACCGGCAACAGCGTGCGAGATGTGCACAGACACGGCTTGGTTTATTAAAAATAAACACCATATATTATTGCGACGCCGCAGCACAAACGTAATAATTCCTGTCGCCGTGCATAGAAACACGGAAAATGTAATCACATGACAAGAGAACGATGGAGCTGTTGTTTGGGAGAGAGAGCGTCTGCTCGGCTGGCTGCGTGGCTGTGTCCTTTGTGAGACCACGGGGGGAAACAAGAGCTCTTTTTCTGCTCCAGAAGCATGATCCTCTTTCACCCCCGTACCTTTGAGCCGGCAGCCAAGGTTTTCAATGGTTGTGACCTCTGTGGCCCCTGCTGGCCCCCACTGGCCTCCAACCTTCCAGCTGTTCATCCTTACAGCCCAGCACACTGCCCAGTAGCCCCAGTTTGCAGAGGCAAGAGGAGCAGCACCCCTCTGGGCCTTAAGAAGTGACCCCCCAGGCCAAGGCCACAACACCACAGGCATAATACCGGAGTTCCCACAATGAGCGCTGGAGCATGACGAGAAGGAGAGAAAGTGGAGGAAAATTAACTGGGGTATGTCAGGGTGAGGTTTCGAAGAGAGGAAAGGGAGGAAAAAAAATAAATGAAGTGGAGGAGCGGGAGATGGATGTTCCTCGCATAGGAGAGGAAATCGGAAAAGAGAGCAGATATATGAGGGGTAAATGAAAAGAGTGAGTGAAAAAAAGGGAGCCGGGAGTGTGGGGAAGCGTGGTCAGACGAAAGTAAGCGGCGACAAGGCAATAAGACGGTGCTGCACAGACGCAGACAGACGCCAAGGTGCAATAGAAGAGCTTGCTTCCCCTTCTGCATGGCTGGCTCCGATGACAGGACAGTATTCCCTCAGCACCAGCCGCTAACTGGATGATAGCACCAATCTCTCTCTCTCCTCGCTACCCTTCTCCCTGCCTGTCTGTGTCTCTCGCCGTCATTAATTTTTCTCTCTTCCCTGCTTGCTTTATTTTTTCTCACTTCTCCCCTGTTGAAGCCCAAGCAGGCCTCCTTATATACAGACGGCCACCTAAAGCAAACATTAGCCTATAGCTTTGTTTGTTTACCTGTGAAAAAAAAATCATCGCCCCAGGCCTATCTCTCATTAGAGCAGCCAAACAAAGACAACGGCAACTTGAGAACGCTTTAAAAATGCCTATAATATGATGATGGGGTGTGTGTGTGGGAGGGGAGGTGGGGGGTTGCACTCGTGCAGGGAGGGCGAGTGGAAATCGCCTCTGTACAGGATGAAAGCCTCTGAGGACTATCCATTGACTATGAAATTTGATGATCTCCCTTCACCTTCAGACGCAGAGAGTTCAGCTTAACATTGCCCTGGGCGCTAAACCTTGGAGCCTGCAGTGTGAAAGGACTCCAGAGTGTGCGATTATAAACTGTTTTTTTTCATAAAAAAAAAACACCTGCCTCATTCTTCATACCCTTTACGTCGTACACAGAATACTCCTAAATTGCATTCTGTCTGTCACAAACTCCATAAGGGGATGGATGACTCATAGAAGTTGTGAGCGTATATTTCCATACATTTCGCCGAGGCTCATAACTGAATGATTCACTGGTTTTCTCATTGAATGGGAGTGTATTTGAATATGAATGTGCGTGTGAAATCGTCTTGTGTGTGGCTGTGCATATGGTTCTTATGTCTGTAAGTGGTGTGTGTGTGTTTTGTGAGTATCAGCACACATGCGCCTGGTTGGTTGGCGGGGTGTTGGCAGGGTTGTGGTACCCTGCTGGGACCAACCCTGCCCAAGCAGCCTGGTGGAGGGGACAAGCTGTGGCATGTATACACACACACACACACAAGCAACCACACACACACACACACACACACACACACACACACACACACACACACACACACACACATTGAGCAGCTGCTCCTTCTGCAGCTGCTGCTGTCGCCCAACCCAGAACTCCCTGTTCCAAAGGAGGGTTGAGAGGGGAGGTGGGGGATGGGGTCAGTGGAAGAAAAGAAAGGGGAGAGGGAGAAGGAGAGGGAGGGAGAAGCAGGAGTAGTGGAGGAAAAGTGGGAAGAGCAGTAGAAATGGGAAAGGAGAGAGAGCTGACAAAATAAATTGGAAAGATATGAGGAAGAGGTGAGAAATGGGAAGGAGGAAGGTAATGGAAGTGAGCGGGGGGAGAAAAGAGCAAAAGAAAAAAAAAACAGGTTAAAGGGAGAGGAGGTATCTGACACACTCGAAGCGATCACACTCAAACACACCGAGATCCTCGCACCTATTAGCAGGTGAAAAAATATCCACTATCACCTCCATTGCAAACCCACAGTACACATCAGCACACTATTTAGCAATCCGACTAGTAAACAATCTAACAAAAAAAAGCCATCGATAAACATGCAATGTGAGCATAGACTGTATATAAGAAGTGGACGTAGTCACCGTGACGTCACCCATTGGTTTGTGGACTGCCGTTTTGAAGCCTCAAATTTGGCATTTTGGCCGTCGCCGGTTAACCATACAGACACACGCAGATTAGAGCCGACAGTGCGAGACACACCGAAAAAACTAGGTCGACGGATGGCTTAGTGCGTCAGGGCTTTTAAAGTTGTAAGACAAAAACACAGACAACTCCCAGACCGGACAACGCTGTGGTAGCGACCTGTCAATCACAAGTAGCCACATCCTAAAGCATACCCTGCTCTATGGTCTATTTGACTCTAAATGGGACCATAATTTACTAAATGAACATCATGCTGTATTAAAAAAGACTAGCAATTGAGACCAAAAACTCATGTTTACAATGTTTACTGAGGTAATAAATCAAGTGAGAAGTAGGCTCATCTTTATTATAGACTCCTATACAATCTGACTTCTTTTTGCAACCAGAGGAGTCGCCCCCTGCTGGCTATTAGAAAGAATGATAGTTTAAGGCACTTCAGCATTGGCTTCACTTCTCAGACCCCGAGGTTGCCGACTGAATGTGAATAAAGCATACTGACTATAAAATTTCAACAGGTTAAGCACAGATTAAACTAAATCCTGGCCTATATTCCCTGTGATGGAGAGCTTCCATTGAAGATAACACATTACTCTTCAACTAAGCTTAATCTGTGTCTGGGAAATCAAACACCCTCCCCTACCTACTCTGTGTGTCAACTACCAATCCTTTCACTTGAGATGGAGACGGTGTTTGTGTTGCTCCACTTTCAAGTCACATAGGTCGATACGTCAACCCATGATTGCCCATCAATAAAAGGCGAAGAAACTTTTGTTGGTGCCGGGTTTTGAATTTTGAAATAATTCCACTTTTGACTCCTCCAGAAGAGACTGGCTTGGAGGGGGAACTCACTGTGTTGATTTGTCAAAGGCTGCTAGAAGGCTTCAGAACAGATAGCGAAGAAGAAGAGGTTGGCTGCGGGGGAAGGGGCGGGAGGGGTGAGGGGGTGGGGGGGCACATCGAATGTGTCCAATTAGCAAAGTAATTAGTTAATTAACATGGAGGACCCTGAAGGCCTTCCTAAGCAGCCTTATATAGACCTCCTTCGAACCAACCAGACCTTGAAGGCTTTACTAAGCAGTGCAGCGTAGATAGACCAGCTAACCAGCCCACGCCATCATCTGTCACACACACACACACACACATTTACACTCACACTGGCTTACCCTTCACATATCAGCTTTGCATTCAGTGTTACTGACATATTTTGTTCACACACAGGCAGAGAATCTGTACGTTCAGTGTCAATGTGACTGCGTTGTGCTGTCAGCAGTGTTGGGCAAGCTACTTGGAAAGAAAAGTGAGCTAAGCTACCAGTTAGTCAACATGAAGCTACCATTCAGACAAACGTAGCAAGCTTAGCTACAACAACATGGCAAAAGGAGTTTAACTACATTGAAGCAACTTCATTCCAAGTCAATGCTATTAATATAAAAAATATATATAATATAAATATATATATAGGCCTAATCATTTAATAATATAATTGATAATGTAATATAAATTATAGTACTTTCAACTATCAGTGCACACTTTATTCTACCATCCATGGACAATCATGCACCTTACTACCATAGCAATATCCACATGCCTTGCACCAATGTACAGTGTACTACACTGTAGCATATTAATATAATTAAACAGTTTATGTTCGTGGTCTACGGCCACGGCGACTTTACCTCGCACGGCAGCTGGATTCTCAAGATGTCACGAGATCAGGCGAGAATCGCGGGATTACATTTCATGCGAAAATCCATCTCGTCAGGCTTCAAGTAATGTGTTTGTGGCTGGCAAGCCAGACAGACCACGGAGCCAATCAGCGTCTTGTGAGGAGCTATTGGCAGCTATACGGATGTGGCTTAGGTGTGTGTGAGGTGACATGGAGAGGAAGAGGTTAGCGTAGATAACATCAGTTATATAAGGAGATCAACTAGAGAGTATTCTTCATTGAAAGAAGAACGGCACTGAAGGCCGAAAACAATGCTTTCCCGCCTGGCTTCAGCAAGAGTTTGATTTTGATTGACAGATAGTTCATCCGCTCCCCTGCCAAGTATTTTTTTGAAAGTGTCCAATGACGGCTTCTCTGGTGGTTAGGTGTGACAAACCATCTGGCAGGTCAGGTTAACGGTGACTCCCTCGGGATCAATTCCTTTCCGTCCTCACCCTCTGCCACCTTTCCTTCAAGTAGACACAAGCCTGGGTGTATCACCTGCAGCAGAGGTGTTGTAGGCATCACTCCAAGGATCGGTACATGATGTCACCATCATGTGGAAGTGCTTCTGTCGGTGGCGTCACTTACTGATCCTTAGCAGTTTTATTTCAGATTCAGATTTTTCAGATTTCAGATGCTTCAGAAATGCTTGGGAAAACAGCTTGTGTGAACGCTACCGCACTAATTGATCAATAGAAGAGCTAACTGAAAAGCTATTTGATTCAGAAAACAGCGACACTATCATCCCGCTACTGAGAGATGTAGTTAAACTAGTAACACCGCTTCTGCCTGACACTGGCTGTCAGTTCCTTTGGCTCCCTGTAGGCCACTATACAGTCCCTTCCTACTTCTGAAGCCACAACAACACATGGACACAGGCTGGTTGGACTGATCTTTCTGTGACACACCATCTTTAGCTGGTGATGATGTCATATCCTCTCCCACAACAAATGACAAGTGCAGATTTGCTGTGCATCCAACAGTCTAAATACCCCCTTTACACCTGATGTAGCTTTTACATCTCTTAACCTTATAAAGATCCAAGCAATCAGCGATTCTGTATTTGCAGCAAGAGGGAAAAGGAGATGAGAGAGAGAGAGAGAGAGAGAGAGAGAGAGAGAGAGAGAGAGAGAGAGAGAGAGAGAGAGAGAGAGAGAGAGAGAGAGTTAAAAGACCGTCTGCCCTGCATCGCTTCATAGCCACAGGCAGTTGCACAGCACAGGAGAAATGTGCTTACATCATCACATGCGGTCGAGGCATCCTGCAGAGGGCACTGCTAATAGCAGAAACACAGAGCGGAGGAGGCAACCAACCAGCCCAGGAGGAACTCGGCAAGGCGCTCCCACGCAACTAGGATTTCTGACATTCTTGGCAGCCTTTCAGAGAGGTCAGTCCTAAAGTATTCGAGCAGAGCTAACCTTCAACGGGGACCATGTTCCAGCAAGCCGAGACCAGAGGCTTAATTCATCACTAATTAAAGTCTGCATGGGGTACGGGGATGAATCTCTCTCAGAGAATCCCTAACCCCACTATACGGAGTAATAGCCCTATGATTTGGACAAGATGTTTTGCCCGAGCAAGCGCTGGGTGATATCATGGCAAATGGATTGCTTGTTTGAGGTTTTTTTCTCTTCCCTCTAAGTGCAAAGAGTGAGACAGAGAGAGAGGGAGAAGGGAGATTCTGCACCAGTCTCCACACTATGACCCAGATAATGTCCTCGCCTTACACGTGGAACGGATCGTACATGTAACATGTGAGTTATGTATGTTCCTCACATGCAACAGGGGTAGAAAGCGTCACACTGCCCACGTTCTGGCTCACAGCACCCTGAATCCAAGTCGATCCCAAGGAAAACATGACAATTTCCTTGATTGTAGACTCAAATGTGCTAAAGGAGGGAATCAGAAGTCACCAGCATAAACACATCAATCCCTATCTTTCCCCAGCTATTCTAACTTAGGCATGACTGCAATGGTACACAGCTGCCTTGTCCAATGTATCAGATCCATCTCACCCTCAGCAACATTTTTCTAGGTGCAATAACAGATAGGATCACATAGCAAAAAGATGAGAACTATGAACACGCTGCATTCTTCTCGTGACTCTTATTAACCACACTTGCAACTGAATCTTTTTGTTTGTGTGTGTGGTGTGTTTGTGTGTGTCGTTGCAGGTTCCAGAGGCGTGGGTAGCCAGCTGCAGAGCTGTTCTGGATGCTGATTGGAAGTGAGTGTTGAGCGCTCAGGACAATTATGGAATCATTACCGCCGCCATGCCAGAGGCAAAATATGAACACCGTGCCATTTGTCAACCAACCACGGCTTTCTAATCAAGCTCACATGTGTTTGTATGTTAGTCTTAGTGAGTGTGTGTGTGCAATGCTGAGAGACTTGGCATATTGGCAGAGGAAATGGGAATGTCACTCAGTGTGTGTGTGTGTGCACATGTTTGTGGGGGGTAATGGACGAACCCGGCCCAATATTTTGTGTCTGTATATTTGTTTAAATGTGTGATGGTATCCAAAAGGACTACAGCATGTGTGTGTGTGTGTGTGTGTGTGTGTGTGTGTGTTGGTAAAGGGTGAGGAATGCCCTGCCCGAGCGCAACTGTCTAAACATGTCCCTGTCAGCTGTCTCTCCGCTCCCTTCATGGAGAAATAACTTAGCATGAGTTATTTATTTTTTTCACCCCACCCCACACTATCATCTCAAGTTGGCTGCTGAGGGGTTGTACACGGGAATGTCCCTCCGTGGCCTCTTTTAGACCTGAAAAGTGTCTGTCAAGTGCACAAACAAACTGGTGTGGGAGCCTCCAGGAGGAGGAGGAGGAAGAGGATAGGAACGGAGGGATGAAGGGGCGGAGGGCTGGGAGAAAACACCTCACATCCCTCTTTAATCAGTCTTATTTTTTTTTCTTCTGCCTACAGGAAGCACCTGTAATCCATCTCCCCATTGTGGGATCGGTGCGGTAACGAGTGGCATAAATGTTTTAGGAAGATTTAATTAATTGATTCAATGAGTGATAATAGCAGGCAGTATTTATCACAGGTGCATTCGCTTTCATGGCTTTGGAAGAGCCACCGGCAAAGTCAGCGTAGCGTGTGCAACTACCGCATTTCAAAAAGCAGTAAAACGTGTGATCAACTTTCAAAAAAAGTGGAATAATACATATAACATTTTTTTTTTGGTTAAAAAGTTTTTGGGGGCACAAAAGGTATAGTTCAACAATACAACTGTAAAGGGGCTTGTATTTTACATATTTTTCAACAATGTTATCCAAGACCCATATTTCCTCATATTTGTCATTATTTTATATATATTAGGGATATATAAAATCTAGGGATGTCAATCTATTAAAATATTTAAATATTAATGTGTTGCCTATGACTTGAAAAAACTGCATGTGATGATATAAATATTTAATCTTGATTAATTGCGTGACTGTCCATGATTAATCACGATTAAACGCAAATTAATTGCACATTTTTATCTGTTCAAAATGTACCTTAAAGGGATATTTGTAAAGTATTCAACACTCTTATCAACATGGGAGTGGGCAAATATGCTTGCTTTATGCAAACATATGTATATATTTATTATTGGAAATCAATTACTAACATAAAACAATGACAACTATTGTCCAGAAACCCTCACAGGTACTTCATTTAGCATTTAAAAATATGCTCAAATCATAACATGGCAAACTGCAGCCCAACAGGCAACAACAGCTGTCAGTGTGTCAGTGCGCTGACTTGACCGTGACTTGCACAAAACTGCATGTGATTATCATAAAGTGGGCATGAATGTAAAGGGGAGACTCGAGGGTACCCATAGAACCCATTTTCATTCACATATCTTGAGGTCAGAGGTCAAGGGACACCTTTGAAAATGGCCATGAATTACATGGCAAAAATTACATATACATATAACATTTTAACTTTTTTTTCTTTTTAAGTTTTGCTCCAGTCGAGTGCATACGGTTAACTGCACTCTATCTACCCACTCCCTCCCTCTCTGACTAACTACAATGAGTGTTCTCGAGGCTTGTGTGTGTATGCATAAAGTCAGTCACTGAGATATGAGTGTTGTAAGTGCACAGGGGATTAGCAGCTCAAACATTGATCACTGATAAGCTACAAAAAGGGGTCATGCGTCTCGTCACTGTCTTCTCTACAGCGTTCTTCCTCTCAGCACTCAACTAAGCCGGGTTCTGTATGTAAAACAATACGGAAAAAAAGACGCATGATGAAATCCCTGTTTGACACAGCTCGCCAAGATCTCCCCCCCAGACAAAAACAAGCCATTACTATTAGTCAAAAGAGATCAAAGACATACTCCAGCTGAACACAGTGTTTGGGATTGCAGCCTCTGACAGCCATCTGCACTGGTAAGACGGGAACAAGCATTAGACATTGATAGCAAAAGGGGGTCCAAGTTTCAACGTCAGCTCTGATAAATTTGTGCAAGTTACACTTTACGTGGTAAGTGTGTGCAGAACGGGAAAGGGGGAGGGAGAGAAGGGAAGAAAAAGTGAAGATGGTAGAAAGTTTATAAGAAGATGAAGGGGGGAAATGAAAAGGGAAAGAGGAAGAGAGGTGTGGAGGGCTAGTGGGCGAGTTTAGATAAAGGATTGGTGTGAAAGACATGAGGGAAAACAGTAAGACTGCCCGTCCCTCGGTGAGACAAATTGGCAAGGAGTTCAGAGTAAGCAAACGTCTTCATCTCAAAGCCTGTGGAGCAACGGATGCCCAGGACAAATCAACACGTTGCACAGTTTGCCTGCATAAAACGCAAATACCATCGGCTTCAAAAAACTATGAGTTTTCCTTGGAGCATATGAGCAGGGGGTTTGCTCCTCTGGGTTTTACCGAATTGGTCTGCGAATCGATCACAAAAACAGCATTTCAAAGGGTTTGAGGAACCATGAGGTCTCTCTCTTTCCCAGACTTCAACAAAACAGACTCCAACATAGACAGCCCTGCAGACACTTGTGGCTGTGGGGTCCCAAAAGGCTTAAAGAAGTCTCTTGTCTTTTCACCACCAGTCATAAGAGCTCAGAGAAAACAGCAGTACATCAGTTTAGCTCTGTGCACCCAAAGACTGAGGAAGTTAGAAGTAGTAAACAGAGGAGAAAAAAAAGAAAAGGATTTGAGCAAAGACAGAGAAAGATGGGAGCCTATAGATAAAAAAAGGTTTGGACTCAAGCCCAACTCCGGAGAGAGTACGATTCAGATGATGTGGAGGAAGGGTGCCATATGTGTGCTGGTCACACTGACCAAGCTTGAACTATACATGCAGCAGCTTCGTTGGGACATGTGTTTTGGCTATCAGAGCCATTAAAATCCCATTACGTAGTGCAACAACAGAGATTGTAAGTCTTTCTGAGACTTTTAAGAATCATTCATCATGTAAATTTACCATGAATGATGTATTCGCACGCATAAAGATGCACTTTTGTTTGACATTTAAGGGCTCTGCGGCAATTTATCAGTTTCATAAATTGAGATGTAAAATGCACGACAGGACTTTTATGATTAATAAGAGAAGATTTAACTAGTGGGGAATGAAGGAAAATGACATTTTTCCAGACCGCTGAAGCTTTGCCACTTAGTAAAAAACAGAGAGGTCTTTGGTGACGTGTTCCTCATGTGGCTCGTCATTGTCAGTTCTTCAGTCATTACGAATGGTGTTGCATTCTTTACAGTGGAGGCTAATGGTGTCCTGACCCATGGGGGAGGAATGCCAACTCTCACCACAGCTGCACACTAAGGCCAAGAGCCAGAGTGGACTCTGGGGTCAAAGGTCACCCATGATGTGACTCGATCCTATACAATCAATGGACACAGGGTCCTGGCCTTTGGCAACAGTGCTCTTAATGGGATATAGCAACTGGACAAATGGTAAAGAGAAAACACTGACAGCACAATAACTTGTTTTTTGGAGAAAAAGAAGAAAGAAGCATAACATGAAGATGATCAAAATGTGTGTGTGCCCTATTTCATGAAAAAATCAAATAAATATAACCCTGTCTCCCACAAAATTACGTTCCCATCATAGACTGTATATAAGAAGTGGACGTAGTCACCGTGACGTCACCCATTGGTTTGTGGACTGCCGTTTTGAAGCCTCAAATTTGTCATCTTGGCCGTTGCCATCTTGCTTTTTTGCAAACAAAAGTGAGACGAGAGGGTGGAGCTAAGTACAACAGAACGCTGAATAAGACATTACTGTCTTACCATTTACTGAGGTAATAAATCAAGTGAGAAGTAGGCTCATTTTCTCATAGACTTCTAGACAATCTGACTTCTTTGTGCAACCAGAGGAGTCGCTCCCTGCTGGCTATTAGAAAGAATACACGTTTAAGGCACTTCAGCATTGGCTTCATTTTTCAGACCTGAAGTCTGGGGTTGTCCTGTTTTCGTCTTACAACTTTAACCCTTTCACAGTGTTTTCAGTTCATGCAAAAAACGAAGATGGCAACGGCCAAAATGCCAAACTCGAGGCTTCAAAACAGTAGTCCACAAACCAATGGGTAAGGTCGCGCTGACTACGTCCACTTCTTATTTACAGTCTATGTTTGTGATATGTCAAAGACGAACATAATCAGTGACAAAATGATGCAGTTTAGATGTATGGGAAACATAATTGTTAAGAGACAGGGCTGGATTCTGATGCACTAAATATGATAATTTACATTTTAGCAGGGGAATAAGAAAGCATACAACACACACACACACACATGTGAATGGGTGTTTGACAGGCACTTCCATGACACTTTTCAAACAGGAAACAACAAATGGAGAACTTGCAGCGCTCATTAATTAGTATCGTAGCATATAAAACAGAACATTTTCTGTTTCTCATTAATTATTATTTACTGTATTTCTTCCACAGGAGGCATTACTCAGTTGACAACCAGTCAACTAAACAGATAATGAGCAATTTTTTGGTAAGTGTCTGGGATTGTTAGGTCATTAGGACTCAGGGTTGTGTGCGCACGAACCATTTTAATTGCAACCCCTGGACACAGGCATAAACTCTGTAAATAACCCAGCCACTTCGTTAATGTGTTCATCATTATCCCATTCCATCATCTGGACGGAAATAGCGTTTTGGTATTGCTTTAACCCTGAGGAGCTAGCTAAATAACAATTTATCAGAATGAACCAACTACTGAAATATTTTTTTACTAGTAAAAACTTAAGTGCCAGTGGACTCATAAATTTGGGTTTCCAAGCTGTGAGATTCGAGGAGGTTGTAAATGCCCATAAATGTGGAGTCACCTCCACAATGAGCAAGAGACAGAGCAACACAGGGAGAGCCTCTGCATCGGTCCATTTCACACTTCATAAAGCAGCGACATATTTATTCCATTCATACTCGTATGTCCCTTCAACCAAGTAACGGCTGTACAACTCGAAATGATTCATTTGCTCAGTCGTTTTCCCCACTTAGTTCTGGGTTTTAAGTGCAAGTTTCAGAATACGGCATTGTGCGACAACGTTTTTACCTGATGTTTTTTATCTCACTGCAGGGAACGAGCAGGGAATTACCTCTTGCCCGTAACTACATTCTTTAAAAACCCAAACACACGCTGCTCCGAAAGAGGCCGTAAAAAAGTGCAGTGAAACGGCCTGGTAAATATCCCACCTCTGTAATACGCAGGAAAAAAAGAAGCATATAAACAGCTTTCTTTTTTTCCAAATTAGTCAACATTTTTATATAACGTTTTATGATAAGACATACAAACTTAATCGGGAATATAATTCGCTCCTTTGAGAGGCATGCGGAGTCGAGGTCAAAAGGGTAAGCCTCAGGTAAATGGGAGGCGGTGGGAGTACACGGTGCTGGTTCTTATTCCTGTCTGATTTAAGAGAATCCATAGGGGGCCTGTGGTAAACACAGCAGGGACGTGAACCTTCAGGAGTGGGAGAATGAGGGGCTGGTGTTGTACTTAGGCTTCATATAATGACCAACAAGCCCCCCCTTCTTCTTCAATCCCCACATACCACCTCCCACTCCACCATTCCTGCTCCATTTCTATAGGTTTGACCACTAAAACCCTCATTCAACCTGTGTATACGAGGAACCTTTCTTTTCCCTCCACTCTTCTCCAGTTCAGTACTCCCTCGCTCCACTGAGAGGCAGGTCCCTTTCAGACGGCTGGCCGGGCTCCCGCTGCTTTATGGGAAGTATTGTGATCCCACAAGCTCTCTCAGGGGGGATCAGCACTTACGAGGGCCGATAGAGCTGCTGATTTGATCTTCTCTTCTTTCACAGCCTTTCTCGAGTTTTCATCAAAACTTCTTGGCTCCGCTCGCCATGGGAAGCCTCGGCGCAAATGTGATTCTCTGTGTCCGCGAAACAGACATCATCTGTGACAGTGGAGAGACACTGATGAGGACAGAGATACTAGAGAGAATAGGGGCTGAACTTCACATCAACCCAGCCACATGAAAGCAGTGGAACTCTAAATATTCAGCGATGCTTCAAACAGTTCTTCCAATATTTAAAAGCCATCCCATCCCCACAGACAGTCATCCTCATTTTAGCGAGCGCCATGAATCATACGTGTGCCCTTGCAAGAGTTCAATCGCTTTAAAAGGGGCATTAAATAATCTATGAATTTAATCGATATTTTTTAGCTTCCGAAGAATTCACAGATCCAAGGCGTAGTTTACAGTGGCCTGTAATTATCACTAATAATCAGTACTGAAGTTAGAGTACAACTTTCTTGTGGTAGTAGCTTTTAAATAGTCTAGTTATAACATCCATCAAATAATAATGTAGCATGTCAAACACAGTTTATTATGCATACTTTACATTACTGTCTGTTTTTCACACACTATGCCTCATTGGCAAAGTGGTTTCACTTTTGGCAAAGTCATATTACTGTTGACTTACTTGTTGACTGTTGACTTGATGGCGTACAAATGACATGCTAAAAGCAAGAACAGCGATCTTATTGCACGCTAAATGCCTTGCAAATTATCGTGTCATATGCCTTTTTCGTGCGATCGTATTTGCTTGCTAACACTTCAGTCAATGGCGTTCACGGTTTTATTGCTGAATTAATATCCTTTGTGCTTGATTTTGAAGAATGTTCTGAAAAATGAGAAGGGGGTGGGGGTAAAATTGATACAGCATAGTAGCGTGATGTTTTGCGTGGTAATATTGTATCGATACACGGACATCAAGTATCGATCTTATTATATTGTTAACCTCTTAACAATACGACTGCCCACCGCCGGGCCCGGCCGCTAATCTGTCTTTCAAAGGTTGTAGCAGGCTCAGTTTTAAAGCTAGAGTGAAGATACTGGTATCATATGAAACAAGACAACCAAAGGAATCCATTGGTAACCATGTCATTTTAGCTTATTTGGGAAGCAAAGCTCCGAAGTTACGCAAAATTTTGATCAAGGAAAAACTGGCATTGGCCATTTTCAAAGGGGTCCCTGACCTCTGACCTCAAGATATGCGAATGAAATCTCTGAGATTGAGTGAAAACTGTATCTTATTAGATAAAACAGATGTTGACAAACTGCATAATTTGCAACATATCGCAAAATATTTAAATTAGCATTAAGATCGTATCGTGACCTAAGTATCGAGATAATATCGTATCATGAGGCCTATGGCGATTCCCAGCCCTACGCAACTGTGCTACTTAATTGATTTATATATCAGCAGCACCGCCACACAACTGGAAGGGTTTGTTTATGGTAACAATGCTGCTGACAACATGACCTAGCATAGTGGCGGTGCGGAGGCGTTCTTCCAGAGATTACGACAGGAAGGTTTTAAAGCCAGAAAGTAATAGTTGACTAATTAGTCAACGGGTCAACAACTTTTCCACCCACATTGTTCTGTGACAGTAAAAACTCTGCTCAGTGCCCCTCTACAGGACGAGTGCTCCACAATGTCACTGAGTGAAGCAGCACAGACTTGTTGTATTGTGCTTTGATATCCTTGTGGATAACAGCAGAATGCAACAGTTATTGTAAACTGATAGTGCAGGCTTATGCGGGGAAATCCCATTGGCATGGCCGGCATTTACTTGTAAACCAAAACACAAAGCCAATAATCTCTGTGTCATTAAGAGTGATTTTCCTCCACTCAACCTAATGTGATGACAGAGATAAAACCATGTCGGTCTAACTGTACACGGGAGAATGAGAGGCGCTGTTAGCCAGACAAATAATGACAGTGCTAACATGAACTGACTCAACATTGTGCGTCCTAATGGCAACACTGGCAGCAACAATTTGATTAACATGTGGGATGTATTAATGGGGATAATATAGTTTCTAAATTCCACTATCGAAGGTTTAACTGAGAATACTTTTTTAAAAAGCTGAATTTTAAGCAGCTGAGCACAAAAATCAAACATGAAGAACACTTGACAGCAGAGAGGTTTTGCCCTTGCTGTATTTTCTTTTTAGGGAAATTTTATGGGGTCATTTAAATCGTCACGTAAGTCCATAACGACGTGTTCCAAAGCGCCTACCACCAGAGAAAAAGAGCCCTTAGACAGCACTTTTCACAAAGATAGCTTTTAACACGGCAATCAGTGGTTTGCTACACGGAGGGGTGCTGAGCGGGTCACGCATTCATTTTAGAAACAAGCGGAAAGTTGTCACACTTACCAGAGAGAGAAGCCCTAGCGTAATTAACACATTGGCAGATAACCCCTGCAATCTCCCCCGATACCGAGACTTCCGCTTCTCCTCACACAGGCCTGCACGATCGTCTCGGCTCCTTTGAGGGCCTTGTTAAACATGTTTGTTTTGGTTTTGACAGGTTTCTGTCACAGGGAGACAGAGACGGGGTACTCCAAAGGCCAACTATCTTCCCAGTTGTTCCGCAGTTTGTTTAGTTAGTCTCTGTTTCAGGAGCTTAATAGCTTCCTGTACTTTCTCATGCCTACATCAGAAGCTCTGTACAAACGCAGCTAAATGAGTCCGAGGATATCGCACGTCCGTGTTGGAGAAAAACTAGATTTTTCTCCCCGTGTGCCTTTGTTGTACAGTACGTTAATAATTCTGGAACGTGCCTCCGCTATCCCATGGTGCAACAGTCGCTTAATGTTTCATAAAACGTCATTTGGAAGTAATTCAGTAAGCACCCTCATGAAAAAGAGATGAAATACAGATTGCCATTGGGTATATTAACACCTGTCACATCAGACCAATATCATATTGCATTGGCGTAGTTGCACAGCTTTCTATTATTTTCTCGACTCCCAAAACATCACCTTACCTTCTCAATCTACCAATGTAATTACCTCATCAAATAAACTATCAACAAAGCCCCGCAAATAGGATTTGTGGAAGTGGGGAAAACTAAACAAAATAAAATAAAAAAAAGAGAAACATATCATCACATCCAACATATGTGAGACGTGTGACGTTTAGAAGTCAGGGGAGCAAAGCCTTGAGGGCATACAATCAATATTACATTTTCCATTGCCACCTTCATAGCTATTGTAAATGGCTTGTGTCAAAAATAATAACAGGTTGTATCAGGAACCTTGGGTTTGCAATTTCGCTTCTAGTGCTCGGAGGCCCCGCCGTCTGCTCGCCCTCCCTTTACTCCGGCACCACTGGGTGTTAATGACGCCGCGGTGGCAGACACTTCTCACACCACAGCTGACTTTCCCTTTCCTTCAGCCCATTCCTTATCTCTTTACTCCTGACACTTCTGAGAACTGCAGGGAAAAATGTGTATGTGTAAGAAAACGCTTAGTACTAGAGATGATTAGGCCTTTGTGCGTGTTTCGGCGCTCAGCCAGTAACATAGTATTATTAGCGGGGCTGGAGAGATTAAATCTATTCTCACTTCTGTTGTCATAGCACTCTGGGTAGCAATAAGCAAGATGAGATGCAGTAATATGCACACTACAGGGACAAACTCCTCTTCACTGGAATCAGAGCTACTTTAAGTTCTTCAGAGAGAGAGGTACTTAACTGAATTCCTTTTTTTTTTCAAAGATGAGTTGATTGCTTTATCTCATCCTGCCATTATCTCAGGTGTGGACTTCTACACCCACATACAAAATACAATATGCTGAAGTCGCCAAAAAAAAAGAAGGAATGTAGTCGTTAAAACCCATGTAAAATTATCATTTCACTCACTTCACTCTCCTTTTAGCTCTGTTTTTGGTCTCTACCAACGCCTGGGAAAACTACCCGGCTCTTTAGCGGCTAAATACTCCATTATGTTAAATGGGTGTACCTGGGTAGGTAGCATACAGAAACGTATCCTCATACAATAGTTTGTATAATATCTTATGAAAAGTTATTCCTAATTTTTTTTATTTTTCTTAAGAATGTCCAGCAACATGTGTCTATTTCTACTCATTGCCTGTATACAGGATTTTCAAAACAACTTAGTTAGGTTTAGGCCACAAAACTACTTGGTTAGGTTTAAGAAAATATTGTGGTTTGAGTTAAAATAACTACAAAAGTGGTGTAACTTAAGTACGGAAGTTACGTGACAAATAAATCAACACTGACTTCTGGTGAGAAGTAGGCTCATTTTCTCATAGACTTCTATACAATCAGATTTATTTTTGCAACCAGAGGAGTCGCCCCCTGCTGGCTATTAGAAAGAATGCAAGTTTAAGGTAATTCTGCATTGGCTTCAATTTTCAGACCCTGGAGGTTGCAACCTGGGAAGAACCCATTAAATTTTGGAGCTGATCTGAATCACGGAACGGATACACAAATTATTCTTCACTGATATTAACATTGTGAAATAGAGGATGGCCTTGGCGGAGGTCTGTGCTCTCTGAGTGCCCTCCTAGTTGATATAATAATATTGATTATAGCTGCTTTAATAGCTCACAAGCATCCAGATTTCCCAGGCTTCCTGTGCCTAATTTTCTATATCCAGAAATTACTGTCCTGATTTCAGAGATAACATTGAAGAAAATGTCCAGTTCAGTTCTATTTCCAGTGAAAGCGGATACTACCATCACAAGGCTGGTCACAGCAACGCCCAGTATGATCATTTCCTCAAAAATATGCATAGCTAAGGTGAGTTGTCACAAAAGAATGATGAAAGTTTTAGGTGAGGCAAACAATGTGATCAAATTTCCAGTCATTCTCAATCACATACGCTGAGTTTTGTGGGGATTTAATGCATGTCAAACCCTCCAATAGGCCTCTGTATCTTACAGAGATCATTTCTGCTGCAGAGACTCAAATAAGCACTGTCTGCTCCTTTCCAAAACAGTAGGCTGTCACATTTTCAGAAACATCCCCTGTGAGATGATGGTGTCCATCCCCTGCTATGTGATAAATGAGTTTCAGCAAAGAGTGCTATTGAGGTGTGCGGAAACCAAAAGTAATATAGTATAACAGGATGATGCCGAGGCCAATCATCACGTCGACAGACAGGAGCCTGGCAGCTCTGGCTTTTGTATGTGCAGCTCTTTTCCTTAAGGCTTTTATACCCATGCCTCTGTCTGTGCAGGGCTTTTAAATTGTTCTCGCTTATCTGAAGAGGAATCTGCAGGAAGTCACAGAATCCCAGCTTATCTTGGCTAATTGTGTGTGTGTGTGTGTGTGTGTGTGTGTGTGTATGTGTGTGTGTGTGTGTGTGTGTGTGTGTGTGTGTGTGTGTTGCAAAGGAGGAGGGGACTTGAGAGGGTGCCAAATGCCGCAGGATGCAGCAGAGCACGTCGGGACAAGAGAGGCAGAGGAACCGGCAAAGACTGACAGACACAACACTAACATCTGACGGAAACAAACAACACAAGCGCGTACACAACAACGCCCATACAGAGACTGACGGAAACACCCAGGGCATAGGTGACATTTAATCCATCCATCACATTTGAGCCAAAAGGCAGATGTCAAGGATGCTCAAACCTTGTGTGCGCGCACTGTTTGGGGGGTAAATGTAAACACAGAGTTGATTAGTGACATGAAAGAATTTCAATAGAAGCAAAAAGATGCCGCCTAATGTAACATAAAGGGGTCGTTTGACAGAATTTGAAAAATGTTTCCTTGCCACATTTTCATTTAGAAAAGGCCATCACTCATCGGTTTGATGTCCAATAGCCGAGCACCGAAGGGATGTGCAGCGTCCAGTTGTGCAACATAAGAGATGGCTCCAAAGGGCGTCTTAAGGAGGTGATAAAAAGGTCTGTGACCTTCCACGAATGAAAGCTCCCCCCCTGATTTGTGAGCCATGGCCATGGAGAGTGTTGTTTGAGGGAGAGAGAGTGGGTGGTCTGTCACCGGGTTCATGCACCTCTCTCTCTACAAACAGCCCAAATTTACATCTTTTTAATGGCGGCCGTGTCCACTGGCTGTTGTAAATCAAGCGAGGGGTTTTAACCTCCAGGAGCCAGCAGGGGTTAATGCTGAGGGCAACGGCCACTGCTGTTTTGGCCTAAGACCGAGCAAATGGACGCCCTTGAAAACAACACGACTGTTAGAGGGCATTTGAGTTACTTTTGGCTTACGGTACCTGGTCTATATATAGCATATGAATGAAAAAAAAGCTAGGGCTGTCAAAGTTAACGCGATAATAACGATTTTATCACTTAATTTCTTTAACACAATCGATCTTTTGGAGGTTGTAGCAAGCTCAGTTTTAAAGCTAGAGTGAATATACTGCTATCATAAGAAATTAGAACCTAAAGAATCCATTGGTACCAATCATGTCATACTAGCTTGTGGCGAAGGTGGTTTATTAACGCTCCAAACAAAAGGAAAAACTGTCATTGCCATTTGCAAAAGGGTCCCTTGACCTCTGACCTCAAGATATGTGAATGAAAATGTGTTCTGTGGGTACCCACGAGTCTCCCCTTTACAGACATGCCCACTTTATGATAATCACATGCAGTTTGGGGGCAAGTCATAGTCAAGTCAGCACACTGACACACTGACAGTTGTTGTTGCCTGTTGGGCTGCAGTTTGCCATGTTATGATTTGAGCATATTTTTATGCTAAATGCAGTACCTGTGAGGGTTTCTGGACAATATGTGTCATTGTTTTGTGTTGTTAATTGATTTCCAATTATACATATATACATTAATTTGCATAAAGCAATCATACTTGCTCACTCTAATGTTGATAAGTATGAGTATGAGTATTAAATACTTGAGAAATCTTCCTTTAAGGTACATTTTGAGCAATTAATCACAATTAAATACTTTAATCGATTGACAGCTCTAAAAAAAACTAAATGAAGAGCATGTGAAAATATGATTAAAATATAATAACGTACACAAACCAAACACACATCATACAAGACTTCAAATATAGCCTGTTTCAGTCAAATATAGATTCTCGTACTGACAGCAAATAGTGAAGTAATGAATGTTTACCGCGAGCCTCTAAATGACAGAAGCCATGAATGAAATCCAGGAAACAACTGCGCTTGTTTTACCCTTTCCGCTCTATATTCATGCACAATACTTTTCCCCCACTGGCATTTTCCTCTGCCACCATAAAGGGCATTCACACATATAGTGAGTTCTCCTGGGCACAAATGAGCAATCAGTGCAAGAGCAACACACCTGGTAAGGCTCAGTACTTCTCTGAAAGGCCATCGGCGCACCAGGAGAATTGGCTCGCTCGTAATTGAGATCCAGGCAGATTATTCTCATTTGATTGCCTAATGACCATCTGAATGAGATCCCTACCATAATAAGAATCCTATTTGACCAGGCGCTGCAGGAGACCCAGGTGTCAGTCAGACGCCGTCCTTCTGTCTTTGCATTATTAGAATTTTAAATGTCGCATGAATACAGGCAACACAATTGGGGGTTGGGTTTCTGCTGGATTTTATCCTTGTGAAAACATATTAAATAATCTTTAGTGTTTGAATTGGAACAATTAGATTAAAACTAAATAGATTAAATAAAAAAGTATGCAGTATTCCTATGTTAAGACTGCTGAAAAGCCTAACTCACGACAATACTTTACAATGTAAAATGAGGGAAATTGTGATTGATTAGAGTTTTCCAAGTGGCAATTTTTGACCTGTCAAACCATAATTCCCATTCGTCATTGCTTCATCAATGTTGATGGGGCTATTTCCGAACCAATTCTCCGAGCAGGAGAAACATGGGCTTGACCTTATGCAACAATATAAAACATGGCTTTCCCCCACCGCCATGATTCTCCGTCCACACGCAGCGGAGCTCAGATGAAGTTATCGATTACGCCCTCGCAAATATGGCGAGGTAAGGGAATGACACCGCACTTAGAGATCATTGCGCAAATGTACCCTAAATCACAGAAATGGAGGAGGGGTAGCCGCTGGCATGGACGCCGGCCAGTACCGAGGGCGAGTACTCGTGCATTCACTCAGTGTTTAATCAATGGATAAAACTGTCTATCCATTCACGTATTGATGTTTCCTATGACAACTGCTTATCCACGTAGAGCAGGGAGACACCAGAGGCCTTTCAATCATCCGGCCAGCTGAAGTGGGCGCTGAGAGGAAGAGGGTGGCGCATGAATCTCTAATACTGGATTCACGCCGCATGCTCAATTATTCCACCACCGGCGCCACGGTGCAAGTTAAAGCAGAGGAGGAGTCAATCACCGAACACAGAGCGCAGGTTCTGCCCGACTCGGTCATTCCCCTTACAATGGCAGTTAATCAATATGGATCCACTCCTTTTGATCTGCTGCCTCTGACCGACAACAATCACTAACAGCGGTGTAATTGCGATGACCATAATGGCGCCCATTCATATCATCCCACACCGGAGAAGGAGGGATGAGAGATGATGTTCTGCCTCTCTCTTTGTGAACTTTCTCACACACACTTCTGCATCATCATGCTCTGTGGTATTGCGGTACAGACGCTCAGTCCAGTCACCTTATTAACGTCATGTTTAGACACATATCGACCAGACTGCAGTGGCGATCAATCTGTGGTAAGGAAAGACAATAATGCCGAGTTCATCCCTGCATTGTCTTATGTCTCTAAGGCACTTAACATGCGTCTCGTACTTGTGGAAATAATTTCCCAACTGCCATGCTCGGCAGCACTAAACGATTGAATTAATATCAATTAAATGTATTTGTTATTGACTATAAAGTAAACTATTTGGGACATTTTGCCAAGGGCAGCATATCATAAGCTCAAAATGAATGCAGACGTAGATTTATTGAGTGCTAAAAGGAGTCGTATATGATGATGGCAGCCCGCGCCCGTTCTAATAGGAACAGGATCACTTAGCGTTTGATGACTAATATGGCTTCTTAATCTCTTTGACGTCGTGAACCTGTGACAGATCTATGGGATGATGGAACAGACCGGTAACATAATAAAGGCGCCCTTCTTCTCACTCAGCATCTCTCATATTAATATTTTCATCCTGTAATAACTAAAAGCCATTTCATTACTCATTAATCAGTATCTGAAGCCGCCGCTTTCCAGTACACATGGAAATATGATCCCGCGATTTCACAGGAAGAGCAATGGGTAATGACCCCGCAGCTGGTGGGGGTAATAAAACACAGTGTGCATGTTGTCTGTCAAGAAAACTTACCTAGGCATACCAAAACAACAGGCCGGGCCAAAGTGATATACTAGACACAGACGTTGCATCGTCGTCCAGGCCTGTATGACAATCAATACTTAAAACAACAGCGAGAAAATATGTGGAATCAGCATCTGTGAAGTAAAAGAGCGACGCGATTGATTTGCAGAAAGGTTCGTTTGAGCATTCGAGGGATTTTAAACAGCGTGCAGATCGCTCGTCAAATCCATATCAAGCTGCGGGCTTATCAGTTTTGGTGTTTATTAAAGTGAATGATAAATAGGATAGGTCAGCATAAAAGAACGCCACCTGAAAATGGAGAGACATTGAATCTGATTTATGCGTATGGTCATCTGTGTCAAGAAGTTGTGTGTGTGCGCGTGTGTTTTCTTTGTGTGTCTTAAATCAATGGTCATCCCCTGATACAAGATGGCCTCATAAATCATTGTTTGTTGATCAGTTGTCAGGGAGGCAGGGGCCTTATGGCGTTCTCCTAATTATTCCAGCTCACAGCACCGCTGGATGAATAGGGACAGGAACGCCAAAGCAAATCAAGGCGGAGGACTTTACAGAAATATGGCCATAAAGGTGGTTTAGTTTGGATGGATGGATGAGGTGGGGGGTTGGTGGGAAGTGTGTGTGTGGGTGGGTGTGTGGGTGGTGGGGTTGGGCAGGTTGGATTCCAGGGTGCACTGAAGTGAGAAATCTAGTGTATGAGATATCAGTCACGCAATTCCAATGTGCTAGGGGACTCTGTCATGACAGGAACAAGCCGGCTGCCTGATTGAAATTGGACAAAAACAACTAAATCGGATATTGTGACCATTCAATCACTTTGATGTCTTGTATCTCTCTTTAAACACAATTTGAACACATCTTCGTTGCCACTCGCTGTCGACTCCTCGGTGGTATTATTACCTTCATGGACAACAAGATCTCCGCAGTTCGGCTCTTGCGGCGTAATAATCCGTGACTGCCAGACCTGACATAGATGGCTTTTTTTGTTGTTGTTGTTGTTTTTTGTTTTTTTTGCATGCTTGACTTAGTCGTGTTAAAGGGATTTCGGGTGTTTTGAAATGGGGTTGCGTGATGTACTTATGATGTACGTAGGTGTATTACTTACAGTAGATGACGGCCGGTGTGCGCCCAGCTTGGAGAAGCAGACAGGAGTACCAACACCAGAGCAAAGCAATACAGCGCTGTGGACGGGGGTGAAAAACATAATTTAGACACATAAAAGAAAGGATCAACTTAAAAAATGTTTACACTTAAACAATAAATAAATAAAGAATTACTGTTGAGGATGCCTAGTGTACAGCAGTGGCCAACAAGAGAAGGTCCTGATTACACTGGGCGTCCCTCGGGGGTGAATGTGTGTAACTGCTATCCCTCTCATACGCACCTCATGTACGGCATGTATTAGACCACAAGTTCAATCTACATTTAATCATTCACACCAGACTCTTGGTCAAAATACGAGGTCACTGCTGCTCACACAAGAACCCAGACTCGCCGCCGTACTTCCGTTCACATTGCGTCTGGATGCGGCTCACCTCTGCGGCAGGATGGTCGTGCGCTATTTTTACCAAGTGGTGAGATGAGGGACGCAACTGGGATCAAAAGAGGAGAGCTCATTGATTTTCAAAACCACATATTATGCCGCAAATATATATCAAAGGCAGCAGCCTGCGTGGCCTCTGTGATACGCTCAGCATGATTTAAACATGCTAAGGCCATGTTTAAGCCTCGAGCTAACACATTTTAACTCAGAGTAACGAGGTGTTACTGCCTCCATGCCTGCACACGGGAGCCACTGCAGGTAAAAAAAGAAAAATCTAAATGGGTGTAAAGGGAAGAGTAATACAAGGAATTGTGCCACTGTGATTTGATGAATTATTAAACTCCTCTTTACAGATTTCTTAATTAGAAAGGGTAATCCAGTAATTAACATGAGGACCAGCTGGCTGCTACTGTATATCACTGAAACATATAATCCAACTTCCAGTATTACTGTGCCGCTGCAAGTTCCCCGCTCATAAAAACTCACTAATAATCCCATTAAGTCTTACTACAGAAACTATACTCCACTCATCTTTTAAGCGCCCAGCCACAACCGTGTAATTGCGGTGCATTTAAAGCAATTTGGTCAGTGGCGACAGAAACCTGCTTACTGCTGAAAAGTTAATGACACTGAAAGCCAATACTTTACCCCGACCACTTAGTCCTACCGTTTGACAGCATTTGTCATTACACAGTTCCTTACGCAAAAACTGGATTTTACATTTCCCACGTTTGCTCTTAAAGGGACAGTTCGGGTGTATTGAAGTGGGGTTGTATGAGGTACTTATCCATAGTACATGTATTACCTACAGTAGATGACGGTTGGCGTGCCCACAGCATTGAGAAACAAACAGGAGCACCGGAGCAAAGCAATGCAGTGCTGTGGACGGAGACTGCAGAAAAACTTATTTTAGCCACCTAAAAGAAAGGCTCACCTAAAAAGAAATGATAACAGTTGAAGTGTTACGCTATATTTTGAATATTTTTGCTGGTTTACCTTGCCGTGAGACAGCTATAGAGTTTCTGACGGGGAACTGAAGCTATTATCTATGCTCTCACCAAGGCAACCAGACTCCATTGAAAAAAACTGTAATTTTACGGCTTCAGTTCTCCATCGAAAAGCGCTGTCTCACGTCAAGGTAAACCGGCATTAATATTCTAAACATAGCGTACACTTTAGCTGGTATTGATTTGTTTAGGTGAGTCTTTCTTTTGGGTGGCTAAAATATGTTTCGCTGTCGGCCTCGTCCACAGCGGTACATTGCTTTGCTCCCGTATGATAACTCTGTTTCTCCAAGCTGGGGGCGTGCTGACCGTCATCTACTGTAGGTAATACACTGATTATGGATAAGTACCTCATACAACCCCACTTTAAAACACCCGAACTATCCCTTTAAATTAAAATGAAAGAACTGTATCAGTAATTGAGGAGGCAGTAGACAATACAACTAAAACACACATAGAAAAAATATACTACACTCATGTAAAAATAAAAGGTATATAATGTTTTGGAATAAACTAGAAATGTATTTGTCTGAAATGAACCCGTCTATGGTCCGTCTGTGTGTTTCAGTTGTACAGTATAATGTATGAGAGAAAATAACTCTATTCTGTCGGGTCTCAGATTAGCGATCCGTGATTTCATCAGGTCCAATATGAAATATCCGAAGGAGGAAAATGTAGGTCATCCAGAACACCGTCAAACAGCAGCACTCAGGCAGCGGCATGCAGGCCCACGTTTGTCTCCCGCGTCTGTGAGGACATTCTCAACCGCCTGTGGGTATTTGTAATGACCCAGTGACAGCATTTCTCTGCTGGCGGCTGAGGTGCTCAACGAAATGAATAACTCTGACCAGCCAGGAGAGAAGAGTGTGTGTGTCAGCGGTGTTTGTGTGTATCAGTGGGGCTACATGTCACATCTCCTCAGACACTATAGCTCCAGTCCCCACCGGCTACAAACAATCTACACAAACCCAGAACCTCCCACGGAGGCTGTGCGCGCCACATATGTGGCAGCAGCGCGTGAAAACGTGTCTCTACACTGTCCTTGCTTGTCGCCTTGACCGGGCCACATGTTCCTCTGGTTTAGGCCTCAAAGTCTGCGTCGTGATGGGAACGCTGGGGAGACAATAAAATCCACCAACACGAATCCCGCCGGGAGGAGACGGGAGCTGCCGACTGTGTGCTTAACTCCCAGAAATACAGATTTACTTGCTTGTGCCCCGACAAGCTTTAAGATGTAGCTTTTGGGTGTGTTGTATTTTTCATGAACATAACATTTCTCCATAATGGATATAGATTCAGCATGATGCATATGAATTGTTCATCCGCACACATATGAATTATTCAACAGTGTGATTCGTTTTGCCCTTTTTTTTTTGGGTTCAACATGCACTGGAGGGCATAGGGGGAGGGAAGTTTTTGAAGTCCCACTCAGCTCCTGGCACATTTTAGTCTCTCCATCTCTTACAATAACATCTGAAGTTGTCTCTGCATGTATACTCGGACAGGCCCATTCAAATTTACATGCAGTTAATGGACTTTTTGGCAGGAGTTGTCATTTTATAGATGCAATCCGGAGAGGGCTTTACTTCCTCTGAGTGCTAATCAGTGAGGTCTGACAATTGTTTGATATTTCTGGTTTGGTAAAATATGTATTGCTTTACCAGAAAGTACAAGATTATTCAGAAAACTACATGGCGCTATGATTTGGAGTAAATGTTTTACACAATTGCTCAACGTATAATTCATTACCCTGCAAGTCGGTGTGATTTGTCACAATATTTTTCATTGTCTCAATGACTGGAAATGTATATCAACATTTCAACTTGACTGATTGCTGAGCATAATTGCATTTAGTTCTACAAAAGCACCTCAAAAACATCTGTTTTTCAAGAATATTCCTCTCATCAGTTTTCCTAACAAACTTACAGAGCGTTTTATTACAGACTAATGCTCAAAACGACTCCGAATGTAAATCAAGTCTGCTTAGCTCCATCCACATTCACAATTAATTCTGGAAGGGGTTTGTGTTATGTTCTGCACGTAGACCGTGTGTTGAGGAGGAGGCAGGGGGGCCCCCGCTATCAAAAAACCTTGCAGGATAGCAATCATTAGAACCTTAGCCCCCCCTGGTAAGCAAGCCATGCTTCCTGTATCGGGCCCCAGAGGATTCAGTGTGCTAATTATTTACTGAAGCAGCAAAGACTATCAAATGAGACCCTGCGTCGAGTCTGACTGTGAGGGGGGTACCCTGACAGTGTAACCTGGGTAACATGCAAATAGACGGAGAGAGAGAGGGGGGGAGGGGAGAGGGAGGAAACACAGTGTATAATGGTCAGAGTGCGTTGGAGGAGTCGAGGTTCACTGGTGAGTCAGGAAAGGTGGGGCCGCGGAGGGGCACAGCAGCACAGTATTAGATTTCAGATGCATATGAATGACCAACTGCTGGCTCGGCTCTAGCTTTAGGGGGAAATTGCATGGACTCCCCCTTGAGCTGGCAGTTTTGAATCTAGATTACTGCCTGACTTAATCCTGGGGTGGAGAGGCAGGGGGTCATGAATGTCTGTTGTTGGTATCATTAAAGTGAGGACTTGCAGAAGAGCAGGATCCTTCTCCTTAACTGAGTTTTATTACAACTACCATGTGCCACAATCACAACCAGCATACTCAATACTCAGCTTGATTCTTCATCTTGCTAGCCACCCCCCCCAAAAACAAACAAAATATTATATGAGCTGACACACACACACAATCTCTGACTCCAAAATCGGGGGAGGGAGGTACCGCTGGGGTCTTAAATCCATGCATCTGGGCAAAAAGCCAAACAGACTCTCCTCTCCAGATCACACACATGCAATAAGAGAGCAAGTGAGCTCTAATAATATACTATAATACACTCCATTTGATTAGAGGGCAACAACATTATCTGTTCAACAACCACATATAAACACATATGGACTACTGGATTATCTAAAGCTGTAAAAACTAAACCGAATGATTGGAACTTCGTAAAAACACACTCTCACACTCTAATGTGGATTAATATGTGATTTACAAACATGCTGCATGCATTATGACCCATTATGACCCTGTTGGACTAACACGGTGCTTTTTCTTATTGGAAAGATCAAGGGTCTCCTGCAGCTGCTAGAAAGCTCTAAAATAAATATCTAGAGCCACAATTAATTCCCAACAAGGTTTTTTAAGATGCAAGGGGCTCAGTTTTAAAGCTTGAGTGAAGATACTGGTATCATATGAAACAAAAAAAAAACTAAGGAATCCATTGGTACCAACCACGTCATACTAGTTTTTCGCGAAGGAGGCTAAATTTTGGTGAGCAAAAACTGGCATGGCCATTTCCAAAGGGGTCCCTTGACCTCTGACCTCAAGATATGTGAATGAAAATGGGTTCTATGGGTAACCACGAGTCTCCCCTTTACAGACATGCCCACTTTATGATAATCACATGCAGTTTTGGGGCAAATCATAGTCAAGTCAGCACACTGACACACTGACAGCTGTTGTTGTCTGTTGGGCTTCAGTTTGCCATGTTATGATTTGAGCATATTTTTTATGCTAAATGCAGTACCTGTGAGGGTTTCTGGACAATATGTGTCATTGTTTTGTGTTGTTAATTGATTTCCAATAATAAATATATACATATGTTTGCATAAAACAGCATATTTGTCCACTCCCATGTTGATAATTTCCCCAAATTTCCCCACTGCGGGACTAATAAAGGAATATCTTACCTTATCTTATCTTATAAGAGTATTAAATACTTGACATTAAGGTACATTTTGAACAGATAAAAAAAAATTGTGATTAATCATGATTAACTATTTACGGACAATCATGCGATTTGATTAACAGCCCTAGTAAATCCTAAACTGACCACATTCAGGCCAACCAACTTGCTCTCTAAACAGAGTTAGATGTCATTACAAGTTGCCTCTAATTACACTGAGCCCATTATTTTGGCATTTTTAAACCCGAGAACGCTCAATTTATTCTTTACTCTCTCACACACATTGAGTGGTGCACATAGCGCATATTGAACAAACCTGCAAAATGTCACCCAGGACACTCTCACTCAATTAACAGAATACTCTATAGAGTTGGTTTGAAAAGGGAAGCAGGTGTGCAGCAGAGCTCCTGCCCCCTCAACAGATAATTCACATGACGGATGCGCGACCTCCAGCAGCTCCCCACAACAACAACAACAGAAAAAAGTGACCTTCTCGCAATGAGATCTTACCACGCGTCAGAACATATTCTGGGAGGGGTGATTGAACTGTTTGTTTCCGCGTCGACGAGACAATAGCACCGCCAGCTTAAAACCGCTCTCGACGACCTGCTGTGATCTGCTTTCAGAGCTGCAAACTTCTTTTCAATGTCTCATTGCCTTCGCTAAATAATGAAAAACTGTGATGAGGTTGTGAATGGAAAATTAGGCAGCAGCGGACCGTGTGGGTTACTTGCTTCCAGCTACACACTTATTATCTGTTACACCGCCTGTTTTGTATCCAAACCACATCACAAGTGAAGTTTAACTCTGGTTCATATGAACGACACTTTTTCCACTCTCTTTCTAAATGAGTGTGTGCACATGTGTGTATCTGCCAGAGTGCTAAAACACCATGAGGGAATTGGGCCTTCGCCAACCCTCCTTTTCTCACAAATGTGAAGGGATAGTAAATATCAGTGCAGCAGATGGGGCCGATGCTCCCTCTCTGCCTCCCTCCCATACACTGGGAGGGCAGAGCAAATGGATAGCCATCAACAGCAGCAGGAGTCGCCCCAGGCCAAGACTGGAGTAGAGGACACAGGCACCGGACTGTTGCTCAGGCGGGCAATTTTACAGACAAATTCTCCCTGACTATCAGCCAGTGAACTGCACAACATTAGGAATAAGCACTTAAAAGGTCATTATGTGTAAGACGTCATGGTAGACGGGTGTCCTAGAATTAAACATGTCGTTTTCCCCATCTGGATTCATAAGATAATAAATTATATTGATAGCATTTTACCTGTCTGGATCACAGGGGACCAACTGCGGGTGTGTCATTTCAATACTCTGTCAGGATGTGTAAAAAGCACCGGCAGCGCATATAACAGCATGACATGCTTGTGTAACAGAGCAGCAGAGGGGACAGGAGGGGTGTCAACGCGCAACGTGTCCGCAGATATACCGTAAATCCTGCCCCGCCTCAATTAACAGACAGTAAACAGGTTTAAATTTAGGCAGGCGGCGCCTGTTATTGTTCTTATGAAACCTCTCCAGCATCGGTGAGCAATGCACCAGTATTCCCATAGCAATATTAGACAGCCTCCCACTGGGAGGAGAGGAGCACACGTGGATCAGCGATGACACAACCATGGAAGCTTACTGCGCAGCGGCGTGAGCTGAGCGGTGATGTAATGCAACTGAGCTAACTGGGTGAGATCCAGTGCGGCGAAAGATAACCGGTGTTGTTATTAGTGGACTTAACATCAGTAGACTGAGACACACGGAGTCATTTTATCTTTTAAGCGCTGAGATAGCATTGATGTATTTTAACTTGCCAACCCAGAGATCAACCTGCAGCCTTTAGTTGTGTGGCAGGGGGTCTTTGTATAGGTGTCACGTACAGCGTTTGACTGTGACATCCTGGGTTATATGAATGATTTAAACGCTCAAGGGATTGGAAATTACTTTCTTTTGTCGCCCCCCCCCCCGCACCCTCCCTAGCTGGATCTCTGGGAGGACGGTATCTCACTCAGTGTCTCCGGAGCATTCTCCATTTATTTATTTAAGGAGGAAATAGAGGGAAATTTCAACGGGTCACTAATTTCATTTCAACATGTACCGGTGGCATTAGCCCTGAGCAGATATTTCAGAGGAACACAAAATCAATGTTGAGATTCTGTTGGGAATAGCCCTGGAACCCATTAGCAACTTTGACCAATAGGTCAGGTAAAGTAATAGCTAGATAAATGTTTTATTACAGATTTGCAAACTGACTTAATGGTGGGTGGGGTGGGGGAGGGTGAGGGGGGGTTGGCTAGTACCTGTGCAGCCATGCATGGCAAATATTCATCATTAGATTCTATTGCTGTAATGAACACAAATCTCTCAGTGGCCGAGGCCTCTGGTTCTTTTATATATGTGATCTGTTAAAAGGTGGCTCTCAGAGGAGACTAAAGGGCTGCATCTGTGGTCCTCTGGAGACGTTGTTATCACTTTAAATGAACGGCTGGTTATGCTAATTGTGTTTTGCATGACATCATATGTGGCCGAGATGTGTTGCGCTATCTTTTCTGATAAACCTTCATATGAGAGTGCTTGCGTACAGTAGCTACAGTTGTGCCTGTATGACAACATCCTCGTAGCTCAGCGTGAGTCATGACAATCAGTTCTGGTGGTGCACAATCAAGTGCTATCACGGTTATATTTGTGTGTTTATCCTTTCCAATTGTTTTTGCTTTCCACAGTTTATTTTATGTAATGTTTTTCTTTAGATTACTTCAGGGCTTCTCAGTCCTTGTCATCCAGTATTCGTTTTGTGTCCTACCAGCTATTTACTTGTGTTTATCTGAAATCCCAGGTGGAAATGAGGCACTAAGCGGTGAGAGAGAAGAGCTGTGGTGCTCAACGACTGCAACCGACAACCACTGGAGTCATTATTTTAAGCAACACTGACCCACTACCCCCGTTCCTCTACTGACATGAAGGATTAGTAGACTTTAAGACTAACCCTTAGAGTTTACTTCCACATCTGAATTAGATTAAACCGTATCTGTCTAGAATAAGTTCCATTGTTTACTCCTGAGTGAACATATGTCACATTTAGACATTATTTTTCCCGCCCCTCTGTTCGCTCAGCTCTCTGTGCTCGGCCAGAGTGCTACTTTTCTGAATGGAAGCCAGACAGACTGAGAGCTCCCACACACTGCGAGGAGGAGCGGCTCCTGTTTCCAGCTCCGTCTCCAAGGGGACCACCAAGCCCACCAATCACACCGCTCGGCGCAGGCAAGCGGGCAATTCAATTTCTTAAAGCCGCAGTGTCCGTTTGTTTCAAAAGGGAGGCGTTGTGGAGAAGAGAGTTCAGCAGCAGAAACATGGACAGTAAAGCACCTCAACACTGCAAGTTTAAAAGTTTCCTTTTTTTCCTTTTTATTAAATGTGAATTCACATGTTAGTTTGAGCCCATCCATTACAGAGCATCCGCCTATGTACAAAATAGGCATCACTCTGTCATCACATCCTTTGCAAACGCAACAAATAACACATCTGTGTACATATATTCACAAACTGAAAGGACAGTCGATGGTGGTAGGTACTTATTTATTAAAAGATGAGTCAAAGACAGATTCACACTTGGAATGTGAAGTAACTACTGCCCAGAACTCCCAACAAAACGTCTTGGCGTATAATTAGGTCATATTCCAAAACCTTTTTATCAAACAGACTTCATATGTAAGACCCACATAAAAATAAACAATATCTGCTTTTTTTTTTTAAGTGCAAGAAATAAAAAATACAGGTTTATGGTTAATGTTTTTTAAAAAAAGAAGGCAGTCTTCAGTTTTAAAATAAAGTTTCATTTCATGAAACAGGACTATGGAATGTTCTTTTTTGCTTGCTTGTTAAACTAAATGCCAGACCCACTTGTATCAGACTATGCCCTTTCTGCAGAACCCCCCTAATTTTCAGTCAGCTTCTGTTTGGCGTCAGATATGCCCATTTATGAGTCAAATTACATTCAAATTGTGATATCAATCTGTTTATATAGGATGCATCACACACCATGAGGCCATATTATAGTGTTTTGTATCAGTTCCAGCTGATTTGTTTATTTTTCTGCCCTGGACAGGCTTCAGCATCATAACATGAAATGATGTTGACAGTGCACAAGTCTGTTTTTCCATCACTTGCTACAATTGTTGATGGTCTGAATCTTAAGAGTATATATTGCACAAAAAAATGAGAAGGGGGAAAAACAGTATGTGCCATAAAAAATACCAAAATCCAGTTTCACACCTGCGATCGGGACCCATCCACATATCACGAGTATGATATACATAAACTCCTAACTTTACTATATTACAGTACATATACAATCTTGAAACTAGTTCCAGCTCTGAGGTATGTGTTCCCCCATGATGCCATTGTATCGTCTACAAATACTCGACAAATCTGCTCTACAACTGTACAAAACCTAGTTTTGAAATCACAAGGCATTTTTGATGCAAGTCTTTAATTTAACTTAATCCTTAAAACCAGGACTCCCTTGCATGCTGAAAAAACAAATGATAAAGGGAAGAAGTGCCTGAAACTCACTGAAAGCACAGTAAGTACATTCCCTTTTTGAACTGTACAAAAATATGCCTGAAAATATCTTACTTTTTCTTTTAAAAAGATGAGGTCTGTTATGTATCAAAATGTTCCCTCCGCACCTGTATTCTGCAGAGGTTTAGGCTGCGTAATTTACCAAAAACCAGGAGGTAAACTGAATCAGTTACAAAAAAGAAACAAACATTTTTGCGGCATTTAGAAATTACATAAACCGTTGTAAAGTAACATCCTGAACAATTGTCAGTTCACAGATTTGCTTTGAGTCAGTCCACAGTCCACTTTTTTTGTGTGTTTTTTTTTTTAGCTCCCTGCAGTTTTTTCTTTTTAGTTTTTAAGAGGATAAGATGCATAGAAGTTCACGTATTTTTCCCTTTTTGTGGTCCGTTTAAGCTGAACAGTAAATGCAGACCTACTGGGGAGGAGGAAAAAATCCATAAAACCCTGTCATGCTGCCAGAAAAAAACGTCTGGAGACTTTTTTTTTTTGCTACCAGCTTCATAAGCATCTCATTCCTCAAACCTGCACCTCTCCTCCTGCATGGTCCTCCTCCAAACCTCCCCTCCAAGAAGGACCCTTCAGAAAAACCCACAAGGAGGCAGGGCTAGGGGACAACTTGACCAAGGACACATATATAATTTACTTTTCTCCCTTCTCTGTTATTACTAGAGGAAAACTTGGTGTTGTGTTTTTTCTTCAGTATGTGAAGACCAGGTCGGAAAAGTTCGCCTCCAGCCAGTCCCC
The DNA here is from genome assembly GCF_043250625.1 of Sebastes fasciatus. NCBI lineage: Eukaryota > Metazoa > Chordata > Actinopteri > Perciformes > Sebastidae > Sebastes > Sebastes fasciatus. The sequence continues at coordinate 12,363,803 of NC_133809.1, forward strand.
GGCAATCATCTCACTGAGTTCTGGCGTGCAATAGTCTGGGAACTCAAAGTGAGAGCCCAGGCTGCCCTCGCTGAAAGAGTCCAGGTCCTTATCCACAAGAGACAGGGAGAGGTTTCCTGAATTGGGGTTGCCCAGCTCCGAGCCTGGGGCGCTGGGGGCGAAATTCAAACTAAAGTCAAACAGCAAATCGTCCGCATCCTCTCCAGAAGTGCTGCTGCTGCTGCTGGAGCTGGAGGAGCTGGAGGATGAGCTGGAGGAGGATGTGGAGACCGACCTGGAGGATGCTGGTGAGACAGAAGCAGCGTGCAATGCGCTCTGCTTGGTAATGTTTTTGATATTGTAAAACAGTCTGTTGTTGTTGTTGTTGCTGCTCCGCACTTCTTCGTACATGCTCGCGCCCTCGGACTCCGCAGAGGAGCTCAAAGTGGGGCTCGCGGGCACTTTGGCGACATTGTACGGCCTCAGGCGCTCCGCGTCGCGCGCCCTAATCCCCATCCGGTAGTCGTCCTCGTACTCGTCGTCGTCGTCCTCGTCGGTGAGCTCCACTTTCACAGTCTTTGTAACTTTTAAACTAGGAAACGCGCAGTCGTCTCCGTAGCCGTGGTGGTGGTGGTGCGCGGAGGACTTTGCACCGCTCTTGTTATTATTATTACTTGTCTTTATCTTTGAGGAACACTTCTTGCTGCTGGGAGTCTTTGCCATCTTGCCGCACTTCTCCGGAGACGTCTGTGCTCCTGCTGATGATTTGGAACTACTACTACTACTACTGTCGAGCTTTGGTTTCTTCTTGGGTCTGTACTTGTAGTCTGGGTAGTCGGCCATGTGTTTGAGCCGCAGCCGCTCCGCCTCTCGGATGAACGGGATCTTCTCTGCGTCCTTGAGCATCTTCCACCGCTTCCCCAGCCGCTTGGAGATCTCCGCGTTGTGCATGTCCGGCGACTGCTCCATGATCTTTCTCCTCTCGATCTTGGACCACACCATGAACGCGTTCATGGGTCTCTTGATGTGCCCGGTGGCCGTCTTGCACCAGTCCGGGTTGATGATGGCCACGGGGCTGCACGCCATAAACTCACTCTCCTCCGAGTCGGTAGCCTCTCTGGACATGCTCCCGTCCGTCTCGCTGTTGTCTGTTGTGTGCTGCACCATTGTCCCTCTATTTCCAGTCACTTTTTACGCAGCGTCTATCAGCTCCACTCTCTGCGTAATAGCGCGCCGGTTTCCTTTCCACGTCCACTGCGTAATGTATAGTCTTCAAGCTCTGCACTCCTTTTTTCTCCAGAGTTACAAACTGCCTTCTTAACTAGTTATCAGCTTTTTCACGTACCCCTGCGTCACGCAGAGCCGTCCAATCAGGTCCTTTCCACTCCGCCCAGCAGACTCCCTCCATCCATCCAAGACTCCCCCTTTTAACCCTTTTTATTCCTCCTCCTCTCCTCTCCTCTCCTCCACGAGCAAGCTCTCATTGGAGAGAGGAAGGTGGGGGGATTTGTGGTACACAGTGTCTGGGGCAACACAGACAGACAGGCATATTAAACACACAGTTAGTGCGCTCCTGGAGACGCGCATTTTACGCACCAAAAAGCGCACATTATCAGACTCACTACAGGTCCCTTATTTTTTTTAAAACATAAAGGAAGAAAAACGCTCCAGACTGACAGACATGCAGATGTGTCTGGAGGAAAAATATGTAGGCTATATGTGATTATTTGCTTTTTTTTTTCTCCCCCTCCTCCTCCTCATCCTCCCTCAGGTTGGATACTGAAGGTGGCGCTTGGACACTGTTGCAGGCGCGTCTGCCTGTCTGCTGTATAGAAGGATGCATTTTAGCAGGCTGGTAATGGCTTTAGAGGATGCTCTATCATTAACTCTAGTATATCACCTCATGCATTTCACAGATATATCTGAGTGGCTAAGTGTTTTTTTTTTGTTGGTGTTTTCCTGTTTGTCTACCGTGTCTGACAATTTGAGTGAAGGAAATAGGTCAGTAGCACATTCTGCTTTTTCATGCATCTTGTTTGTTGTGTGTGTGTGTGGGCATCCAAAAACACATCTGCATCATCCCACACAGACCCTTACTGATAAACTCTTCACACATTTATATCAATGTAATAACAGTTCCCTATATATATAAAAAAAAAACTCAATAAAGTAGAAACACATGCTCTGATTTCTTATCCCGTCTGGATTATTGCTCATGTAGTGCAGCGTAAAGCATGCAAGCAGAGCAATAACACTCATTCAGATGGCAACATTTTGGCTGTGCAGCCCATACAGCCAGGCATGATGGGTGGAAGGGCTCCCCGCTGAGTTTGCTGTGTCAAGAGGCAGTGTAGCATCTAGCTGGCGTCTCCTGCACCCCCCCTCTCTCCCTCCCTCCTTTCTACCTCCCCCCCTTTCCCCCTGGCTCTGGGTGGTAGCCAGCAGTGCTATTGGAGGCTGGGGCGATAAGGCGTCCTGCTTTTTTCTCTCTGCTTCGTCCCCTAGAGGGCAATCACTTACCCTTTTGAAACCCTCCCCCCACCAAGCCACCGTATTTCCCCCAGCTGGGGCTTAAGAAGTGTCTCCACTGATACAGAGAGGAGCGGCTGGAAAGGCAAGAGAGAGAGAGAGAGGGGAAAGAAAGAGGAAAAAGAGGCACGCAGGAGGGAAAGACAAGGCTAAGGAGACTGAGGTATAGAGGGGCTGTTGCCTTCCCACCCTCGGAACAGAGAGGCAGCCCCCCTGTCTGCGTCTCTCTCTCTCTCTCTCTCAGAAAGAGATAGGGCTGAAATGCTTTATCATGACCACCCCGTGCTGATTAAGCCTTATCAGATATATGTGTCGGGAGCAGCAGTCTCAGGAGGCTGGCGCATGCACATGCATGTTTTACTGTCTGCCTGTTTTTTTTTTTTTCCTGATGGATTCATCTGAGTGGTATTTGATCTTCTGATCAGTGCAGACGTGGGTAGAGGAGGTTATTTCAAATGAGCTGATAGCACGGTATCATATATGAATGATTTGCAAACACTTATTGGCTGCATATCTGGGTGGGATTCTGGGAAATCATCCATGCAAGACTTGATATTCCACCGTGGTAGGAGAAGAGAGCTAAATAACACCATTCTTCCGCTCTGGTTAAAATCCTTTATTAAATATTGATCAGTCATGTCAAAATCAGGACTGTCAAAGTTAACGGGATAATAACGGAAATTCTTTGTAACGCCACAAATTTCTTTAATGCATTAGCACAACTTGCGGTGCTCAGTTTTAAAGCTAGACTGAAGATACTGGCATCATATGAAACTTAGAAAAAAAGGAATCCATCCATGGATACTGGCATGGCCATTTTCAAAGGGGTCCCTTGACCTCTGACCTCAAGATATGTGAATGAAAATGGGTTCTATGGGTACCCACGAGTCTCCCCTTTACAAACATGCCCACTTTATGATAATCACATACAGTTTGGGGCAAGTCATAGTCAAGTCAGCACACTGACACACTGACAGCTGTTGTTGCCTGTTGGGCTGCAGTTTGCCATGTTATGATTTGAGCATATTTTTATGCTAAATGCTGTACCTGTGAGGGTTTCTGGACAATATTTGTCACTGTTTTGTGTTGCTATTTGATTTATAATAATAATTACATACATACATTTGCATAAAGCAAGCATATTTGCCCACTCCTTTGTTGATAAGAGTATTAAATACTTGACAAATCTCCCTTTAAGGTACATTTTAAACAGATAAAAAATGTGTGATTAATCGTGATTCAATATTTGAATAGATTGACAGCCTTAGTAAAAATCACACTGTTACCTGCACATATACCGTAGGTGCTTGAACCTTTCTCTTTTTTGTGATATCTCGCCGTAGCTTGCTCCAACCAGCCTTATCTCTTTATATGATGGTTCCATGCTGGACATGAATCACAGGAGCGCTTAATGATGAGCGTGCAGGGTGGCTGTCCTGCTCATTAGCATGGCTCATTATTGGCTGTGAATGAGGTGCTGGTGTCAGCCCATCCATACAGCCTATGAGTCATCTCAGGGAGGGTCTCACCGCCATGTCTGCTTCACACAGATGCAGCAGCAGTAATATAGCGCCCCACTCCCCTCCCACACCACCCCTACTGCCTCATTCACTGACTGGGACGAGAGAGAGAGAGAGAGAGAGAGAGGGAGAGTTGCGGCGGGATACTGAAACATGTTGTGTTTTCATTTCATTTTCACTCTAGAGATTACATATGATTAAACAGTGGCAATCCGTAGAGCTGCATTATCACTGTGTGATTTCTAATACCAACGTGCTCCTCCAATACCCCAAAGGCAGATGTTTTAATGCTTATTTGCTGCTTTTTTTTCGTGTCAGGGGAGAGGACATTTTATTCCAGAGCGATGGAGTGTTGAATTAAGCGATGGTTTTCATGTACGCAACATCGAAAAAGGGTTTCAGGAGAGACAATTCCCTTTGCATTGCTTATCTAAAAGCCCCCCAAAGCAGCTGCTGCTCTCACAAAGGGCCAGTGAAGCGTTAGATCAATACTAACCCTGGCTGGAGGCTATCTGATGCTCAAAATGCATGGATCCATCTCCTCTGCATAGCCCTGAGACAGGTGTGGACTTCTGGAAGCCACTATCTGATGGCTTCACAATGGGTGGGGGGGTGGTGAGGAAAAGGAGGGGGGGTTGTTTCGGTAGCGCATGAAAACGCAAATTAACTTTTCACTTGACAGACACATTCTGCGTACTCAGGTTACTATGTTTATTGCCACGCAGTGGTGTTTTTCTAGCCCATATAGTGGAGTCACTTAATGATAATCTGGTGCTATGCATAGCATTCATGTAACAAGTTCCAGCAGTTTGCAAGCACTGTAAGGTAAAGCCACCCTTGCCTCTTTGCATACAGTCCTTTCTATCCAGGCTGTGGCTGGAGGTGAAACCTAATATCAGTTTATAAATCTGAAGATTTATAGTTTGTACGTTGTCTTAACTTGTGAGGTGATACTAAAACGAGCTGTGTCAGCTGGCACAGAATTTGTTTCGCTGGGCCGCCTGTCGCTCCGCTCTCATTCCTCAGAGATCACACTGTCTTCCCCTCTCTCTTGAGATAAGAACAGCTTTGACAATGAGGAGGATCTCACAGCAGTTTGGAGGTTGTTGTTTTGCCATTTAAGTGTTTTGGTGCCTACGAGGCCATTTTATGCCCCCCCCCCGTTGTTGCTTTACATTCTCAACTCAATGCAAATGTATCTCCAGGGTGTCAGGTTGTTTGTTGACCTCCTTGATGTGGCCTCTGTCTCTCAAGGTCTGATGCTTAGCGGATACTTGAGACTGGAGTATCTTGTCGCGAATGTAAACAGCTGATGCTTGAGCACTGTGCTGGAATGTTTGTCACACACAGACACGCAAATGCAATCAGAAGCCGGAGCTGCTGGTACCCTGCATATGCATGTACTCCTAACAGCCCTCTACTAAACAAACACTATTGTGAGTTTAGACCATTCATGCATTCACTACTGTATAGGGTTTTGTTGCATCTTGCACATTAACCTTTGCAAGAAAGAGATATTAGAAACTGTTTTCTACTTAGCTCAAGTACTGTACACAAGCACCCATTTATGCTATCCACAACATTTATATATCGCTTATAGTTTGTTCCTTTAGAAATACTGATTTTACATTCAAAACACGTGATCTGTTTTTAAAATCTGATGTACTAGTACAGATTAAACTACCACACAGTATACAAATTAGCCAAACCATGACCAGATACAACATTAAATGCTGTTTACGCGTTCATCGACCAATAATAATAACCCAATAAAAAAATGGGGTATTTTGCTAAATCAGTACTTTTACTTTTCATACTTCAAGTACATTAAAGGTGCAGTGTGTAGGATTTGGCGGCATCTAGTGGTGTTGTTGCAGATTGCAACCAACTGAATACCCCTCCGCTCACTCCTCCCTTTCCAAGACCGCGGTAACGTGAGTCGCCGAGTACAAAACCGTGGTAATGCCGTTCGTCTCGCCCAGAGGCCATCCTTACCATAATAACACTACTTTAGGAGCAACGGAAGTCAGACGGCGGCTGGCGGTACCACCGTTTTGCACTCTGCGGCTCACGTTACCGCAGTTTCGCAAGCGTGACGGAGAACTACGGTGGCCTTAATGTAAAAACGTGAAAGGCTCTCGCTAGAGCCAGTGTTTGGTTTTCTACTGTAGAAACATGGTGAAACAACACGGCGGACTATGTGAAGAGGACCCCTATGTAGATATGAAGGGCTCATTCTAAGCTAACAATAACACAACAATTCTTAGCTTCAGGTAATTACACAACCCGATATCAAACCAAAACGTGTAACAGACCCGTCTGTCCACCAGAGGACAGCGTGTCAGTGTCACGTTTCACATCACAGAGACGCGAATATTGCTTGCTGTATGAACGTGCAGCACCAGCAGGAGGCAACAAAGCCACTGATTTAGGATCAGGCAAGAAAAACACTTAGTTAGGTTAAGGGAACACGTCATGGTTGGGCTTAAAATAAGTACGGAAACACCTGACAACCTTCACTACAAAACATGTGACAAACGTCGCTAACGTAACTTGCCAAAAACACCGGTATCCCGCTTGAAAGTCCTGTATTTGTTGGACCCATCCACCTCCCCACACGCCCATATTAGTGGTCTTTCTCACTTTATATACTACGTAACTTGCTCTGAAGTTAGACTTCCGTCACTACACAACTCGTGACAAACATCACGTAACAACCGTCACTGCGAAACGTTGCACCTTCATGCAGGCGTGTAATATTCACGTCTCTGCGACACAAAACGTGACACTAACACGCTTTCTTCCTGTGGATAACCTGGGTCTATTACACGCTTTGTAAGACTGGGCTGGATTATACACTAATGAAAACATTGGGAATATTATATTCACATTCTGCTAATAGATCCCCCCGAAATGTTGCACACTGTTCCTATAAGCTGATACTACCGCTTCTTCTTAACACTTCTTCCACCACTGATGATATAACCAAATTCAACAACCTCACCAATAAACAGGCACCCCGCCACTCCAGCATGCATTAAACCCTGAGGGACACTATAAACTTTGAGCGTAGCCAATGTGAGACACGAGGATCAGCGTGGGTGTAGGGGCGCAAGTAAATTTGTAACTGAATACTTTGTCACTAAGGCAATTATTGAACTTAGGAGCGTGAGATGTGAGAATGAGGCTTTTTTATTAGCTGGCTACACATAACCAGCCTTTATACAGGTGACAACTGTTTGAATTCTGTGAGAAAGCGTGGAGAGTTTCCTGTCTCTCTCTCTCTCTCTCTCTCTCTCTCTTAACTGTGCACACGCTGCCCCACAAAGCAAGGAGGAGATGACATCATCCCGAAGCAGCTCCGGCTTACACAGTACAGTATGTTCTACAGTAATCATATTGCCATGTCATTCCCTATAAGCTCTGGCCATTTAAATCCTTTAATTATATACCAGCAGCACTGGAGCGGTGTTTACTGTACGAGTCCGGTGTACCTTAGTTTTGTGTTGTACATTGTTGCTTGTGTTAATAAACTTGTGTGTGGAGGAAGAGCCCTCCAGGCGCTCGCAGCCACTGTAATGAGAGTGTGTTTAGTCTGGAGACTGTGGAGGACTAATGCTGATGGATTGTATGGCTGCAGGTCAGGTCTTGCTCTCTCTCTCACACACACTGGTGGAGACTATGGAAGGAGCATTTGTGAGATTATAAAACATAATTCCATTCCAACATAACGTTATCATAACTATGTTAATACAAGCTAGATGAACACCATTACCACTGAAATACAAAATGAGGACATTGTTTACAGTTGCTGGCTTTTTGGTGGTGGTGGTGGTGTGGTATCACAGTGAGTTCATCAATAAAATGTCACTGCAGTCAAACATAAAACACAATCAGTCTTAGAGAAATACATCTGTTTATCACGTTTCACTCCAGCAGTCAGCAGATTTCTGAGAAGTACGGGACGGTTCCCACTGAAGCCGCGAGGCTCTGCTTTCCTGCCGACCAGCCCAGACTTGCCCCCCTAAAGAGATAAGATAGTGTTGACTACAGGCCACTCTGTGTACAGACCAGTGAGGGGCCTCCGCTGTGCTTAAGGGGCCAGTATACTCCATCAGAACTGCTTGTCGGAAAGCCTCCCCCAACCCCCAACACCTTTCCGACATCGGATTAGGGGGACGGCAGAGTCTGACCATTTCTGTAACTTTCCAAAACCAACAATCTGACTCTTTTTTCTCTCTTGGCACAACTATTTATGTCACTTTTAATGTGAACAACCAAGTGCAACACTGAATGTCTTCCAGGAGAGACTTGTTTTAACACTAGGGCTGTCAATCGATTAAAATATTTAATCACCATTTATCGCAAATTAATCACACATTTTTTATCTGTATTTAATTCTCTTATCAACATGGATATCATGCAAATGTATGTACTGTATATATTTATTACTGGGAATCAATTAACAACACAAAAAAATGACAAATATTGTCCAGAAACCCTCACAGGTACTGCATTTAACATAAAAATATGCTCAAATCATAACATGGCAAACTGAAGCCCAACAGGCAACAACAGCTGTCAGTGTGTCAGTGTGCTGACTTGACTATGACTTGCCCCAAACTGCATGTGATTATCATAAAGTGGGCATGTCTGTAAAGGGGAGACTCGTGGGTACCCATAGAACCCATTTTCATTCACATATCTTGAGGTCAGAGGTCAAGGGACCCCTTTGAAAATGGCCATGCCAGTTTTTCCTCGCCAAAATGTAGCACAAGTTTGGAGCATTATTTAGACTCCTTCCCAACAAGCTAGTACAACATGGTTGGTAGCAATGGATTCCTTAGGGTTTGTAGTTTCATATGATACCATATCTTCACTCTAGCTTTAAAACTGAGCCCGCTACAACCTAAAAATCACAATTTAAGAAATGAGTGGTGTAAAATATGTGCCATTATCCCCGTATTTAAACGATATTGCGTCTCCCCCCTCTGCTTTTCTCTCCACCTTCGAGTGTGGCTGTCGGATCAGGTACAAACACTTTTGATTTCCAGCGTAGTCACACAACCACTCCTTCTCTAGTATAACCGGCCCTTTAGTCACCCTCAGTCGCATCCTGTGCTCTGAAGTTTTACTGGTTTATGATCTTTGCAACACCAGTGGAGTAGTGACAGTTCAAAGCAGCATGACAAATTGAGAATCCATGCCCCGTGGACAAATCTCAGGCAGCATTGTGTTAGGTCTTTAAGGTTTTTTAATTAGTAGGTAGGGGAACCCAGACTTAAAGTCAGGGATTGTTAGTTTTATTTTTTCACTTGATGGCTTCCTTACATTCCTTTTATTGATGTTTAAGGTTAATTAATTACAGTAAACTGTCTTGTAGTAAAATAATGATTGCGCAATGTTAGTAACCCAGAATTTAGTGTATCTGTCACACATGTGCATGATCACACTCATGTGACTGCCACTACCATCCGCACCTAACACAACTATGGAGGATGGAACCTGCCAAAATCATAAATAAATAAATAAATAAATAAATTACTCGATAAATTAATTACTCGATAAATAACTACGCCATTAAATGAACTAGAAATAATATAAAATAAATGTAGGCATTAATTGATAGATAAAATGTGACATAAATTGATATTTCTGTTAATTTGCTTCTTTATTTATTTATCTTAATATATTATCGTTATAACGTATGCTTATGTATTGCTTCCCCTATCTATCTACGCTTCTATTTAATTGTCCCTTTTATTTATTTTTATTAACTTTTGAATATATTTATTTATTTTTACATTCATTTTTTATTCATTTTATATTTATTTTTATATTTATTCATTCATTATTAAATTGTATGTATTTATTAATGTATTTTATTAATTCTGCATGATTTTCCCCTTGCATTCACCCGTCCCCTTATTTATTTCTGTATTCTTTTCTTTATACATTTTTTTATTTAGAAAAATGTTAATGTATTATTGCCTACATTTATTTGTAATATTAATTTTGGTTCATTTAATGTCATATTACTTTTTTATTGAGTCATTTATTTAGCTGTTATTTATTATTATTTTTTTATTAATTTGGCAGGTTCCGTCTTCCACAGACAACGGGTGTATATTACACAAATGAATGCAAGATCACTGTGGCTTGCCTGTCAATCATCTCCTGTGTATTACTTTTTCCTCAACAGATGAAAGGAAGCGAGTTAGTCACAAGATCCAACATGGCTGGACAAATCCAGCATTGCGAAAATCACCCGCATCAATCAGTCTTTAACCTTGAAAACAAAAACAAGAAGAAATGGACCCATGCAGAGACAAACACCTGAAGCAAATCTGAGCATTCACTCTTGTTTGAACAGTGACCAGATAAGATAGCTCAAAGTTATCAGCACAAGATGAATTCCCAGAGGAACCCCGAGGAGGAGTTTCATCAATGTAGTGGGGAGGGGGAGGAGAAAATCAATCCCTCAAAGCACATGTAGTGACAAATAACCACCTAAAACTGAAGCGAAAAAGTAAGTCTAAAAAGAAAAAAGATGTAAAGGGCCGTCATTCTTGCACAACGAAAGGCAAACACTGTGCGACTTTGTAAACATAATCATAGTCATGTGGGCCAGAATGAAAACATACTTTTTTTTCCAGCTGTGAGGGCCATCTCTGTTGATCACACCGTTCTCAAATCAGACAGAATCGTCTATTTTCCATATTCATTCATCACATTCATCCATTCATTCTGACATAAAATGATAACCATTATTAGAGATCTTGTATGTAGATTTGAACTTCTTTAAATACCAACAAAAGTCTATCGAGAAGGTCATTTCAATATCAACCTTTATATACGCAGACGGAATCGCAAGTAAAGTTTCCCTCAAATGTATTTATGTTCTGAGTATACGTCTGGAGAGACCAATGGCGCCGCAGAAACGGAGAAAACTTCAATAGAGTCTGGCGACTTCCTTTTTACTTTGCATTACATATGCACATATAGACTGGTATTTTCCCCAGCATCCCATCCATATCAGAGCCTCAGTGTGTCCCCTCCATACACCGACTCACTGCCCTTTCCTTCATGTCTCTTAAGGATTTCTTAGACAGGCTTCAAGAAAGATTTTCATAAAAGTCCTCTTTTGCAAATCCTCACAACCCTCTGCATGTGCTCTGAGAGCTATCTCTATCGTAACAGTAAAGGTCATTGGAGGAGACTTAGGGATATGGAAAGGCTAAGCTGTGTGCATGGGAGAGTGTTTAACAACTATCTAGAAATCAATAATAGAAGGTTTGGGTAATGAGTGTGTCAAATCACAGTCACAGACTAACTCAGGTGTGGCGAAGCGCGGCGCTTTCATCAGACTTTGGTTTCTTGGGTGACTTTAAACATCTGGATTTTGGAAGTTCTGGATTATTGTGAATGCATTCAAGTTAAGGCAGGGCAACATATCGATATTCTATCAATATCGTGATAAAAGACTAGATAACGTCTTCGTCTTCCTGGTTTTAAAGGCTGCATTACAGTAAAGTGATGTCATTTTCTAAACTCAACAGACTTGTAGTTCTGGGGCTGCAACTAACAATCATTTTCATTATCAATTAATCTGTTGATTATTTTCTCGATTAATCGATTAGTTCTTTGGTCTATAAAATATCAGAAAATAGTGAAACATGTTGATCAGTGTTTCCCGAAGGCCGAGATGACGTCCTCAAATGTCTTGTTTTGTCCTCAACTCAAAGATAGAGGAGTAAAGAAACCAGAAAATATTCATATTTCAGAAGCTGGAATCAAAGAATTTTTACATTTCTTACATAATTACTCAATTAATGGATTACCCGATTAATCGACTTCAAAATAGTTGGCTATTAATTTAAGAGTTGACAACTAATCAATTAAATCGTTGCAACTCTAGAACACCGCTTCCCAACCTGGGGGTCCTGACTCCTCTTAGGGGTCACCGAAGCTTCTCAGGGGGTGGCGAGGCCTTCTTGATATTAAGGGGTGTAAGAAAACTTAAAAAAAAATATATATATATATATATATATATACAGTGGGCCAATATCTCAGCATTTCATTCATTAACTAAATTAACTTAGTTATTTTTAATGTTTCGCAGAGCCTCGTCCTGCATTAGAAAAGTACACAGTTAAAACAACCAAAAAGCTGATTGAACAATGACCAAGCGTCAGGGAGAATAAAACACAGAATTTGTAAAAAAAGAATGTGTGATTATAAAAATAAAATAAAATACAGAGAATTGTATTAAAAGTTCCTAAAATAACAGGAAAACTCATCTCTGATATAATATTCATAGGAAATAATCTGCTAAAAATTCCTCCTAATCGCTCATTTTACACAAACTTCCTGCAGTTATTGTGTTCATTATTTGGGTTGATTATACAGTTTATCAGTTGTTCTGTACTGTTATTGTTATGCATTGCATATAATATGAAATATAAGTTTATTTAATGATAGAAAAGGGGTCCCTTAAGGAAAAAGGTTGGAAACTACTGCTCTAGACAGCTGTTCTATTATTTGCCTTTACCCCTTAGTCATTATATCCACATTACTGATGATTATTTATCAAAATATCATTGTGTATATATTTTGTGAAAGCATAGTCAACCTTACAATATTGTCCCATATTGAGCTATTTGTAAATAATGATATATACCGTATCGCTCAGCCCTACTTAAGTCAAGTGTTAGATATTGTTCTATGTGTCACAACCTCTCACCCTTGGTTGGATATAGCGCTGTGATTAGACACTGATTATGTAAATATGTGTATGATTTTCTTTACTGATTATGTTAATGTGTGGAATTAATCTACCTCTGTGAAAAGAAAATGTAACAGGCTTTTGTACCCGCATATAAGATATTAATAAAAATCTCATATCGTCAACACAAAATCTCCCATATATTATTCCAGTCTCGTGGGGTCTTTTTCAACTGACTTCCAGTGTGAATAGAGGAGCTCAGGATTACAAGACGAGAGCTGTAAGACAATTCAGATAATGAACAGCAAAGCAAAAGTTTCGAGAAGAATGAATTTAGTCTTAAAAGTGTGAGCGGATTAGCTCTTCTCTTATTTCCAACATTTCCTCTTTGATACGTCCCCGCACTAATCTCATTATAAGTGTCTGTCAAGCATACATGACAATTCATTTTAACAAGGTAGACTTTCCTGCTCCCTTTTAAATTCACAGCCGTCTTCACAAATGAAAACACACGAGAGGTTCTTCCTCTGGAACGGGCTAACAAGGAAAGAGAGAATGAGGCTCAGCAGTTTTGATCATCTCAAACCCCGTCTAACAGAAATAACTTAAATATGTTTTCTCTGGAAATGTGTTCGCTGTGGCCATTTCAGGGTTTAATACTGTAATGACCTAAGAGCCCGCAGTGAAAAGTACCCATAAAAATCCACATTTGCTAAATATTCATGCTTATTTTTTATTCCTTTATGTAGTTCACTGTATGTCTCTTCATCGTGAATCAGTGCTGTGATGGTGACTTTTAGGTGGAAACTTGCTCTTTAAACCTGCAGTAGCCAGAACGTTTTTGGTATCATTGGGCAAAAGTTCCATAATAACCTTTCAGCATATTGTAACTCAAGTGTTCTGAGAGAAAACTACACGTCTGCACCTCCTCACATGCCTCTGTTTTCAGGCTTTAAAAAATCTAGCCTGCGTCGGGAGACTTTGGCCAATCACAGGTCATTTCAGAGAGAGAGAGCGTTCCTATTGGCTGTTTATTCAACGGAGGCAGCTGTCAATCACTCGCAAACTCTGATCAAACGGTCAAACTAGGGAGCGCTGAGAAAGTTTGCTCCGGATGGTGGGCGGTGCTTGGTATTTCCTCAACTGATCTCAACATGACTTCCGGGTCACAAACTTTTTCATTTTACAGCTAAACAGTACACTACAAGATGTTTCTGAAAACATTTGGGGCGAGAAATAGGCATTACAGTAACAGAATATTGATTCATATTTGATCAGCGCTGCCTAGTTTGACCGTTTGATTGGAGTTCACAAGTGATTGACAGCTGCTCAGAGACGGCAAGGCTCCAGCTCGGCTCTGATTGGTTGTTTTCCTCCGGTCTGTGAAATCTAGCAGATGACATTAGGAGAACCGGAGGACACAGAGGCACATGATTTCTTTCAGATTACCTGTCTCATGCACTACTGTCAGGATATAGTGACCGTTTTATAATAATGACTTATTTGCTCCTTTAATCCCCCTAAAAACTGTAAAATTGTTATTTTGCTTTCATAATTATATCAAGAAATATTGCAGCTCTGCCATGAAAGTATTTGCAGGAGAAAAGGGCAGCTCATAAAGCATTGTGCTCCAGATAAACCTGTAGAGGAAGCAACACATAATTACTGTCTTGCTAATTGGGGAGAACCATTATAGCGTACTTAGTGTGATGCTAGACTAAATTGTTTGCCAACAGAACCTAATGATTTCTACACGCTGTAAATGTATAAGAAGAACTGCCTCCCCTTTTTCCTTTTAACAAGAAATGTGAAAAATATCCTCAGGCATTATTTCTGAAATACTTTTATATAACAAGCTGATTGCATAAATATTACATCGGCTCTCTGTCTGCAGCCTATAGTGCACCACGTCAAGTTTCAAAGCCGCCCAAGCGAAGGTGGCTATAACACCCTTCAAACTAACTGTCTAGATATATCACGACCCCCGCGATCCCTATCTGTCCATCACTGGAGTAATCTGACCATTGCGGATAAATACTGAGAAAAGGTCTTAAAGCACTAGGAAGACCAGTACCTTAATCATGGCTAATCCCTGGTAGCGAGACATGTCTTGGGGGGACACTGGACGGACACGTCACCCCAATTAGCAGCAGCTATAGCTTTAAAACTCTGTCATTAGGCGCCCATAACCTTCCTGTCACTCACCGTATAGCTGCTGCAGCCTCTACTTAGTGCGCGGTTACAATTTGTCACATTCGTGCACCCATAAGACAGACGTGCACATATACCGCAAGGATTTAAATGGTGATGCTTGAAGTCAATGCAAATATACAATTTCTGGTGAGGCAAATTGGGCATGTTGCTAGCGGTATATAACCTTAATAGGCTGATTTATGTATGACATTCCTCTGAGCATTAATATGAATAGACAGGAGTGTTGCCCGAGCCACAGGGTGCCCACACCGTTATGCCATGTTTCAATACACGCTGTGGCGTATTAAGAGCTATACATCGCATTTCCGATACCTTTCTTTTGGTTAATGAATGATAGGGGAACATGTACATGCACTTTGAATGTCCATATAGCTATCAGCTCAGTATGCAGATAGGGTCCCTGGTGTTTTAGTGCGAGATAGTCTTTGCTGGTAGACAGCGGAGCATTAACTGTTATCTTGGGCGAAAGCACTACCATTAAGCCTCCAACAATAAGACCAGGGTCAAGGATGAAGTTGAATGACAGCTCAGGATGAATATAATTTCCGAGGGAGCGATAAAGAGGGGTCTTGTACTCACACTAAAAAGCGGAATAGTAATTTTTGTCACCAGGTTGTCTGCTCCTACATATTTTTATTCTTTGCCCCATTCTGGAGCAAAGAGGTCAGATATAAAAGAGGACA
The DNA here is from genome assembly GCF_043250625.1 of Sebastes fasciatus. Taxonomy (NCBI): domain Eukaryota; kingdom Metazoa; phylum Chordata; class Actinopteri; order Perciformes; family Sebastidae; genus Sebastes; species Sebastes fasciatus. The sequence goes on from NC_133809.1 coordinate 12,379,453, forward strand.
ATGACCACGCCGGCGAGATTGATGGCGAGGACAGCGTAATCTCGGCTAAATCAAAGCTATTCACCGCTAATGAAAATAAGAGAGAGACCGCACTGTAAATCATCTTATGGTCTAATGTATTAGCGATAATGAATTCACGCTGCCACATTTAACCTTAGTTTTGCAATTCATTATATTTGAGATTAACAAGGGAGGGAACTTAAGTGAACTGTCTGCAGGGAATTACAGCTGGGGCCTCATTGTCAATCAAGGATTGTGTTCCGATGTCTTTCATTAGGGCTGGAGGAATTAAATAAGACTTTCTTTTAATGGCGGATGGCTCTCCCATTTAACGCTCCTCTTGCTCTCCCAAGATGGTTAACTCTTCATTACCCAAATTAAAGGCATCCATCTCCGTTGGCTCCTGCCACATTGCCATGACCTCTACCTGTCAAAACTTTCATGTAAGCTCGTGAGTGATGGATGATACCCCCGAACCCCATTGTCAAAATTATCCAGTGACTGTCCAACCCTCTCTGATCCATTCAATCCATCTCCCCAGGCTACGTGCCACCAGCCATGATTTAACAATGAAGCCGAGGCGCTAATTTACTCTCATAGAAATTAGAAACTACCTTTTAATTATATGCCTGGGAGTGTTCTAGGAGTTCACGGGGATCACGCCCAAAGCTTTCAACTTGACTTTGTGGGGGCTGATCATTTATATTCTTCAAACGTGTTATTTCAGGGGTCGTTCAACACACCTAGGACCGGAGGGAATTTGAGAAACCATCAGGAATAGGAAAGAAGTGTTGAAATCACATTTGAAGGTCACAGCTGTTGTTAAAGGATATGAGAAGATGGACTTTAATGACCAAATGTAACAAAATGTAAAAACGTTTCTGAAAATCTGACCGATTAAGAAATCAGTTGTCGTACGTATTTGAAGAGTCTACGGGGACTTGATCACTGATTTTAATATATGCAGGTGGAGTTCTGATCAATAGGCGATACGCACTGAGGGTGTTACTGGCTCAGAGCTGGAGTTGCATCATGTTCAACTGTTTACAGAAAGTCTTTGTTGACAAAGGAAGAGCAGTTCTCTGAACTTCCTCCCTCTTTTTTCCCCACCATATTTGCATCACCTTCAGACACATGTAAATATTCAAACACATGCCACCCGTCATACATAAAACATGATATAAGTGGTCCCATTCTTGTCTGACCTCTTGTCCTCCTGCTCCTCACCCAGACAGATGTAGATAACGCTGCAGACACACCTCACTTCCTGAGAGGAGAGTTATAGCTTCCTGGGAGAGGCACCGCCGTCCCCTGGAGCCCTGAGGAGTTCGACAGCTACCTATGGAGAGGGCACGTCTCTGACTTGTAGACCTGCTCTGAGGCTTCTCCTCTCACTTTGAGATCCTCCGTGTACCTGTCAAAGGGGTCAAAAGGCTACGCTCGCTGCAGACAACAGGACTGTGTTTGTGTGTTTGCGCGTGTGCATGTGTGTGTGTGTGTGACCCCCCCTGTGACAGATGCCAGGCTGTTTATGTGTGAGGTGTGGGAGTGCCGGGTGGGCAGGTGGGTAGACACGCGTGTGTTTGCGAGTGCGTGTGTGAAGGGAAGAAGTGTGTGCGGTTTTGTTGTGGGTGGGTTTGGAGCAGTAGTATAATGTGAGAAACGCTACTTGTCAGAATGTGCAGACATGCGTATGAATGCATTTGCATGCACGGGCATATGTGTCTCTACCTGCACACTCTCGGTGAGTTTAACTGTACCTGAAGTCAAATGAGAACCTGTTACCTGGCTCCGTAAACAACGCAACCCAAAACGGTTGTCCCAGAACCAGAGCACAACAGATGCTCTGGCAGCCAAGCAAATGATGAGCTAATCGTAGCGAAGGAGGTGACCATAGTTGGTTACAGCTTATTCAGGATTATGACTCAATCATGGAGGCTTATGGCACTTAGGTAATTATTTAATCAAAGAGTGGCGGAGTCAATAGAAGTCGACAAGAGATTAATTATAAGTCGGGGATGACTTCAATTCATTGTTTTTACTGGTCCTCTCCGTCGACAGTAGCAGGAGGGAGAGTTGATGGGATCATTGGTAGGGTGAGTGACAGCTTCAGTGGAGCAGGAATAATCAGAGTGGTATAGTTAACACTAAACCGCCCTTAGCACGGATTGAGATCAATACGATGCTATCCTTGATTAAAATGTTTAATTAGCTGTATTAAAGTGCAATACGAAGCTGGGGAAAGGAGAGAAAACATCCCTTTCTCCTCTGTGTAAGGAACTTTAACATCAGCCGGTGTCATGAGCTAACTGTTGCTCTCCATCTACTGCAGCCCGTTATACTGCTGGCTCAGGCAATATACAGCAATATGAAGCTGTACATGCAGTTTTGCATGCATGTGTGAAAGTTTGTGTGTGTGTGTGTGCTAAGGGCCAGGTTATACTCAGTGGACTACCTCCGGGTGCGGAAGTGACTTAAAGTTGCATTCTTTCTAATAACCCTCCTCTGGTTGCAAAAAGAAGTCTGATTGTATTGTAAGTTTGTGGTTTGGGTTAAAATGACTACAGAAGTGGCGTTACTTTAGTATGGGAGTTACGTGACAAGTCAATGTTGACTTCTGGTTTCACACAGGATACGAACAGCAGTCTCCTAAAAGTAAAAGTCCGGAGTTTGTTTGACCCACCTGTCCACCCCGACCTCCTCCCTTCACAAACTTTGTCGCTCTTAAAACTACGTCCCCTATCCTGGCTCACGATTATGTGGATTACATACAAATTGATCGGTTATATATACAAATTATAGTGTGTTACTTTTTGTAGGTATAGCTATCAACAGTGTAAGATAACAGCCTGTCCATTTGGATTCGTGTTTCTGGCCACCAGACGAACGATCTTTTAACTCCGTTTTGGTCTCCACCAACTCCCGAGGGAAACATCTGGCTCTTTAGCTGTTAAATGCTGCAATACAGTATGTTCAGCTGCTAGTTGCTAACTTTGCTTGTAGGTAGTATGATGCTGGGCAGGTAGCGTACAGTATGTTTATCAGAGCGACTCCTCAGGTTGAAAAAATAAATCTGATTGTATAGAAATCTATGAGAAAATGACCTTACTTTCACTTCATTTATTTATTTAATTGTATTTATCTATTACCTCAGTAAGCATTGTAAACATTAGTTCATGGTCTCAATCGCACCACTATTTAGTAAATTATGATCCCATTTAAAGTAAAATAGACGATAGAAAAGGGTATGCTTTAGGGCGTACCTTGTGATTGACAGGTCGTTTTACTACTTTAACCCTTTCACAGTGAGTTTACAGGTCATGAAAGCTGATTGTAACATTTTCGTTGCCTAAAAATGTCTTATTCAGCGTTTGGTTGTACCATCCTCTTGTATCACTTCTGGTTGCAAAAACACCAAGATGGCGACGGCCAAAAACCAAGATGGTGACAGCCAAAGTGCTGAACCCGAGGATTCAAAACGGCAGTCCACGAACCAATGGGTGAGGTCACGGAGACTACGTCCACTTCTTATATACAGTCTATGGCTAAACTATAAAAGATACATTTTGTTTGTTCGATCATGTCAGAAATCTGTGTTTATATGTGATCCCAACGGCCGCACTTGAAGGTGCGGCGATATCGTTTAAATACAGGAATAATATTTCTCTCTCAGAAGTCATTCATAGTGTTGCACTTGGTTGTTCACATTCACATTAAAAATAGTTGTGCCAAGAATAAAAAAAAAGAGAGCTAGAGAGAGTAGTTCAATCCCTGGCTCCTTTCCCACCTCCACACAGCTCTGCTGGCCAATCACAGTGTGAAGTGGGTGTGAATGTCAGATCCTGAAAAGTACAGAAATGGTCGGACACTGACCCTCCTAATCCAAAATCGGAAAGCTGTGAGGAGAGGGGGTTTCCGAAGCTATTCGGCCATCCGACAAGCAGCACTGACTAAGTGCGCTGGCCCCCTTAATCCCTCCATGACAGCTATAGGAGAAGAAGCAGGCCAGTGGCAGCGAGGAGAAGGTGTATGAGTCACTCAGCCTATCCTTAGTAACCTGCCATTATTTATAGCAGACGGCAGGAGGATGAAAGGCTCCGGAGAATTCTCTCTTAGTTATCTGCCAACAGCTTTCTACTAATAACTGTCATTTCTAAATGTATAGGTGCTTTCATGTTGACGTACAGTATCTTCACATCTTAGAGATTGCAGTGATGACATACAGAAGAGACTACTCCCAAACTACTACTCAACTTCAGACACATGACCCGAGGAAATGGCTAATTTGAGTAAAAAGTGGTGCCAAATTGTGCCATAATTTGTTTCATACTGTTTGACTTTCTTTGATGATATATGTAAGTTAAGTAATACAATTACTAGAAAGCCACTAGAGAGCTGTTTGATCTATTTCCTGTTTCTTGTATCCAAACATTTCTCTCCTCTAAGCAGCCTTCACTCTAAAAGAGCCCTGTGAAGCTCTTGTTGTATGCTGATTCTAGGGATTCCCCTCCATGTGTTTTATCCAGTCCTGCTGTTTTATTTGGCTGACGGGGAACAGGATGTGAGATTTAACACCGGCAGAGAGAAAAACGGGGGCAAGTTGAGACACAAAGATGGACGCGGCGGTTAACTCCCGGATCGTGTCACCAGAGAGGAGAGATAAATGGTGAAAGGAAAACAAGCAAGGGGAAGCTGACTATTTTTCTAAAAAGCTGCACGGAAGTTTCTAATTATATCCACTCGGAGACCTGTAACCTCCGCTGAGACACACACTGACACACATTCGCAGACAGACACACACACACACACACCGTTGCAGAGACCTAACCTTTGCTGGCCTCGCAGTCCCCACCGAGCAAAAACAAAATTAGACGGCGAGAGGAAAATAATGTCCCCCGTCTTTACTGATGTTAAAGGCCAGTAATCTCTCATTTACACTGACATTAAGGAGAGGCAAGTTTCACACTAACATACTCCTGTCATTAAAATTGCGAGAAGAGAAGAGAAGGTGTATGTGTGTGTGTTTAAAGGGGTTGATTGAGGGCAGGGCTGTCATGCCTGGTAATATGAAGGCTAAGCCACGGAGCCCCCCAGCCCCAGGCGGGCAGATGGTAGGGTGGGCAGCGAGGGGCGAGGGTCCCCTGCCTCCAATTCTCAGCTGCACTTGTAAGATATGCGCTATGTATGAAATGCGTTGGCAAGGATCCATGTCCTTCAACTCCTCATGTACCCCGAGCGGCTCCACCCAAGCCAGCTGTGTCTGCGTGAGCTCACCGGGGCTCTGACAGCAGGGATCAAAACAACACGTGAACCAGCCGTGACACCGACCACCATCATAACAAAGTGAGCAGCCACGACAAGGCTCCCCATCACGACGGGCGAGGTGCGCTACATGAGCGGCGCCGGCGCGTTCGCGTCTCTACCAAACGCAACGGCGGCTAATGCATTAGTCAGTCATCGTGTCACACTGTGATGCCGCTGAACACAATTAGCTCTTTGAGCCGCCCGTGGAAACCAAACGTGAACCAACATGAACCTCAGAGCTTTGTGTTCAGATCAAGGGGGAAGCTCAAAGCTCCCAGCAAAACTTTGTTACCTTTTTTGAAAGCGAGCACACACACTTTAACACGCCTCACAAAGACAAGAGAGAAGGGTGAGTAAGCAGGAGACAGCGAGAGGAAGATGAAAAAGTTCCAATGTGGATATTGATGGTTACCTTCCAGTCCATATGGGTCAAAGACAGGAAACGCGTGCCTTCCTGTTTGATTATATTGGAACAGAAGACGCTCAAAAATAGACACGACGGGATGGTAGAAGTATTAGATAGGTCTGCTTATTTTAACACAGGTGTTCTCAATGAAGAAGCCCATTCACAGACCCACTTAATGCTAAAAAAAAGGAGCAGGATGAAAGAATAATACGAAAGGAAAAAAACATCAAAGCTCCGACAGACGAAGTCTCAATCAATTCATAAATGCCTCTAGACTCAAGTTGTTAAAAAAAAAAAGGAGCTCCATCCTTTGAAATTATAAATCAGTTTAATGGAAATGTTAAGGGGGGGTTAAATTCATACGAACTGTATGAACCGCCTTAATATATTTACCACATCTAAATCTATTGTTAACAAAAATCGCTCCAAACAAAGTGTAGAGAGCGAGACGACGTGAATGGAATAAGATGTACGGCATCGCAGCCCTCCTCTCATCTCTCACGCAAGCGCACTACACACACACACACACACACACACACACACGTTACTCCTCCTGTCACACTTGGACCAATTTCTCTTGGCAGCGAGGTATTGTCAGTAGTATTTGTGGGTGACTGGAACAGATAATCAGTTGTTTAGCTGTCCTCTTCTTTCCCGCAGGAAAGAGCTGACAGCTTTAGGCCATCACTTAGGTTACGTATTAAAGGCCTGCTGCAGTACCTTGGTGTCCACACACACACACACACACACAGCTACGCTCTGTGCTGCACTCACACCAGATGGAGTCCTGAGTGACACGTCCTGGCAGAGGAAGGTTACATCATGTAAATAATGTGATACTCTGCCAGACTTTAATGACATCAGATTTTAATTCCTCCTCTGTGTTTTACGCCACACACACACACACACACACATCTCCTCCAACTATTTACTATGCTGGTTTGCATCTGTAAGCCTCAGCTGGCATTAAAATTATATTTATGCTAATTATGAACTTGATTATGACATTTTTAACCTAATGTATTTTTTAAGTTTGGAACACTTTCGCAGATACTCTCCACTCGACAGCGCAGCCCTGCTAACCATATGCCGTTGAAAACTGATTATTAGATTTGATTAATGTGTATCATACACAATTACCGAAATATAATTGAACACAGTGGTCATTTTTTGGCGCAGCTCCCCGACGGTGGACATGTGCCGACACGACTGAGGGAGTTAAAAAGGCCAAGCAGCTGCGGAGGCAGACGTGCCTTCTGCTTAAGCCAAAAAACTGTTGTACGTTGAAAGTATATTTCACTGTATTGTTTACTTTGAAGCCCCCAGATGTTGTGAACATGTGGATGTTTTATATGGTAGTTAACAGCAGGTCACGCTTGGACTGCCACTCCCTCAGAAACAATTAATAAACCATAAACAGTCTAATGTCCTCTCCGCTGAGCATTAAGTCCGCACTGCTTCCACGCAGAGAAGAAAGGCAGTGAAAATCCGCTTTCGGTTCAGTGGGGGGGTTTCTTTTAACTTTTTACAACTCCTCTGCCGCAGAGCTGGAGCTGTATAAATAAGGTGGTTCATTTGACCGGCAATGTGGAGGCCGAGACAGTAAGCTGATCATGGCGATGAACCTCCTGACCCGAGCTGTTGTTGTTTGCTGCCGTACGCAGACACCTAATCCAAAATGTAAGAGTAGTTTGTTTCAAGTGGGGCTTGTTCCAACATGATGCGAGTAAATATAGCTGTTGTCTGGTGGCGTCTGGTCTGATTAGTGCGCCATGAAAGGCTCCATTGAGCACAGGAATCTGGTTTATGCAACATGTCCAATTATGAATATAATAAATGGATGACTAGATCGCAGCTTTGAAGGCAGATGGAATAGTCAGCACACCAAACAAGCACAAATGGGAAACATGGAAATGTATCATTGCTTGTAAGGGCACAAACTTAAAGCAGCAGTTGGTAGAAATGGAGCAAATGGGATTAAAAAAAGTTATTTTTATAAAACGGTCACTATATCCTGACAGTAGGGCATGAGACAGGTAATCTGCAAGAAATCATGTGCCTCTGTGTCTTCTAGTGTCCTCCGGTGCTCTTAATAGCATCTGCAAGATTTCACAGACCGGAGGAAAACAACCAATCAGAGCCGAGTTGGAGCCTTGCCGTCTCTGAGCAGCTGTCAATCACTCGCAAACTCTGATCAAACGGTCAAACTAGGCAGCGCTGATCATTATAAATCAATATTCTGTAACTGTAATGCCTATTTCACTCCTCAAATGTTTTCAGAAACATCTTGTTGTGTACTGTTTAGCTGTAAAATTAGAGTTTGTGACCCAGCAGACATGTTGAGATCAGTTGAGGAAATACCAAGCACCGCCCACCAGCCAGAGCACAGCCAATAGGAACGCTCTCTCTCTGAAATGACCTGTGATTGGCCAAAGTCTCCTGTCACGGGCTAGATTTTTTAAAGCCTGAAAACAGAGCCATGAGGAGGTGCAGAGGTCTAGTTTTCTCTCAGAACACTTGAATTACAATATACTGAAAGGTTATTATGGAATTTTTGCCCAATGATGCCAAAAAGTTTCTGCCTACTGAAGCTTTAACAATTTTTGAAGCAATTATTTGTATACACTTCAAACGTGCAGTTTTGGGTTGAGTCATCAGACATGGCTTATCCCTTACCCAGGATCCTCTAGCAGGGGTGAGGGGTCACCCAGCCATCAGAGGAAGCCATCACTGAGCAGCTGACCCCTCCTCTGGCCCCCACCTTTCATCTGTCTCTCTGATTAGTTTGCCCATGTGACAGATGGCAACTTAAAATGAAACGCCCTGAAGACACCCTCCCGGTAGAATCTCTCAAGCAAGATACAGTATATATATATATATATATATATATATATACACACACGCATCCGTGCTGCTCCGCTAGTGAGTGCACTTTCAATTACAAGAGGAGAGGTGTGCCTTCAGATGTTCACTACTCATGGCTCAGAGCTCTGCGAGGTCTGTTGGCTTCTAGAGAGTAAATCCATCCACTTGGCTTCGGTGGCGTATCAGGTATCCTCTGCCTTGTCTCTCATGCGTGATTGGTGTGTACCTACCCTGCAGCTGCAGATGGGACTCTGCTTGATGTGGTGGCATCCAATATCCATTCAATCTAGACATTATGTAATGGACAGCTGACGGAGGTTCAAACTGAGCCTCACAGCCACTATGTCTTACCAGCCAGTATGTGGTCGATGAGCTTATAGAGGAGGAAGTAAATTGTTTTCTATTATCCTTTTTTTGTGCACATGATAATTCTTTCTACAGCTTAATGTTCTCCTGTTATGTATGTGTGAAGTTCCTTTTCAATATGTTCATACAACGATTCGTATGATATCTTATGAAAGACTGTATATAAGAAGTGGACGTAGTCGCCACTTCACCCATTGGTTTGCCATTGCCATCTTGGTATTTGGCTCTCGTTATCTCGTTATCAGAATAAGACATTTTAAGGCAAACAAAAAATGTATAACTAACTTTCATGAACTGAAGAAACACTGTGAAAGGGTTAAAGTTGTAAGATGAAAACACGGACATCACAAAGACCGGACAACACCGTAGTGGCGACCTATCAATCACAAGGTAGTCACGCCCTAAAGCATACCCTGCTTTATGGTCTATTTGACTCTAAATGGGACCATAATTTACTAAATGAACATCATGCTGTATTGAAGAAGACTTGAAACTAGTGATTGAGACCATAAACTCATGTTTATAATGTTTACTGCGGTAATAAATCAAGTGAGAAGTAGGCTCATTTTCTCATAGACTTATATACAATCAGACTTGTTTTTGCAACCAGAGGAGTCGCCCCCTGCTGGCTATTAGAAAGAATGCAAGTTTAAGGCACTTCCAGATTGCTTCACTTTTCAGACCCGGAGGCAGCTCACTGGTTTTCCTACGAATTTCCAGCAACACGTGTCAGTTTCCACTCGTTACATTCATACTCATATGTCTTTTCAAAATAAACTTCCTTCTTCACAGGAAACAAGTTGGTTAGGTTTAGACTACAAAAGTCTGTTTGTTTTTTTACCTATCCATCCACCCCGACTTCCTCCCTACACAGCGTTTGCCGCTCTTTACACTTCCTAATTCACGATGACGTGGATTACATACGAATTGATTTCATGGAATATATACAAATTACAGTGCATTACTTTTCGTAGGTATAGCTATACAGTATATGAGAACAGCCTGTCCTCTTTAAAGACATCACATTGTCAAGTTCATGACTTAAACATTGTGCACGTGACAAAAGAATGAAGTGCATCACGGGTCTAGAGGTGCTCTTAAGACAACAGGTAACCTTTGTAAAAGAGTTGATTTCAAGATCTCCCCCCCCCCCCCACCTTCCACTTAGAGAGGTGTAGGCTGCGTGTTGATGCAGTCATCAGGGGGTGATTTGGCTGATATACGAGGAGACCTTATTGCTCATCAGAAAGCTATCCGCCATGCTGATTGAGTCATATGCAGAGCCGCTGGGATAATTTGTCACAGGCCTGCCAGGTCAATGGACTTTGATTGGAACACGGTATGAACTCGAGGATTTCCACTGAGTTGAGTACTTCTAACGCCCCTCACTCTGTCTCAAGATCTTTGCTGTAGCCCTGCCACGTTCTGATTCTCTCTTCCTAAAGACTTCCTAAAGCCTCGTTTCTTCCTTTTTCAAACTTGCTCAAAACCTATCCATCTCTTCTTTGGTCTCTTTCTGCTCTCTTCCTATATTTCCCTGGCCTCTCCCTGGCCTCAGCCCGGGGGCCCGCTCTGCTTGTTGAAAGGTAACAGAATCTTCCGGAATGACCCACTGAAATCGCCGGGTTGATTCACTGATGTTTCTGTCGAGGAGAAGCACAAAGTACGGGACTGTATTTCCCCCTACAAAACTAGAGGTGTCCATTACAGTGAAGATCTGTGTAAAAAAAAAAAGGAAGAAAAAAGGGGGCCCTGAGCCTGACTGACCTGTTTGAATGTGACAGAAAGAAGAGGAGATCAGCACAAAAGCACAGATATTTCCAAGAAGAGTGGGCCGAAACCTTGTCTGGGACACCTGTTCATTTCGCTGTTAAGTTTGAAACTTTGAAACATGTGGCTTAGCTGGGGGAGCTTGTAACTCCGCCAAACGCTTGAATATACAAGTTCAGCTGTGCACTGTAACTTTTAACACTTCGCAGTGAAAATCACAGCCTTGGCACTCCTTAAGCCGAGGAACCCGGTTCCCCTTCATTACCTTTCTCCAGAAAAAAAAGGAAGAAAAGAGGGAGGAAGAAAGGATGTGGACTTGAATAACTTCCAGAAGGAGCATGGCAAAATACCTGCAGTGAGTTTCGAAAAAACCACAAGATCTTTCATCTGACTGTTTTGGCATCGCCGGGTGGGGAGCCTCGGCGCTGACCATAACGTAGGTATGCCTAATCCTCTTTCATCTGCAATATCGCACAAAGGGAGTATCTGTCCGAGTGAAGAGGGAGATTCTGCAGACATAAAAGGCTGACGGGGGAGTGTTGCATGTCTGTACCAACATTGTCCTGGTCCTTATTATTCTTTGCACATAGCTGTAAGTCTAAACAAGGCCCGCTTCCTGAGGAGGACTGCTGTGCACTCGCTGCACTCACACTGGCCCTGGTGTTGTTCTGCTCCAGCATGTGTGTGTGTGTGTGTGTGTGCGAGGCCGCTGCGCTGTCGAGATGACCCTGCTTTCTTTCTATAGGGGCTTTCACTCTGCAAGAGCTCAGCCCCTGTAAAGAGGGAGCCTGTGCTGGTACCTCTCTTAGCCTCTCTTTCTTGTGCAGGCGTCTCTTCTCTTTCATTCTCTCTCTCTCTCTCTCTCTCTCTCTCTCTCTCTCTCTCTCTCTCTCTCTGCAGCAGCAGCAGCTTGAGTACTTCCAGCTGCCGACATTGAATACCGCCTCCCACACACGCACACACACACACAGACACACACACACAGGTACAAACTGGTCCACTATAGAACACATGTGTACACACACACACATACACACATGCACATATACACATACTTCCCTCATTAACTGAAATGCCTGTAGTAGTTTCTCATTGCCTGTGCATTTGTCCTTCTCCCGCCTTTATACACGGTGCACTTATGGTGTGGGTCCACATGTCTGCACGCACACGCCGGTCCCTTCACCCTCATGTACCCTCCCGTGTCTGTGCCCCCAGACAGGGTGGATATGGGTGATGATTTATTGTCCATATCCATAATAGACCCTCCAGTCTCCTCACAGGAGGCTGTGTGTCAGAGGCAACTCGTGGTACAGCAGGTATCCAACACATCTCGCCAGCAAGCTGCTCTTCCCCTCACACCAAAGGAAAAAAACTCCAGCAAAGCAAAACAAAACAAACAAAAAAAAAGGAGAATGCAGATTCAAATCACTGTCAAAGAACACGACTGCGCCACTGTCTGCATGCGGCCTGGTGAAGACTTAGAGAGAAATACAGATGTACATGCTCATACACACCCACACATACACACAGGAGTGAAAAACTAGAGTCCCTCAGTAGCAGCAGTACGTCTGTCAGTTCTTTCATCATGTTATGAAATAAGAGGAGAGCTCCAGAGGAACCTGTTGCCGGGCTATAAGACTGAAGCAACCCAGGGAAAAAATGGTAATGCAAGGGAGAGCGGCGGCAGGGGTCTGCCGGGGTGTAACCATAGCTGCTAAACTTGCATTCAGGCCTTTTCCAGAGCTGGGCTCGGGGTATGCAGACGACCTAGGGGCTGGAGACTTAGGGAGGACTTTAAGCCTCTTTGTCAAGCTCCTCGGAGCTCAGTCGACCGCTGTGAAGAGGCCAAGGCATGCAGCTGTCTAGCAACAAGAACCCCTCATACCACAGATACTGGCCTGTGGTTAAGGAGTGTGTGTTTGTGCATGAGTGTGTATTGTGTGCCTGCACATGTGGGTTTGAATTTGTGAAAGTGGGCTGTTGATGAGTATCGCACCAGGTGAGACACTAGGTATGTGGAAGGCTGATAAATCCAATACAAATACACTGTGTATTTAAAGTAATTTAACGGTTTATCATAACTTTTATTTTTATTCATATTAAAGGGTAGGTTCACATTTTTTCAAGTCTGTTTTTAGATAATCCTTACGTGCCCATATGTACATTGAAACTGATTTTGGTCGCTGTAGTTGTTCCTCCTGTACATACGGGCCATCATGAAATCCGTCCTTAAGGCGATTTCAATGTAAGTGATGGGGGGGCAACATCCTCAGTCCTCATTCTGTGTAGGTGTATCCTTAAATTCAGCTAAAGCCAAAGTTGCAGTCTTTTTTAGCACAAAATTCCCTCTTTTTCTTACAGTCCCTCCACTGTAGCTCAACAAGGAAACAGTCAGGGAAACATGACTTGGATTTCTGGTGCTAAAATGGCTGCAGTTTTGAAAGATACCAACTTCAACTCAGACTGTTAAAGCCTCTTATTACATGGCCTTGTTGAATACTCAATTTTGATTTATCAATCACGGCGTTCTATCAGGGCAATGCAAGTCCGCGCATCGCCCTGATAGAATGCTGTTATTGACCAATCAAAATTGAGGGGTCGGGGTTTATTTCACAACAATGACTGGCTCTGTGTTTATTATCCCTTACATGTTCACTTCAGCTGATCTTAAAAGGTAGAGTGTGTTGGATTTGGTGGCATCTAGTGGTGTGGTTGCAGATTGCAACCAACTGAGTACCCCTCCGCTCACTCCTCCCTCTTCAAGACTGCGGTCGAGTGCAAAACTGTGGTAACGCCGTTCGCCACGATCAGAGGCCATCCTTACCATAATAACACTACTTTAGGAGCAACGGTACTACGGTTTTGTACTCTGATATGTTACCGCGGTTTCACAAGTGTGCCGGAGAACTACGGTGGCCTTCAGGTAACGTAAGAATACAAAAGGCTCTCTCTAGAGCCAGTGTTTGGTTTGTCCGTTCTGGGCTACTGCAGAAACAGCTCCCTCTGTAGACATGAAGGGCTCATTCTAAGCTAACAAAAACACAATGATTCTCAGTTTCAGGTGATTATACACTAATGAAAACATAGTTATGAATATTATATTCCATTTCTGCTAATAGATCCCCTGAAATGTTACACACTGGTCCTTTAAGAATGCACTTTTACAGAAGAAGAATGAGGACTTCGGATTTTGTCGCCCATCACTTACACTGAAATCCCTTTAGAGAGAGATCTCTTATGTACTAGAGAAATAATTACTCTTTCAATGTACATATGGGCATGTGAGTATTGTTTTTAAAAATTGACTTGAAAAAATGTCAGCCTATCATTTAATTGATCATGACCCATAATATGAATAATTGTTTTTGTGGCAATTGTGAAAAGCAGTATAGCAATGACAGTCATATATCAATGCTTGAGATCTACGGTGCTTTTAATAGGCACCTCATTTACATGAAATACAGCCTTTGAAACGGCGCCTACATCAACACGTCCCAATCTTGAGCCTGGTGACGTGTGCCGCAGACAGCGCTGGAGACATTGGACAACATGGTAAACCTAAGTGCTGTCTGTCCATGAAAGCATTATCAGTGAAACTAACACCTTCTTTGGAATGCCACAGAACCGCCTGGAGACATGGAGGAGCTAGTTTTATGAAGCCCGTCCCTGCACTGCTCCAAATGAGCCATGGTGAATTCTTCACCGCCAGTCAATCCCTGGGGAGGCAGTCAAGAAAACCCTATTATATTTGGGGGCAGGCACCGCTCAAACTGACAGCAACTGCTGCGACAGCAAAGCTCGCCGAAAGAGAGAGAGAGAGGGAGAGGTGTGTTCGCCATCTCTACGTGACAACAGAGTAAATTGCACACAAGTTGCTCTCATTTGCTTTGGATGGCGGAGCGGCACAAAGAACAATGGACTTTGCAGTTAAAATTGAACAAACCGTCTGAATTATGCTTACTCCCGTCTTCGCTGTTGTTTTGTAAATGCTGCTTTGCTGGTTTCACACAAATCCATAAACCAAGCTCTAAAAAAACCCAGCTACTGGTGTTGCTGGATATAATTTGAACAGTATATGATTAGCTGATTAAAATAAAGCTATACTTTTACGGATGTCCCTCTATGTTCAAACCAATTGCCATTGCATAAGTCTACAATTTAAGATCATTTATTCATTTTATAGTCCACTCAAAATGGCCACACCTGTAATTATAGTCCTAAATTGCTAAAATTGTGCACACAGACACACAGAGAAAACCGCAAACCTGCTATGGAATGCTTCTACAGCAGAGCAATTACTGCAGGCATGTGGTCAGAAGTCCCTTCTCTGCGATATATGTATGAAACATTAAAGCAAACCGCGAAAAAAACGTAACACGAACAGAGCAGAAGCACGGGGAGGAGGCGAGTCCACGAGTGTTGGTTTCAATCTGAGGGATAACACGGAAAAGGTCAAGTCTGAGTCGGCAGATCACACATAATCACCTCCCACACAATGCTGCTGCCCCGTTCCACGGTAGCCTCCTGATGAGAGGAGGCGATAGATAGACAGAAGAAGAGACAGACAGATAGAAAGCAGGGGAGGGAGAGAGGGAAGGAAGGAAAGAAAGACTGAAATAAGAGGAGAAGGAGGCATTATCATTCCAAGCATCAGCAGATGTGCTGCTCGTCTTGGGCTGTGAAGGAGTGGCGTGTGACCCTGTTCACCTTAAGCCTAATGAAAGATTGACTGACTGACTCGCTTCACTATGCCGGCGTGTATGCATGCTCGACCAAATATTATTGGATGCAGGGCCTGGAAATGATCTAGGAGCTTATACAGAGGATGGGGAAAAAAGGACATCACAGGACGATGTCTGAATGCAGGGTCATAAAGTGAACTAATCTAAGAAAAGTGAACTGCGCTACAGGCAGAGCAGCGCAGCCAAATGACAAGAGATTTGTTTGTGTCTAGTTATGCCAATGATTTGACATGGGTCTGGACTCAAGGTTTCAGGGTAATCTTGGAGCTTATTTCAGATCACAGTCTGTGATTTAGGAAGCGCAGAGAAGACACACACAGGCATATAGAGTTATATTTCTGTGTATATATAAAGGAAATGGCATCCAAAGGCTCTATATTGCCCTTCTCATACATCGTTCGTAGCTACACCTAATCAATCAATTTGAATGTAATCCACGTAATTGTGAACCAGGAAGTATAAAGAGCGACAAACACAGCATACGGAGGAAGGTGGGGTGGATAGGAAAAAACACCGGACTTTCGCCCAGGAGACCGGTGTTCGTACCCCGTGTGAAAACAGAAGTCAACGTTGATTTATTCGTCACGTAACTTCCGTACTTAAGTTACGCCACTTCCGGAGTTAGTTCAACCCAAACCACAAACTTTTCCTAAACCCAACTATGTAGTTTTGTTGCCTAAATCTAACTGAGTCGATTCTTTTCCTAAATCTAACTAAGTAGTTGTGTTGTCTAAACCTAACTAAGTCGATCTTTTCCTAAATCCAAGTTGTTTTCTTGCCTAAACCTATTTATGTAGTTTTTTTGCCTAAACCTAACCATGTCGATCTAACTAAGTCATTTTTGTCATGTAACTTCCGTACTTTCAGAGTTATTTTAACCCCAAAACCACGATATTTTCCTAAACCTAACTAGTAGTTTGCTTAAACCTAACCAAGTTGATCTTTTCCTAAACCTAAGTTTTATTTTGAAATTCATTCGTAGAAAAATGCACCGAAAATGAGGAATAACTTTTCGTAAGAAATCATAATAACCGTTGTATGAGGATGCATTGCACACACATATGACTAAAGCAAAATCTATTACAGGTAATTGTTTCTGTGTCTAAGTAGCAGACTCTGAATCATTGGATGCAGAATCAATAAATTTTTTCTCTTAAAAATAAATAAATCATAATACACATGTATTAAACTGTCTCAATTGATGGCCTTTCAAGCTACAGGAGAACATGCATATAAATCTACACTTCAGATGTACACATGCATTCACACTCTGAATACACAAACACCAATCAATATTTAAAGTTCTAGGTCAGTCATTCTTCCTGTGGCGGCGTGGCATCCCTTCAAGACAGAATACAGTAAATCAGCCTTTATCCCACCCACTGCCAATGGTCCATTTGTATATGTACAGCACACAGAACACACACTGAGCAACCTTGGTTTGAGTGAATAAATCATTTGTACACGCTACACCATGTTTTGAAGAGCCCATTCCTGATCGGTACTAAAAGTATCACACAATTAATGTTTACGCCGGAGGTCACCGAGCAAGGATAAGCAACTAATCTCGACTGAATGCAAATAGGCTGCAGACATAAAAGCACCCATTCAGGTGCGTATGAAAGGACAATTATAGGGAGAAAGATACAAAAACATAATTATTGGCTGTAATGATTAGAAGAAGCATTTTGTATTATTACCCACACACAAGCTACAAATCAGCAGTATAACAGTTTTTCACCTCTGTGGCTGTTGTTTACAATAATGCATGTGGAATAATATCAACGTTGATGGAGAATGTATTGATTCCTGATATATGAAGATAATATGACAACAATATGAGAGTACAATAAAGAAAAATCGAGTTGAATCGAGCTGCAGATAAACGTCTTTTTTCCCATTTAACAGCAAGTATTGAGGAGGAATTCTTTAGAGGTGTCAGTCAGCAGAATTATTGCAGCAACTCATGTTCCGAATAATGTTTGCCGGATGAATTAAGTTCTCCAAATCAGATGTGTGAACCTTAAATCATCTCGTGTCAAAATTAATAATGAAGTTCTGCAGACATCAAGACGGGTGACTCTTTCTGCCACATCCAATTAGTTCCTCAGTGCCGTCTGGGTGCCTTTACAGTGTCAATCAGCAGGCAGTAAACATTGTCTTTCAGCAGCAGCCTACCTCAGGGGGACTGCCTTTAAACAACAAAGTCAGCTCTTTGATACCTCCCCTTCTCACCTTTCAGCGCAGCCATCCCCAGACGTAAAAGCGCACCTTCCCATAAAACACAGCCACAAAACACTAATACACCCTCTTTTTAGACTTTATGGGCTCTCCTCACACAATTACCCATGATCACACAATCAGCGTTTGATTTTACGACTCAGACCGGAGCTGTGGGTATGTATATACGTGTGCGTGCCGGGGGAAAACGGGGGGAGGGAGTCGGGGGTCTGGGCAGGGGTCGTGCCACAGACATGTGCGAGCGAAAACAGCACATTTATATACAGACAGGCGGGCTCGCGTAGACCGCCGCGCACAGACAGAGCACGCACGCAAACACACAAACACTGATCTTCCCCTCCATCCCGCCGTCTCTCAGTGGCCTCTCTCTCCTTGCCCTTAGCTGTTTCCCAGATTCCAGATGACGTCCTGACAGGAGGGCTGAGTGACTGGAGGTGAGGCTGTGTGATGACAGACCAGGGCCTTTATCAGTGACCAGCACACTGCCAGCTTGCTGTTTGAAGATTAACTGGCAGATTGAAACCCAAAACTGCTGCCGTTCCTGCTCGACTCCCTGCCTCTTTACATATATATATTTTTTTCCCCTTTTAACCCCTCGCTCGCCGGCAGCGGGAGCTCTCTGGGTTTAATTTAATTGGCCTATTTCCTGCATATGAAGTTCCCGGTTTGTTGTAATTGACTAGGTCTTTTATTGGCTGTGAGACAGGTTAAATGGGAACCAAATGGAGAGGCAACACAGGAAGCTTAGGTCCAGGCTATCTGATACTCATCAAATCAGCCAACCTGGACGCAGAACAGCCAAGTGCTGAGAATGTGGCTGCAGTGATTAGCAGCTGCATGAGCATTAGTACGTTAGTATGGTATTATTGGCATATGTTAGTCAATGTTGGCTGTGAATTAGGGCTGCACAATTAATCGTATATTAATCGCGATCACGGTTTTGGCTTCCCACAATTAAATGAACATGATCAACAGCAATAGTGACGTTTAAAATGTGTGCTCCGCTCATTGCACACTTTGTTTCTGTAAGTTATTAATAACTTACTTGGAACCTGCTGTCTTATTTTAATGGAAATATTTGTACATTAGCAGGACTGTAGCACAACATGGAAGTGAAAGCAGTTCTCTGTATATTTAAATGTGAAAGTGCTATAACATTTTTTTGGTAACCCTTTATTTTACAGGTCTGCAAATGTCATGGTAATTAGGTGATAATTAGCAAGTAACCTATTTGAAATGTCTTTGGAATTACTGCAAAATTACCTCAATATTTACTTCAAAATGTATCGAAAATTATTTTATTATAAACATTATTTAATAATTACATTCCCCAATAGCTGGTATTTATTTAATACATTTCCAGGAAAAGAATACAAAGTTAATTGATATGATTTATTTCCATGTCTGCTGGTTAATAGATAATAATTAGCAAATAACTTACTTGAAATTTCTTAATAAACTCCCTGAATCATTACATTAGCTACCAGGTTACATTTGTGTAGACAATAAGTCACATGAGATTTGTGCCTGATCAGAAGTGTCTTCTATTAGTTTTGGTTTTCCACCTCCGATGAAGAGCAGCGCACAGCAGCTTCCAAGCCGAAGGGCCCTATTTTAACGATTAAATGCTATTTTAGCATAAAATTATTAAATCATGATTATAATAAAGTAATTTTTGATCAATTTTGAGGAAAATATTGGGGTAATTTGGCACTAATTCCAAAGAAATTTCAAAAAGGTTTACTTGCTATTTATCACCTAATTACCATGAAATTTGCGGACCTGTAAAATGAAGTGTTACCAAATATTTTGTCCCTAAAATCAATGAATAATTCTGATAACTAATCTCAATATTGATCAAAAATACTTGTGATTATCATTTTGGCCATAATCGTGCAGCCCTACTGTGATTCATGCTCTTTAGATGCATCCATTAGTTTAGTGCACAGAAAGAGCTCTTTCTCCCACGTGGACTCTTTTTTCTTCTTATAGGCGAAAGTGAATCCTTATCAGCCAAAGATGTCAAGATCAACTTCCCTTTTTCATTTATTTGATTACGCTATTTTGTAGCTGCGGCCCTTATAATTTTGTCTATAGCTCTAAGAGGCTTGGAGATCCAGCTTGTTTCATCAAAACATCTCGTGCCACAGTAAATGGCATTCAACAAAGCTGATATTCTGCTCTTTGATGTTTGCCAGAGTAAATGGACTATCAATGCAAAGTATAAACACTCCTGTATGCTAATGCTCCTGTGGGGGTCTTTGATGGCACCAGTAGTATCTGTGAAGTGTGTTTTGAAAAATTGCATCGGTGAGCCATCCAAAACAGGAAGAATTAAAGCCTATTCACTCACTGTGCCTTTTCAGCTGGATGGAGAAGAAAAAAAATCTAGATTTGGAGAATGGTGCTCTGTAGTGGAGGGGGGAAATTGGAGCATAAACAAGGTGCAGAGTAAGTGACTTGTAACAGGCAGCACTGGCCAACCAAACCAGCGCTGTGGCAGGGGTCCAGTTGACTGCCAGGTGACATCATTTGGCATTGTTTCACCACTCCATTTATTTTATTGTGCTCATTGTCCTCCCACATTCACTCAATCAAGTGGGTCTTTTTGTGCCGGTTGTTTAGGTAGTCCAGGTGCACCGCGCCAGTGTGGAGGCTTCCTGTCTCCCCAGAAGTCCTTTCAATGCCTCTCCTGCCGCGGGTATTGTCATATCCCACAGTGCATCTGAAAAGAAGCAGCAGCCCTGCGTAAATGTCAGAGAGGTGACTTGTTTTTAACTCTTAGCGGGCATTGAAAGGCTTGTGTGTGTGTGTGTGGAAGTGGGGGTCTGAGTGTGTGTGTGTGTGTTTGAATAAACCAGCTGCCTCCTGTAAGCCTTTCCTCACCTCACTGTGCTGTACAGTACCTTAAGGATTTACAGTGTGGCGCCCCCTGTTGAAAAGCTGCTTCCATTTTGGCAGTTTGTTGACATTGTGATTTACTGGAAGGCATCTTTTGACCTTAAATAATGTCTTTTCTTTTCAGACAACATGTGGCAGCACTAGGGATGCACCGATCCGACCTTTTCAGTCCCGATACCGATATCTGAGCTTTGGGTATCGGCCTATACCGAGCGCCAATCCAATACCAGTGTTTAATTAATAAGCTGTATGCCTCACTGTGTGGAAGTGAATGGGATCATTCTTTGAGGCGGAAGGCAACATCAGGCTTGACTTAAACATTGCTTTCCTAAACTTTGCAAAACAAAATGTAACAAATAAATATAACTTTACTGAATTGATATTAATTATTAAAATAATCAACAACTTGATAAAAAATAATCTTCAAAATTAACAGAAATTACAATTCAAGTGTAAACCCTTTTAATGCAGCAACAGATTGTCAAAAATTCAACAGGAATTCAAATTCCAGTATATAATGTATATAGTATATAAACATAGAATTGACTTGCATAGATCGACCTGATTGTCACCGATATCCGATTCAGCTATTTGAGTATATAGTGTATATATAGTACTATATTTCGTTCTACAGTCTGTTATTTCTTAATAGCAGACCGTTGCTATGTATAAAAGACCGTTGCTATGGGCGCAGTTTGGATGTCGGACTCTGGCGGACAGTTTTTGTGTCAAATTATTGATTCGTAAAGTGAGTAGCATGCAATAAGCAGGATAATGTACAGGTAGCGGGTTATTGTTGTGGCCCATTCGCGTCGGGGAGCCGCATCGCCCTGTCAGGGTTTATTTCACAATAATGATTGGCTCACTGTACATTATCTCTTACTTGTAACATTTTGGTCACCTAAAAATGTCTTATTCAGCATTCGGTTGTACTTAGCTCCTCCGTCTCACTTCTGGTTGCAAAAAAACAAGATATTGACGACCAAAAATCAAGATGACTATGGAAAAAATGGCAAAACTCGAGGCTTCAAAACCGTAGTCCACAATCCAATGGGTGATGCTACGGTGACTACGTCCACTTCTTATATACAGTCTATCATTCTGAGGCTGTAAAAAATTAGCTTTTTGTACACTCAAGAAGAAGAACAAGAAAAGCAACTCTGTGTTTTGATTTCTGATTGGCAAGAGAAAACAAAATATCTCTACCTCAGGAACATAGCGTAGTAAAAAAGACTCAAACTATGATGACAGCCAAATGAATTCTTCATTGTGGCATTAAATTGGCTTAGCAAGTTCCACCAGTATTTGTGGAGATTTCACACTTTTCCAGCAGAGCTTCACACTTTCCAGTAAAAAAAGATTTTTCGATCATAGAGGTGCTACTGTATCGCTCACAATGAAGGCTTTTATTAAGTGGATGTGTGTTTTAGCGGCACAGCAGGACAATGAGACGAACATGGCTAATGACTATACCACGAGCGAGAAGACAAATAGAGCCCGAGCCAGAGAGGAAGCCACAGAAGTAAAGCCACGTCAGGTTCAATTAGACCATCTGAAGAGCTTAGCAGGCCCAGCTGACAAAGTCCAATTTGTCCGACATATTTCAGCCCACCTTTCCCACATGTGCTCGCCGCTCACAGCTTTCAGCGCCACGTTTGGACAAATATTCACACTTTCCCACATAACCCTCTGAGGGAAAGATGTCCCGGACTTTGTACGTGGGGGTTCAGTTTATCTAGGAAAGCCATCAGCCAAGTTTCCTCTGCATGTAAGTTAATTCCCCCCCCCCCCCCCCCCACCCCCACCCCCACCCCCACCACACACACACCCATACCCAAATTGACAAGGTATTAGTCTACGGAAAGAGAAAAAAAACACACTTTTCTGTCTGTTTTCTCGCTGTCTCTCTTTTTCATTCACCCACGGTCTGTCTTTCTGTTGTACACACACACAGAGCTGTACCCTGTGGTGAATGTCTCACATATGCCATCCAGTTAGCGGGGTATTTTTGTCTGTGTGAGTGGGCAGCGGTGTCACTCAGCGAGCTTTGAGCTCAGCAGAGGGAGAGCTGTGAAAGCCAGTCACTAACAAGCAGAGAGATTCCCTCCCTGCATCCCACAGCCAGATGGCTAATCTCGGCAGAATAAGAAACACACTTTATAATCAGATTTAGAGTGGGGAAAAAAAAAAAAAAAAAAATACAATAACACCATAACAATTCAAATGCCTCGTGGTCACAAGTTGTCTGCAATGAGGTGACAACAACATAAAATAAAGTCTCCTCTTGTCAAAATGGATTCAATAATTAGACACACTGGAATGGCCTTGGTTAGCTTGCAAAACAGACACCAGTGCTCGAGGCTGGCCCTGCAAATTGGAATAATTTGTATTTTCAGGGCTAGGGGAAGTAGGGTCTGCCTGAAGTGGATGATGGCTGAAAAAAAATATTTATCTGTTATTCTCCTTCGAGGAACGGGACGGTATCCACGACATCCCTGCCTCCAACCAAACCCTAATAAAAAAAAATAAGGTAAAAAAACTAAACACTCTCCTTATGCCTAGCTCCGCCTGTGGCCTGAATGATGACAAGTTTGATTCCTGCTGGCGCCGTGCCAGTGCATCGCCCGAGGATGCCCCCGGGTGTCTGAGGCAGCGTATCCATTAGCTACCTGTGTAGACTGCTCCTCCGAGATACACAGACACTGATGTCTGCTTCCCTTCCTTTCCAGAGATCCCTGAGCCACACACACATACACACCTGAAGCCTACCATCTGGCCGAGGCTTGAGGACCGCGCTGCCACGGCCTCCGATGGTCTGACCACTTAGCCCTCTTCCTGTCACTCAGCCTCGTCAGCCGACGCTGTCAGCACAGGTGGCATTCCCTTATTCCTTCTCTACGGGGGAAAGAACAACCTGACAGAGGCTTTGAGCTATATATACTCACACACACAGTGACCAGGGAAACAGACACGATGTAATGCAATGTAACACATTATAACAGCCCTGCAATAAATAGCCTGCTGAGAATGTTGACTCAACACCACGGCCATTTTTGATGTTTGGGATGTTGTTGTATTGCAATAAATTGCATAAGAGCGTCCAAAAAAAAGTTTGCCCACTTGTCATGGAATTGCAGATAGCTAATTCTTTTCTCAGCTCCTTTCTCATTGGACAAAAAAACCCACTAACACCTGGCTTTTTTCGTTAGTGGGAAAGGTTACAATCGGCATTCATTACCGGGACAAATGACTCTGCAGCAGTCACGGGTATTTATCGGCTCCAGCTCTGATCGGCAGTGATGGAAACATGACACCCAAGTGGACACGCTAATTTTCTGTCCTTTTCCGGTACAATTCTATGTGATGTAGGTTGAAGGGAATATTTTATGAATAAAATCAACAGGGATTTGGACAATTATTATAATTTATTAACAAACAAACAAACACTTAATATGTTCTCCTCAAAGCCACCAGACTCCAGTCAGGTAACAGTGATTTTACCTTCTCTGATCGTCGAAATACACTCTATTCAAACTTGACAGAAACAAAATAAAACTCATCAAAACCATCTTGATTTGTCTTTCCACTCTTCCAACAATCACCAAATCTAGTTTGGTCAAAATAATACCCTAAATTCACCAAGTTAGATGTGAAAAGAAACTGTCATTATGTGCGCTCTTGAAAGCTACCAGATTCCATTGACAGAAACAGCAAATTTACCTTGCTGATCACTGTAAAACACATTTCATTAAAACTCAACAGAAACAACATAAAACTCATCAAAACAGTCTTTGTTAGTCTCCCCACTGTTCCAACAATCAACAACTCTGGTTTGGTGGAAATTAACCCGTAATTCACCGAGTTAGATGTGAAAAGAAACAGCCGTTGTAAGCTCTTCTCAGACCCGCCAGACTCCATTGACAGAAACAATCATTTTACCTCGCTGATCATCGAAACACACTTAATTCAAACTCGACAGAAAATAAAAATTATCAAAACCGTCTTTGTCAGTCTTTCCATTGTTCCAACAATCACCAATTCTGGTTTGGTCAAAATAAACCCTTAATTCACTAAGTTAGATGTGAAAAGAAACAGTTGTTATGCTCTCCTCAAAGCTGCCAGACTCTATTGACAGAAACAGTAATTTTACGTTTACCACCACTTTACCATCTAATGCTATTGCTTATGCTTGTTTTCATATGCATCATATAGAGGATTTCTCTTGTTACCTGTTGCACAAGTAAAATGTGCCGTTTCTTTAGCAGTACGATATGAAAATAAATTTGTTGCTTCATCCTTGTAATTTGTTTCAAATGGAAAAGGTTATGTATTGAAATTGAGCTTTGATTTACCACTTCAACAAACATGCAACGCATCCAGCCAGTTTGATTTGTGCGCCACATGCAAAGCCTAATTTATGTTATTTACACTCTGCAGAACCAGACGCCTGATTTTATGAACACCAAGAATCAGGAACAGCTGTTTGATAGAGAGAAACTAATGATGTCATGCCCAGAATCATCTGCGGGGAGCCCGGCACCGTGGGGGCCGTCACTCAACAACAGAATGTCAGCGGCAGCAGGGCCCTCTGTTTGGGGAAGGCGCTTGTCAATCATCTCTCGGGCGGCGGGGGGAGCGAGCGGGCCGGCCAATCAGAGAACGGTCCCAGCACAGCAGGCCCGGGACCAGGAAGTGAAGCGCCATCTGGAGCGAGGACGAGCTGCGAGTGGGCAACTGAAACAAAGTGGTGACATGCTGGAGGAAAGCTGGTGGAGTGTGCTGCTGGATATAACAAGGGCATTTGGATTCATGCTGCCTATCACACCAACTCTGTTGTTGATTCTAGTAGTCAGATGGTGCTTATTAAAGATGTGCACAGGCAGCCATTCCTCTCATATAAGACCAGTGTGTGTGTGTGTGTGTGTGTGTGTGATAGCCAACTAGTATGATGGGTAGAATACTGTTACCAGCATTAACACGGTGCACAAGACATGGTATCACAATACTCACACTGATTAGTGTAACAGCCCTTCCATCACACACTCACACACTCACATTCATCAGTCAGATATTATTCTTAACCCAGGACCGGTCTATTTCTAACCGCAGGACGCCACTTTAACTTTGACAGTTGACAATTTGCCAGTTCATAAAATAAAAAAAGGAAAAAACGGTGGCAGTGAAAACTGGCAAATTGAAAATTATGACATTGAGTTTGATTTGGGGGAAAAAAAAAAAATCCATTAAAGCAGGTTCTGCATGGAAAGAGCTCCCTCTTTCTCTCTCGCTCCTCTTTTTATGTAACAATGATCTTTTATTCCTTTGATAAGAGACAGATCTGCCGAGAGATAGGTCAGAGGAAATGGAATTGAATGGAAATCTTTGCGCTACATTTACTGAATCATCAATGTGATTAATAGCAGTTAACACCTCGTAAAAATAGAGCCGCAATTACAGCGGAAAATTAGGGGGCCAGCATTACCATCGCGCTAATAAGTACCGAATATAATTACATTTATCGCAGTGTTGTCACAGAGATTGATAAATTCACGCTCAATCTCGTTAATCTCTCAATAACATCCAGCGCAAGAATTTAACAATTATATTTTTTTGTCATCCTAAATGAAAAAAAAAGGGGGCGAAAGAGAAGAGAGAGGTAGGTACGTGAAGATGGATAGAGGCGGCGTGAGGTGGAAAAGAGAGAGAGCAGATATGCTGCTGTCCATCTCGAGTATTTTTCATCCTATTCCCAGCAGAGGGGATAAAACAGATAATTACCAACTCTAAAAACTGTGTCTTTGTGTGCTCCTCTGAAAGGAGAAACTCTCCAGCACTGAAGAGATAAAGCTCAAAACAAAAGCAGCCTGAATTGGACCAGGATTAGCTTTAATGGTGGTAATTACCAGAGGGGATAACAGCCCGGTCCTCTCTGCCCATCACTGAGGCCCAGAGCAGAGGACAGTAGGAGGGGAGAGAGAGAGAGAGAGAGAGACCTGAATCAAGGCCCATCCTTGGCTGTATGTGTGGCTGCATGGTGGCAGCGGTTTAACACATTCAATTGTAAAACACTTGGACGACCCATCTATGTCTGGCCCTCTCCTGTGCTAAAAGCCACTACTGTATCTCACCGCCCCCAATAATGGCTGTGCATAAAAAAGGGCCCAGGCCCTCCACACTGTTGCTTCTTGAATTACAATCTGAGCTGATGGCACGGATAAGAGCGCCCTAAATTATAGCAGCAGGGGCACTTTCTCTTTCTCTGTCTCTAGTTCATCTTAATGGCTGAGCGGCATCGGCGAGCGCACCAATAAAACGTTATTATTCGGGGCATTGACGGCGATGGGGTCTGCTGCCTAAAAACAAGAGAAATTAAAATGCAACATGGTGCCACCTTGCACCCGCGGTGGAAGATGGGCCCCCAGACATGAGCGGGGAACAAAAGAGAGAGACGAGAAGAGCCATGTGCAGGACATTCAGCTGCTCAGAGGGCTATAATTTATCTAGTATTAAATCTCGGCTTCCAAACCCTAATTTGAATGTCAGCCCTCTAGCCCCCGGAGCTCAGACTCTAAATCAAATACACTGTACCCATGTGCTACTGCTGCTGCTATTTCCCCTCTACCTGGATACAATATTCCCACATTCCCAAGGTGTGCGTGGACGTCTGACCTGCGGTGCATTTGTTTCCTGAAAATCCGATCAATAAAGAACAACCCACCAGACAACCAATCCACAGGGAAGCCGGATCTATAAATATCTCATATGTCCAGCTGAGCCAGACCGTCCTCCTCACCATGGACTGTATCAGCTGATCTCACAGAGTCAGCATGCCGCGGAATAAAATGATCTCCCGATGTTACTCATCTTCCAATTGATCATATAAATGTGTGAATTGCTTCTGCAAACCGCATCGAATGGATGTGTTTATTGTTTCTTTATCAGTGTCAAACAGATGAGGAAGAAGAGCCTCCAAGGCTGTGCTAGTGATTTGTTACCAGCGTATGTTTAACCTGTAGAAATTCAGGTTGGGGCCTCTACTGTAGTATGTGGCTGTAATGAGAAACACCCTGCAGCCTGGTCCATACTCTCGTTTAATTAGCTCTTTTGAGCTCCAACAGAAAAGCCTCCACAGGAGAGAATGGACCTGCCATTCAAAACTCCACCTGTGACAAGCGAGCTTCGTCTGTCGCTTCTGTAGCTCTTATCTAGGGGATGAATCAAGAGGCATCATCACATTTCTTGGTCTGTTAAAGCTCCTGGATGACCCCCTCCTCCGTCTGCTCTGTGTAGGATTTATCTTTTTAATCTAGCCACAATAAACCAAGAAGAGTGTCTTCGTGTTCACCTCAAATGTAATGTGCATTATTTGCAGGCACATCTGGATGGTAATGTAAATGGATATGGAAAACACCTACTTTTTTTCTGAATTCCAACAAGGTTGCCTACGGGGCTGTTTCGTCAGAAATCAATCACTTCCTGACCTCACCTCTTTCGATTTAAACAAATCTTTCCCTACATGTTAATCTATATAAGAGAGTGTTAGATCGTGGTTTGATTAACCAGAATGAGCAACCATTCAGTAGACAGGGGCCCACATAGTTAACCTATATTGGACGACGCAGATATCTTCTTCAAAAATAAACACATCAGTACTGTTGATCATTGGAAAGCGAACATACAAGGTTACCCACACCTCATTCACACCTTCACATGACTTTGAACTACACATTTTTGCTAACTTGTGCATCCTTATTATGTAATTTCTAGGACTGTCCTCAACCAAAGAAATTCTCAGTCGACGACAATCGATTAGTTGATCTATCGACCGATCTGAGTTTTACAAAGAAGAAAACAAAGAATAACACAAAAGCCCCACTTAAAATTGTGTGTTTACCAGAGATGTGCTCAGACGTTTCTTGGAAATATGTCATTTAGCATGAAAAAAGTATAAAAAACGACTAATCGATTAAAGAAATCTTAGTCAACTGAGATCAAAACGACTGATAGGGAGCAGCCTTAGTATATTCACTTTAATTTTCTGTTTTCCAGTCTGATAATAAACAAATGGGAAAACTGAAGTATTATTTGAGATCATATGCAACATTCAGGATTCATGTGTTAGAATGACCTACCCACCATATACTCAGAAGTCTGCTGTTGCTCTACCGATAGTGGACATAACAGTATCTACCCTAACATATTAAAATATGAAAAAAAGTTTACACATTTTTTGTAAATTAAGATTTAAGGTGAAAAAAACAATCACTGCATTGGCTTATTTTATTATTTTGGACCAAACTTGCGGACAACCTTATTTGTTATCTTTCCAATGATCCAAAAAAAATACTGTTATGTTTTTTTTTTGGAGAAGATATCTATGTCTTTAGGAGGGGTGGTCGCCCAATAACGGTCACCTTTGACGGCTCCTGTCTCCTGAATGGTTGCTCATTCTGGTCAATGGACAACTCCGAGGTCTGAAAAGTGAAGCCAATGCTGAAGTGCCTTAAACTTGCATTCTTTCTAATAGCCAGCAGGGGGCGACTCCTCTGGTTGCAAAAAGAAGTCTGATTGTATAGAAGTCTATGAGAAAATGATCCTTCTTCTCACTTGATTTATTACCTCAGTAAACATTGTAAACATGAGTTTATGGTCTCAATCGCTAGTTTCAAGTCTTCTTCAATACAGCATGATGTTCATTTAGTAAATTATGGTCCCATTTAGAGTCAAATAGACCATAAAGCAGGGGATGCTTTAGGGCATGGCTACCTTGTGATGGACAGGTCGCTATCACGGCATTGTCCGGTCTGGGTGTTGTCCGCATTTTTGTCCGAGCTCGAGGCTTCAAAACAGCAGTCTATGAACCAATGGGTGACGTCACCATGACTACGTCCACTTCTTATACACGTCTATGATTCTGATTAATCAAACTACATTCTAACACTCTCTCATATAGGCCCTTTCAACAGGATTGCATTGTTAGGTAACAGCTTGGGTCCATGTTTACTTCCTGTCAGATGATGTCATTCACACTGCAACAGGAAATACACTGAGACAAATTTAGACAATAGGTTAATAAATCTGTTCTGGGTATGGTCAGAGTGATTGATTTTCTGATGGAATGCCCCCCATGATTAAAAGGTGATGCAATACAGTCAGCATGTGAGCCATTTGTGCAAACAAATTCCTTGAGGCTGACATCAAACGTCCAACCACATGTCTGCCTGCCCTTGTGAGGAAGTGGAAATCCCCCTCCTCCATCCATCCCTCCTAAATAAGTTTGTGGTTAGCATCTCTTTTTTTTTCCTGCTCCTCATTTTAATCCACGAGGAACTCTGCCGATGAAAGCACAGTAATGTTGCTAATGTGTGCGATAGTCACAGCCACATAAACCCACCACAATAAATCAAAGACCACAGGCGTTCATCTTGGCCTCATGTGACCAAACCCCCTAGATTCAAACAGACACACAGTCACACATTGTCCTCCAACGCCCTCCAAACCAGAAGCAGCCAGCAGGCAGGCGCCCACGTCCCCCCGCTCCAGACCTATCTGGCTGCGGAGATAAAACCATACTGTAAACACAACATTTGACTCATCTCAGAGACATGACTGGGAAGCTGAACGATGAGGGGAAACCTAATAGCTCCACTGCACTGGAGGATATTCTCTACAGTGAGCTGCAGCTTATGCAACAAAGTTTAAATTGCTTTAAAATGTCAGTCTGACGAAAACTCTACTGTACCGTATGACTCCGCTGCTCTTTGCATGTGGTCTCGCTTTCATGTGAATCTGACATGTGTGACATGAAGACACATGATTTGAATAAGTCGAAACTCTTTCGCACTTTATATAACGCACATGCACCGTGTATATGTTCATGTTCAGTTTAAAACACATGCTTTTCCTACACACTCAGACAGACAATTTATGTGCCCTCTCTTTCTCGCACACACAAATACACACACGGCACCCATAAAATTCAGATGTCTCCACACTCCATCCTTTGTGAGACCTTATTGTCCTGGTTATTACCCTGGGTATTGTTACAGAGAATTGGTATGCTTATCAAGGCCTGTAGTCTAAAGTTGATACGACACTGGCCTGGCAGCTTCATTAAGATTGATATCCTGCCGCAGCACACCCAGATGAGCCGATCTAGGACATGGGGAGTGAGCAGCCGAGCAGAGTTAGAGAGAGAGAGAGTTAGAGAAAGAACGAGACAGTGGGAAAGAGAAAGTCCACCTCCCAAGTAGCTCAATTGCCATCTATTGAGCCACTTGAGCTTCAGGAGAGGGACCGGGCACGCATACCTCTCTTTTTAAGGGGACGCTCCCCCTGTAACCTCACCCTGCCAGTCATAAATTACCTTCCCTGGCTCGGTCCTTTCACAGTGGATGCACAGAAGGCCCCTATAGCCTCTCTATGAGCAATTAAGGCCTCAATGGGATGGTATCACACCAGCCTGACCTCATCCAACCTCTCCTGTCATTGTCACCTCCTAAAAGGTCCCATCCACTTTGTCCCCAGAGTGCTCTCGGTGTGCGTGGTGCCGACAGAGTACATTTTACTGGCCACTGGCCATCCCCTGTTTCAATATAAACAAGGTCAAAGGTCAACCGGACTTTAAGTTTGTCTTTTTGAGCGGTGTTTACGGCCGGTTAAATACAGGCGAGCTCACTCTAAATGTGTTATTTCAGTAGCTGTATGACAACACCGCTGTCTCGTTGAACAGATTATTTTCATTCCAGCTGATGGCCTCTCTAGCCTGTTGTATCATCTGGGCCACATTCACTCTGTGTAGCCAAGTGGAATGAAACTTCTGCTTTATGAGAAATCCCCAAGTGCTAAATTCAGCCCGTATAGGTCAAGGAAGATTGCGGTGTGTACATTAACCGAGCACACTGGCGTGTCTAATTTGCTGCGGTGGACAAAACAAAGGCTCTCATTGATATCTCCATATCGAGTCAACCCTGGATTCGGCGGATAGCCCCTGGTTTCCACCGGCCAGACCTAATGATTTATTGCACCGCTGACTAGCCGGCGCACTATCTGATTGGCAAGGCTGAGGCCCATTAAAAGGCATATATTTTTAATCACTGTTTACCATGTCAATAGCAATGCTAATCACTTCAAAGGTGTGTTAATATCCCAGAGCTGGGTGAGGAGTCCTGATAAACAAAAGCCAGTCCTTCTGGTGTTTTTTTTTTTTATCTTAATAAAAAATGTCGAGCATTACTTCTAAAGCTTTCCTTTCACCTTTAAGGACCTTCATTAAAGAAAATGTGAGCCACTGAGTAAACATCTGTTATGGAAAGACAAAATGTCAAACCAAATGTGCGCCGTTCTCCTCGTCATGACTCTGTGTGTCACGTCTTAAATAGGCGCAGTGCCTTTCAGGAAGTGATAAGACCAACACAGTGGGGTGAAATGAAATTCTTTTCATTAAGATAATCGTCTGCGGACACTCGGTTAATGCCAGCTATGACATTGTAATGGTGTGATCCTTTACTGTCAGTCGTATCAATGCGACCAAAACACAGATTTTTATGTTTTTGTCCCGGTGCTTCTGTACTTGCTTTGCTTTTTATGATGTTATATTTCTCCGAGGAGAATGCTGAGGAGAACGGGATGACGTGACAGAGTTTAACGTGCGTGCGCTGAGATGTCAAGCTCTATCAAGCCCACTGGCCAGCGTAGTGCACACAGAGTAGTATTATGGAAGTGGGGCAGTTGCAGCAGCAGCAGGCCCCTCTGATGGCCCATAGAGTGCTCCCTATATGCACACAGAGTCATTGGGCAGATGTGACCTCGCCGGCACACAGAGGCTCTTTGTGTCCGAGGGATTTAGAGTCCCCTGGGCCTCCTGACTCTAAACATTAACAGACCTACTGCAGAAGGAGAGAGAGAGAGACCCTTACTCTGCTGACATGCAACATTAACCGTCCGGGGCCAACTCTCTCTCTCTCTCCATATCAGGACCCTATATGTACGGATGCATGCAAAGACGCATGTGGCGGGCCGACGCAGGGGCAAGGTCGCAGCTCAGACGCACGCTAATGAGGTGAAGCGGTGAAAATACATCAGTTATTGAACTGAGGACGTATATTTATGTGTCTCTTCACACTTGTTTACATGCAATAAAGGCAAAGCACTCCACTCAGAGGAGTCCAGCACGAGCTCTGTCCATTTCATTCATTTTTATGCTGCAGAGGTCAGCGCCCTTAACGAGATTCAACTCATCTCCCATGATGTCTTGTTACCGGAGTGTGTTTTTGCGAGACATGTCCCTCGCCACCCTGCTTTAAAAAGAAACGTTTTAAATAAAAGGGACCTAATTATCTGTCAAGGATGGATGTTATGAGCCCGACGTACATGAA
Source organism: Sebastes fasciatus (assembly GCF_043250625.1). Taxonomy (NCBI): domain Eukaryota; kingdom Metazoa; phylum Chordata; class Actinopteri; order Perciformes; family Sebastidae; genus Sebastes; species Sebastes fasciatus. The sequence continues at coordinate 12,412,425 of NC_133809.1, forward strand.
CTTATCTGGATTCTTGGTGCTTTCTTTCTTTCCTCTCTGTAATAGCGTGATCATTCACCGCCGTAGTTAAAGCCGCCTCGCGATTCACCGATACCCTCGTCATTTTTTCTGCTAATAATAATGATACGCCATTTGCATAAAGGAAATGAAACAGGTTACATTTGCATATATTAAACATTTATATGTATGCATATAATATGTTTGCTCATTTCAGGAAACTAGGCAAGATAATAGTATAGGACTAAGACAGGAAATAGAAGGAGCACAAATCCACGGTAAATATTGGCCTTCGTTATCTGCCGTCCCCTCAGACAGGAGGCTGGATCATTTTTCAGCAAAGAGCCCCCTGTTCTTGAGGACTAGGCCAGGCCTTGCTTTATTAAATTATCTCCCTTGCTTCGCAAATACAATTTCCTGCATAAATCACTCAAATGATCCTTCAGACTGTCAGGTCCAAGAGAGTGTTTTCTATCCTATCTGCCTCCGACCAGGTTATGCAAATCCCCCACCACAGTGTGTTCGATATCTATTGAGATGCTCCAATTGTCTGCATTTGGCCCTAAATCCTTCGCTTGTCCCCATATTATTCTCCTGCCCTTGATAAAAGTGACACTAAGCATCAAGCCATCACCAGGTCGGTAATCCATTACTAAAAAAAAAAGAGCATGCCAATTTAACTAAGCCAGAAACACTGACCCTGCAACCTTGACCTTGTAAACATTACAATGGGGGGAGGCCACAGTTTGTGCATTGGAGATCTGCTCGCTGGAGCATTGGGAAGGGCTTATTAAGGCCCCTAAGCTGGGGCTGAATTCAATCACATTGGAAAAGGGGCTGAACAGAGAAATCTTCACGAAGGGTCAGCTTGGTTTAAGACCCCAATACGGAAATACATAACTGGACCAAGTGGGCCAAATAGAAGTCTGCATTATCATGCTCCCTGCAGCTCGCTAGCCAGCAGTCTAAATCTGAAGGATAAACATCTGTAATGCATTGGCTCAAATGGGAGCCAGCTTAGAGTGACTTCAGCTTGATCCCAGACAGCTGTTTAGGGGAGCCGCTATGGCCTGACTGCACAGGGGGTCTCGGTGGATGTCCTGAAAAGGGACCTCCAAAAAATCTAAAGGGACAAAGGGATCTCCCGAACAATGTTCTCGCTGACACAATGGTGGTGCACAGGGAGGAAGGGGCAAAGGAGCACTGCCTATTCTGGAGGCCTGAATGACCAGCGCATTCCTCTCCAGTCGCCGAGCAGTGGGCGCAGTGACCAAGAGTGACAAGTCTTTACACCGCTTTGTTGACACTCTGTGTGCTTGACCAACACATTCCTTCTGTTCTCTCTCCCTCGCCCTCTTTCCTTCCTCCTTTGCTTTCTAATTCTGCTACTGCACCTCTATTGGTTTTATTTTGGGCAGCCTTGAGTCCACTCTTAAGCTTTGTCACTCTAGTTACATATCGCTTATATTCAGAATGGTGCGGCACATGCACATAAATACTCGCCGGGGTCAGGTCACTTCGTAGCATCGCTGACACACATTTGGAACACATGTTTGTTCTCCATGCAAGCCACACATCAGGCCTTTGACAAGCGAAATGGGTGAATATAACATATGGGACGGTATCAACGAGGGTTCACGTGGAGGACAGGGAATCACAGGCTTCCTTCCTCTCTCACACACACCCTCTCTCTCTTTACATAGACACACATACACAGATCCCTTGACTGCTAGAAAAAATCCCCAAATCCCAAAGACTAACAATCTAAAGCAAAAGGTCGATCCCTGATTAAATTCAAAGGTACGATAAAGTTAGGCAGTTGCACTGTACCAGTAAGGAATCCATCTGGGAATCAACAAGAAGATGTGAAGCAAGGGCCATAGAACAGCTGGAAATCAAGTGAATTGTGCCTTTAAGTTCATTAGAGTTGTTCCGATACCGATACCAGTATCGGAAATGCATCCGATACTGCCCAAAATCGTGTATCCGGGAGTACACCAGTTTATTCACCGATCCAATACCTTAATCTATTAACCCAGAAGTAAATCTACTTGTTTAAAGCTGCAGTGGGTAGAAATTGAGCAAATATGATTAAAAAAAGTTATTAAAGTTATACTATATCAGTCAGTAGTGCATGAGACAGGTAATGTGAAAAAAATCATGTTCCTCTGTGTCCTCCGGTGCTCCTAATGGCATCTGCAGGATTTCACAGACTGGAAGGAAAACAACCAATCAGAGCCGAACTGTAGCCTGCCGTCTCTGAGCAGCTGTCAATCACTCGCAAACTCCGATCAAACGGTCAAACTAGGCAGCGCTGATCAAATATATGTATTGAAATTCTGTTACTGTAATGCCAATTTCTCACCTCAAATGTTTTCAGAAACATCTTGTAGTGTACTGTTTAGCTTTAAAAGTTTGTGACCCGGCAGCCATGTTGAGATAAGTTGAGGAAATAACAAGCAACGCCCACCAGTCGGAGCACAGCCAATAGGAACACTCAATAGGAGCGCTCTCTCTGAAATGACCTGTGATTGGCCAAAATCTCCCGTCACAAGCTAGATTTTTTTAAAGCCTGAAAACAGAGCCATGAGGAGGTGCAGAAGTCTAGTTTTCTCTCAGAACACTTGAGTTACAATATGCGGAAAGGTTATTATGGAATTCTTGCCCAATGATGCCAAAAACATTCTGCCTACTGAAGCTTTAACCGGATATCAATATTTCTTTGCCACTCTAAATCAGTTACCTTCACTGTGCTGTCGCCCTGGATGTATCATGACTGCCACTGGCAACTACTGTTTTAGAGCAGCGAAGAAGAACTGATTGCAAGTAGTTTGTCACATGACGATAGCAAACAACAACTGTGCGGTGCTAGTGGAGAGTGACTGTAACGGTAGTCAGAGCGAGGAAAATGTCAGCCATTTGGCAATATTTCACATTGGAAAACGTTCAGTATGTAAGGCGTCTGTTTCGAGGAGTGGCAGTACCTTGGTAGGGTGTGTGAATATTGCTCCCTGCGGGACAAACTGAATAATAAAAGAACGTTATATTGCATTCATTCTCTGTATGTATTAGTTCATGTTTTACAAAGGGTTTAACCTGAGCCAGGCCATACAAGAAAGATAGTAATCACACCCATACATGGTCTGTAGTAAACAGCTGTTAAATAATAATAACTATACGCAAGTACAGGTATTGGAATCGGTATCGGGAAGGAACATCTCTAAAGTTCATGGCACCGACAAGTAAAGAAATGAAAGTTATATCTGTCTGATTAAAACTTGAGTACATTTCCTTGGGTGAGAGGCCCATAGGTGTTGTCATCTACAAGAGAGAAGAGAGTGACACAGGGAAAACAAAGCTACACCGCGCATAGTTATGGTGCTTGTTCTGTGTGAATAGCTCATCCTCCTTAATTGAGTGGATGAGGCCCGCGTTAAGTCCCACAGAGCGCCGGCATCAGCACATCCACACCTGTGACAGCATGCGCAAAGAATGACGGGGCTCATTAAAAACTTGATTCAGATCTTCAGCGGGAACCCTGTTGAGTCGCTTTAAAGCAAGCGCGCTCATCGGAATGATAGGTGGCAAATACAGTAGCGGGGGGAAATTGGACTTGAAAAGGAATGTCTGTCTCTCCATTTTTTAAAGCCTTCCTCTTAATAACCTGTTTCCCTTTGTACTCTCAAACAAAATAGCTTCTATAGTCGTACACGGGGCCTTTGAAGGTGAGCCGTGACTGGCATACACCCATGTCTTCTTGTAGGGCCTTAATTTGACGCTTGAGCACTGCGGAAACTCCCTCATGTGTTTGTTGTCTCCTTTTGAAAAGAGTAGACTTTCACTCCAGTTAAAGTAAACCGCATCAATTTTTCATGTACCTGTCCTAAAGATAGGCAACGCACAACTCCGAAAAAAAGGATGAATCGGGGTCGTATCCCCGCGAACTGGATTCCACAACTGACGTCTGACCTTGTAACTCTCGCCTATCAACGAGGGAAGTGGCTCTGGAAACGGAGTTGAGGTATGGCGGTGTGGTGTACAAGCAGTGAAAATGAATTCGGCAGAGCTTATGACTCCTGTGATGAGAAATGTTCAGGTAAATTATGACACAAAGCATAATTCATGTGATAAAAAGAGGGAAATATTGCATAGATGGAGCAGATTATTGGTTTGAAGGCGCGTTCCTCCAGGCTATGAATATCTGAACTACCTACTGTAAGAGATAATAAGCACCATCTTAATGGTTTATGAATCTCATTTGATTTATGGTTATTAACCATGGGAGAATTATAGTGGTGCTGTATTGATGGACGGGGGGTATTTCAGGATAGAGCTTGTGTGATTGAAATGGAATGACCTGCCAGACGTGGTTAGTGCGCGCTGAATTGCACGACAACCTGACCCGACAGAACTTCTATTCCTGACTGGTTTAAAAAACAGAAAAAATAACTTTCCCCCAACTAGCTCCGAGCCACTCATCAATTCTTTCGATTTTTTCTTGTTAGCGATGCCAGAAGTGGAAGTAAAAGTGGAAGAGGGAGAGGAAAAAAGAGAAGGTTTTATCCAGGGGACCGACACCATTCCCGTCCCGCACACGCCTCCAAGCGAGCACATCCCCCTGTCGATCCCCTTCTCCAAAAAAAAAGAGCATCAATAAAAGAACTGTGGCGCAGATTGGAGAAGGCATGAGCAGATTTTCAATGGGATTTCAGGAGAAAGCACAAGGGGCAGAAATCTTTTTTGCTTTTGTCTGCCGTTCAAATGGGTCTGATGAGCCTGGAGCTGCAGGCTCTGCTTGTCATAGAGGTCCTGATCTCTTGTGAGAATTGATTTCCATCATTTGGGGGGAGCTGAACAGACTGCGGGTATATTCCTGCCTGGGAGAGCAAGATAAGGGCCAAATGAACTGGGACCAACTTACTGTACAAAAAAAGCCAAAAGGATTGAGGAAAAAACAACAAAAATATGTTAAGTTGTCTCAGTCTATTCTCAAATGTTAGATTAGTTCTCAAAGAGCAGGAAGCCCTGTCCTGTTGTGACATTTTCTCTCTGCCAGGCATTTCATCTGATTATGAGTACTTTGCAATCTGCGACAGCATGATTGATGCTCCACTTTCATGAGGGGAATTTTAACAGCACCTCTTCAGCGCTCAATGCGCACCCAATTATGCGTCTGAGCTGGTAACCTTGAATTTATGTCACCATGGCAACAAAACCCCCGGTCATGCATTATGGATTATCATTGAAATTCTACACCCCTACCTAACATAATGAGAGCCCAGGACTTAATCAAATCAGCCCATTCTGTGTGACACAAAGTGAAGAAGGAGCTCTCATTGTATTGGGGTTGAGGCTGGGAGAAGCCAGCCAAGCAAGCAAGCAGGCAGGCAGGCAGGCAGGCAGGCAGGCGGGCGGATGGCAGACTGGGCTGTGACGGCCCCAGCAGCTGCAGGGCTAGCAGCCTGATAGATGGCTCCCATATACATCAGTGAACATATAGACAGATGGCCCTCAATGCCTGGAATTTCCAACCCAGGAAGCAGCTGTTCAGCCTAACCTCTGCTGTCCGTCTCACCTTGTTGTCATGGAACATTGAGCGGAGAAGGAGAATGTGGATGGTGACATGGTGCGGAGGGCGGCGGTGCACCACCACCACCACCACCATGGAGCTCCGGGGTTGGGACAGGGGAAGGGGCTGGAGTCGAGGCTGAGGCAGGGCTTGCTGAATTTACATTAGGTGGCACTTTGTCATTCTGACTCCTCTCTCTAGACCCCTCCTCCTTAGTTTTTTTTCCTCCATAGTTTTTTTTTTTTTTGCATGAGTCCTGCTGTTTTACTTCTTATGACCACATAAACAGAGGTGGAAGCCCAAAATGATTTAATCCTCCTCTATCTCTCTCTCTCAATTCAATTCACTTCAAAAGGACTTTATAGGCATGGGAAACATTTATGTTTACATTGCCGAAGCAAGTGTGAAATAAAAAATAAAATGTAAACATAATAAGCAAAGATCTACTAGAATAAAGAAATGTGAATACAGAGCAGTGTACCGTTGCAAAATTCTGATAAAATATATAAATATAAATAGGAATATATATATATATATATATGTATTTTTTAAGTTAAACTTTTCTTATTTTTATTTATATATTTATTATTAATATATTATATATCATTATTTATGTCAAAGTTAACGTGATAATAATGCAAATTTGTTTTATCGTCACTAATTTCTTTAACACATTAACATGATCGGCAACTTCAGATTTTTAGGTTGTAGGGCGCTCAGTTTTAAAGCTAGAATGAAGACACTGGTATCACATGAAACTACAGAATCCATTGGTACCAACCGTGTCATACTTGCTTGTCGGGAAGGAGGCTAAATAACACTCCAAACTTATACTACATTTTGGCAAAGAAAAACTGGCATGGCCATTTTCAAAGGGCTCCCTTGACCTCCGACCTCAATATATGTGAATGGAAATGGGTTCTATGGGTACCCACGAGACTTAACAGACACGCCCACTTTATGATAATCACATGCAGTTTTAGGGCAAGTCATAGTCAAGTCAGCACACTGACACACTGGCAGCTGTTCTTGCCTGTTGGGCTTGAGTTTGCCATGTTATGATTTGAGCATATTTTTTATGCTAAATGCTGTACCTGTGAGGGTTTCTGGACAATATCTGTCATTGTTTTGTGTTGTTAATTGATTTCCAGTAATAAATATATACAAACATTTGCATAAAGCAAGCATATTTGTCCACTCCCATGTTGATAAGAGTATTAAATACTTGACAAATCTCCCTTTAAGGTACATTTTGAACAGATAAAAAATATGTGACTAATTTGCGATTAATCGTGATTAAATATTTTAATCGACAGCCCTAATATATACATACAGTACATACTGTATATACACATAGATATGCACATACAGTATATATATGCACATATATATCCACATACAGTACACATACAGTATAGTATATGCAGTATCTCTCTCTCTTTCTATCAGATGGATGACATAATTGTTGTAAATCACTGCGCTGGATTAATGGAGTCTATTTTTCATCTCCTCCCTGACTTCTCCCCCTTCACTACTGCAGGCCCAGCCTGAGCGGTTACATAAAATATTGATTGCTCTTGTGTATTTCTCTCATTGTATGTAAGCATTTTTATTAGCTAACAGGCGAGCAGAGGAAACCAGTATTGCCCCCCGCCTCCTCCCCGTTCTCTCACTTTATTATAAAAACTTTTAATAGCTCAGCAGATTTTTGTTCCTCTCTCTTCTGTTTCCCTGCATCATCCATGTACTGTACACTACTGGGAAGCTGAGGATATTTCAGCAAGGGAATACTGGAGCTGGAATACAGGAAATACTAAAATAGGCTCTTCTCAAGCAATGCTTAAGAAACTGTATATGCACAGGTCTATGGGATTTTAAAATAGCGACTTCTTTTGTGGGAAAGGTGGTTTGAGTAAACCTCCGTCTGTATAATAAACAACAACATTCTCGACATTTATTGGGACAAACATCTCCAACTGTTATGTAACCACAAATGTATCCAGATGTAATTCCCTGGTCTTAATTAAATGTAGGAGATGGTTAACCGAGCACATTTCGGCAAATAATAAGCCACATTTTTGATGGCTAATGTAACTAAACATCAATACTGTTTTTTTTTTAATCTTCCCAGAAATACCCCCCTAAAAAATGTTGTCTGCCAGGAATTAAAAAAGAAAAACTCCTCAGCTTCAAAATTGCAAACACATGATTCACATTGACTTTTAATGTTTTGGCCACACTGTGAGGAGCATCCTACTAAACGGTTAATTTGCATAACTTCTCATATAGGCTCTTTTCCAAAGCAATCATGACAGTTTTTGGGATGCTCTCTCACTGGAAAAAAAAAAAAAAAGAGGAGGGAATGCGAGGCTTGGATGTTTATTGAGTCTATAACAACCCGCTTTTTGGAAGCAAAACAAAGTCTACTGCGAGCACTCAGGCATATCAAATTTATTCTGAGCACAGCAGCGAAAAGGGACAGTCTATCAGCATCGGAATACTAATATCCAATATTCGGTTGAGGGGAAAAAAAAAGAAACAAAGAAAAAGTATTTTGAAGTAATAGGAAAAGTTTATGTAAAACAAATGGGAATTCAGTAATTCATCTCCACCCCGGGTCCTCCGCAGCTGTCTTATATACATCTGCATATTTCCAATAAACATAACAGGGTAATAAATGTTATTTTCTCAAAGCATCACAAGTGGAGGTGTCGTCTAAAATGTATTTGTGATGTGCTTGATGAAGCCTGCTCATCCCTCTGTAATGACATCCCAGCCTCTCTCATGTGTTATGCATCACATCTTGTTACCATCTTCCTCTGAGCATGGCTGTCATCGTGTGTCTTCTTAGGCCCCTCCGGAAGCATCGCATCAGCTAAGGGATACATGGTGGCGGCGAAGGGGAAGGGGAAGGGGAAGGGGAAGGGGAAGGGGAAGGGGAAGGGGAAGGGGAAGGGGAAGGGGGGAGCGGCGTTATTAGATGCCTCTTCAACTTCTCAAACTCCAGAAGGTGTCATTCTCATCTAGATTTGCTGAGGCGGCCACCTTTTTTTCCCCTCCCGCCAGACTGATTCATTACAGAGCAGAAAGGAGACGGTGGTGTAGTAGGTGTGAGAGCGGTTTGTGCGAGTCCGTTCTCACGATACATTATTGATGCTGTATTTTTGTTATTAGAACGTCTCTCCTGCATTATGCATATCAAGTTCATGGAGAGTATCGTTGTTTACCAACCTTAATAAGTATGAGAACATTTTGGCCTGGATTTGAACCGGCTGCCTGTGGAACATATACAGTAGGAGTTTTTTTTGACTCTGTGAAAAGACAGATTTCTTATTTAAAGTATTCAAATGTCTCAGTGACTTTTCAATCCGCTGTGAATGCTTCCACAGCCTCTTTCATGATCGTGACGACAAAAAAACGAGACAGAATATTGAAGGTGCTATACGTCCACTGTTGCACTTAAATCACAGTCTAAAGCAAATCAGGTCAACCCCAGATGTTCACTCTGGATCACGCAAGGACAATAAATAATCACTTATAAATTATGCTTCTTTAAGCAGCGCATGCATAATTGAAATAAAAGAAACATTACCGCGGATTGAACTCGGGTCTTCCATAACGGAGGGATGCATTTATGGCACAAATGCCCACAGACAAGCCTCTTATTGTTAATTCTCCAGAGGCTCCTTGTTGTGTGTATCAATGTATGGTGCGCTGTTGAGACACAGAAAAGCATACAAAGGAGCATGCATCACTGAAAAGTTACTTTTGCTCGTCTTCTTCATTAATCATCGAGAGGAAGACTGAATCTATATGGAAGGACTGTTACAAACTAATGACTTTGCCTCCCTTTGTAACCTTCCTCTGACAGCTATACTATTGGGTTACAAGGAGAGTCACACTAGTGCAGTCCCCACTGCCTCATTTGCATAGAATTAATGATGCATGCATATGCAAATGAGCATTTTAAACAATGTTGATTACTGCCTATGTATTCATAGGCCAACAGTCACACATGTCTGACATGCCACTTCTGCATGTAATTTGCACCACAGTAAAGGGCAACTGGTACTGTCTCTCACGTAGACTCATCATCATGGCTGCGGGCGGCAGTGATAACCGCTTTATCTGTGCCTCGGCTGATGTTTATTTATTGGTTGGAATCTCTCTTCTGAGATGTGGCCATATCACTGATAATGTCAACAAGGGCAGAAATAGCTGTGTCGTGCAGGAAAATACAAGATTTGCATTAAATTCAAGGCAACATTAAGATCAATTGACAGGTTCCGCATAGAGTACATGCTACGTGTTCTTCTATGGCACATTTCCACCAAGCAGTTCACTTCAGTTCAGTTCAGTTCAGTTCAGTTCATAACACATAAGAAGGTTATTTCTGTAGGAAATCTCTGCGGCAAACATGTTTATGATATTTACATGTTGTGTTCAGCAAGATAATCCCCACAAATTATCACCAAATTTATAATTTTTGAAGTATAAATGCAATCGCTAGAAGTAAAAAGCTAACGTTAGGCTACAAACGAACTACACCACGGTCGCATAAACGCGAGTATACACAACGAGGCTGTAAAGGCGGACGAGTCGGCGTGATGGCGTTTAGTAGTCTCATTTAGCCACTTGTTAGCAACCGCCTTTTTTAAGGAACATAAAGACTTCAAAATCAAGAGCGGGGTATTCATTGATGTGTTTTATGTCGTAGAACAAAACGTTAAAATATCTTAAGCGTGTGTTAACCACAGACTTTATTTCAGGCATCTAGCTGAAAACCCATTCAAAAACCCATTGACTTCCAGACGAGGAAATTTAGGACTCATTCCTGTGGCACTCTATTAGCAAAATATGTGGATGGTAACAATAGAACAACTGTATTTTTGGTACCACCTTGGTCCAGGTTCCAAGCGAGCTGAGCCGATACTAAAAGATGGAGTTAAAACATGCAGACCACTGATTGGCAAGAGAGAATCGTCACTAGCGCGACACGGGACATGCTGCACAATCCCGCGATTTTTAAATAGCCAAGCGGCCGTTAATTCAATCGACCCAGATGTTTTTAAAATGGCAGTTCGAAAAACGACACCATATAATGCAGAGTACAGTTGACGGAGTGCAGATGTGTCCCTGTTCGGTTGCCGTTGAAACAATGCCACGGCGATGATGTCATGGCAGTTTCATGCGCCGTCGCTACAAAGGACCTGGTACCAAAAGTGAGTCGAGTCGAGCAGAGCTGTACCATGCATTGGCTCTAGTATAACGCTAATGCTTCACCAGTGTCTGCTGTGTATAGTCTACTGCAAAATTGGCCTGACACACACACACACACACACACACACACACACACACACAGACACAATACCCTTATAAATCTGCTATAGTTTTTTTTTTCCCCTTTAAGACAAGATGAGTCAGGATGGGATCTTGTTTTAGACCCCAGATGTTCTCAACCCTCTGAGCCTGTGGATACATCATAGCATGCTTTCATCCAGCTCCTGGCCTGCTGAGGCCCACAGAGGCCCGTGGAAGCCATCCAGACCAGCCCTCTCATTTGGTTAAGGGCTCTTCAGTTGTAGGCCGACAGCACTGAGAGCCTCTGCATGTCAATCCCTCCCCCTTGTCTTCCTCTCCTCTCCTCTCCCCTCCCTCGGGTCAGCCCTGTGCTGAGACTGTTGCATATCTAATATCTGCATGTCGTGCTATGACTTACCACTGCCCTACAGCAACAGTCCGGAGGAGGGAATCTCTTTAAAAGAGATGAGAGATGGAGGAAGCTACTTCTATATTATTATAAAGGTACAGATGGTGAGGAAATTATGACAATTAGCCACCAATATCTCTAGATGTTGTGTCTAAAAAAAAATGGGTGATTCTACAATAGCGTTAATGTATTCTAAAACATAAAGGCTGTAACATTTATTATGGGAAAGAATTTGCACTTTTGTAGTCTTATTTTCCCTTTACAACCCGGGTCACGACCCCTGCTTTTACAAGACTCCATTTCAACACGTATTACACTTTACTGTGTCAATATTTACGATCCGGTTGTAACCTTCATTCACATTATATCTGCGCTTTTGTCACAATTTGCATTTATGGACTCAAACTAAATGGCCTATTTCACTACTAGATGTTCTTGTAAGGGTACCTCTAAAGTCACGAATGTTTTTTATAATGCATGGGATCAGTAGGTTTCGCATACAACACATTTCTCGTACGGGCTGACACCTATAAAAAACAGTATTAAAATCAATATACTAATGTATTTTTTCGTCTATTTTTTATCTTATTTCTGTAGCCTGACACAAAATGGTAATGAATGCTCAGGGGATGTTTACCCCATTTAGATTTCATAGAACTTGGTGTCTGCATTGATTAATGTGTGCCTAACCTATGTTTTCATTATAAGAGGAGGAGGTGTGTGTGTGTGTGTGAGTGTGTTTGGGTGCTGGATGGGGGTTATATTTTGGGGTGGTATGATTGAAACCCCCCATGCCTCCATGTGGAGGTAATCAACCTGAAGACAAGCAGCGGCTCGCCTGAAATTTCATGCATTGAGAGAGTGTCAGGGCATACATAAGGCTGGCTTGGTCATTTGTTATCGTTAATCTTTACATTTATGGCTGCAAATATGTTATTAGGAGGCGTGTCCTGAGTATTTCAGGTTGATTGGGCTGCGCTCTATGACATATTGATCTTTTGGAGTTGGAGAAAGGACGGACGGGCAGAGGGCCAAAGTGACCGAGACCTTGACTTTGGACATCACCAAAAGGCATGACCATGAATGTCTGGCTCATATTCAGCCTGTTTCCCTTTTGTAGGGGAATCAAGGGCACGTAAAGCCCATCACATTTAGACCCTCCACTAGCTGGCTGGGTGAGTAAGTGACAGCAAACCAAGATGGGGTCCGGCAATGACCAGCAGCCTCCTCCGGATTACATTCCAGGAAATCCTATCCATCTTCATTCAAGCATTTCGGTGCTCAGTGAAATGGTATGGAAGGCTGGACCGGATTCAGATTGGTTCTACGTGTTTGTGTGTGTCTGTGTGTGTGTGTGTGTGTACGCATAAGTCATATCCGAGTCACCGTTACCCCAGACTGTCCTATTTTGGATAACATGCATGCTCACGCCCCTTCCACCAGCTGCTGAATTGAGCCCTAATAAACCGACATGATTCCTGTATTAATCATCCATGGAGATTTTTATAGGTGAGTCTACGACTTGCCAGGGGCCACGGGTCAAAGCCGGCAGCGTTATCCTGCACACAGCTCATGTCTGCTGCCATCCAGAAACGACAGGGCCCGGATCTCAATCAATTATATAGCAGTCTGAAGCTATAACGGCACTTGCTATTTGCTAGTTCAAGCAGCAAATCCCATGATAAAACCAACAGCGACCCATCACGTGCAAAGAAAAAAAAAAGAAGAAAAATGCGAGGGTTAGTTTATTAATGAACCACGTCTCGCTCACCTATTTATGCGCCGGCGTTGCTCGCACCATATCTGTCTTTGTAAGTCAGAAAACAATACGCCATTAGTCATATGAAAATTCAGGGATGGAAAATTTCCAATTCATGAAAAAAGGTCCCACATATACATGCGCGGATACATTTGGGGGCAATGTTGTGGAACTCACTGATCAGTGTCTGATGAAGGTAACATTTCTCTCTGTCTGCAGTTAGACTAATGTGAAGGGGAAAGCCATTTGGCACACCGCACCGGGTGACATTTGTGGAGATTTAGCGATTTGTGGAGGAAAGACAATTGCAGTAGGATGTGTGTGAATCAGCATTACTCCACAAGGTGATGTCATGCCTGCAGCCGCTAAGCTGCTTCTGCAGGCTCACATGCAGAATGTGCTGGGTAATTGTGGAATGTGCTTAATCCTGAAGTGCTTTGCAATGCAGATACGTCACCAGGACATGTTTTTTTTTCCACTTGTTCGAGACGGGGCTTTCTCTGAATTTATCCCTGCAGTCATCTTTTATGATTCATGATTGCTCATACGTCCCCGAGCTATTTATACCCACTTGCAAACATTTGGATAAGATGAAAGAAGAAAAATAATCAAATAATAAACCACAGCACAGTAGAAATAAGTTAGGAACAATATGATTTCAGACCAAGAAGAAACACAGACTGCGTGGTGACGCATGTGATGAGCAGAGTGCTTTCCAGCTCCACTGTTTGCAAGTTGACAGCACACTTAGCCAATTTAAAATGAGGATTAAGCTAGGTGTTGACCCAGTCACCAAGGGACTGTAATCCCAATCACAACTACGAGCCATATTTTATGCTAATAACAGCTCATTTTATTAATTTTGCTATTAAAAGTGTATACATATATATAAATAAATTATCATGCTAAAATGTCATCAAGATTAATGGAGAGACCAACAGACGTTGCAGTTATGGAAATTACAATATTACTCTTTGTAAACTGTGGTCCCCGTTAATGGATTTTATGCACCTTTATGGCAGAAAGCCTTGGCACCTAGAGAATAGAGATCAGGTGGAAATGTTGGGGGTCATTATGCATCTGGACGCCCAACCTTCGTCTCTCCTTAGCCCAGTGCCCAGCTCCAGGCTGTAAATTAGAAGGACAAGTTGTGAGCGACGATCACTGTTTATAGCTCTGTTGAAATTCACCCTCCATTCGCAGCGACGTATTACAGGGTGTAGCTTAAAAAAAAAAAAAAAAAGAAGGCATTTAATATAAATGATCTGGTGTTGATTGTGATGGATATACTATGCAGAGACACCTTGCCTTCAAGGGCATCGAGGGATAAGCTATCATTTTCTTCCTCTTACGCATGAAGGGAAGAATGACGGAGGGTCCAATGTCATCGCAGTGTCTACAATAACACACCGCAACTCACAGAACCACACACAACCTGATATGCAACAACAAATTGTTTTTACAGGCTACATGAATTGTTCGGGATAGTCTGCGTGGTTTTAAATGAACGATGAAACCGCGGGCTATTAGCATTTAAAGGAACAGTGTGTAACATTTTCGGGGGCTCTATTAGCAGAAATAGACTATAATATTCATAACTGTGTTTTCATTAGTTTATAATCACCTGAAACTAAGAATCGTGTTTTCGTTAGCTTAGAATGAGCCCTTTATATCTACATAGGGAGCGGGTCCTCTTCACAGAGTCCGCCATGTTTCTACAGTAGCTTAGAATGGACAAACAAAACACTGGCTTCTAGGGAGAGCCTTTAGTGTTTTTACTAGGGCTGTCAATCAATTAAAATATTTACCGTTACCACGGTTTTGCACTCGGCGGCTCACGTTACCGCAGTCATGGAAAGGGAGGAGTGAGCGGAGGATTACTCAGTTGGTTCCAATCTCTAGATGCTGCCAAATCCTACAAACTGTACCTTTAAATGAACGATGAAATCGCAGGATTAAACTGTTGTCAGGCTGTTATCAGTCGCAATAAGCTCCATAGATGTGGGTCAATAGGGGCCTACTACATCCGCTAGTAGGTTTTATCATCTATTCACATGATAGATCACCAAAAAAGGCATAAAAGAACACTACAGCGACCTCTAGCGACCGTAGTTATTATGACAGGATCAGAAGCGGAAGTCAGGCGCTGTAGTATAGACAGTGTGAAACTCCATATGAGGTGACAGTCGGGGATGACGGATGGGACACAAAACACAGGGTCAACCAGGAGACCAGAATTTGCATCCCGTGTGAAACGAACAATGTGTAGTTGACTTTGTCTTCCTAGTTATTTTAACCCCAAACACAATGTTTTCCCCTAAACTTAACTGGTTTTTTTTTGCCTAAACCTAAAGAAGTTGTAGTTTTGTTGCCTAAACGTAAAGAAGCCTTTTTGTTTGTGTTCAAAACATGTTTCATTCAGTTTTACATGTTAGAATGTATTGCTTTTAAGTTTCACTTTCAGTTTTACAATGTAGTAGGCATAGTAGGTGCTATGGTGCTTATAGTGACTGATAACGCCTATTTAATAGCCTGATAATAGTTGAATCAGTTGGGAATAATATAAAATTCCTTCCTTGGCTTTTCTCTGAAAAAAATGGCCCCATGTGTTTAAAAGGTGCAACAGCAACAACAGGCCCCTCACTCTGTTGGCGAGTCCGTGACCTTCTGTCACATGTTTTGCTGAAGCGACTGCAAGTTTTAGTCTCAGTAGTGTTTTACCTCCTCTCACCTTTGCTGATATTTCAATAAAGAGAGCCAAAGTGACCCAGCTTTATAAACCTGTGCTCAGCATAATGAGCCTATGTTACGATTAATGAGATACCCAGGGCATTATTTGTTATCTTATATATCTTATTGATTGCATTGTCTTTCATCTTTGCAGGCGCGCACTCTCTCTCCACCAACTCTCTTTCCACCCTCTGGCAGTCTGTTTTGCCTCTCTCAGTCTCTCTCCCCTGAGCCCGCTGTTCTTGGTTATATAGGAGTTGTTGAAGGTTGAATAGTCATGGCATGCAAAGTGCAAGCTTGTATAACTACGCTTCCATTACCTGCAGCGTGTGTGTGCTAATAAGTCATCTTAAGTCAATGACCCGTATATATCAAGCTTCTTAGAGGAGCGATCCAGGATCACTGCCCATGCAGGTCCCCTTAACCATCGTATTTATAACCGACTTCAAAGGCTCAACTGATTCTCCATCAGGCCTCCCGCTCTGAGATGTCTGGTAAAAACCAACCGGCTGCAGGGGAATTGAGAGTAACTCACTCACACACACACATGAATATACATGCACACACATACACACGCGTGCACACCCGCCATACAAATAGTGCCTTAAGTGTTGATTGACCTCGTCTCAGTTCCAGGATATGAGAGCAGTGGCGCCTGCAGGAAGCTGGACAGCCACATTTTGTTTGATCGCATCCAGCAGCGCGACTACTGGCATATCCCAAATGCTGTTCATTTATTGAAGGAAAGCTCTGCCGTTTAATGGAGGCAGAGAGGATTGGAAGTGACACAGCATAAACAGGAACTGTCAAACAATTAAACAGTGTAAACAGCACAGATGAGCCACTGATGAATCTGGCTGTCGGAAGCCATTTAGCGAGGCTAAGCCAAGTCGCCTGAAAGGTGGTTCTATCTGCTCGTTCTTCCATCTGTGACAGTTGCTCACACTGACTTAGACAGATACTTTTAAGTATTTGCATGAATGCCATAGCTGGAAATTAGATGTTTTATAACTTACTTAAAGGAATACTGCACTCACAAAATGACCATTTGTATATCTATTACTCATCCTGTTTTACTTTTAATTCTTGAAGAAAACTTTTTTTTTCTCCACGGTAAACGGAGAATAAAAAAACTGAGGAAAGTCTTAATGAATTGAAGTAATAGGGGGCAGCAAAAGGAAAACTATATCAAAACATCCGTTTACAAACTCTCACACAACTCATGCAGTAGAATCCTTTAAACTTAGTCTCATTTATGCAATCGTATGCTCACCAAAAACCTTACAATTTAAAACACTACCGCACAAACAGTGTCACTTTTGTAGGCGCTCTACTCGTCCGGACAAGACTCAAATGTTTTAAATAAGGTTTTAGCAAAGATGCACAAGTTTGGGAAGTAGTGAACATACGCAACACGTTCTCATCCCAACTTGTCGCATACCGCCGCTTTGCCATGCCCCTTGGCATCACTTAAATATTAGGCAACAAAACCACTATAGTTAGGTTTAGGAAAGAACTACATGGTTGGGCTTAAAACTACTGCGTTTGTGCAGTGAAGATGACACTGAATGTTGTGAACACAGGACGCGAACAAACAGCTCATTGCAACATAACGCACGGAACACTGACAGCGGTCACCTGTATGAAAGCCTTGTGCTTGGTGGACCCATCCACTTCCCCTCCCGCCCGCTCAGTGTGTGACTTTTCGCTTTTTAAACTACGTCATCACTCCCCCGGCGCACTTTCTCGGACTGTTTACTGTTGCTGTGGATGGGTTTACACTGTAGTTAATGGAACGCCCAGTGCGTTTTATACAAACGCTAAAGGGTTCCTTGTGCGGTGGTATCGAACACCGATAGCCGTGACAAAATGCTGGTATTTGACGCCCTGGAAATGAGAATGGGCTGGCATAAACGAGTTGTGTGTAAGTTTGTAAATGGATATTTTGATATAGTTTCGCTCTTGTTAAACGCAACCCCCGTTTACTTCAATTCATCAAGACTTTTATCCGTTTTTTTTATTCTCCATTTGCCGTGGAAAACAAAGTTTTCTTGATGAGTAATTTATATACAAATGATCATTTTGTGGGTGAAGTATTCCTTTAATAATGTGTACAAGTTAAGCTTCAACTGTATTATGTTTGCTCAGATGCTGCCTTTTGAAGAATAAGTGATCTTCTTGGCTGCTATAGAGCCTGGGAATTTGGGAATATGCAACGTAAGCACTACTACTGAAGCTATTAACCTTGACACCATTATGTAAAGTGGAGAAGAATGACACTAAAATAGAAAAAAAAAGACTTCTCATAATAGAAAAATTAGAGGGAAAGCCGTGAGCAGGTAAGAGTTCTTAGAGTGGAACAGAGAGAAATGGGAAGAAAGAAAAACGTATTGTTGATACCAGAACAATTCCAATGAAGCAATGAATATTAATGCTGCGATGCAAGGTTTCTTTGGGAGTGGCCGCATCACCGTTGTATGTTTATGATAAACGAGCGTTCCCTCTCTCCATGTCAGGGTCCCTTGACCGACAAATAGCAGGCTAATGACAATAGCCACAACATATGGTAATGGACCTTCACAATGCTCTGCTATCAGCGACACCTAGAACCCGCAGGGCCGCTCTTCATGTGAACTATACCGTCGTCTTCATATTTAGTGTCTGCTGTGTATCGTTTAGGATGATTGACTATCTGATTAGCATTATGTTTGCTGCTGGATTATTCACTGCAGCCCATTGTGGCTCATTGAATGAGAACATTTTAATACACAAAAACTAGTGTGAGGCAATTTTGGAAGGACATTATGTATTAGCTCTGGATCTTTACAGCATTTAGTCAAAGCTATTAAGACAACGGGTTGTGATGAACATGGACTTTGACCCATATTGAGTTTACAAAACTAATGTCTTCATGTTTTATGGATAATCAATGAAGATTTTGTGTAACTGCAAAAAAAGCCACATCTTAAGTATTATGGTGTGCACCTGGGTTTCATGTGATAGTACATCTCCTAGGGGTGGGAATCACCAGAGGCCCCACGATACAATATTATCACGATACTTAAAACACGATATGATCTTATTGCGATTTTAAAAATTTTGCGATAAGCTGAATATTGCGATAAGATATATTGCGATACATGTAGGGGATAATGCACAGCGAGCTGGTCATTGTTGTGAAATAAATCCTGACAGGGCGATGCGGTTTGTGGAGGGGTCTTGCATCGCCCTGAAGAGGTTTATTTCACAACATTGACCCACTCACTGTACATTATCCCGCTTATAACATGGCTACTTACTTAAGAAATCAATAATTTGACATAAAAACGGTCCTCCAGAGTCCAACATCAGGACTGCGCCCATAGCAACAGTCTGTTATACATAGCAACGGTCTGCTATAAAGAAATAACAGACCGTAGAAGGCTGTGATTGACCAATCAGAATCGAGTATTTAACAAAGCCGTGTAATAATGCGATTACCTTTTTTCAACTGCAAATTATGCAGTTTGTCAACATTTGTTTTATCTAATAAGACACAGTTTTCACTCTGAGTTTTCATTCACATATCTTGAGGTCAGAGGTCAAGGGACCCCTTTGGAAATGGCCAGGTCAGTTTTTCCTCGCCAAAATTGAATGTGACTTTGGAGCGTTATTTAGCATTCTTCCCGACAAGCTAACATGACGATTCCTTAGGTTTTCTAGTTTCATATGATACCAGTATCTTCACTCTAGCTTTAAGACTGAGCCCGCTACAACCTCTGAAAGACAGCGGTTGTTAAGCACCATAGATGTGGGTCAATAGGGGCCTACTACGTTGTAAAAGTGAAAGTGAAACTTAAAAGCAACACGTTCTAACATGTTGGAAAATTGAATGAACAAAACTACAACTTCTTATGGAGTTTCACACTGTCTATACTACAGCACTTTACTTCCGCTTTTGCTCCTGTCATAATTACTACGGTTGCTATCGTGTTAATTTATACCTTCTTTCGGTGATCTACCATGTGAATAGATGATAAAACCTACTAGTGGGTGTAGTAGGCCCATATTGACCCACATCTATGGTGCTTATAGCGACTGATAACGCCTATTTAATAGCCTGACAACAATCTAATTGAACTTGACGTTTGTGTATCAATATAATATTGCCACACAAAATGTCACGATTCTATGCTGTATTGATTTTTTCCCCCACCCCTAACATATCCCCTACTGAATAAAGATAATGTCTATACAGTATATCTCTCAAACCTTGGGATTAACTTTCTAATCTTTATTTTAATTCCACTTCAAACATCCTCGGACAGACCCACACACATACACACGCATGCGATACCGCCCAAAACTCTCATCTACACCCCATCTCCCAGTAGGCAGTGACCAGAATCCTGAATCCCCTCTTAGCTGTGTGTGAAATGTAGAATAGCCCTCCTCTCCCCTGTGCTAATCCAGGCCCGTCCATCCCCACAGCACTGGCCTGTGACAGATACAAAGTTACAAAGCTGCTAATCTCGGCGCCCCCGTAGCCCGGGGGTCAGTGGGGAGCTCCTCTGCCTAAGCAGGGCCATCCTGGGAGGCCGAGACGAGATAGCTGGGCCTCAACCCACAGCGCCAAGCCCGGCCTGTCGGATTATGCACCTAGAGGGACATGGTGTTTCTGCTGGGCCGCGGGCTCGCAGGATCACAGGCTCACAACACACGGGACTCTAGTAGTTATTACAGGAGCGAGCTGGAGATGCATGGTATCGCACTGCTAGCGTCCAATCCACTGGCACACTTCGCAGAGAGATAAAGACAAATGTGGAGAGAGAAAACAACACAGCCAGGCAGAGACACAAACATACAATGAGTACGTTATGTTTACATGTCCAACTTGTTAGTGTGATTCCAGCTTGAGGGCAATATGTAGAATACGTAGTGGAGGAGAACTCAAATAGTACATTAGCAGAGAGAAGCATGTTCCTGTCCCTTCCCTGAAGGATGCAGCAGTGCACTTATATGATAATGGAGAACTAATTCAATAATTAATGGTGAAAACCATCATCAGCAGCCCAAATCGATTCTTATCTTTGCCTGTGTTGAGCAATGCTACATTTTTAATGTTCTTGTCATTTTGATTAAGATCATGTCATTGCCTTTGTCCTCACTTATAATGTGAGTCAGAGCTCGGTGAGCTTGGGTGTGTTTAATTAGGATTATCCAGCACATGGCATCCTTTATTCAAAGCTATCATACAGATTCTGGCCATACTGAACATATGTGCTTCATGAAATTTAAAAATATATACATTAAATATGTCTGTGTGAAACAGTGGCTATGATCAGGGCTGTGGTGGTAAAAATAAAGGGCGGGTAAACCCTACCTTACGTCAGCTACACCAGCCTCTGTTTTAAAAATCAGTACATGAAGCAACACTTCAACTGGCATGGTGTTTATTACAGCCATGGTGGATTAACAACATAATGTTGTGGGGATATATCGTAGGTTAGGAGCTATGGAGGTTACATTCATGGTAACTTGAGCTTAACTTTAAAGGTGCAATGTGTAAAATGAAATTTTAGTTTAAAACATTAAAAAAATTAACTAACGTTATCAACAGGGCAATCTTGTAATACCTTGTACCTTCAAACATATTGAACGTGGTCCTAGTGCATTTGATAGTTTGGATTTAATCCAATAAACAAAGTGTAAGGCCCTAAAATGTGGGTAATTGATGAATCGGATGATTAAAATGGAATCAGCTGTAAAACGATGAATATCCCCGGAATTTGCCAAAATGTAGATGCAATTTATGAAAATCAGGATTAATTGATTAATCGTTGCAGGTCTAATGCAGTATGTTGAAAGTGTCATATGGTAGTCCTTTTGAACTGTGATTAATCTGAGAAACAGTGAGAGAGAGCACAGTTTGATTACACTATCAGGTGTAAAGTATGCAGAAACAGTGAGGGGGTTCTGCATAAATGCTATGTCAGAATTTAAATGCGTCTACCCTCAACTACAGCTCTACTTGTGTTCGTAAATCAATATTCATGAACCATTCAATCGCTGATGACTCCAAAAAAATCAATGAACCATCGGAGGCATTCATTTCATTTTGTTGACCATTAAGATTCGGTTGCAGGTGAGAACTCTGAAGGTTAGTACGCTATTTAGCCAGCTAATTCCTGTTTCAAATCACGCAACTGCTTTCTGATCTGGAACACACACACACACTAGCACACTAACACACCTGCACCTGAGCAGGCGACACAGCAGCATCAGTATCCCGTGGTAGATTCGCACCAAATGACTGGAACCCCGAGGGCTCAGGCAGCCATGATGAGGAGGGATTAGGAGTGGTGGGTTGTCAGCAGGATGCATTTGTGAGTGAGCATGTATCTGTGTGTGTGTTACAGAGAGAGAGAAATCGTGCTGTTTCGGTATCGCATGCTCGCTGAATCTAGTGGGTGGAGGCTTTTAAGGCCTAAAGATCGTCCTTGCACTTGAAATCCTGAAATCTGCTCTGGGAGTGATGAGGTATTAGAGAGGGATGCACGGGTCTCAGATAGTTTGGTAAATGTCAGAGAATGAAGCAATTTCATGTCACAATCTTGGCAAAAAAAAAGTGGAATCCATTATTTCCATTTGCATATGCAGCTTCTAGGACACTCGCAGTATTACAGCACTGCTTTTACACCACATCCATATTCAAATATACAACCAACGAGTTAAACGATAGGATGTCAGCTACAGAGAATGCTCTCCTGTCTCAATCGTAACCCTGTTTCATATTCATAAACTCTCCACATGACATTTTCCCACTCCTGTGTGATATCCTGTGTCCACACGGCACTCCTGTTTAGAGTGCCTTCTCATCCAAGCTCTAATTCAAAGCCTAAAATTATGGCGGAGTTAAATGTTCTGTTCCTAATGCACTGAAATAATGCTAAATTACAGATGGCTGGTTTTATTTGTGTGAATAAATTTGTGAGCTTAATGGTTTGTAAAACATGTTTTCTGTGCGTGGTTTACAAACAGGGAAGAGCGCTCGAGTCCGTGTTATTCCATGAAATACAATTACCGTTAATTTAAGCAACATACAACAATTAGGTGGTGAATTTAAAAAAAAATTGTAGGTTCCCGCTGAGAGTTGGGGGAAATAATTCCATAAACAGTTATGACTTGTTTCATGTGCTGATCAGAAACCACTGAAGCATTTTTTTGGCAACAGAACACACTGTGGCTCTCACCCAAATGAGCTGTAGTAGTACACATTGTGCCTAACCTATGACAACGACGTAGCTCCAAATCATAGCTATAAATATATACATATTGCCCATTTAGGACGATGATAGTAAATGCGTACCATATCTGATCACTCTGTCTGAAAATTATATCTACTCCTAACAGATGGGAAAACACTGCCCACAATTAGGCAGCACATGGCCAAGATCTGTCCATTTCTGGAAAGTAAAGCTGACATATTTTCCAGCTATCTGCCAATATCTGACATTAATCTGGCAATAGAAAAAAGCATTTGGCGCGGCGTCCAGTGCCCGTAGTGGTGCGTGTGCTTCCTGTCTGCATCTTCAGACGATACTCTATCTGGGACCATATCATTTTGCTTATTTTTGGACATTCAGAACTGATTTTTGATGTGAATGTGAAGACAACCTGTTGTCATAACAATTTCCAAAAGCATCTGAAGAACAGCTGTTGACTGAAAAGTTGCAGGCTTGGAAGTTCTGCGCTCTTTTGTTTTGCACTGAGCACATCCATAAACCCCCCATATTGGAATTGTCAATTATTTACATAAAGAATGATATGAGTATTATCTATCAATTTATCAGCGTTACAATTTCTGACATGCTAAATGTGCGGCGTTGTCAACAGTGACAGCACAGAACGTGGGGGACGGCTGGTAAGCGGACTTGATCAAGATTGAGCAGAGCAATAATCAAACACCATTGGACGCAACACCTGCTAACGCTGCAGAGAGCTCAATTGTTCCCCCCCACGTGAGAGCGATGGGTACTATCTAATCAACAGAGCAGGAGTAGTGGTGGTGGTGGCGAGGGTGTGAGGTTATGGCCCCCACCGCCGCGACCCCGCCGCCAGTTGTTCTCCACTCATCTCACGCCGCAGAACACAGGAAAAGGGGGAGTTTCAGGCAACCGCAAGGAGTCTTTTATTTTTAGTTAATGATTGAACAAACAATCCCAGCCTCCGAGCCGTGCCCTCTGGTGGGTGTGGCTACCCCCGAGGCCGGGGGAGCCGCTCTCTAATAAGCATCCTTTCACACCAAAAAAAAAAAAAAGCCCAATATTTGCTCAGCAACTGGAGGAGGAGACGGAAAGGGCCGTTAGGGAGCAGGATATTGGTTGGCTATGACAACGCAAATGAAGAACAAGCAGGACAAGAGGGAGGGGGGAGATTGAGGGATGGAGTGACAAGAGGGGGAGAAAAAGGGGATGGTGCACTAAAGGAGGAGGAGGATGAAGTAGTGGTGAGTGCTGATGGTTGGGCAGGGGGCCTTTTCTGCCACATATAGCACTACGAGGAACAGATGGGGCCTGATAAATCCTGAAAGGGAGGCATTACCTGCCCAAGTCACCAAGCAGCCACAATTATCACAGGGCTCTGGGTTCATTGTCAATTAGAGTGGCAGTTAAAGCCAGGCAGCAGCTGTGGCAGATGGCTTGGATCCAGAGAGGCTGGGGGAGCCGGGACAGAGGCCAGCCCCCAGGCTCTCTCTCTCACTCCCCATCTCTCCTCCTACTTTTCTCTCCATCTCTTTCTCTCTAATACAGCAAAGGTCTGCTTTAGAGCTACTTTTTTATTTGGTGTGTGTGTGTGTGTGTGTGTGTGTGTGTGTGTGTGTGTGTGTGTGTGTGTGTGTGACAGAGAGAGAAAATGAGGCAGAGTGAGGAGGAAAGCGTGTAGCGAGGACCACTCATTAGAGAGATTGCAAGAAAACAGTGTTGTTTGACATTTTTTTTTTCATGTACAGAAAAAAACACATCTACAGAACAGCATGTTTTGTGATGTAGTCAGCAAATAGCAGCATTCATTATTTGAGTGAGCAATTAGTATTTTCTTATTTTTTTTGCGGTTATAGCAAATGTCTTGCCTGACATTCCTGACCATGATAAGTCATTTATGGAGGCTATGGAGGGGTGGGAAATAAAAACAATTCACCACTTTTATTGTTGTAGTCAGAGTAACTTGACGTCATGTCCGTTCCGTATCCGTCAACCAAAACAAACAGCAGCCGGATGGCCGTAGCAAGCAGAAGCCGGCAGATACGACAAAGCAGAAAACGGCGGAGGGTCTGCATGGATACGACCTGCACCCTCACATTTTAAATCCAAAGTGGTAAACACTACACATACAGTAAAGTATGGAAACACTTTGGGTTTCACACATCGCCAGGAAAATCAGAGCTGGACATCATGGCTAAAGCTGCATGCTAACTCTGTCATGGACAGGAAACGTTATCGTATTGCGGTAATGTGCGATTAAGCCAGCCGTCACTTGCGTCTACGTGGTCAAATCAGCCGACGCTACAACTGTAGGACATTCATATACTGATATTTATGTTAAATACAGTCAAACGGAGCTGACATGGATGTATAAAGAGAACGGAGCTGACGGCAGAGCTAGAGACGGACTTGCTGAAGTTAGCGGAAGTATACATGTATGACTACGTCCGGTTTTCAAAATAAGGTGTTAACAAATGGAGCTTTATATACAAAATACATATATGGATATCCAGAAGTATAAACCATTACATGTCCCTTATAAATTAAAAAGAAAATAACACTAATTTGTAAGGGAAATCTCTTTATTCTTTGATTTTTGGGATGCTGGAAAAAATGTAATAAATAATTCCTGACAATGACTGATATATTTGACTTCAGGACATCTCTGACTACATACATGCTGAAAATCAAACATGTTTATTGCATTAATTTAGATCTTTTCCAAAGTAAAAGTCCCCTAGAAGTGTATGATTCAACTTTTTCCAGAAGTCTAGTGTTAAAAAAGTTAACAAAAATCAAAATAAATCGTAATATCAAATTGCAGTACCTGTAGAATCCCAATACATATCGAATCGGCACCCTAGTATCATGACGGTATCGAATCAGGAGATAGGTATATCGTCCCAGCAGTAGTGAAGAAGAGTCGTGTCGATACAACATTAGAAGAATATACAGACTAATTCACAGTCATATGGTAGCAGTTGCTATTCATTGCGAGTGTTGTGCTTTTTTTCACTGCCAGGATTCCTCACTCAAACAGTGCTGGAGAACGAACAAAACCAAAATGTGCCTTAGTGGATTTGATTATGATTCCCTTCATGATGGAAAGCAAGAGACTCTCTTTGTGCATCAGTTTAGGCTCCAGCTTTTTTTTTTTTTTTGCTGTTACCCGTTTCTGTGGTGGCGTGCCAACGGCGGCGCTTGCCATCTTGGTGAAGTATATGGGCGACTGAAGGGCAGCCTTTTGCTGAGTTTGTCCCCGTGATCTTCCAAGCAGTCTCCCCCCCAGCCTCCCAGCCTGAGCCAAGGCTCACCAGCAGGCTTCACTTTCAGCAAGTAGCACCATTCATCACCAGGCAGGGGTGCTGGAGAGGGAGGAGGAGGAGGGGAGGGGGTTAGGGGTGTACGGCAGGGGGCCAGTAACGGGGCAACCTCACCCCTCCTCTTTTCTTCTCCACAGGCTGCTGAGAATATAGGCCTCTGCCACAGACAGCAGACACACTCCTCTCTTACAGACCTCACAATGGAGCTCCAAATTTATTCAGGGGAGGAGAGACCTGCTCCCTTCTATTGCTCCCTTGCTCCTTCACCCTTGTCTCTTGCCCCCTCCTATTCTGCTTCTCTCTCTGTCGCCCTCTTCCCTTGACTCTCCTCCCTCATCCCTCTCCCTCCTCTCCGCCTCCCTGGTCCCCTCTCGCCCTTTTTCTCCCCACCGGGGCATCATTCCTCCTACTTTGTTCCGCCAGTCCCGGGCCCGGCGTCTGGGCTGTCCTGATAGCAGAGAAGAAGTAGCAGCCTATCCATCTGCGTGCCCGGGGCCTGCCAATGAAGAGAGAGGAGCAGAGGTCCTCATTCATAACAATAGCCATTAACAATGCTAACAGCACTGCTGTTGCTGCTGCGGAGGCTGGGGAGCGAGAGGGTCGCAGGGACTGGGACAGGGGGCTGCGAGGCCTGGGACTGCAGAGGCCAGACAGTGAAGTATGAGCGGGGGCCTGGGAGGGCCTGTCGCCGGGCAGAGTTGGAGATTGCAGAGATCCGATAGGTTTACGGGGGACAGACAGCGCTCTAAAGCATGTTGTTAGGGCGTTAAGCAAGCCCTCAGAGTCTCCCAGGCCTGTAAAGAAATATTGATTTGCCTGTGGTCAGACAGCATGTGAAGTCCTGTCCATGTGAAGCTGGCCGCTCTCTCATATTGCCTTGTGGCTTCATGCCCAGTTATTTAGGAGTCTGCAATTCAGCAGTGGTTATTTCAGATGTTGTGGTATGTTTTTATTTTTTTTAAAGACTCTTAAAAAAAAAAAAATTAAATCCCCCGTCCAGCCAGTTTTACTTCCTGTTTTTTGGTTAAAGCATCAGTAGGCAGAATGTTTTTGGCATCATTGGGCAAAAATTCCATAATAACCTTTCAGCATATTGTAACTCAAGTGTTCTGAGAGAAAACTGAACTTCTACACCTCCTCATGGCTCTGTTTTCAGGCTTTAAAAAAATCTAGCCCGTGACGGGAGACTTTGGCCAATCACAGGTCATTTCAGAGAGAGAGCGTTCCTATTGGCTCTGCTCCAGCTGGTGGGCGGTGCTTGGTATTTCCTCAACTGATCTCAACATGGCTGCCGGCCGGGTCACAAACTTTCTCATTTTAAAGTTAAACAATACACTACAAGATGTTTCTGAAAACATTTGAGGCGAGAAAATAGGCATTACAGTAACAGAAGACGGCAGGCTCCAGCTCGGCTGTGATTGGTTGTTTTCCTCCGGTCTGTGTAATCTTGCAGATGCCGTTAGGAGCAACGGTGGACACAGAGGCACAAGATTTTTTTCAGATTACCTGTCTCATGCACTACTGTCATGATATAGTGATCGCTTTATAAAAATAACTTTTTTTTAATCATATTTGCTCCAATTCTACCCACTGCTGCTTTATCGTTCTTTTTCAAACAGAGAATGGGGATGTGGGTAAGAGTCAGACGTAATTCATTACCATGGCAACCAGATTGCATCGTTTACAGCTCAGTTTAAATTAAACCAGTTTAGATGAATTTACTGTTTATCAGACCACAAATGAGACAAGAATCAGCGCAACATGCCGACTCTCTCTCAATCGCCCTCTTCTTCACCGTCTCCTCCTGGCGAGGCGGCTGTCTGGCTGCTGCACCGAGGAGCGCACCGGAGGACGGATAGACATGTTGCCGAGGTCCACCGTTTGAAATACCGTTTCAGGACGTTTTTTCGAGCCGCTCTCGCCTCAGCTCCCAACACCGACACTGCACCGGGCTGCACTGAGATTCGTTTATTTCTCTAATGGAACTTTTTTGTCTGTTTTTCGGCAATCCTCCAAAATAGCATCGGCTGCTTTCCGTTAATTTATCTCCAGCAGGAGGAGACGGTAAAGAAGAGAGTGAGTGAGAGAGACAGTCAGTGTGTTATGTTAACTCTGCCGGTGGGATTTGGTGTAATCCACTGCATTGATTTCACCTGTTCTTGGCACACACAAATGCCATTGTTAAAAATAAACACATTAAACTAATGTGGAGGAAACTAAAAATAAAATGAAAACAACAAGTTGGGCTAGCGAACTACACCTCACTAGCTAACTAACCAGAAAGACAAACTGACATACAGATAAACAGATTTTTCAGCTTCTACTGTAGTCATACGTCATATTCCCATTTTAGCAACAACCTTAATTTTTTTTTTTTTTTTCATTTTGAGCACAAAATTAAGTTATTTGTCAAAACAAATTGTGTAACACTGTTGTTAATCAACATTGTCAGGAAAATAACTCAAATAAATATGAAATATCATAGAAATGTCAAAATACACTGGAGGGGGGCTTTAAAACCGATACCTAAAAGTGAATCTCTAGAGCACACTGCATAGCAACACCACAGAAAAATTTAATTTAGCAAGCAGGTACCGTATCAGCAGAAATACAGCACAATGTGGGTGAACTTACTGACAGCCACACAATAGCTGTAATGATGCCCAAGTAGGCCAAATTTACCTCTGGTACTTCCCCGGCTTCCCTCCTGAGTTTTGACACATTTTCACATTTATCAGGAATGCCTATCTGTCTCCAGTAACAACAAAAGGCACCCCCTCCAAAGCACAACACGGCATGGAGCCTCCTGTGAAACGGTTACAGTATAGGCCCTCCCTCGCCGTGCCTCTCATCCCTCCAATCAAACTGTCAAAAAAGCACAGTCCTTTGTATCGAGTGTTTTAATTAGATTTGGATGGATTTCAAAATCTGCTCCTGTTTCCTGGAATGATTGGGAGTGAAAGAAGAAACCCCTACAACAAGATTAACCACTAATCTATGCTTTAGTTACAGCTATACTAAAAATCTGTCCATCTGCTTATCCATTCAAACACGCAGTAGATATTCAGATTTGCATACTATCCGTTTCTTTTGCTCGCTCAAAACCTGTGTACAAGA
This sequence comes from Sebastes fasciatus, assembly GCF_043250625.1. Lineage (NCBI taxonomy): Eukaryota > Metazoa > Chordata > Actinopteri > Perciformes > Sebastidae > Sebastes > Sebastes fasciatus. The sequence continues at coordinate 12,441,874 of NC_133809.1, forward strand.
CATGAGAGGACATACAGTAGATTTACAGTCCATTTATGTGATTTGAATGTCTCTCAATGAAATGTTAGCCACTACTTGTGTGCAGGCCCATCTAGACTGGCGTGGGTGTAACTTAAGTTGATTAATCGGACGTATAGCAGTCTTCCATCCCTCCTACATGCAGTATGGTATAGGTATACACTTGATCCTCTCAACGTGCTTTCATCAATATAATTGAATTTGTCCACAGGGCAGTGAAACATACTGTACGCCATCAATGATTCTGATCAATATGATCCCGTTATGGCAACTTATTCTAGGTGGCGCAATCAATACCGCACAACGTCAACATCGCTGTCTTCCAGACTAATAGTCTTCACTATCCAACGTGGACTTCTTCAGCAATCTTTTTTCCAAGACCTTTAGCTGACGTACAATGCAGGCTAAAAGTGCATGTGAAGGTATGGACAGTTCTCAGTAATGCACCAACCAAAGCATAAAGATTTTTCCCTCACAGCGTGTTTTAACAGCTTTTTTTCTAGCAGCCAACACACGGTGGGTAAACAAGTTGATGGCTCACAAGGAAATTGCCTGGAAACCCGACGCAGACTACGCATAATTTGCTGACAAAATTGTCAATGAGTTAATGATCATGGAGAATTGGCAGAGCGTCGCAGCTTTTCAATCCATCTCTAATGCTTTCATTTCTATTGGCAGGCGCTGATCTCTCTCCCCTTGGTGACAACAAAGACCAACACAGAACTGTCTGCTGATCACAGACTGAAATGAAATCATTTCGCTTGCTGTGAGGCACATGTTGGAATCAGCCTTCAACACCATTTTTGGGTGGAAGTTTAGGTTTGGGGGCTTTTCGATTGATTCCGGTATTTCACCTATAAGGCATTGGTTCTGCTCTACGACCCTCTGGTTGGCTGGTGAAACAAATATTACAGGAACAATGATTGTTTAGGAAACTCATGATTTAATTACTGAATTATTCATTATCAATACTGAATTAATAATTGAGTTATGTTTACTGTACAAAGAAGAAGAAGAAGTGACAAAATACAATATTTGCAGAGAAAAAGCCATTTGAAAATGCATTTTCTCCTATCGGCTCATAGAAAAAGGAAGGTAAGAGCCATGGCTACCATTAGTAGTGATTCAGACAGAAACAGTGCAGGCAGCTGCGTTGGTGGGGGCGAGTTGTTAAAAAGGTACCAAGGACGATGAAATACAATCCAGGAAGTCCAGTTGGGGTAACAGATTAATCCATTTAAAGGCTTAAAGTAGGGCTGCGTATTGGCAAGAATCTGTCTATCATGATACAGGGCTCACAATTAAATATATTGTGATACTGTAAGCAAAGCGATATATTGATTTTTTAAATCTAATTTCAGGAAAGCTGTCATAGTATAAAGAACACACCCCTATATGCATAAAATCTGAGTAAAAAAAGTTTACTTGTTTACTTATTGCAAATGAGGCTGAATAACACTCGCAACTTGCTTTCAATTTTGGCGAGGAACAACTGTCATGGCCATTTTCAAAAGGGTCTCTTGAACTCTTACCTCAAGATGTGTGAATGAAAATGGGTTCTATGGGTACCCACGAGTCTCCCCTTTACAGACATGCCAACTTTATGATAATCACATGCAGTTTGGGGCAAGCCAAGTCAGCACACTGACACACTGACAGCTGTTGTTACCTGTTGGGCTTGAGTTTGAGTTTTTATACTAAATGCAGTACGTATGAGGGTTTCTGGACAATATTTATCATTGTTTTGTGTTGTTAATTGATTTCCATTAATAAATATATACATACATTTCCATAAAGCAAGCACATTTGCCCACTCCAATGTTGATAAGAGTATTAAGTACTTGACAAATCTCCCTTCAAGGTACATTTTGAACAGATAAAAAATGTGATTAATTTCAGATGTAAACTATTAAATACTATAAATTACAAATCAATAGTGTTCTTTGAGAATCGATACAGACATCAAACTGCACAATAATCACAGGCAGGACTTTACGACTCTGGAAAGTCATCACAGCAAAAACTATTTGATCTTTCATCACTGTTGGTTTAAATGCAGTCTAATGCACAAATGATGACACTATAGCCTAGTTATTTTTGCTTGTCTTGAAAATGTTAAAATATTATTACAATTGAGGATACAGAGGTAAACTCGCTTTCTCTCTGCCAGATGATATCTTTATGTAGGCTGAGCTATGGGCTAGTTATCAGAACTGGTCCTGCAGGCTAACTGAGAGAAAAATGGGCTTCCCTGAGAAGCCATCTGTGTTGTCTGATTGATTGGCGGATGCTACGTGGATACCGTCTGTTCTGTTTGCTGTCCCTGTTTTATGAAAGAAAGAACCACTGTCCCAGTATTCTGGACTCGGTGCTGTTTACATTATGAATGTGAAACATGTGGGACGTCTGCGGTTCTATTCTGGTCTGGGACCTTTCACTCCTCTCTCTCTCAGCCCATGCATCCTCTTAATCTCTACTGTCAACTATCTAAAATGCTCTTTGGCTGAACCTATAATGGTCAGTGGCACATTTTGGAAAATCCAAAAACACTCTTCTAACTGTATCTTTCCCTCTCCTCTGATACGCTCTTTAAACACTGTGTAATTAATACACATCATCTTATAAATGTATATAAACTTTTTCCTACATTAACTCACACGGCCACCTAGGCATCCTGAAGAAAATGAAAAGTTTCCATCTGTTCGATGCTGCGAGTCAATATGCTTTCACTGTGTGTGGTGTGTAATACTCTGGTGGCTGGATCGTACGCGCACCTGACTGCTTATTCAGAGCCCAGCATCCTCAAAGGTAACTTGTGAGAGTCATTATTCAAACGCTTAGAAGCACATTATTTTCGTATTTGCAATAGCTGAAGGCGGTATTTTTTCCTCGCTGGACTTGCCAATCGAATCCGATTCAGACCCCTGAGGTATACGAGAGCTTGGATTTTCTATCAGAAGGGGAACTATGTTTTAGGACGGGCTGCACCCTGTAACCCCGACCCTCTCCCATCGGTGCAGGTCGAGGATAATCTCCACAGACGTCCTGGCTCCTTATAAAAAAAAGGAATGTTGGAAGGAGAAATGTTATTGCTTTTAGATTATTATGGCAGCTGATATTTGTGGAACATCAGGGTCTTTAAGAGAGAAAAAAAATCTATATCCCTCCTACGAGCCTGTTTCTTTACACCCCCCCCCAACCGTGACCCCTGCCACTTCTGTCTAACCCTTTTCAGATGGAGAAACCTGCACTAATGAAATCCACAGATGCAGTAAATAAATTATATAATAGAATAAATGACATAAAGCAAGCGTAATTTGAATAAACAAGAGCAACTATACTGCATCAATACATCACATTATATTGATATATTGACATGTACCAATTTATGCTAGTTCTTTCTGCAGGTCCCCATAAATTGGCTTTAAGCCAGTGTTTTTAGGTCAGAGTGTGACTTATTGCTGGTATCAAAACTGCAGGGCTGACCCTTTCATACAGAACATGAATATGTGCACAGACATGGTCCAAATGGGTCTTGTATTCCTGCCCGTTTGTCCTCCCACTCTTTGCCCTTTTATAATGCGTTCATCTTCTCAGCTTGCATAATTTAATTCACTGTCAAATTTAAATAGAGGCCCCAAAAAAAAAGCATGTAAAAACAGTGACCCTGCTCAAAAAAGGTGCAACATTCCTCACTTTACCCATTTTAAGATGCTGTTTTCTATTTTTTTTGTTGCTCCCGGTGCACAAAATGTCTCCTAGAAACAAGCAAGAAATCGGCTTCAAGTTTAAAAAAAAAAAAAAAGATTCACATTATGTGAAAATGAGAATGTGTGTCATTTTTTCCTGAATCAACCCCTGCATTGGATTTTGTGCACCGGCTGACACTACTCAATAACTGTAAGCTTTTGATACATGTCATAAAGCATGAACTCTGTCTGCTGATAATGAACCAGGTGACTGCTGTATGGCTTCAGAATGGTCTCAAATGCACAGTTTAATGACTGTGCATGTGTGCGTGTGTGTGTGTGTGTGTGTGTGTGTGTATCATCCTTGTGTGGCTCTTTCACAAGGCTCCTGTCAGGCCCGTAATTGACAGTCTAAGTGGGGCAGCCGAGAGGCCAGGCCCTGTTAATTTATTTTCTCAGACTCTCCATCCATATTTATGAGCCCCTGCTGTTTTGTCTATCACCACCGATCAAACTTACTGTGTAATTGTACTCGCTAAAGCAAGAGAGCCACGTGTGAGTGGTCACTCGGCCCGCGACGTTTGCATTTAGCCTTTATTATTTCATTAATTCATATCCCAGCCCGGACCAGGAGGGAGAAACAGAGAAAAAAAGATGCCATTGGCGCCCATGATTAGAGATCAGGAATAGAATAAGCTGCCAGAATCAGGTCATTATGCCAGCACCCTCTGATCTGGCTGAAACTAATTGCTGTGGCTCCTGTGGGTGTGGGTCCCATCTCCTGTTAGCCCTAATAGCCGTGTCTATCACGGTGTGGCACAAGCCCATTCATCATCAACCATCATTAACGCAATGATATTCTAAACACAATAAGCTTAGCATCCTCATTTAAACCAATAATAATCAGCATTAATGCAACATCACCTGCTACGCTTTAAGTCCAACGGTGTTGTGTTGCATTATATTTACCGCAGCGGGGGGAAATTCATCGCCCCGTGCGGACTACAAGCAACACGCAAGGCTTGTTGGTGTTTACCTCCAGTCATCCCCCTTTAATGAATTTAATTTGTTTACAAAGTAACCTCAAGGAAAATATTTGCTGGAGAGACCTTGATGTTTGTGGTGTTAGAGGGGGGGGCATACCTGTATCGTCAGGGGTAATAGTGTAATTATGTGCTATTTTGATCCCACAAACATACATTCATTTCCATTCATTATGACTTGTTATGTTTTCATCAAAACAACACTGCAGCCTGATGTAAGAATGCATAATGGGGATTACTGTAAGTGGACGGGTGTCAACCAGCAGCTCCGGTTTCTTTCTGACGCATCACTTAAAAAACATCAGCTCAGACTTAAAGTAAAGTTTAGGGATTAAATAACATTTGTGACATTCTTTTTGAATTATACTGCTCTGGAGGAGATATTTTAATAAGTATTATGAGTTTGTATTAGGTCCAGATACTCAACAATGCATACTTAAAAAGAAGCACTTAATGAGCTCTGGATAAATCATTTAAGTCGCTCATTTACTTGAGCTCAAAAGCTTTAATTTGCATGTTGTTTTCACATTTTCATTCTCGCTTTTTTTTTTTCCCCCTCTCTCTTTCTCTTCAAAATCTCTGATTGAGTGCTGTTGCTTAATGGCTGCATTGTGAGTTATAAACTACGAAACGAATTCTCTCCAGTCCAAATGAAACTTAGTCTGATATGGGCTCCCAGCATGCATTGATGATTATAGAAACCCTCCCCGTGAAATTGTCTTTGTAATTGTCTCACTGCTCATGGTAAGCTAGATACTTCCCTAATAAAGCAAACTGAGGAGACGTCGAAGGCATTTAGATAACCTCGCAGAGTAAAATTGCTCCCCCCGAATGTTTTCACTTCTAAATTTTAAAACAATCCCCATCTCATTTGGCTGTTTTTACCAATGTATGGAGCGTATCGGTTTTCATTTGATCATTATACTCTGTGAACTCAAATCACCCTCAAAAGAGAGGTTACGGAGTAGAATGTTTTCCTGCAGCCACACAGTTTTTCAAACTAACAGTAAAATGTGTGGATTCTTTAGGTTGTAAAGCAATATGGTGACTATTCTTGTATGCAACAACAATGAAAAGCAGCTTAGTGGTTAGAATCTGACAGTAAAAGCCAACCAGGCCTGTAATTTCCACATCTACATCAAAACATATTGTACTTACAGTCTGTTTAACCACAAATAACACTGCTCTGCCGTCCTTCTCAGGGCATCACTTCCAGACTGCATTGAAACATCATCTGTCCTGCAGTTCTGGGGCCAGTCTCAAATCTCTTTTTCTCATGTCCTCTTTTGCTCACACTCATAGACTGTTTATATAGAGATGGACGACACGTCTCCACTTCCTCCCACTGTACAAAAGTGAAGCCAAAATATCCCGGATACGGGAGCTACTATCTTGAGATTTTGACGTCATTTGGAGCCAGACTCTGCGCAGTAGTGATCGGTGGCTGGAGCCGAGGTATCGAAGTCCCGCCCACACACCCGCCTGAGCCAATCACAAGACGAGCACGGTCGCAGCCTGTTAGTGTGAGCCACCTAGCTGCTACGTTAGCACCACGGTAGCTGTTTGGCTAGAAAGACACAAGAACTAACCACAATATCTCTTTAACTACATTTATGATCAAATTGACACTTGCTCTACGACACACACTCGTGACGGTTATGGAAAATAGAGGTAGACCGATTAATCGGTTTGGCCGATTAATAAGCGCCAATAGGACGTTGTACAAACTAAAGTTATTGATAGAACTGGGCCCCGTTAGAGGCCGCTGGCTGCGCAGCCTCCACCAGTAGTCACGCGGGGACGTACATTACGGTTTCCCATGAATAAAAGTTATTTCTCGAATATATAACGCAACACTATCAGCTCTTTGTCCACTATACAAAACAGGAAGACCGGGAGGAAAATAAATCATTCACTGTTACTTTAACTTGCTCACCAATTTGGCGTTCTCTCTTCCAAATAATCCAGCGACATAACTATCTATTCATGAAAGGATATCGTACACTTAACGATCCTCCTTACCCCGGGAATATGCATGAACACTAAAGGTTAGGTTGTAACGGGACGCACAACAGAAGTAATTCTGGCCTGTCTCAAACCACAGAACAATGCATCGCCCATTATAAATAAATAGCACATGTATTCCAATAATGAAATCCACCAAATCACACTTCAGGATATTCTCTAATGATTAAATTCAGAGTGACAAAAAATGTATTTATTAAAAATAATTAAAGAAGCTATCAGCCAATTTATCAGCTATCGGCTTTTTCCTGCTCCAAACTATCGTTATTATATCGGCCTTTAAAAATCCACTACTGGTCGACCTCTATAGGAAAGTTGAAGTTACATCTCAATTCTTGTACAATTCCCGAGCCTCTGGCTGCACGACTACTTGACCCAGATCAGCTGTCAATCATGATGTCTCACCCCCTTTTTATAGCATCAAATAACTAATTAAAACCAAACTTCTCAAAAAAATTAACACTTGAACATACATCAGCATGATAAAGACTACCTAAAATGACAGAAACCATCTTTGGGAAAAATGTATTTGACGTGTACTTTGACTTTTTAATTAAGCCCATGTCCCATCCGCTAACATGGAGGGGGCGGGATTTATGATCTATACTGCAGCCAGCCACCAGGGGGCGATCCAGATGTTTTGGCTTCAATTTTGGGGAGCTGTCATGTCGTCCATCTTTATACTGTATACGGTCTATGCTCACACTGTGTACACTGCCTCTCCCAGAACAAGCAAAACGTTCTGCATTCACAATTTGCCTGCCTGCATTATTTAGCTTTAAAATATTTTTATATAGATTCAAAAGCGTTTTAACATAATTACTTTCTTCAAGGAACGAGGAGAGGAGAGAGACAGAGAGAGATGAAGGAAAGATAGAAGGAAATTAATTAAAGGAGAGGAAGCAACTTCAGACTTCGGGAATGTGCCCCAGGTGAAAACATGTCATTGAATTGACTTCTCGGAGAACAGAGGTTGAACCTGCACGCCTTGATTAATCAATGCGCCGTGTTTTCTCCCCTACTTGAACCCAAGGCCGAGCCATATTTCACAGAAACAAATTGAGCGGGGGACTGACACAGGTCTGACCATAAAACCAAAGGTAATTAGGAAGCACTGGAAGACGCTCCATAAAAAGACAGTGGGTCAGACACCCTCGATGGAAGCTGCACAGAGACAAACAGATCCAACTGGCTGTCTGCAGGCTGAGCGGAGAGACCACAGGAATACAGCGGTTGAAAGGAGAGACGAGGCAGTTTTCACCGGATCTATTATGAATTCACTGTGTTGCAAGTGTGCAAATTTTGATAAATAATACCTTCACATCAGGGCGGTAATTTGATTTCCTATGAGGTAATCTAAACTAATTGACACGAGAATTGAGTGAGCAGCGCACTGACGTTAAAGCTTCCTGGCACAGCGTTCACAGCGAGATGTTTTCAGAGTGTCAGGATGGAGCCGATACGTCACCACTCGTCCCGTGTGATGCCTGTCGGTTTAGTTGAGGCAACCTTCCTCTCTCATCCAACATCTTACGATGAAGATCTCTCCTGTTTCATGATGTCGCTCTCATCTATTTGGAAACATGAGCGCTCGACGTTACGGCGATACAGATGAGCAGCAAAAGAACACTGTAGAGTTGCCAGAAAATAAAGCTTTAGTCGAGGCAGAGTAGCGGAGAAGCCAAGAAAAGGGAGGCCCATCAGTTAGTCATTTTGCCTAACTGCCTTCGCTGCAGTACACTACTGGTTAGAGGTCCCTCTTTTATTACACCACTGTTATGAAATCTGCCAAGGAGCATCTCTTCTTGGCTCTGTGGTTAATGTAGCTCGAAAAGCAAATGGTCAGACATTCATTCTTCGGTGCTCTCCTCATTACAGAGAGAGACAGAGGAAGAGAAAGAGAGAGAGAGCTAAAGTACTTCTTTTCCTTCTCAGACAAGTATTTTGATGTTTATATGCACAACGAGAGAAGCGGAGGGAGCTGCAGATTGCACTGTAAGCATTTCAGGCCACTGATGAAAAAAACAGCCACTGTTATTAAATCTATATTTAGATGTATGGGGTAGAGAAGCCCAGGCCCTGTTGCATGGGACTCACTTGCCATATTAATGCATGTAATTTAATCACCTCCAGATCGTGGAAATTGGGAAGTGTCAACATGAAAGAATAAATAATAATAAAAGGGGAACGAGAGAAAAGGGAGAGGCCACAATTGATGTTTCTGTGCACAAAAGAGCATAAAAAAATGAGACGGGCTTTAATGGGATATGTATATTTTCAACTTCAAAACGCAGTTGTCACTGACACACGTCAGTGACAACAGTGATGTTAATTTAATGTATCCTCATACAACCGTTTGTTTGAGATCTCACAAAAAGTTATTCATTTGTTTTCCTACAAATTTCCAGCAACTTGTGACGAACGTGTCTATTTCTCGTTACATGCATGCAGTCTTTTCAAAATAAACTTGGTTAGGTTTAGGCAACAAAACTACTTAGTTGGGTTTAAGAAAAGATCGTCTTCGTTAGATTTATGCAACAAAGTTACTTAGTTAGGTTTAAGAAAAGATTGACTTGGTTAGGTTTAGGCAACAAAACTACTTACGTTTAAGCAACAAGATTATTTATGTTTAAGAAAAGATCGAGTTGGTTAGGTTTAGGCTACAAAACTACTTAGTAAGGATTAAGAAAAGATTGACTTGGTTAGGTTTAGGCAACAAAACTACTTAGGTTTAAGCAACAAAATTATTTACGTTTAGGAAAAGATGGACTTGGTTAGGTTTAGGCAACAAAACTACTTAGTTAGGTTTAGGCAACAAAACTACTTAGGTTTAAGCAACAAAATTATTTACGTTTAGGAAAAGATCGACTTGGTTAGGTTTAGGCTAAAAACTACTTAGGTTTAGGAAAAGATCGACTTGGTTAGGTTTAGGCGACAAAACTACGTAGTTAGGTTTAGGAAAAGATCTTGGTCTTGGGTTAAAATATCTCCGGAAGTGGTGTAACTTAAGTACAGAAGTTATGTGATGGATAAATCAACGTTGACTTCTGGTTTCACACAGGGTACAAACAGCGGCCTCCTGTGCGAAAGTCTGGTGTTTATTGACCCACCCATCTACCCCGACCTCCTCCCTATACAGCGTTTGTCGCTTTTTATACTTCCTGGTTCACCATCCACAGGGATTACTTACAAATTTATTTCATGAATATTTCACAAATGACAGTGCCTTATATTCCGTAGGTATAACTACAAACGGTGTATGAGAACAGCCTAGTAAATTCCACCTGCATTAAAATAAGTTAATTAATAAAGAATCATTTTTCCACTTTGGGTGTACTGGCAGTACTTTGACTATTCACATTGGATTAGATGTGGAGGTATGCATGTAAACAAATAAATAAAAAACTTGGCAGTTTAATTTTCCTAAAAATGTGTATTTGGTCAGCCTCTGAGCCGGTGATATCACCAGTCCAGGGTAGCACGAGAGGCTGCTGTGGCAGTCAAGCAGACCTTCCAGATGGCATCCACAGCATATGTGGCATGACCTTCTGCAGCGCGGGTACACAGGGGCACCGAGTCACCGTGCAAACAGCAGGCAGGGTCCTCAGATGTGTGTGGCCCCCCTGGGACACGGCGGCAGAATGAGATGCCCATCACTCTGTGGCTCTGCAGATGCTCCTCACAACTGCCAGGCTTTCAGCTTCATTAGGCCTGGATCAGATACATACAGAGGAGTGCAGCCTGAGGCTATCGCTGCAGCCTCCCTGCGATGCGGGCACATGCACACACATGCACACACACGTACACACACACACACACAGCCACATTTGGATTCATTTCTAAAAGGAGCCAATTTCATCAGTGGAAGGATGTGATGGCGAGGGATTTCTTTTTTTGTGTTTTGAATATGAGCAGGGGAGGGGAGATGAAACCCTTGTGACATGAAGGAGTGAGCGAATGTGTATGAATACAGAAATCTTTTAATGAACACAGGGAGGGAATTTGTTTCAAGTTTGACCAAATTATGATGGAAACCAGTGATATGGGAATGTCATTCACGCTGGTATATCTTAGCTCCTTAGGGATGTGCTTTTTTTTTCAATAAAATGACTAACAAGAAGCTTCTGGAGATAGTGACAAATAAACAGAAATGACTGGGGATCAAGAGGTCTTACTCCGATTCATTATCCTCTTTACCGTGAAGCCCAGTTGATTGATAAGGAGCGGCACTACTCCTCGGTGAAAAAGCAACACTTCCCCGTGAGCAGTTGGACTTGTATTCATCACCAGCGGAGACATTCCCCACCATGCAATATGTAATTAGTGTGTAATCCCCTGCCTTTTTAAAATGAGACCAAAAAATGATGATGCGGAACCATAATGAGATATTAATTCAGAAACACTGCAGATAGGCATTTATTTTCTTTTTTTCCTCCCCACCTCAATAAAGAAACGCTGTATAAGTTATTACAAAGCTTTAATGTAGATATGGTTATTACAGCAATTTGTATGGGAAACCAGTGTTTCATTTCCGCTTCTGTCTGTCTTTTTCTCATTAAAACCTCAATCCCTATCCGTCATTTGTCTGTTTGTTTGGAATAACTTATTGGTGTAAAAAAGGCATAAAAAAGATACAGAGATACACACATTTCTTGCCAAAAAATGCACAGTCTTATCCAGCCTGGCTCTCTGAATGTTGTCATGTGTGTCCAATCTCAAAGCATTTGGCTCAATCATGTAAAATACATCCCAGGTGACAGAAGCAGGTGGTCCACAATTTAATCCCCCCCTCCTCCCTCAGCTACCAATGCTGCTCCACCCCTCTGAATGTATGTGTGCGTCCCCTTCAGTGTGCGCATCTATCTGCTACATTTCAGATTGAATATTTGAATTAGACAGAAATTATTCCATTGGGCTCCCACTTTGAATTGAAGGGGTTCGGGCAGTTAAAAATGAAAAATGAGTGCCGAGAATAGAAGAGTGTTTGTGTCCAAATGTGATTAATATGAAGAATTGTATTTGAATAATTGTATTTGAATATTTGGCCAATCTATCAAAAAAGCCAGCGACAATTCATCTTAGCTGGAGTTCTTGTCAGAAATTTGGCTTGACAGTCATCGCTTTTAATGTGAAACACAATGTTTAACCAAATGGCCTAGAGTGCAGCATTCACGCTATTAAATTATTACACACAGTACATTGTCTAACTGAAAAACCCACATTATGATCAACATTCATCAAAATGCCACAAAGTCACTACGACGCATTTTTTTAATCCAAATTAGGAGACGGTGGTTTGCTGACGAGGGTAACAGGCATCCACCTCCCTTTTTTTATTATTATTATTATTAATTTTACTTGGCTATTACTTTTTTATTTTATTCAGTATCATTCATTGTCATTTATTATAATAAAATATAAATATTTTGTATATATTTGTTTTAACGCCACATTTCTTTAACGCATTAACGCAACTTTTAAAGCTAGAGTGAAGATTCTGGCATGAAACTAAAAAACCTAAAGAATCCATTGGTACCAACCATGTCATACTAGCTTGTCGAGAAGGAGGTTAAATAACGCTCCAAACTTGCGCTAAATTTTGGCGAGGAAAAACTGGCATGGCCATTTTCAAAGGGGTCCCTTGACCTCTGACCTCAAGATATGTGAATGGAAATAAGTTCAAATGGGTACCCACGAGTCTCCCCTTTACAGACATGCCCACTTTAAGATAATCACATGCAGTTTGGGGCAAGTCATAGTCAAGTCAGCACACTGACACACTGACAGCTGTTGTTGTCTGTTGGGCTTCAGTTTGCCATGTTATGATTTGAGCATATTTTTTATACTAAATGCAGTACCTGTGAGGGTTTCTGGACAATATTTGTCGTTGTTTTGTGTTGTTAATTGATTTCCAATAATAAATATATACATACATTGCATAAAGCAAACATATTTGCCCACTCCCATGTTGATACGAGTATTAACTACTTGACAAATCTCCCTTTAAGGTACATTTTGAACAGATAAAAAATGTGTGATTAATTTCCGATCAATGGCGATTAACTATGGACAATCATGCGATTAATTGTGCTTAAATATTTTAATTAATTGACAGCCCTAATATATATATACCAACTTTTTCTGTTGGTAAGACCGTTGGTAAGGCAATACACTCTTCTGTGAACTTTAAATTAGTATTATATGACATATCGTTTATTACAATTGTATAATTATAATCTGTATACTTTGTATGACCTCTCATGTGGAGAATTAAATTTTACAAGCTTCAATTGTTAAAACACAATAAAAAAATGGTAGAAAAAAATTAGGAGACAGCGCATATTTGGGGATTCTCTTGATGCTGCTTCAGCAGATGTTATTGCTGAAGTTTTTCTGGAAAAATAAATTCCCGTTAAGGGTTTTTTGTGCAAGAAATTTCAAGTTGAGTAATTTTATACTTCAATAAAAACGTGGCTTTGCCTTCCAACATTGATGTTGGTGTTTGCATGTGCTGAAACATATTTGTCACCAGCACCGTTTCATCTCTCACATTAGAAGGGGGACATATACTCTCCGATTGCATTTTTGGCACTGTGTCAAGAGTGTAATTGAGCATGTGTGTTTGTGTGTGTTGGAGTGCATGTGTGTTTGCGTGTGTGTGTGTGTGTGTGCGTGTGTGTGTGTGTGTGTGTGTGTGTGTGTGTGTGTGTGTGTGTGTGTGTGTGTGTGTGTATGTGTGTGTGTGTGTGTGTGTTTTTTAGGGGTGTGAGGGGGGGTCATCCTGTTGCCTGGTAACAAGCCTCAGATTGACAAAGGAAGAGCAATTTAGGACTACTTTCCCCAGAAATCAATACAACAGGCCTGATGTGATGATGTGAGATTAGCCAAGGGAGAAAAGCCAATGTGTTTGGCAGGGGTTACTTCATAACCAAGAGAAGAGGGTGTGGAGGAGATTGCATCTGAAACATTGAATATAAAGATATAAGGTCTGGGAACCGAGCTTCTGAAATCTCGCTAAAATGAGACTTCTCTAGCCCTTGTCTCCCTCAGGTAATGAGAACTTTAGCAAAGTGAACACTCATGGGGAGGAAAGAATCTGATTTTAGCTTTCTTGTTTAATACCGTCTGTCAGACTGTCGCTAATATTGCCCTGGGCGAGGAGATACGGTGCAAGGCTGTAATATTGGAAGGGATTGGAGTAAGGAAGAAATGGAAGTTGAATAAAACTTTAGGACAGCTGTAGACATGTAGACTCTATCTATGCATAAAACATGTTCGCTGCCTCCTGCTGAAAATAGTAGGTTCAAAATCACTGAATTGGAAAAATGTTGTTATGCTGGAAATACAACACTGTCCCATTGGATATGACTACACTTATATAAAAATGCAGAATACATTGTTTTCTTTACAACAACTTCGTAAAGGATAGTGGTAGGTAGTGTAGGAGGGCGACAAGTTACAACTTCTTCTGAATACATTTTACTTACTTTATATTTCAACAGCAGAACAAGCTGTAACCACAACATTGACATATCAGCTTATAAAGTTGCTGTGGCGAACGTGGTAGTAGATATTTACGCATCCAGCAAACATGGAGCATTATTAGCTACCATTTCAACGTATCCTCATACAACAGTTTATATGATATTTTACGATAAGTTATTTTGTTATATTTTGTGCAATCTTTTGACCCAACCATTGACCCCGACCTCCTTCTTATGCAGACTTTGACGCTCTTAATAATACGTCACCTGTTCTGGCTCACGATTACATGGATTACATACAAATTGATTAAGTGGGTTGTATATGAATTATAGTGCATTACTTTTCCTAGGTATAGCAACGAACAGTGTATGAGAACAGCCTGTCAACTTGTGTTTCTGGCCACGAGACAAACAATCTTTTACCTCTGTTTTGGTCTCCACCAACTCCTGAGGGAAACATCTGGCTCTTTAGCTGCTAAATACTGCACTATGTTCACCTGCTAACTTTGTCTGCAGGTAGTATGGTGATGGGCAGGTAGCGTGCACTGGGTTTATAAGAGCATTTGAGCTTAAAACAGCTGCATGTTGTGGCTGGAAACGAGGTTGGTGAGAGCTGTAAGACTGAACCAAAACCGTAAAGTTGCCTAACTTATTCCACTCCATGTAGGAGCAGACGACAACTTTTCGTTCTGAAAAGTAAAGCCAAACAGAAAGTGCCTTAAACTTGCATTCTTTCTAATAGCCAGCAGGGGGCGACTCCTCTGGTTGCAAAAAGATGTCTGGTTGTATAGAAGTCTATGAGAAAATGATCCTACTTCTCACTTGATTTATTACCTCAGTAAACATTGTAAACATGAGTTTATGGTCTCAATCGCTAGTTTCAATTATTTTTCAATACAGCATGATGTTCATTTAGTAAACTATGGTCCCTTTAGAGTCAAATAGACCATAAAGTAGGGTATGCTTTAGGGAGTGGCTACCTTGTGATTGACAGGTCGCTATCACTGTCTGGGTTTATCAAATTGCTAAACATTCAGGCAAGAAACAGCAGGATTCACTTGCAGAGGTTTAGGGACTGTGTCTATCTATAGAGCCAACAAAGCGGGAAGCCATTCAACAGCCATGCAGAGGATTTATCAAACAGAAAGTAAAGTAACCCAGAGATAGTGTCCTTTTGTTGACCACCCCAGAAGTCAGCTCCTCGCAGGGTTTCACATAGGAAGCTGTGCAAACAGCATGGCCAAAGACATCCAGGTTAGGTGAACTGGAAACTCAAGATTGCCCGTAGGTGTGAATATACGTGCAAATTTGTTTGTCAGTCTATATGTCTGAGCCCTGTGAGAGACTGGCAACTACTACAGTACATCTCCTCCAGTGCATGCTGGGATAGGCTCAATGAAGCAGCTGTGACCCTGAAGAGAATATGCAGTCATAGATGGATGGATGACTTATGCACACTTTTTGTTCAACAATCTTGCACAGCTTACTGATATCAATGATTGTTCATATGTTTTGTTGCTAAAATAATGCTGTATTAAGCTAATGCTAAACAAAGATGTGAGGGGGTGGGGGAAAAAAATCGATACAGCATAGTATTGCGATATTTTGCATGACTGTACTGATACATGGACGTCAAGTATCAATCTTCTATTATATAAACTATTAACCTCTTAACAATCCAACGATGAGATGAACAGAGTGAAAACTGCATCAGATGTTCACAAACTGCATAATTTGCAGTTGAAAAAAGGTAAAAAATCGCAATATATTAGTATCGTGATAATATCGTATCGTGATAATACCGTATCGTATTGTGATAATATCGTATCGTATCATGATAATATTGTATCGTATCGTGATATCGTATCGTGATAATATCGTATTGTTATAATATCGTATTGTATTGTGATAATATCGTATCGTATCGTGATAATATCGTATCGTAATAATATCGTATCGTGATAATATCGTATTGTATCGTGATAATATCGTATCGTAATAATATCGTATCGTGGTAATATCGTATTGTTATAATATCTTATTGTATTGTGATAATATCGTATCGTATCGTGATAATATCGTATCGTAATAATATCATATCGTGATAATATCTTATCATATCGTGATAATATCGTATTGTGATAATATCATATCGTGATAATATCGTATCGTGATAATATCGTATCGTGGGGCCTCTCGTGATTCCCACCCCTAACAGACATTATTTTCTGCATAAATTGGGAAAAAAGTATTACAAATCATGTCATGAAATTCTGTTAGAACTACAAACTGTAATACACGCAGGAGGTCAGCAGTTTTGTGTGATAAAGTCACAGAGGAGTGTGTTAAGTGACCCTTATTGATTTATCCTCAGAAGACAAATATTACTGCTATTTGTCCCCTGGCAGGTGGTAATTGTGAACCCGGACTATACTACACCTACAGAGTACATATGCGAAGGACTTAGCCTGGCCTGGAAGGAATAGAGACTGAGAAGAAGGGTTTGAAACGGAGACTGCGAGACACACACACTGACCAGAAAGGGAGAACAGATAAGTAGGTAGAGGGAAAGAAAAAGAGAGACAGTTACACACACAATGACTAATCTGGATGACTGGAAGAATAGATGAAGGATTAGAGAGAGGAACATTCACACAGGCTTCTCTCCCGACTATAGTCCAGAGTAACCAGACTCCTGTGAGGCTGGACAGTGGAAGCTCTTGATGGGCAGGAATGTGGATCCTGAGAACACAGAGAGCAGATTGATGGCGGACCGAGAACGGGGAGGAATGTATCGACTCCAGGGCCAGTGGGAACAGAACGGCGGGAGAGGATCACCGTGACCTGTGCTGACACCTCTGTCATCGCACGTCCTCGGTCTCAGGCCAGGGGGAGAAGGAGGGACTGGAGGAGGAAAGAGGAGAGGGATGAGGAGATGGGGGGATGGAGGTGAAGGGAGGTGGGTCTCCTCAGCCTGACAGCAGGAGGCAGAATGTGTCCAGACACTGGAGGAAAAGCACGTCACCCTGCAGGGAATCCATACCCGCCTGTGATGGAGAAAAAGAGACGGGGGCCTTTGCAGCCAATAAACACACACAAACAAACAGTATTTGCCTTCAGACAGCGTGATGCAAAATCTAATTTCTTTCAAATTAAAGACATGACCAGACGTGTTAAAAACTGACCTTCAAAGACCTTTATCTGTGCTATGCAAACAAAACAAGAATAATGGACAAGGTGAGACTTCAAACTGTCACATCAGCTAGTCGGCAGCGGTATTCGGTGTCCGCCTGATTTGCAATCAGCTCTCATATCAAGTCCATAATCAATTCATTGATCGGTGGCTGGGATGAAGTCGGGCAGAAACGGAGTAACCCTAGAGAAATGAACTCCATAGTATTTTGGCTTGTTTTCCCTCCACAATGATGAGGCAATCAGCCCTAATAAGCTCTCTCTCTCTCCCTGCCTGTCTCTGTCTCTCTCTCTAACATCGCCGGTCATTTACCAATGTCTGGATCATTAGTCTGCCCGGGCCGGCCCTTCTGGACTGATGTCTCCGTGTCAAGACCCGCTGCATTAGACCGCCGCTCAGGTGCCATAATTCACCTCGGTATGGGCAATGGGTCAATAGAGAGATGAGGCCTGCTGGCCATTAGCTACTCAGAGAAAGACAGTGAGGTTGTGTCGGGGTCAGCGAGGGTCATCGTTGTTAAGCAGAGTACTGCAGGAGGGAAGGGTGTTGGT
Source organism: Sebastes fasciatus (assembly GCF_043250625.1). Lineage (NCBI taxonomy): Eukaryota > Metazoa > Chordata > Actinopteri > Perciformes > Sebastidae > Sebastes > Sebastes fasciatus. The sequence goes on from NC_133809.1 coordinate 12,459,877, forward strand.
ATTAAAATGAAAGGAACAGAACAAGGAATGAAAGTGTGAATTGGTTCATTACGAAGCTTGAACCGGTCGTCTGGAAGGATGAGAGGGGGTTGAGCTCAGTTGATTTTGGCTCTACGAGTTGTGGAAATAGTGAAGTATTACTTACTACCGAGCTCGGCTACAATATGGCACGGCTTGGTTTAGTCTTGCTAATAGGTAGCACTTTATTTTATTTCATCAGAATAATCGGCTCACTATCATTATTGCTTTCAGGGAGTCCTCGGTGGACTTATTAATAAGACTAAGATTTTACAGGCAGCTCTGTGAGACTGCACTTATTAGAGGTGGGAATCATCAGAGGCCCCACGATACGATATCATCACAATATATGCTGAGTATTGCAATAAGATATATTGCGATTTATTACCTTTTTTCAACCTCAAATTATGCAGTTTATCAACATCTGTTTTATCTAATAAGATACAGTTTTCACTATGTTCATCTCAGAGTTTTAATTCACATATCTAATATAACATATGCATATCAAAGCGTCTTGAGATAACTTCTGTTGTGATTTGACGCTATATAAAAATAAATTGAATTGAATTGAATTGAATATCTTGAGGTCAGAGGTCAAGGGACCACTTTGAAAATGGCCGTGCCAGTTTTTCCTCTCCAAAATTATGTGCAACTTTGGAGCGTTATTTAGCGTTCTTGCCGACAAGCCAACGAGACAAGGTTGGTACCACTCAATTCCTTAATTTTTTTTAGTTTCATATGACAACAGTATCTATAAGAAAGAGTCCGCTACAACCTCTGAAAGACAGAATATTTGCCGTCGGATTGTTAAGAGGTTAATAGTTTATAAAATGAAAGATGGATACTTGACGTCCGTGTATCGATACAATATTACCTTGCAAAATATTGCGATACTATGCTGTATTGATTTTTTTCCCCCACTTCTAGTACTTATAGGCACTGTGATGCTTTGAGCAAAATGGCAACATGCTCACAGGGACAATGCTAACATGCCAATGTTTGGCAGGTATAATGTTTATCATATTCACCATCTTAGGTTGGTGTATTAGCATGCAAACTTTTGGTAATATGTAGCACTAAACAAAAAGTACAGCTGAGGCTGATGGGAATGTCATTAGTTTCCAAAGTATTGGACAAATTGAAATTTTAGACTGATGATGGCGCTAGATGAAGATTCAAGGAATCACAGTTTAATCTGAGGGGGACATGTGTCTAAATTTAATAGCAATCGATCTAATGGTTGTAGAGACATTTTACCAAAATCCAAGTGTCAAGTGGCATGAGACAATTCGTCCCGTCAGTCAGACCTCTTGAAAGCCGCATACTTGGCTTTTCTTATTATGACCGTTGAGACTCTATCTTGTTACAGCAGCTCTGTTGATCACTCGTTGAATCATGACTCAAGACATGCCCTGCCCTTCACTGAGATATATAACATACCACATGCTATTTTACTGGGCCCTGTTTACTGTCAAATCACAAAAACAAATTGCATCATTCATTAGTTGCTGACTGGAAATTGTATCTATCTTCATACAGTAGATCTTCATACAGCATGTTTAAAAAAAAAAAAGAAAGTCCATTGAAGAATCGAGTGACTCAGTCTTGGCTGGCAATTGCTGCGACTCCAATATCTGTTAACAGACTGCTTCCTGGCAGAGTTACATCAGCTCTGGCACCAGCCAGGCACACAGAGAGAGACATTCGTCAGCACTATTCTCCCTCTCTGGCTGCAGCTACTGCGGTGCATCCGGCGGGGGGTTCACAGATCAGCTGATAACTCATAGTTAGTGCCATTTATTGTAATCTGGGTCACTTAGAGAATCATGGTCGAGGCTAAGGCTGTGATGTTATCTATCGCAAGATTTTGGATATAGAGCTCAGTCTATGCTCGTCTGTTTTTTTACTCTGATGGCAGGGCTGTGTGTGGATGCATGTTCTGAGTGACATGCTTTGTTTTATCAGCCCTGCATGTGTGTTTACAATCCCCATGTATGCAAACCCTACTGAATGTTATTCCTGGAACATGACGGCCGCACAAACACCCAGTCTTTTACAAGCAGGGCCTCTTCCTCGATAGACACCATTATTCTATGGCAAATTGCTTAATGCCGGCATTGAAGGCGAGGTGACAAGGAGAATGCAAGGAATGAATCCTCTCCTTGTAATCTGAGGCGCGATGTGTCACGCTCGGGAGTGTTATCACCGACACAGCGTGGGATGAATTCCGCCATTTTCTCTCCACAGGGCCATGACAGAGCTCTCCTTTCTAGCGGGCCCCGAGGGGGAGGAAGAGAGGAAAGGGACCCCGGAGAAGAGAGCACAAAGACGGAGGAACGGATTGACTAGGAGCTGTTGATAAACTTTCAGAATAGTTCTCTGTTGGAAATGGCTCGGCGGCCCCATCGTGAAAAGAAAGAAGAAGAAAAAGAAAGAGCGGACTGAGGGAAAGGGATTGAAGGGTTTTCTTTGCTTAATCAGGAGCAGCTGAGTGAAGGGCGACAGTTTGGGAACAAGTGCCGTTTTCACTCTGCGGGTCGCGTTTCAAATTATTTTTTAAAATCTATACGACCAAAACAAAAGCATGTACAGAGCGACACGGCTCAATGCTGTTTGCCAGCATAAACATAATGTCTCTGCCTGCAACAGCATTATGGATTTTGCCCGTAGTAACACGGGCAATCATTTTTACGAGGTTCACTCAAACATTCAGAAACCTGTCAGGACTGGATTTCCTTAAAAATGAGTCATCAGAAGTGTTGCTTTCAATCAAACACAATTTGGAGCTCCTGATCCTTTACAAGAACCTGACAGGCCCTAATAACTCAACGTCACAAAGCAACGCTTAAATAATGACTTATCCTAATTATGATGGCTCAGGAGTGTTATGCATTCTTTTTTTCGATAGCAATTCTCTAATTAGCATATTTTCATTATCTTGGCCAATTAATAATTTAGAGGGTCTGTAATAGACATGAATTATTAGGCTATGGTACAGTGATGGATTTAAAGGGGCACTACACTCAATTTGTGTCCCAATCCCTCCCAGGGTGACATGAATAATTAGAAGCAAAGTGGCCCTCCTGCGAGTCTTTTTGAGTGAGTATTGCTGCGCTGAATGACCAACATCTTGATAAATACTCGCCCCCTTCACATTATAATCTCTTTATCTTCTTATTTGCTTTAAGACATTTTTCACATGTAGGTTTCCTTTCATTCAGAGCAAGATTCAAGGTTTGTAGGAAAGTAAAGAATACAAGCCGTTTCTCACCTGTGCGATATGATAATGCAGCGTGGGTCATTCAAATTTTCCGCATTGACAACTATGTACACCGGTTCTGGTACGAATTATGGTGCCTTCAAATGAAACTCGTGAGCTCGTGTACATGATATGCTTGGCGTTTAAGTGGTTAAGTCGTGAGAACAACGGCAATATTAACGTTACTGTCCGCATCTAGAAGCCACAGGGGCTCAACATTTAGCAAGCTAGCGAGCAGGTAAAATAATGCAGTAAATGCAAAGGCATAGTGACGGAGGAAAAAGATGAGGGCGTTGGGAATATCAACATTTTCCTCGGACCTATTATAAAATTACGAAGAAAAACGATATACGACTAAAATGACAATATATTCACTTATTATGCACCAAAAAATTAACTTCCGTGGCCTCCACCTTTTCTGACGTCAACAAACACGTCACAACTCGTGAACACGATACATAATTGGACCCCAAATGTGATGCTAACGCTAGCTGTTGTGGCTAGTCCTGTTCCTTGACCAACATATAACGTTAGCAAGTGCATATCAGCTACATTAGCATCTTCATCCTATCCCAGCTGCTGGGCGATATCAAGCCATATATTGTCCTTTATTTGGTTGTTGAGGTAGTAGTGTTTTGTTGTATATTATAGGGTGTTGAGAAGAGGACGGACATGTTATTCCAAAACACCAATAGTACGAAATATGTCCCATTGTCTGACAGTCCGTTACCCCGAAAACAAATGCCCATTGTTCCAAGATATAAACTCTTCGTCCAACTAACAGAAGCACATGGCTAATTATTATGCAGAATGACAGCGATATTTGTATGACATCAGTTTGAAGAAAGGATTTCTTTGGTCAAACATATATATGTCCGCAGGTGGAAATTCAGAATATTTTTTCCCCTGCACGAATATACCGCTGGAAGAATATAAGAATATAAGAACCCACAACATCAGTTTTTATGAATGTCCGTGCATATTTTTAGGCCGAAAATCCATGCTTGGTGTGAAACGGCTTTACTGAGGATTATAATAAGAAATTAATAGTGGCTCATCTATGTGTCTAACACAGCACTTGTTTGATTTGTAACCTTCAATACATCTGTAAAAAAAAAAAGTCCTTGTTCTTGTTGTCTGCAAGTTGAATAAATATTTCTTAAATTATCTAATCATACCTTTTTATGGAAGATAAAGATAAAAAATTTATGCAATGTCTCCCCCCCTCTCTCTCTCTCTCTCTCTCTGTCCCTCCAGGTGTCACTTTAGATCTCTCTGTCTCTCTCTCTCTTTCTGATTGTCACTTTCACTCTCCAACTCCCACTTTCTCTGCCATTTCTCCCCAGGTCCAGTTCTAAACAGACTCTGTCAGGGTAAGATGAAAATAAAATGATTTATGTTGTCCCCCTCCCCACTTGTTCAAAGTAATGAGATTCCATATTTCAACTGGCTTGACAGATGGATTGGAAATTAAAAGCCTTAGATAAGTAATGCCTTTTTGATGTTGGACTGTGAATAACTCACACGCGGGCTGATTGATTTCAAAACTCTTGTGACAAAGTGCACATGCTGTACGGCGGACAACATGCCCATACCACTGCATGTCACACATTAGTTAATGTGGAGGGTCTGTCTCAGAAAAGGCACTTTCGAGGAAGCCTTATTCTCATTCATTGCAATACATTAGAATAGTATAGGGTCGATATTTACAGGAGTGATTGTTGCCAAACCAAGAGGAGAGGCGATGCATTATGTAGGAGTGGGCGTTTCACCTTGAAACAGTGTGGCATAAGTTTGAATTCAAAGTGCACACAGTTGGATTTAAGAGCTTTTGCTGCATTGTGACTGATTTATATTGTGCAAATGAAGCATCAGCATCATCATCCTGATGTCAATATCAGGAAGGTATTTTGAACAACTCAATTGTCCCAAAACTGTAAGTGCCTTTCCTCTCTTCATATCTCCTCTGCTGTGATTGGTACAGATTCAGTAAAGGAAATCAATAAGAGGTAATGGCTTTAACTCACTTACTTTAAATTTACCTCAACAGTGTTCGTCATGAAAGGCGTAAAAGCCCCCATCATTTCATGCATTTAGTGTGCAGTATTCATCTGAGCTACGCACATTATATCATTTCTGCATGTGACCTTTGCTGGCGGCGTAATTCTGCTCCTGTTCTCCACCAGGAGCCGGAGAGCTACTGCGCTTTCATTACATCAGCACCTGCAGTCAATTTGTGAGAACAGACAGCTGTCTATTGCTTTGGAGGAGACGGAGTGAGAATATCGAACCGGCTCGTTCCGCGAAGAGACAACACCACCAACATAACAGTGATTCATCAGAAAAAGTGCTTGACGAGCAGAGCCTTCACTCCGCTCTCTCTCTATTTTTCCATCAAACATTTCAAAAAGTAATGCCCCGTATGAGGCAGAGGTGTGCAGGTATCTGAATGAATGGTATTAATGGTAATCCATGCTGTCACCTGCTGCTGAAAGACAGAATTTTTAAACATGTGACCGAGTGATTGATTATGCCAATGTGTTTTCTAGAGGTCATATTGATTGGGGTTGTGAGAGGTAAACTCCTATTTTTACTATCTGACCAAACTGACACTCTACTGACACGACGCCACACATACCTATGGAATATATAAACTGATAGAGAATGCTTGGAAAGTTTATGAATGAAGCAGTGGTGGTCTGAGGGGCAGGGGTGAAAAAAATAAAAGGACACCAGGGCGCAGAAAGTTTTCTAGCATGTAGGGCAGCCTAAATGGCTCTGCATCGCATTTACTCAATTTTAAGGCCACCCTTGAGGGCACTTTATCATGTTTTCTCCATTTAAGGGCACCTTAGAGTGCATTTCATCATGTTTTCTCTACTGCAAGGACCCTAGAGGACACTTTATCACATTTTCTCTCCTGGAAGGACACCCTAGAGGATACTTTATTATGTTTTCTCCACTGGAAGGGCACCCTAGAGTGCATTTCATCATGTTTTCTCTACTGGGGGGGCACCCTAGAGGGCACTTTATCATGTTTTCTGCACTAGAAGGGCACCCCGGAGGACGCTTTATCATGTTTTCTCCATTTAAGGGCACCCTAAAGTGTATTTCATCACATTTTCTCTACTGAAAGGGCACCCAAGATGGCACTTTATCATTTTTCCTCCACTGGAAGGGCACCCTATAGGGCACATTATCATGTTTTCTCCACTAGAAGGGCACCCCAGAGAACGCTTTATCATGTTTTCTGCACTAGAAGGGCACCCCGGAGGATGCTTTATCATCTTTTCTCCATTTAAGGGCACCCTAGAGTGCATTTCATCACATTTTCTCTACTGGAAGGGCACCCAAGATGGCACTTTATCATGTTTTCTCCACTGGAAGGGCACCCTAGAGGGCACATTATCATGTTTTCTTCCCTGGAAGGGCATCCAAGACGGCACTTTTGCGGTGTGTTTTTTTCCGAACATGGGGGCACCAAGATATTTGGGCATTGGCACAGCAAATGACTATGTATATAGACCTTACACAAGTTAGATTGCAAGTTGGAGGGTCACCTCACTGATATTAATTCAATTCCAGACACTGATTACTTTTATTTTTCCCTACTTCATTTCCCTATTTGAAAGAAATGAGAAGCCGAAAACCCAGTTAGTGGATGTGACTGATGTTAGAGCAGCCATCCTCATTAGGACCACAGGTGTGTAATGCCATCACCCTCCCCTGTTGTCCCCCCCCCCTGATGTTTCCTGGCTTATTTTTTGTTGTGAGTGAGCGAGCATATTGGCTGTTGTGAGAGCTACGAATTTTCTGCTTGCAGTTGCAAACAATGCAAACCCAAATACACCACAGAAAGGCACACGCAAAATGATTTACAAGACTATAAGTTCTGTGTTTCCCCCCAAAAATGAGCACAAATAATCCATCACACAAACAAATGTGTACAAATGAATAAATGAAGACGGAATCCAGGAGCTGCCTGCCATGCTTAACTCTTTCTCGTGTCTCGGAGAAACAGTGGGCACTCTCATTAGGCACAGGGACGACATCTAGTTATTCATTACCCGCTCCATGCAAAGCCCTGCTATTAAAACTCTAAAAGCCATTAGAGAAATCCATAATGAACCCCACCAGCAGCAGGTGCACATGGGGGGCTGGCTCTCGGAGATGACACAAACAACACTGCTACATGACAGTTTGGGACTCTGTTGCCCATTAGCACCACCACCGCCGCCGCCACCACCACCGCCGCAGCCGCCACTGCCATGTAGTTTAATGCCGGGCGGTTTTAAGTAGCTGTTGGCTGGTTTTCGACCAACTCACTTCATTTGACATGCAGTGCAAGTCAGTGAGGCGCTGCTGGTTGTTGGCTCGGCGCGGAGGTGTTAGTCAAACGCGGTGTGACAGTATTGACTGCGGCCTGTTTACTGAAAGGAGTTCAGAACAGGATCAGCTAAACATACATTATGGTAGATCGATACTGGCTGAAGAAGTGAGCAATGGGCTTGATATTAGTCTGGTTTCACTACCAGCCGGCACTCGGCCACTTACGATTTCCCTTCCTGCAGCTTTTTCCCATCTCCGCCACACGGACCAATGACTGCTGGAGGGGAGTTATTCTTCTGCGGTACCACAGATTGATCTGGTGTGAATCTGGTCTGAGGCTAAATAAGCAAACATCCAGGGACCAGCCAGTAGGAAAAAAAAAAAAATCAGCAAATGCAAAACAGAGAGCAGGAGGGAGAGAGAGAGAGAGAGAGAGAAATGTGTATTTGGTCTCCTGGGTCTTGGCTCCCCATCATTATAACCTTAGTCATACTTCATACTTCCTTCCCTTTTATCTTTGACACACTCCATCTGTTTCTCATCATGTGAAACCCCAATATAAATACAGTACCAGGCCTGTGTAGTGCACAGGGCACTTTGTGTTTAAGATACAGCCCTGGTGCATGTTATTTCTAAAGTGTAATATATTCCTTTAAGCTTAAAATGCATTTTTAAAGCAAGTAATCCCCTACAGATTAGAGTACAAATCAAGAAAAACGAGAAAGCCAGTGGCGTTACGGAATCACAGCGGAGATGCATTTGGTTCATACAACGTATACTTCCCTGAAACCCACATACAAAACTGAATGACAGACAGACACCACAGGTAACTCCCCAGTCTGCAGCCCTTCCATGTCAGAACACAATGGTCACATTGACCTCAAGGGAGAGCACGGTTCAACACCAACTGACCCCTAAATTCCCCATCAAACGCAAAAGCAAAACAAGTGTGTTCACGCGGGGGGTCACAGTTTTTTTTTACGCCGAGAACCGCCCTGCCTTTAGCCCGCTCGACCTGCGAGGTGTGTGGGTGGATGGGGGACCGATCCGTGGGGAGAGGGCCCTAGAAATGAAGTATGTCCTGGGCGGCTGCGATTGCCCCACCGCGGCGTACCTCATCTGTACCTCATCCCTTCTTCCAGGGTATGCAACCATGAAGTCAATCAGCACGACACCAGGGCATCAATCACTCAGGCTCCCTTTGGGGTGACCTGCTTGCTCCTGGAAAGCATACAGAGTAAAAAAAAGAAAACAGCAGCATATATTCCAGAAACGGGCATGGGTATGGATTGTTCCAACCCATTTCTGGCTGCACAATGCAAGTTATCAATGCATTACATTTATCAGTTTAGTGTTTTAATCTTATGGGTCCTTATATTCTTTGATTAAAATGATTTCCAGGAAAGAGTAACAACGCTACATTCTGTCCAGATCCTCATATCTTTCCATTTCACATTGTGCTAAAGGAGAGAAAATCAGTTTTCTTCCCCCCTCTCGATTATCTCGCATGCAGTTTTTGCATCCACCTCCAAACAAATCTCCTGCTCCAAAGGGCCCTGGCCCCATTAATAATTCCCTCTCTAATCTCCCCCTTCCATCTGATCAGGTCTTTTCTTCACAGCCCCTCTCCATTTCTCACCTGCCCAGAAACTCCATCAACACCTCCTCCTCTCCCTCTGTGCAGGGTTCACTGCTTTTGATGTCCCGTTGTTAGCTTAAAATGAGCTTTAACAACTGTATAATCTGAAATAACATTGCCTTAGCCAATTCCTGGAAGGAGAGGAAGAGGAGACGGAGGAAGAAGAAAGAGCATGTTCCGAGCTAATGGATGTTCCCTGGATGTGTAATGTAATAATTTTTTGGTGAAAAGGAGCGGCAGAGTATAGGAGGAAGGGGGGAAAAAAAAAAGATGAAATGGATGGATGAGTAGGGGAATAGATGAATAGAGGTTAGGGCGAGAGGAGGCATGTGAAAGAGTGAGAAAGAAGGGGAAGGCAGATGGAGCCAGAAAGAGGTTGGGCTGATTTAATCTATTCGCAGGGCCTGTGGTTGCTCCTCTCAGACCACTCTGACAGGCAGAAGGGATTTGGCAGACTGATCAAAATTATAATCTCATACCCTTCTCGCATCACGTTGGCAGATGGCATGCATGCGGTCGCCCTCCTGAGTTCGTCCTGCCAATGTCGCCATTGAATGTGCGATAATAGCTGATGATCTGTTGGAGGAAAGTGCTCGACTTGGCCCCCCGACTTTGAGGCCGTGGCGCAACTTTATTCCCCGTTCTTTCACCCTGAATTTATTACTCGCGCAGTATGAAAGAGCCCGCTTTAAAATATTCTATATCTGAATTGTTGATGTCTCTGTGAGCGTGCATGCTTGGCTGGAACTTCCTCTGATGTTTAATTCATAATCATTACGCAACTTAGCACCGGACTAGCCTTTGCTCGACCTCGGTAATCTTTGAGGATTTCATTATTAGAGATAGCAATCTCCGATGCTGCGGAGGAAAAAAAGGACCACGCTCTAATTCACTCTACCATGACTCATCATTACACTCTAGAGCATCAGCAAGTAGCTGCACCACCTCCTCGCTGTCCTCATCAGGACTAATTCCCATTTCCTTCTTCCCTTTACCTTGCATTAAGTAGCCCGGCCCTCCTCCCTCTCCCCATTCAAACCCGTGGTGTTGGATGTCACTAACAGCACTTACTGGTCCTGCAATACAGCAGAGAAGCCTGCAGCTGCCTGGCCGCCGGTCCCTGGTGTGGTCAGAGTAGGAGGCCTATTGTGGCCGAGCCATTGATCGAGAGGAGTAATGGATCTGGCTTAGGCTGATAATGCATGATGTAATTGTCAGAGGAGTTTAATTATATGCTTATTACATGAGGCACTGAGTATTCACGCTCCCTCCCCATTTACTGCACACTCTCCGTGAAGGCCATAAGGAGAAAAAAAAAATCATGCGTGTCATTTAAGAGGAAGATTTAAGGTCTAAAGTGATGCATGTACTTCAATTGGAGTCGGTGGACAAATATGGAATTGTTAAAGGGGACCTATTATGCTTTTGTGCTTTTCCCCTTTCCTTTAGTGTGTTATATAGTTTTTTTGTGCATGTAAAAGGTCTGCAAAGTTACAAAGCCTAAAGTCAACCCCAAAGGGGTTACTCGACGCGTTGCTTAAAGTCCTGCCTTTTCTTCCGTAACATGGTGATGTCACTAAGTGACACATTTGCATAATACCTACATAGCGGCTAGTTTGGCATGCCCTCAAACAAAGCTATTTAGAGTGAAGCTGGAGCAGAGTCCGAAAAGTTTGGTTTTGTTGCCCAATCAAAACAGACTGGGCCAGCTGACCAATCAGGAGGGGGGGCAGGAGCTCAAACAGAGCATTTCAGTCAGAGGGTGAAAAGAGGTGCTGCAGCACAGCTGATATGAGAAAAGTGAAGCATTTTTTTAACATTAAAGCATGTAAACATGTTCTAGTAAAAACCCATAGAACAAGCATGCAACTGAAAAGAAGAATAATAGGTCCTCTTTAACCTATAATAACAATAATATTTCTAAAAATAACACTATTAATTAAAAGTACTGCATTTGGCCATTAAAACCCAGTATATCCGTGGTTTTGCCATGCCACAAATACATGTATCTCCAGTTTACCCATTGACATTGAGAGGAGTGTGAGGGTCCCAGTTAATCTAAAATTTCTATCATGGCACGCAGCCCTTCCATCCCTCCATCCCCTCATCCCTCCAGGCCACGCTGAACCGTAATGGTGGCCTCATCGCATGTCTGAGTGCATACGCTACACTGAGCAATGCTTTTCAATTACCTGCGCCGGAGCACCAGATGAAAATACATAGCACATATTTCTGAGGCAAAATGCTTAGGTCAGACGCGCTGAGAAATAAAATATACCTTATGTCATTTAATTTGACAGTTGTCCTTTCCCAGCTATTGAATAGAGGTCGTCACATCCTGGCTTGTGTACGGCGCGTGTGCAGTCAATGCAGATGTGTTTACGAATCAAGTCATTCATGCTGGGATTTAGCTTTGAAAAAAAACAGTATGAATCCGTACGCATCCCAGCTACATTATTCAACTCAGCAGGGGAAAATAAACAACGTAGCCCTTATCACCTCATCATCACCTGTGTGAGAAAACCACAGGCTTTGGGTTGCTGTATCCTCTGTAAGTAACATGAAGTGGTTCAACCTAATCATTAGCAGCAAAGACCTGAATGTTTACAACTTCCTGCATGACTTTTGAGGTTATAGTGAGACACTCAATAGGCGCTAACTAGCATGCCAGGCAGGAATAAATTCAAAACTATAAAGAGAGAGTCATTGTATGGAGGAGAAAAAGAGCATTTAAAGCAGTATTAGGTAGAATTGGCGCAAATATGATTAAAAAAAAGTTTTTTTTATAAAACAGTCACTTTATCCTGACAGTAGTGCATGAGACAGGTAAAATCACGTGCCTCTGTCTCCTCTGGTGCTCCTAACGGCATCTGCAAGAATTCACAGACCGGAGGAAAACAACCAATCACAGCCGAGCTGGAGCCTGCAGTCTCTGAGCAGCTGTCAATCACTCGCAAACTCCGATCAAACGGTCAAACTAGGCAGCGCTGATCAAACATGAATCAATATTCTGTTAATGTAATGCCTATTTCTTGCCTCAAATGTTTTCAGAAACATCTTGTAGTGTACTGTTTAGCTGTAAAATGAGAAAGTTTGTGACCCAGCAGCCATGTTGAGATCAGTTGAGGAAATACCAAGCACCGCCCACCAGCCGGAGCAAACTTTCTCATTTTACAGCTACACAGTACACTACAAGATGTTTCTGAAAACATTTTATGCGAGAAAATAGGCATTAGAGAAACAGAATATTGATTCATATTTGATCAGCGCTGCCTAGTTTTACCGTTTGATCGGAGTTCACGAGTGATTGACAGCTGCCTCTGTTGAATGAACAGCCAATAGGAACGCTCTCTCTCTGAAATGACCTGTGATTGGCCAAAGTCTCTAGATTTTTTTATAGCCTGAAAACAGAGCCATGAGGAGGTGCAGAAGTCTAGTTTTCTCTCAGAGTACTTGAATTACAATACGCTGAAAGGTTATTATGGATTTTTGCTCAATGATGCCAAAAACAGTCTGCCTATTGCAGGTTTAACATGCATAGACAAACAAAATGAATCAGATATAACATAAGAACTTTCCCACAAAGTCTCGGAGTTATTGCGCAACATGCTACATCAACAACAAATCCCCACAGGTCATATTTAGAAAAAGCCCTCATTGGACGACAGCGTACTTCTCCGGTTATGGTCTCATCCTAAATTATTACCCACCCCCCTCCCAACAGATTCATAATGTGTGACACAAAATGTGTCAGCGCTGCACTAAGTCGTGCCCGGCAACGCTCAGGCCAGTTTCACGTGGGGTTGAGACCGCAAAATAAATCCCATTAATCATGTTTTTTTGGGGGTAAAGGAAGAAAGAAAAGGGAGGGAGGGAGGGAGGGAGGGAGGGAGGGAGGAAGAGGAGGGGAGGGGTTGGAAATCTCCTGGTGTCCGCCCATGTCGGAGGCTGCATTAATGAGCTTCAAGTAGGGAACAGAGGCTGAGGCCGGGTCTGTAATGGTGTCCGCCTGGAATAGACGGGGTTGTGTTTGTGTATGTGTGTGTGTGTGAGTGAGAGAGAAGAAGAGAGAGAGTTAGAATACATGGGGTTGTTTGTAAGGGGTGAAACAGGACACCTCTGATCTCTCACACACAAATCATAGAAGATCACTGGCTCTGACTGCTGCAGTCCGCTCTATGCATGTGCCTCCCTGCACCACATCCAGCTGGGCTGCCTTTGCTGTTTATGAAGTTGGCAGACACCCAGCTATGCAGCTATGCATTTTCTGTGTTTCTGATATGGAATCACGGGGGCTCCGACATAAACACAGATTCGCCCGATTGCACACACAAACTTTGGAAAAGCGCAGATAGAGAAACACAGCGAGGTATTTGAACCGAAACACAACATCCAGTCGCCTTGTGAACATTAGTTTGGAGGTTACACTCCAGCCCTATTTGCAGCATTTAGCAATTAGGTTGAAATGCTCAGATCAAATATGGAACAACAAACACTAGCAGTTATCTTTTTATAATCTCATGTATGGAAATGAGTGTTTGATTTTCTCCTCATGCAAATGAGATTTTCAATTAACTAAAAAAAAAAATCTGGGGCTTGGCAGAGCGTTGCGCGCTTGTCTATTGTGTCCTCCCCACACCGAAATAAATTATGAATACCTAAATAGCATTTCGCATTTGAGATAATTATGGTGCTGGGAGAGAGAGAGACAGAGAGAAAGAGAGCACCCTTTAACATGCAAATAAAACACACCACTTTGTTTTCTCTTGCAAAGATCAATCATAATTGGGCAGGTACACACAATCACAGGGGTAATTTGATGACCCATTTCATTTTTGGATCACGCTGCTCTCCCATGTGTGCTGCTCCGTGTGTACACCGACTTCTGTAAAAGTAGAAAAAGTCGGATTATCAAAGGCTCTCTGTGCTGACGGCACGGCACACGAACCGCATTTCATTTTATTTTCCTGTTCGCTACTTCAATAAGATATCCCTAACTTTACTTTCTAGCATTCACATGTCAGGCTCTCCGGCTCCACTTGGAAGTCTGTCTGCTTTTTCAAATGGCGGAGAAGTAATTGAATGGAGTTGCACTCTGATCTCTAGTCATTCTGAAATCCTTATCGCAGCGTCTGAGTTCAAAAGATAAGAGGTTACGCCGGCTCCTCATGCACCGCTAATGAATGTCCCGACACCAGGCAAGTCATTAACAATGAATAGTGTACACACACAGAGAGAAAACGTACAGTGCATTATATAAATACACAGAAAATACTCAACCTAAACATAATGACCCACCCACCGACCCGCTGACACACACATGCACAAACAGTTCATATTCCATGATTGCCAAGCCAATTAGGCTGCACAAGGGTTGACATAAACATCACAGAGCCGTGGCTTTGTCCTCCCTCAGGGCTGCTGGGGTGTGAGTTTGGCCCAGCCTTGTGTAAGTTCCCTCCCTTGCCTTTTTCACACTCCCCGTGGGCTTTGTGAACAGTACAGAGTCGCTGTCTCTAATGTAATCTTGTGGACTCTGGGGGGGAAAAAGGCCAAAGCTCTCAAAAAGAGAAGAGACGAGGGGAGGTCATTCAAAGTCATGTCTGGAAGGGGATTTGAAACAACCAAAAGGATCACAAGGAGATGAATAGTTGGATCATACTGTATGTCACCTTAGAGCACAGTGTATGCCTGTCAACACGTTTGCACACATCTTGTACTTTGCAATGGATGTGGGTGGCGTTTAAGAAAGGATGACGGAACAAGTGCTGAGGTCAGTTTGTTTTTACTGTACAGCCGTTCACTGGCCACTTCAGTGAGTCAAACACTGAGCCCCGGGCCACACTGGCAACGTCAGCAGCGCGTGGCAACTGCGGAACCTGTTGTCTTTTATTTTGCCGTCCATGTTAACAGGATAGAACAGCCAAACAGCCCACGTGAGCAGCACAGATTCGCGTTCTTGTCTATTTTTACCGCGAGCCGCGCGGTTCACAGCAACAACGGACAGTGAAAGTGTTCTTTTGACAGTATATTGCCATCACACCAGCAACATTACTACTGTTTCAATGTCTGTATCTGTAGAATATGTCACAGACATGAAAAAAAAGCACTCTAGCGTTTTTTCTGTGGACAGAATTCCTTAATTGTCAACATGAGGCTTTTATTCTGAAAGTGTTGTATAAAATGCAGTGACTTGCAGGGCTCCATGAATGAATAAAGCACAGAATTTTAATCATGGATTATTACTATTATTTATAAATGAGCACTCGCTTCTTAAACTGTTTCTGTCTAAAATAAATATATACCGATCAGCCATAACATTAAGAGAGGTGAAGTGAATAACATTGATTATCTCATTACAATGGCACATGGCAGTGGGTGGGATATATAAGACAGCAAGTGAACATTTTGAACTTTGAACTTTGTGTTGGAAACAGAAAAAATGGGCAAGTGTAAGGATGTGAGCCGGTCTGCAGTGGTCAGGACCTACCAAAAGTGGTCCAAGGAAGGAAAACCGGATAACCGGTGACAGGGTCAGACCCAAGGTTCATCGATGCATGTGGGGAGCGAAGGCTGGCCCGTGTTGTCCGATCCAATAGAAGAGCTACTGTTACTCAAATTGCTGAAAAAGTTAATGCTGGTTCCGATAGAAAGGTGTCAGAACACACGGTGCATCGCAGTTTGTTGCTTATGGGGCTGCGTAGCTGCAGACCGGTCAGGGTGCCCATGCTGACCTAATGTTATGGCCGGTCGGTGTAGTTGACATTTATAATGAAATGAAATGGCCATTATGAAAGGCAAACTATGTAGAAAGAAAGTGCTGGCATCAGCAGCCCAGCAGCAGGAGATACTCGCTGCCAGTGTGGACACCACAAGTGTGAGACACGCAGCAATTGAGCGAGACAGCCGTCACGCACTGCTCACGCGGGCAGTGTGTCCGGAGGCTTAGAGTGCAGTGTATGCCTGTCAACACCTTTGCACACATCTTGTACTTTGCAAAGAAGCTCAGGGTGGCGTTTAAAAGAGCTAAAAGCGATATCAGCAGGTGAAAAGATGACGGAACAAGTGCTGAAGTCAGTTTGTTTTTACAGTACAGCCGTTCACTGACCACTTCAGTGAGTCAAACACTTAGAGAGATATGAGTGTACACTGTTCACCGCGAAACGAGAGTGCTGAGATTGATGGGAACACCTTTGAGAGCTGCTGGGTGTGTTTACCAGTGGATTTCCACTGTACCGGGGGCTAATTCTGCAGGCCTCCAGACACTCACAAGTATCAATCTTCTCTGACCTGCTAGCCTAGAGCCGCATCCTCCCAGAGGAAGTAGCTCTCTCCTTCTTCCTCCCTCTCTTTCCACATCACTCCCCCTCTCCTTTCCTCATCCCTTTCTCTCACAGTCCCTCTTTATTTCCCCCTCACTCTCCTTCACTTCGCCCTCCCTCTTCCTCTCCATCTCTCTTCCTCTATCTGACCTCATCCCTCCACTAAATCTCTCTCCTGTCAAGCGATGCACCAGGAACGTGGAAGTTGTGAACTTGTGAGGCGCGAGATCAATAAAGCAAGGACAGGCTGAGCGATCTACCCGGAGACAATGCGTTTTGTGCCGAGGATGGGCACCGCGGCCCATAAATCCTGCCATCCGGGCCCGTCCGCCTGGCAGAGGGAGCGTCGGTCGTCATCATCATCGCCGTCCTCGTCGGGGGAGGGAGCAAAGGAGTCACTGTAAACAGTTACGTCAGCCGTCCCATCACCGCCGGCGGAGCAGATAAATCCATATTAGCAGGAGGTGATGAAAGAGACTTTGATGCATGTTCATAACGGAGTCGCGCCGATGAAATATGAGTGGGCCGTGTCATATATGTCATGACAACATACTGTAGATGGGTTTTCATATGAGGGAGGTGCATGCATCGGCTGGGATGAGCTTACCATAAGCTGTTGATGATAAGTGTGATTGGCGATGGAGCGGAAGGAATAATCTGCAACCTCTGAGAACTTGAACGCATCTTTGACCTTTTATATGACTCTCCGTAATGATCCATGTTATTGTAGATGCAGGCTGATCTACTGACAGATGACAGATATGTAAATCATAATACACAAAAACACACACACACACACACACTGTTAAATGAAATTACACTAACCGGAGCAACTTTTTTTTTGGAGGGAGAGCGCGTGTGTTCGGGTTAAAAAGAACCCACACAAAATATTTTATTTATATTCCATACATAAATAGTAGGCTGTTTGGTCCCGTCCCAGCAGTCTTCATATTTCCCGGTGACATTATCAGCTGTCTCCATCGTGTGCAGAGCGGGAAATAAATTGCATTTTTGCCGCTGGTTCTGTGGCTGCAGACAGCAGGAGGAGCATTATAATATAAAACATGAATAAACAAAATCACTCATGAGCAAATGTGCAGGAGCATGGGGAGGTAATCTCCTTTAGGCATGGTCCTTGAAATTAACTCAAAGAATCTGCACATGAAACGTGTTAAGAAGATTAATCAAATATTTCTCCTCCCCTCCGTCCTCCCCTCTCTCCCAACTCCTGCTTCCATTCAAAGTTTTTTCTTTTTTTATTCAAACATTATGGTAATTACTTATTATTGTGCTTACTTGAGGAAGATTGCCTGGCCACAGGTGAATCGGAGTGAGGAAAAAGGATAACGCTATATGTGTGAAATTGTCATATCTGTTTTCTAATGTGGCTTAGGGTAGGCATGAGTGTGCCAAATGTGAGAAAAAAGGTGCTGTATGGTGTGCAAAGGGGGCAGTGCTTGAATGAGCCAGAGAGCAAGTGAACTAGACAGATAATACTTCCAAAGTAAAGTGTTTTGAATCACAAGTTTTCTCGGATAAACCTCATTGCGCTTCCCATAATGCATCTGTGTCCCAGTGGTAAAATTTTCCTAGATAAACATCATTCCCCGTATCTTGCACCTCCACACGGTCACACATCAATTACAGGATATGATGCGTTCAGGAGCTATAGTTAAAGAATACAGGATCAGATGCCACTCATCTAGAATGGCTGTCAGACACGAGCGCAGGTAAATCACTCATCTGTCCATGTAATCATGCAAATTTGGATTATCCCTCATGTCCCGCACGGCTCTTGTCGCTCATTTATACATGTTTCCTTCGTACCTCACCGCCCACATCATGTCGGACAAACGCCGTTTAAAACATACAGTGTGTTTTTCGCTACAGTATCTGGGGAATATCAGTCTGCTGGTCCAAGATCTCGACAAGCGGGATGGATTACCCTGAAAGTTGGTGCCGACATTCAGGATCCCCCAAAGATGAATCTTAATGACTTTTGGTGATCTCGGGACTTTTCATCTACAGTAGCGCCACCCACGGGTCTAAATTTCCACCTGTCCAATACCGCACTTTATGACATACAACTAATGACAGAATTCAAATTATCCTTTGCAGTATTGTGAGATTAATGCTGTCATAACATATTATATGTTAGCACACTACCATTTTTCAGCCAGGTGTTATGAGTATTAGAAACTCATGGGGATGCTAGCATGGTATATACAATACTTCCTGTCTTTTTTTATTATTTAAAATAAAGGGAAAGGATAGCAACAAGTATATATTCTATTATTTCACGCATGTGTATTGGTAAGAATCTGGCGGAATGATATGTATCGTGATACAGGGGTTATGATTCAATATAATGCGATATATTGCAATTTTTTTAAATCAAATTTTAAGAAAACTGTCATAGTATAAAGAACACATCACCATATGTATAAAATCAGAGTAAAAAAAGTTTACCTTTTTATCACAGTCCCCGTAACATCCAACATCATAGTACTACTTTGAGAGGCCACATACACTGTGATGGCACATATATTTGCAAATGAAATAAAAAAATTAAAATTGTTTTTGAGAATCAATACGGTATCACAAAACATATAATAGCAATATTCAATATTTTTTATATTTACGCAACATTTTGGTAAGGAAAAACTGGCAAGGCCATTTTCAAAGGGGTTCCTTGACATCTGACCTAAAGATATGTGAATGAAAACTGAGATGAACAGAGTGAAAATTGTATCTTATTACATAAAACAGATGTTGACACATATGAAAAAAGGTCATAAATCACAATATATCACAACATAGCTAATCGCAATACTCGCAAAATGTTTAAAATCGCAATAAAATCGTATCCTGACTTAAGTATCGTGATCATTTCATATCGTGGGGCCTCTGGTAGTTCCCACCACTAATTAGTTTTAGAATTATTTTAATACAAGTAAATATGCACTCAAATGTTGCACTCAAAAGTGAATCAAACTATGTCAAAAGCAAATAAAAGAAAACATAAAAAGAACAGCATATATACAACACAACAACAACAACAACTGTGTAATGTTGTATTATTACAGCTATAAATAAAAGTATGAAAAATCCATCTAGAAGAAGCAGCCAGTGTGACAAAACAAGCGTCTGTGGCCTTCGGCTTCATACACAATCTAGGCAGAGTGACAGAATTTTGAGAGGCAAAGTCACACTCAGACCTTGGAATATGTTATGCTATGGTTTCAGCAGAGAGTATGGATATTGGTATGGATATAGGGGAGATGGAAGGAGGACTGCTGAGTTTGTGAGTGTCCCCAGTGACCAGAGCGGGTGCATGGCTGATCAGTCTGTGGCCTGGTCTGGTCCGCGATGACTGATGAGTTGGCAGTGGACCTTGGAGGTTTGGGTGATAGCCTTTCAGTGTGTGATTCACGGGGAGTGCCCTGTGCACTGACATCCCCTCGCGCTGTGATTGAGTTCACAATCCTGTGCCATTCCTCCCAAGTATATATGGCTCCCAAATAAATAAATGGCAGAATCATGAGATCCCAGCTGCAATACAGTAGCTGCAACAGTCTGGGATACATCCACTACGGTGCAGATAAGATTATCTGAAATAGCATTTCTTTATCAGTTTTATTTTGCTTTGTCTGCTCATACTTCTGCATACGTATACATGTGGCCGGGTTAGTTTGATATTATCAGCAGTGAGGAAGATGAGCTGTAGGTCCAACATCTGGTTAGCTTAGCTAAGCATAAAGAGTAGAAACAGGGAAACAGTGGCTCTGTCCAAAGGAAACATACCAGCCTACCAGCATCTCTTAAGCTCATGAATTAAAACATTATATCTCATTTGTTTAATCTGTACAGAAACCTAAGAGGAAAAACAACAACGTGTGGTTTTACGGAGAGTTATGTGCCAAGAAATAGTCCAGCTCATGGTGACAACAACACACACAAACACACAGGAAGTTGACCACCTGTAAAACCATAAATTGTCATTTATTTAAATATATATATATATATATATATTTTGTGAGAATATATATATATATATATTTTTTTTTTTTACAGATTAATCAAATGAGATATAATGTCTTAATTAGCAGAGGTGAAAGTACTCAGATCTTTAACATATACACAGTAAAAGTGTGAATACCACAGTGTGAAAATAAAAAAAAATTTCAAGTAAAAGTTCTGAATCCAACATGTCGCTTAAGTAAAACTACATTGCATTAAATTGCCATTAAAATATACTTAAAGTACCAAAACTAGAACCACTATTATATACTAATTAATATATATTATATAAGCATTATTCAAAATAGCCTTTTATAGAATCATATACTGTATACTATATCACTGAATTATTAATATTAATGTGTCAGCATCACTAATGTTGCAGCACATGGAGCTCATTTCAACAACTCAACATAGCTTTATCCATAATAATACATCATGTTATTAGTTGGCTTATATTTTGCATTAATAATCTGAATCTGCAAAGTAACTAGTAACTAGTGCTGTCAAATAAATGTAGTGCAGCAAAAGGTACAATATTTGATTCCAAAATCTAGTGGAGTAGAAGTATAAAATAGCATTAAAATAAAATACAGGTACCTCAAAATTGTACTTAAGTACAGTTCTTAAGTAAATGTACTTAGTTATATCCCACTACCGCTGTTAATTAGTGAGCTTTAGGGGTGCTGGTCGGTTGCTTTCACTTCCAGAGCCAGGCCAGCGGTTTCCCTCTGTTTTCAGTCTTTATACTAAGCTAACTAACTATCTCCAGGTGGTGGTTGAATATTTAATGAGCAGATATGAAAGTGGTATCAATCTTCTGGTTTGCCAAGAAGAAGAAGAAGATAACAAAATGAATGCTTGTTTTGAAGAGAGGTTGTTTGAGGAGATCCACCAGACCAACGCAGACCTTCAATTGTAGTATGAATAGAACCGTGTGCACAGCTGTCTGCGGAAAATATGTCCGAGGCATGACTCTCAGCAAAAAAGCAAATAAACCTATTTCCCAAAATGTGGAACTATATTATTCCTTCACACTCATCTGTTGCACTGAATGTAAAAACTTAGATAGGCCCTTGCTTATCAATGTCATTATTTTGCCTTTGAACCATTTGTGCTCGTTTGTCCTCTGACTCCATCACTGTTGACCTCAGCACGGCTGATATCACCCTGTTATCCATCTCATCATCATCTCCTCCTTCCACCACCTCCTTCTTCTCCTCCCTCTGTCATATTAATAACAGGTGAACTCCTTGAATCACTCAGGTTACTTCCTAGACAGAGCCGATTGTCTCCGTCCTTCCTCGCTCGCAGACCTCTGGCTGAGCATTTGATATCATGTAAAAGGAGGATTTGCACAAATAACTCCATAATCTCCAACAGCCAGTAAGAGGCTGACGTAATTGTTGCTGTTAGTGAGGCAATATGGAGGTGAGTCATTCCTCAGTGAGAACGGGGGTCTTAGCCAAAGTCTTTAAGCAGATAAGCCTGTTTGGGCTAATGAATGGGCCGATTTGAAGATGTCATCTGAGATTTCTCTTCCTCATGCAAATGGCAACAGGACGTACTGAGGAAGGACACAAGAGTGTACCTGGATAAAACCATTACAGTCAATAAAGGAATTAGAGAATATACAATTCGTATTATATTAAATCTTGTTAAGATCCACTAGCAACCTTATTATAAACACGAGGCACATAAAAACAGACTTTGATGTCGACAATAAAGACTTCCGGCCTGCATGACGATCCAGCCGCTGTTGTACTAATATCAAAGCATCACTATCAGCACAGCAACATTTGTTTTTCACCACCGCACCCTTATTAAAGGGTGAAATTAGCTGTGCTTGAAACGAGTGAGAGCTGCATACTGAACTCCTCATAACACCGGACAGTGATAGGGATCAGGGGGGGAAAGCGGGACGCACCGTCTGTCCGTCCAGACCTCAGATGTTCAACGTGAGAGCTGCTCGTCTTATCAGTCCCCCTGAAATGGCCCTCTAATTGGGGACATGTTTCTATGAAATGTGTATAAATTGACGGTAATTGCTTTTGTATGCATGGAAATGCTAATTTTCCTCTATAATGGCTATCAAGAGAAACATACAAACTAGTTCAGTGGGTTCCTGTATCATGGACGAGAGAACAATAAATAGATGCGGGCCGTGCGCACACTCCTAATGTAAAGCAAATGCAAATTTGAAATGGAACTAGTATATCTCATCCTTTCGAGTGCTCCTATGGTAATTACTGACTAAAACATACACGACCGCGGCCTCCCCATCTCGTGTTTTCTCTCAGGAGAATAGAACGCGGACATGAAATGCGGCATCAGAACACTTTTTCTGAGGCGATGCACCCACTTGAGATGCTGACTGCTTGTGATAACTCCTGGGTTCAACGTCCCATAGGCAGAGCTTTGGCATAATCCATTCTCCATACAGATTTCTCCCACGGAAGCTGCTTTATCCCATTATCACAGGCATTATACAAATGTATACCGCTGTAATCCACACACTTAGCGCCCGATGCTTTTGGAAGCAGCCATGTTGTCAGGGACAAACAGCTTCTGATGCAGTAATAGAGTCGGTTCAAGCACTGGAGGTATAGGCCGTGTTCACAACAATGTTCAAATTAAAGTTTTGTTTGTTTGTTTGTTTGCGTGTGCGTGCGTACACGTGTCGGTGCAAATGAGCACACTATTTTCTGAGGGAGATGTTGCGTGTAGAAAAACTTGGTCTCAGCCGTATGGGGGTGTTTAACATATCCAAGGTCTCCAGCAGAGACATACAGAGATACAAGCGGGTCACGGGGGATGCTGATAGCTCTGTGAACTCAGCAGGTGGTTGAGCGCGAGATGTGATAACTAGATGTTCTCGATGACAACAGTGGTGGAGCTGGTCCGTCCCTGATGTACTGTATTTGCCTAATAACACAGCAGGCAGCAGGTCTGGGTGTGATGAGGAAGAACCCCCCATTACAAAGACACAAGATATACAGACATGCCCCATATACCCTCCAGGCCATGTGACCCATGAAGGATGAAAAAAAAAAAAAAATCCAAATGTGTCTCTACATCAAAGAGAGAAATAAAGAAAAAATAATCCAGCTAATTATATTTCTCTCAGCTGCTCTTCATTGTGAAAATCGGTGCGCACCAGACTGGCTTTTAGGTCTGGCAGTGTCTCGCAGACATTATTGTTGGTGAAGCTTGCCAACTGATGGTTGAGATTTATGCTTCATTGGCTCGCGCAGCGCTGGGAGAGACATCATCCAACCGGCAGATGTGCACAGCTCACCGCTGTCTGCCACCTCCATAATTGACATCTGCATGTAAGAGAATGGCAGCGGCACCAGTCTGTGCCATGTTTCGGGGAAATAAGGCAGAGAATAAGCAGAGCACATCCTGAGAGGCTTGCATCAACCGTCTCTCTAATGCCTGTCAGTGCTCCGGCATTAATGGAACATATTATGCCTCAAATTATGGAATCATATACAGCAGCTGTTGATCCAATTTGGATGTGGTGCTACAGCTAAAACAAGTCCCTCCAGGGAAGAATGTCTAGTTTTGGTTTATATGGCAGGATTGTGATCTCTTCAGCTGGCGACCGCGGTGCATTTCATGACTCCGTGCAAAAATCCTCCATTACTTTGGGAAGGATAAAGACGTGCCTGTGAGGATGGAAGTGCAGAACTAACTACAATGGGATGATCAATAGAACAATGCAATCTGCAAAGGCCTCTGAACAAGCCACTACATCCCAGTGATTAAATCCATACGAGTGCATCCTGTTATTGGTTCAAATCTTGAGCTATTGTATTCATTCAGTCGTAACAAACTGTCACAGAGTTGGCTGATGACTTAATATTTATTTTCCCTTTTGCAATAAATTGTATTTTCCCAGGGTTTTAAGTCCTCTGCTTTCATAACTACATAAAGTCGCCACAGAAATTACACAATTCCCAGTAATATACTTTTTAAAAGCAGTTGCAGAAAATGTTTTTTTTTTTTTTCTCATATCTTGAATTATTGCATCCACACTGGACAAAATTAACTTCTACCTTCAACTGGGATTAAGCACAGCCAGCGTAACTAATCAGATTTCTATGACGGGGAGAATTCATCGAGATTTACTGTGGGCTCCCCTCCATTTGGGGTTAATGAGTGTCTTCCACAGCCTCCTCATAGCCATTTCATACCTCGGGGATTTGAATAATTCCCATTGATAGTTTCAAAATCTCAAATGAGACAGGATTAATCAAAAGCAGAGAAAGTAAAGCTGATGAGGGTGAAGCGGCGCGCGAGGATGAGGATGTCCAAATCAGGAGGAAGGTGACTAGTTATACACAGTGAGCAACATATTCACATTATTTTAATGGCTGGTGGGGGTCTGTGACTAAAACAGTGTAAGTAGCTTCACCCGAGAGCATAATGATATTTAGAGCTCAAAGCGCGCTTCCCCGCTCTAATCAAAGGACGTTTCTACACACTGTAGCTGTCATTTTTAATAAAAAGTGAAGATAGCCCATGGTATTGCACCTTTTTTTTTCTTACGGTTTAGTATATGGTTCAAATATGGTCTATTCATTATAGTGGTACTTAATTGGCGATAGGCTGTTTCTTCTTTGTTGAGCTAGAGGAAACATGAGTTCTTTGCCCGACTAGTAATAATCAGTATGTTAAGAGCTTCCAGTTTGAGCAGTCAACGGTAAGAAAATTACATTTACACACAAAAAATATATATGTTAGTGAATTGATTCATATATATTAGGGCTGTCAAAGTTAATGCGATAATAGCGCGTTTAAGCACATTATTTTTAACGCCATTCATTTCTTTAAAGCATTAACGCAACTTGCTATTTTGAATTAACCTTTTAAAAATCCGACGGGTCGCCGACGACTGCTATTTGATCTCGAGGTTGTTACGGGCATCATGTGAAACTAAAAAAACCTAAGGAATCCATCGGCACCATTCATGTCATACTAGTTTGTCGCGAAAGAGGTTAAATAATGCTCCAAACTTGCGCTAAATTTTTGCGAGGAAAAAACTGGCCATGTTCAAAGGGGTCCCTTGACCTCTGACCTCAAGATATGTGAATGAAAATGGGTTCTTTGGGTACCCACGAGTCTCCCCTTTACAGACATGCCCACTTTATGATAATCACAAGCAGTTTGGAGCAAGTCATAGTCAAGTCAGCACACTGACACACTGACAGCTGTTGTTTTCTGTTGGGCTTAAGTTTGCCATATTATGATTTGAGCATATTTGTTATGCTAAATACAGTACCTGTGAGGGTTTCTAGGCAATATTTGTCATTGTTTTGTAATGGTAATTGATTTCCAAAGAATAAATATTCATACATTTGATTAAATATTTTAATCGATTGCCAGCCCTAATCGATAAATACAAAAAAATGGGGTGAAATAATAAGCTGTATCTGCAAGCATTTTGCTTGTGCTCTGTTCTTGGTAAGGTCCACGTGCTTGTGCTCGTGGACCGTGCTCAGACTGTTCAGAAAACCACCATTGTCTTTCTCCCCACATCCATTCATTCATCTTAGACAAGTCAATTTCATTATTCACAGCAGGGCTGTCGACAAGCATGTAGAACTTGAGCGCTTGCAGGGTGGTAGCCCTATGTGGTATGGGCATTGGTATTTAAGTTCTCTGGGATAAATCATTTACGTCAATTCAGTTACTGATGAGGCATGAATACATATGGCGAATTCTGTTCAGACGTGATTTATTTTAATTGTCACACTGGGACCTGCTATTACACTGCTGCAGAACGGGTCACTGCATTAGAAAATTAAAGCAGAGGCTCTAATTTGAAATCTATTTGTAAATTCTGGCCTGTGGGATAAAGATGTGCTGAGCGCATATAAATGCTCTCCCAGAGTGGCTTGAACTTCTTCTAAACTGGCGAGCAGTCACCTGGGTGCGTCGCTGCCTCTCATGCACGGTCTGCCGCTGTGCTCGGTCTGAGGGAACTCAAATTAAGCTGCAGCAAAGGCACACGTCTTACATGAATGAGCATACGTGTGCTGCGTCTGGGGGTGCGGTGCAGGGGTGTGAGGTCAGCGAGTGTGTGGCATGCCGGAGGCTACTTATGTTCTGGATTTCATGGGCTCCATTTCCATGGATCATTTAATACTTCCCTTCATCCACTTTTGGGGATATATCAGCGGAAGTTGCGGCGAGCAGTTGCAGTTGGCAGTGATCCTTATACAACTTGGGATTTATGCAATTAAAGTTGCCAAACTACTGTGTAATCATATTATCGTCTACACTGCTTATTGTTTGTCAGTATCCACTGATAAATAGGTAGCCAGTGCAGAGTAAAAATGTATGTCTAACCTTCTAACTGTGGAGTTTGAGACTGTTCCCAATAGCTGTGCTCCCTGGTGGCGTGTCACATCTACTGGCAGACAGGCCAGGACCTCCAAAACCCCGTCTGACAGGTTAGAGAGCACAGAGTAGCTTAGAAAACTGCTCTTTCACATGGCCTTTTGTCTTTTGTTGTCATCAGTGTCTTCCCCACTTTGATGTTTTATGCAGTTTGGGAACACATTGTTCCAGACTCACTGTACTTGCTTTAAGGGAGAAACAGAGGTCACGGTTCTGTTCAGACTGTCTGGAAAATATGACATTTCTTCTTCACAGCCAACTTTTCCCCTGCCTTGTCTCACATCTTTTGGCAGCATCATTGAGGGAACTAATGATGAAAGAGCAGATATTAATCTGAATGCTACCCAGATTGGCAATAATACACTGAGAAACAAGACGGTCCTATCAGGTTTTGTATGCAGAGGTGTGTATGAGTAATATGACTTTATGATTGCAGAACAAATCACATCACTGTTAAAGATCCTGCTACAACATAATGAAAAAGCTCCATTTAGTTTTGACATAAAAAAATACTGAATCTAATAATGCTCACTCAGTCTGCAGCTCTTTGGTTTGTCTAACCCTATCGCCAGAGAAGAATGTTGATGTTGGACGATTCGGAAAAACCACAGATTACATTCAGGCCTAGTCCACATGTACACGGGAATTTTTGTAAATGGCGTTTCGAACTCAAAAGAAATTCCAGCATCCATACAAACGCGGTTTAAAAGAAATCTCCGTCCAGACGAAAACACAATTGAAGCGCTGTCAAGGCCAGTGGGCAGGTTGGGACAAACACACACACACATCGGCAACGGGCTCTGTGTCGTGGGAGTGTTGCATTGATAAGTAGCAGCGACCTCCATAGAGCATTCGAACGCCTCTCTTCCTCAATACAGTGGAAGGTTAACTGTACATTTATGTGTGAACATGTGAAAAGTCCTTTTAGCATTAAAGTTATCTGACCACATGTTCATGGATGTATTTATGCTGCCGTTGCATGACATGTCGCCTCATTAGTGACGCCTCACAAAAGGAGATAATGACCCTCACTCTGACGTTACAAGCCAAAAACTCTGTTTTGTCTGTTTACACACATAGACTGTATATAAGAAGTGGACATAGTCACCGTGATGTCACCCAATGGCTTGTGGACTGCCCTTTTGAAGCCTCGAGTTCGGCATTTAGGCCGTCGCCATCTGGGTTTTTGCAACCAGAAGTGAGACGAGAGTCTGGAGCTAAGTACAACCGAACGCTGTATAAGACATTTTTAGGCGACCAAAAAGGATATAATTAACTTTAATGAACTGAAAACACACTGTGAAAGGGTTAAAGTTGTAAGACGAAAACACGGACAACTCCCAGACCGGACACCACTGTGGTAGCAACCTGTCAATCACAAGGTAGCCACGCCCTAAAGCATACCCTGCTTTATGGTCTATTTGACTCTAAATTGGACCATAATTTACTAAATGAACATCATGCTGTATTGAAGAAGACTTGAAACTAGCGATTGAGACCATAAACTCATGTTTACAATGTTTACTGAGGTAATAAATCAAGTGAGAAGTAGGCTCATTTTCTCATAGACTTCTATACAATCTGACTTCTTTTTGCAACCAGAGGAGTCGCCCCCTGCTGGCTATTAGAAAGAATGCAAGTTTAAGGCACTTCAGCATTGGCTTCACTTCTCAGACCACAGAGTTGCCGTTTTCAGTGACCAAAAACGGTGCATGGGTGTGGACTAAAGCCCAAAACGCATTAGAAAAAGCTCAGTTTACAAAAATACCTGCATACGTGTGGACAAGGCCTCATTCCTGACATTATTTTCACATCCAATTTTTTTAATTCATGCTTTCTACAATATCTATGCATAGCAACTACTGTATGGTTACTGTTGGGGACAGAGTGTGCCCATGTCAAATAAGCTGGTTGAGGTTTGGCAACTAAAACTCTTGGTTAGGGTAGAGAGGTTACAGTTAGTAAAAAGAACGTTGATTGCAGGTCTGTGAGATATTATACAAGCCCATCCATCTTCACGGCCTTTGAGCAGTGAGGAGCTGTCCAATAAGAACCTAATTCCTGAGGATACTCGGCTGTGTGACACAAATTAACCCAGAATGAAGTTGTACATGTTTTAACTGTGATGCCCTGTTGTGAGCACAGTAGCACAGAGCCTCAAGAACCCTGAGTTGGTAACAACACAGTTTCCTCTTTAACTTTGTTTTGGAGTAGAATCAATCATTGATGCAGATGCATCATGTTTAACTCTAAATTGAGTATTGTTCTCTCAATCCCTAAAGCTCCTACTGCAGCAACTTTAACATTCATAAAACAATAACCAGGCTTATTCAAAACCATGTTTTATGTGCATAGTGAAAGATTGATCATTTCCATCACCGCACCTGCACCGAGAAAAAGTACAGTTTCCTTCACTCTGTGAGGACCTTGCATATCATTTTTTTAAATAGACCTATCTATTCTTTCTCTTCTAAAGCAGAAATCACTTGCTTCCAAATGGTCTTTTTTTTGATAATGATCAATCATGAGCAGAGTGAGCGGTGGGTCTGAAATAATGAGATCCTGTTTCCCTTTCATTCTACCTTTGCCTTCCAATAGTAAAGTCAAGTTTAAGTAGAGAGAGCGGATGATAGATTAGTTGAGAGGGTTTCTGACAAGAGGGGGGTAGAAGGAGATAAAGAGAAAAAGAAACCAAGGAACAGCAGCTGTTCCATCAAGCTTGGATAAAAGTGCTGCGTAATGTGCCCCCCTTTTGAAATGCCGCGGTACCTCTAGATCCCCCATCGACATCTCGGCGAGCAAAGGAGGAAGTACAAATGAGATCATGACAATTGGAAAAATTCCCTGGAATGTCATTCAAATCTAAAAATAAAATGCGAGGCAAATCAATTATCCAGTGTGTGGCCTACAAAACAGACTGTATGAAAGCGCACGGAGCTCAAGAAACACAGCGCCGAAGTAAGCATGTCAGGGCTTCTGAGGAAAACTAGGAATGATGGGCATGTGAATGTGTGTGAATCTTCCAACTGACATTTCCTCATGTGTGCTCTGTCCCCTCATAAACTCATAAATCAGCGCACTGAATGTCATAATTTACATATACAAACACATCTGATGCTGATGCTTGGGTTTGCTCGATGTCAAACACTGTATCTTCCAATCAAAACCTCTCCAGTGTCTGATGACATTAGTGGGGAAAGAGGCCGTCCATGGAGAGGACCTGTCTAAATAAGACAAGTCTTGTTTTCTGTGGTTCATATTTTGTGGGAAATTATGTTTTGTTCAGAATAACAGAGCTGAAAAAGGCCAAAGTAGCCTCCCTGCTCATATACTGACTTTAAAGAAGTTAAATGAATAGTCCAACATTTTGAGAAATGTGCTTATTCACGTTCTGGTGGAGATTTAGATGAGAAGACGGATACTAGGGGTGGGGGATCTTTTATTATATGAACTATTAACCTCAGGCCGCTATTCTGTCTTTCAGAGGTTGTAGCGACCTCAGTCTTAAAGCTAGTGTGAAGATACTGGTAACATATAAAATAAGAAAAGGAAACGACTGGTACCAATCTTGTCGGAAAAAACGCTAAATAACGCTCCAAAATTACACTAAATTTTGGCGAGAAAAAACTGACATGGTCATTTTCAAAGGGGTCCCTTCACCTCTGACCTCAAGATATGTGAATGAGAACTCTGAGATAAACAGGGTGAAAACTGTATCATATTAGATAAAACAGATGTTGACTAACTGCATATTTTGCAGTTGAAAAAAGGTAATGATAAATATATAATAAATCGCAATATATCGCAATATGGCAATACGATTGTATCGTGACTTATGTATCGTGATAATATTGTATCGTGGGGCCTCTGCTGACTCCCACCGCTAACTGATACCGCTCTCACAAGTTTGTTGAATATACTGTAAATCTACAGCCAGCAGCAGATTAGCTTAGCTTAGCACAAAGCCTGGAACCAGGGGGAAACCGCTAGCCTAGCTCTGTCTAAAGCTAAAGTCTGCCTACCAGCACCTCTAAAGCTCATTAACACGTTATATCTACAGCTTTAGAAGTGCTGGTAGGTGGATTTTGTCACCTTTGGACAGAGCTAGGCTAGCGGTTTCCCGCTTTGTGCTAAGCTAAGCTCACCAGCACTTGTTTGTAGCCTTATAATTACCGTACATATCTGCAAGTGGTGTCAATCTTCCCATCTAACTCTCTGTCACAAGTGTATTTCCCAAAATGTTACACTATTGGTTTAAAAGTGAGGAGAAAATGTGTATGAGATGTAGTACAACTGTACGTGTGTGTAAGCATCGTTCATCTTACTGAATGTTTTTTTTTTGTTTTATTAAATGGCTACAGTAAAAAGTTATATTCTTTAAAAATGCTGCACTGATTCGCATTGCTAATAGTGACATCTGCTTTGACGCAGCTCGTCATGACGGTCCAACAGCTTCGCGCATTAGCACAACTCAAGTTGAAGGCATTGAATATGTTTCAAAAAGTACTGTATAGTATTAAAATATGAGCTGGTTGTGTGATAATCTTTGTCTCTGGTGTCACACTCAGTGGCAGAGTGTGTGAATGTGTAGTGACAGTTTTCTCTGGGAGTCCCAGAAACCTCTTATACCATAATATTTGATAACATGGTGAATTTATAGACTCACATTTTGTTTGGAGCATTGTCTCAAAATGAAAAAAAGCCATCATCATTTTTTCTTATGAATCAAGCATTGAGAATTCATACCTCTACCTTCTGCTTCTTATTGGAATGAAAAACATTACTCCAACACCCATTTCTTAGGCAGAAAATAAGGTTTGAATCATGTGAATGAATGTGTTTTGGTTTTCTACGCTACGGTGGCTGCCACTTCTTTTTCCACACTTCGAATCCAGTGATTGGTTCTCAGACGGCGCAGAACGCAGACGTGATATCTGGGTCGCGGATGTCCCAATCTGGAAGCCATGTTGCCTGCATGATAATCAGTAATCCACTTTGCTCTGGCTCTGGCCCGGCTGCTGACCCCTGCTGACCTCTTTGGAATTGATTTTGCGCTTGAACCCAAAGCAGGCGCAAATTAAGCCAAGATATCAGCGGAAAGGGAGAGACGGGGAGAAAGAGAGTGACAGAGAGTGAGAGAGAGTGAGAAAACAAAAGAGAGAGGTATTGAAAGACGGTATTTAGTCATGGGAAAGATAGATGGTTACAATGACTTACTTTGATAGAACATCTGTAAGAGAGCAGGCAAAATGACGAGGGCCTTGTGAAAAGCTTAATAGCCTAATTTCCTGCCCAGCCCGGCAGTAATATCTGTCTGACACTGACAGCTGATGAAAATGCACCAGGATTTGATTCTCTCCCAAGTGGAGAACAAGTAAAGACCCATCTCTCGCTCTGTAAAGTCCCGCAGGCGGTACTCTTCGTGTGTCTGTAAGAGGAAAGACAGAATTTCTGTCCACGGCTGCTTCCTCCTCAGGGCTAATGACAAATTTAGTGATAATCGTCATGTTTTAATTGATGTTTCCGCACCACTGACTCAAACCACCGGTGGATTGCATCAGGGGGATGAGAGATAGGAGTAGTTTTGTATCTGCATGGCCCACAGTTCCCTTTATTGCACCGGCTCGTATCCGATCTGTCCAACGCTCGAGGCTTTAATGCACAGCGCAGGCAGCCTGCCTCTGGGACAGCGCAACCTGCTCACAGTCACTGCATGAGGTAGATGGTACATGCTGTCCCATCTCCATGCCGCCACTGTTGGACTGGGTAAAAAGCAGCGTTATACGTACAGCAAGCTGCTTGATTGCCCGGCGGCCCCCCAGCGCGCTGCGCTATGGAGAGGACTAATGTATTTATAACCCCTCTCATATGTGCACTGGGAACAAATTAGAGACAAATGAGGCAGGATTCCTCCACTCACCCCGGAAAGCCATGAAATTAGGGCAGCATCGTTTACAACTAGCACCATATCACAGCAGCAAACTAATGCAAAGTTAAATACGCTTCTAAAAGTGTCTGTACAGTATGTCGTGCAGTATTTTACTGTCTCAAGTGTTGCACCATCACAAGCTGAATAATTTGTACATGATTTAACCTCAAGTGGTTAATGAGAACTTAACATGTGAAACACTCTTTGTTTCCTTGCTTTTCTTTCTCTTTTCTGTTAAGAAGGAACTCCTTTGATGATCAAGTCATTGACTACAACACAAATATTTAATCTGCACAAGCCAAGATGTATTTTAATCCAAATATGTTACTGACTTTATCAACACATTTGGGATGCAATACAGAAAATGTTGCAAAGAAAACACACACAAGTACGTCGATGGCGCAAACCGAAGCGAAGACGTGACCAAAACGGTCTGAACACATGTTGAGAGTTCTATTCGCTATTTCATTGGTCTTTCTGAAATATTGAAACATGTTCAAATAGAAAGGTGCACCAGGTGTGTCTGCAACGATCACTGCTGTAATGTTTGATTGAATTAATACAACCCACAATTGGCTAACCCCCCCCCCCGTTACTCGCAACTCTCACACAACAGATAGGCTACGCTCTCATTTGAATCTATGCAGGTGTCTGCATCGACTCCGTGCAGGCGCGCGTCTCCGCTCCGTCTCACGAGCATAACAATGACTTGAAGCATGTATTTAGGCTTCAACTCTATTTTTCCGACAATACGCGTACAAACGTAAGGTTGATGCCCAATAAAAAGGCACGGAATAACTTGTGTCTGGCCGCAGAGCAGTGGCTGAGTGGCGGCAACGCAGTCAGCCATGTGTGTATTGATGTTAGCTGTTAGCGCCGGCGATGCACTCAGCTGTGTGCGTAGACTACTGGTAGTGCCGTTAGCTGTTAGCCAAACACACCGCCAAAAACAATAAAACTGAGCAAACTGCACTCGTGCGGCTCCTACAAGTCAGTTAAGAGTAGTAAGTGAGGAGTCAGCCGCCAGCAGTCAATCAATGCCAGTATCAAACAGGCAATAAAAGCTGTTTGAGAAAGCGTGAGTCACTGCAACCCCGAGAGGTCCTTGAGCATGCAGACACAAATGAGTGACCAAAATAGTATGCAGTTTGGTGCAGCAGTATGCGAGATTAGCCGTGGACAGACACAGAGATGCACACTCACTCACTCACACACACACGAGAGATCTCATTGTCTCCTGGCGGCGATAAGTAACGTTTTGTAAGCATTCAATGACCACATAACATTTCCATTTTGTCTTGTTAGCTGTGGCTGTTTCAAAAATTATATCTATTAGATTCTCCATTGAAAGTGATATTATGTCCTTATGGACAATGTTGGTTTGGAATAACACATCTAGACGAAGGTAAAAACTTGGTCACTGGCCATTTAGTCCATATCTAGATACTCCAGCTACTCTGCAGGTGCATTTTTCTACAATATATTGTAGTGGCTTTTGTGATAAATCTTTTGTCACGGCTTGTATTAAAAAGAACCGTCTTCAAAGTGACGGAGAATGTCACATTTTCAATAGTTCACTTCCAGACACACAGTGTCTGCTCAGCAACAAACAACAAACTCTCTATATATGTAAATCAGATCAATAGGATATCCATACAAACGGCCTGCAGCTGTGTGTTGCCATCAAGCAGCTCACCTAATGTAATAAGGAACATCAATAGTTGATTTTCAAACCTAGTGGTGCAGAGAAAGAAAACGAGGATGATGAGATTAGCGCAGCTTGGCTCCACCGTCGAGCTCCATTTTATAAACAGTCACAATTAACGCAGACTGTCATTATACAGGGGACAATGAGATGAGTTGGGGAGAACAGATTAATAACTTCACTGCGTGAGTCAAACTCTGCTGCATACGAAGACACACTCATATTTGTTTCTCAGAGTCAACACTGACATTTGGACGTTTGGATATGATAATTAATCATGATAAGCTGAAGCGCTCACATGCTCAGACAGAAGGCGGTGTGCGGCGTCTTACACATCTATTGTATGTTGCTCTTCAGACAGGTGTAATAATGCAGCTTGACAATCGCCCGCACTATATGATAACACAGAATTAGCAGGTGGGCTCTGCAGCAAAAAAATGCCTCCATTAATGGTACATCCTGGGCTCTGTTCCCTGAGGTGGATTAAGCCCGGCCTTAACTAATTGTGTTTTTACTGGGAACAGACGGGGTTTTCATAGAATAAGAAGCTTGAATTACATCCACATTCACACGTACTGTATTTGATTTGTAATGCCTTTTAGTGCTCATTACATTTTTTGTGGTAACAATAAATTTTACATTTTATTCATTTCAATTGATGTAATTAATTGTTTATTTTCTTAAACTACTGATAATGTTGGCACCTTTTTTTTTTTATTTAGTCTTAGTCTATTTGCATATGCACATTACTTTTAGTCACATATTTTTGTCGTTTGAGTTTTAAGGCCTTTACACACCGAGGGAGGTTTTTTTTGAGCAATTTATTCGCACGTCAATATATTTTTTCAAAATGTTGGTTTTGTCATGTATACTTTGACAAATATACGTGAATATTACGCAGACAAAAAGTCCTAGTTTTCGTTGACAAAATAAACGCCATCTAAAATAAGCATTTGTTTCTCTTCTTAACCAGTTGACCTTTTCTTATTACACAAATTAGGTCTTTGTTTAAAGGTGCTAAATACGAGTTTGGGAGCATTTCTATTGCCTCCGCACGGCTCTCAACATGGCGACAACTGAACCCGCAGCTCGTAGCTAACGGTGTTAACAGCTCTAATAGTGAAAAGAAAGGCAACATTGCTGACAGAGATAACAGTGTTAACCTGCTGGGGAATTGGAGGTTGGGTGCTATGCATCTGTAAAGGCGCCGTCGGTCGGGACGGCTTTATCCGGCAGCGGCTGTGAGCTAGCCAGTGGTGCATACTCGCATGCACGAACATGCACTAAAAACATGCGAGGCCAGCCCGGCGATGTCAACAGAGCACAGAGAAGCTGATTACAAAGCACACAGAAGGAGAGCGACTTCATTCTCTGCTCAGGTAGACATCACTCCTCTATATCTTCACATAGTATATAGTTGTTTGATGTTATATTAATGCTCTGAATATCGTATAGAGCACCTTCAAGGACTCGCTAGTTACATAAATCTAAAGGGTGCACAGGTTGTGTAAAAAGTTTAGTTTCTCCAAGCTCTGATGCTCACCACGAGAAATATCTTTGTCTTAACACTATACTCTCCCTATGCAGTATGTGAGCTGTGATATTTTTAGTCATGATATGAACCTGCCATCTCTGTGTCAGAAATAACAAAATGCCCACACATTTAATATGTGTAATTGGTCTACCACTCCTTTCATAATCATGTCTCACTTGCACTCGTTGCTTCAGCTCTCCCACACTTCCAGACAAAGCGAGAAGAGTGTACACTCATAATCCTCACTTCCTGCACAGCCCGGGGCTGCGTTTGGAGTGTTTTTACTAGAGAAGGGTGTCTGAAGGAGATGAAGCTCTCAGGCCTCCTCTCTCTCGGTTGCATTGGATTAGTCAGTGCATGGTGAATCAGCCGTTTGTCACTGACACAGTAACAGCCTACCGGTGGCTTTTATAGGCACCCAGGTGAACCAATAAAAAACTCAGCTTTGGTGTCCTCAGGCCAACAGAATGGCAATTCATCTACCAAGGGCAAGTGCATGAAAAAGCTCTGTTAAACATCCAACCAGAGGGGTGGAACAGTTTTTTTTTGTATCTTATTTCATAAAGCCTCCATTCCCCTAACACTCCAGCCAATAGCATACATTAAAAATTACTCTTAAGAGGCAAACACATGCATTTTATGATAGAAGAAACCCGTCAGCGCAGGCAGAATAAACTTAATTTAAAAGTAAATATGCGTTTACAGGGCTGTGAGTTAGTGGCCTTGCAGGTTATAGAAGCATTGTCTGCCCTAATTGTGTTTGGTAATGTGTTTCTGAAGCGCCGTTATTGCCATTCACGGTATTCAAGCAGGAGCAAATGGCTCTTCCTGCCCATGGACACATAATTGAGGAGCCCGAGGAAGATTACCGCGGCGGAGAAAAGAAAACAGGGCTGGGAGAAAAAAAGACCGTTTTGGTATAAGAGGATGAAGCAACCGGCAGGAAAAAAAAAAAATCAGGGAGGAGAGAGCGTGGCAGCGAGAGACAAAATATGTTTGGAGAGTGTTCAACCACATGTCTCCAATTCATAATTAACTTTTTAGAACCTTCACAAAGCTACGGGAGAGGGGCTCGTGCCAGCGGAGCTATTCCTTTTCACTGGCAGATGTGACTCTGCTGTGTTTTATTATGTTTATTTGCATGTTTTCTCAGTGCCAACCGTACATGAGGTAGTTTTGAAGGAACACATGTTGCCAGAGGGCCAACAAACACACACTTTGTCTGCAGGAGAAATGCAGCAGTGAGGCATTTCTAGGACTGAATGAAAGGTAGATGAGTCGCCGCCTTCTTGGGTAAGAAAATCACAAAACAATACCTGGATTTCTTTTCATTATCATTCCATGTTTGCCTCAATTTGAATGCAACACTAAAAAAAAAAAAAAGCAGAATGTTATGAAGCAGTCGATTTCCATATTAATTGCTACACCTTAGGCAGCCATCAGGTAAGTTGGGTATACGTGACTAATAAAACACTAATTGTGCAAATTAGATGTTGTGGATCTCTCGCTGAGTCAGGCAATCATCACCCACTACTGTATCTGGTTAGTAAATCATTGTTTGGGGTTTTGCTGGTTAATGATGTTGACTCATTAAGGGCTTGAACACATCCCTTGCTGTTTTGTGAAGAGGAAGTGGTGAGTCATGAACCAACAGTGGCAAACAGTAGCTCTGAGATGCTCTGAGCTTTGATATTAATGCTGTATCTTATAAAAGGAAGAGGTATTAATTCATATTTTAAGGCGAGCAATGTCTCTCCTGTCCTTAGGCCTCTGTTCTAATCACTGACCAGTGGATGTTGAGTGGCGGGCACATGGCCCTCCTTAATCCTTTCCCTTTCTTCGCAATAAATTATGCATCAGAAAAAGCTTTTTCCACCTCAATGGACGTGTCCCTTAATCCCTGGCTCCTAAAACCTGTTTAATCTGAACTAAGTCATTAAAACAGTAAAGGGATATCACAAAGGACTTTCAAGCCAATTGGCTTAACGGTAACGTGATTAGATCATTGATCTCTCGGCAAAGCCTTGGGCTTCCAGGTGCGAAATGACTATTTAATGAAATCAGAGAAATCTCGTTACTAGAAAATTACTGATCAAAGTTAAGACCAGGTGACCGGGGTGGCATTGGTTTCCATGTATCTGGGCAAAGGTATTTATTCTCCATATCCCCTCTTGACATTACCGAGAATGTATGGGGCCGGAATGAGAGATTGTGTTCTTAATCCCTTACCAGCCACTATCCATACCTCTATGCATCTTTAACAGGGATTGCTGCTTTAAGCTTCGATAGTGATCATCATTGAGCAACACTTCTTTTTTTTTTTTTCTTCACAGATGCACAAAAAGAGAAGTGGTGTAATATCATTATAGGCTGATTAGTGCGAGCGCCATCTTACAGATCCCCTTCAATTGTGTTTTTTGTCCTGTAGTCGACTGAATCAGGATCGCAGCTTTTGACGTTATCAGCTCCCGATTGACTTTGCTGTCTTTCAGAGGGTGTAACAGGTTCAGTTTTGGAGCTAGAGAGAAGGTACAGATATGCCATGCTAGTTTTTCGTGAAAGAGGCTAAATAATGCTCCAAAGTTACGCTGCATTTTGGCGAGGAAAAACTGGCATGGCCATATTCAAAGGGGTCCCTTGACCTCTGACCTCAAGATATGTTAATGAAAATGGGTTTAATGGATACCCACGAGTCTGCCCTTTACAGACATGCCCACTTTATGATAATCAAATGCAGTTCTGGGCAAAAAATATGCAATTTTGTGCAAACAGTATAAATGTGTTATTTTTGCCTATTCTAAAACGATGTAATATTTCTGCATACTGCATATTCAAGTGTGATGATGTTAGTTCCCATAGTAGCCATTTCATTGTAGTGAGACCATTTTTTGAAACTTGACATCACTGTATGAAATGACCTGTGGTGACCGGTAATCACAGCCTCATGAAACTTTCCAACCACAGACTAGAGACCTAGAGCATTCAGAGGATGGAGTGTGCTCGCCATCTGATCGCCGAAAAATGCAATTCTTGCAGAAGTGTCCAAATGTCAAAAGTTTTTGATACCAAATCACAGCATGGCTTTTCCTATGGTGCTCCTCAAGGACTTGGTGTCTTAATGTGGTATTTTGGAGGGATTATTGATCATTTTTATCAATTCTCGATTGCTAAAAAATTGTCAAATTTAGCAGCAAATCTGTGTAACAAAACGGTATCAACCCAAAAATTGCTGCAACAATTATTATTATTATTATTATTATTAAGACATAATAGAGCAAGGGAATGACCACCATATACTTCGATCATAATGTTCTAAATCCTTATACACTTTTACAATTTATTTTAATTATCTAATTAATTCATGTGCTGAGCTGCATTTCAAATTAATCTTCAGGTTCTCAACTTTCAGGTGATGTACACCACTTCTATATGACATCTACTGTTGACCCACTATCTCCCCCTATCTCCCCCCTTATTGTGGGTCTCAGAGGGTTAATACCCATTATACACTGAGCTGGAACCTCACGTAAACAAGGCAGGAGAAGACAAAGAACTAGCAAACAAATATATCTCAAATTTATCCACCTAACACCTGACGTGAGAGGATTACGACTGTCCTCTCCTATTGCCATAAATAAATAATTATATCACAGAAGACCTCTTTTCTAATTAATGAGAAGAGATGAAATATCACTTAATTTCAAATTTAATTACGAGCCATAATATTTCCTTCATTGGACCGCCTGCTAATGCTGTGCAGTTTCCTGCTGCTGATGAATGCTCTGTGTATTAAAAACATGAACATTTACAGTTCCCTGGGCCGCACATTAAATTCCCCACGATCGTAGCGTTCTGTAGGCGGCGAAAAATACCAGGAGACACACAAACACACGGTTGTGATATACACAGAGAGGACTGCCATGAGGGCTACACAAGATAAAAAGGTTAATAAACACTCGGTAATGAAAATTAATGACACAAATCATACACAGACCCTGACACACTTTTCCCTGTTTAATTGCAATGGCCGGGATGCACTCATTTTAATTACCTATATTGCAGCATTGATGTCCTTCAGTGTCAGGCTCCAAAGTTCTCCCTGCGCATATCACTACAGATGAGCATTTAAGACCATTATCATAACCATGACAAAGGTATTGACTCCTACCCTCAGATGAGTTTTGCTTATGCAATAAGAATTGCCATTAATTGGGGTAATGAGGCTTGCATACTGACTTTCACCATCACCACTTTTGGTCTCAATCATATAGTGATGATTTTGCATAAACGGGATTGGCTGGAGTCCCGGCTGAAGTCATTAGTAGTGTATGGTTGTCATTCCACTTTAAACAGCTCACCAAGTTCTTCATAGATATTTGCTGAAATATCTTTTAAGATTATAAAGTTTAATGATTGATGGCTCACCTTTTTCTTTGAGAAAACAGAAATCTCAAAAATACTCTGTGAGGTGTGTAAATGCTTTACGTTATTGACCCAAAGACTATATTTAGTATGATAAGGAAAACTGCCATAACATTTGTTCTGATTGGTCTAAAGTCTTGAGATTTGGTACGGACATACTTTGGTCAAGTATCTAACAGTACCATTTTTTTAGATCACACGAAAAAGCACACTTTTATTAATAGTCAAAATCAGGATTTTTGAAAAATGAGGAAAAACACTAACATTGTGTTTATTAAATGTTTTCCATATGATTTTTTACACTGCGTATGTGTGCATATCTTTGATATTCAACTTGTCATGAGTTCATAGATACCAAATACTTGATTGTGCTCCTTGTAGTTAGTGAGATACAGCCATGTTCTTATCATACTATATATAGTCCTTAGGCACATGGGACTACTGTTTTTTCCTAAAAAAAACATGCTACCAGTTTCAGCTGGAGAGATCAGCTGTTCTAGCGGCAGAGCATTGTATAACACACTTCATTCAAACTTGATAGAAACAAAATAAAACTCACCAAAACCGTTGGTTAGCCTTTCCAACAATCACCAATTCTGGTTTGGTCAAAATAATAATAAACCCTTATTTTACCAAGTTAGATGGGAAATTTTGCCGACTCTGCACGTTGTTTTGCCCCGCTGCATCTCTGGCCCTGAGTGACCACATGTGGTCGGATCTAACCTCTCTGCTTTATATATAAATAAACACGCAGTAAGCACATAGCTAATACAGTAAACGTTGCAATGTAATATTACAGAAATGTCAGTAGTAATATCCTACATATACGTGAATTTGGGTACATTTTATAAACATAGAAATATAAGGTTATTGTCTACCAGTGGTCCCCGGGGACTTTCATACCGCGGACACCAAGCTTCAAAGCCGGGGATAAGAGCGTGCGGGAGGGCGGTTGTTGGCTCTGTGAAGAGCACCGGAACAAAAACACAGACGTATCATATCACCAACAGAATGATGATAATGCACTTCCTGTGCCTACTGTCTGATAGTCTGTTGATAAAAAGTCTCTCTCTCTGCCTGCTGAGCGGCTCTCGTTCTTCGGAGGCGGACCATTTAATCAGCCAAATAAAATGACAAACATTGCCCAAAAAAAATCTCCCCCCAAAAAAAAGAAAACCGGCGATGTACTCAGCCAATCGCCGATATGTTCGTCCAATCGCCCAACCCTAGTCCCATGTGCCAAAACACCAGATATAGTATAGGAAAA
The DNA here is from genome assembly GCF_043250625.1 of Sebastes fasciatus. NCBI lineage: Eukaryota > Metazoa > Chordata > Actinopteri > Perciformes > Sebastidae > Sebastes > Sebastes fasciatus. The sequence continues at coordinate 12,501,729 of NC_133809.1, forward strand.
ACTCACTTTTTAGCCAAACACTGACCAATTTTGTAAATTTCTTCCCATTTGTGCTTATGCAAGCCCAGAGAACACTTCCACCAAAGTGAATTAAAAATTTCAGTTGGGTTAAACAGCACAAATTGACATAATGCACCTTATTCAGCAAGGTTACAAGATGTCAATCAGTGATCAATACAACTGACAAATGTGCTTTAAAATGAATTAGCAGCCACACACACACGCATTAAAAGCAGATTTATTCGGTCGAAGTTGGAATTCCACAAAGGCTGAAACTAAATTGTTTACCAACGACTGTCTGGGATCATCTCGAGGGAGCGAGTGAAAATGCACAAATTGCAACTTGCTGATTTAGCACTATGTTGCAAAAAAAAAATAATAATAAAAAAAAAAAGGCCTGCTGCTGGCTACATTTTGATGATGGATTTTGAATAATGCAAATATGATAAATTAGCCAACACGTAGCATTTCGCTAATTAATTATAATTAATCATGTTGAAGTTTTCAGAGGTGTAGTCCGTGATAATGTTGTCTGTTTGATGTATTGCCCATATGAAGCCCAGCGTGTGGATCAACCCCCGTCTCTCTGGGCAGAAGCTCAGACTGGTCTCCACGACTGTAGTGTGCGTTTGTGTGTGTGTTTCATTGAATGTGCCCTCCACAGATGGGATTTCATTTTAATTGACAGTTACCCGGATCCATTCGTCAAAGTGACAAGCTTCAGGGGGGCGGGTTGTGGGGGGACTGTTGAGGAGCACCCTGAATGTTCTCAGCGAAGGTAAAGAGGTGGAAGTGTTTGTCTGTCTGTTCATGTGTTTGTACGTCTTCCTCAAGTTCTTCTGACGGGCTTCAGATAGGTCAATTTCACCATCAAACTGCAGCATTGTGTGTTTGTTGGGAGCGTGTATACGTGAGCGCGGGGTGTGCAGCCTGCCGATCCATTGATCTCGAGCTTTCTCTGTGAAGTCTGGCCTTTGTCTGGCACATCTACCTCTCCTGCCGTCTTTCTTTTCCGCTGTCATTCCCTGACACATGGCTCTGACACATCCTGAGAGTTGCACCGGTGGGAAAATAACACATATCTCTGACCTCTTGAACTCTTTCTTCTCCCGAAAGCCCTGGAGAAAGAATGCTTTAGCTGTCCCACGCCTCTTTAAATGTCTACCAAGGGACATGGCTATTGAGACGAGGAGGGGGTAGAGAAGACATTTCAAGACAGGTATAGATCTTCGGATGGCGTCAGGTATGGGGTATCGAGCAAAACAGCGGAGGATTTATGGCATGCACACTTCATGTACTGTGCATGGACAGCAGAGAGTAATAGACGGTGTTGTCAGCAGTTCTCTGCCTGAGCTCTGTTCAGTGTTAAATCACGGACTGTATACAAAGCTGGTCAATTCTTTTTCCGCGCCGCTGCGTTCAATGTTTACTGTATCATGCTTAAGATCCCAAAACAAATTGACATGCGGAACACCTTTATTATATGTACAAGCCAGGAGTTAAATGGAAATGCTTAGTTAACATAAACACCCTCAGATGATGGGGGGCTGTCACATGTCATATCATGAGGCCCGCTCAGTATTCTGCTCACACAGTAATAGCCCTAAACACCTCGCATCAGGTGATCCGAAAGCTGGAAAAGGGGGTTTGTGCTGGGGAGTCGGGGGGGTGGGGGTTCTGAACGGTCGCATAATGTTGTCTTTGGATCGGCCCGAGGAAGCGATGTCACAGATCATTCATGGAGTGTTGTATACATTAAGGAGGGAAGGGGAGGGGATTGGTGCAGGCCTCTCCACAGCAACAGAGGACAGCCTATGGAAAATGGCCCAGCTACCTCGCCAAGACGGTGATGTCATCACAGTGGAACATGCGTTTCCACACGCCGTCTCCTGTGCTGCACGTGTGTGTTTGGTGGGAGGTAAAAATGAACACACGCCTCCTACATGCTGCATCACCTTCAGGCCGTCCTCAGCTGTACCAGCGGGGATGTTGCCTCCTGAATGATTCTCTCATGTATATTGAATGAACCGCACAACAAGCTCATGTTCATGGGTGATTTATCTTGCGCAGGTGTGATAATGTCAATATATTGATTAATCAAGCGGTGATTGAGGACCATATGCTCCGCTGATGATTAATATTGATAACTACGGTGCCACCCCGCACTTGACAATACAGACTTAAATCACACACATCCTACGAAACACAAGGGTTGTGTGTGTTTAAGAATGTCTTACCATGTGTAACTGGTGACCTGAGGGATTACATCCCCCTCACCCCCCTCCAAAAGCGCCCGCTAGCATTGTGTACTGCCAATAGCGTATTGTATCACTGTGGGCAGCTTCTTAAAGGAGTTTGAAAATGTGTGCAGCTTGCTCTTTATTCCCTGCTTTCTAATCCTTTTTGGGCTCACAATGGCGCTTTACTCAACAATAGTAAAAGCAGTGAAAAGGGACAACTGCAAGCGTGGCCACAGTGTCTGAGCGCTGATTTCATGCGCATGAAGAGTGTTTCTGTGTGTGTGTGTGTGTGGGCGTACATGCACAGTGTGGACATGCCAGTTTGCATGAGGTCATCATACCGTCCCCCTGCTCCCCTTTGCCCATAACAGAAAAGAAGGCAAGTTGTCCTCGTCAGAGTGCTGGCAACGTGTTAATCTAGTTAGAGGGAGTGTTTGAATGGCGGCGTGCGTGACGGGTTTGTGTTTAACAATATATCTCTTTAAGTCTTTGGTCCCGGTGTTGTCACAGCTGCTGAAACTTGGCATGGCAAGGGCAACAACAGGGGAAAAGTAGGCATCAGTGTGCATGGGCAACTGGGACGTGAAAGAAAAAATAAAACACTTGGGTCGTCATATACGGCCGCTTTGTCACGCCCCTTGGCATCACTTTATTTCTTGGCATCAAAACCACTCTAGTTAACCTTGGCATCACTTTAAGTTTAGGCAACAAAAAGGCACTTAGCTAGGTTTTGGAAAAACTACATGGTTGGGCTTAAAACTACTTTGTTTGTAAAGTGAAGTCATGAACATGGGAGACTAAGGAACAGCTGATTGTAACATGAAACTTAACCCTCGGGACACAAACAGCGGTCTCCTGGTTGAAAGTAGGCTTGCCGCGGTAGTCGGTGTTACACGGTGGTCGGGCACACACTGATTACATTACTGGAAAAATGTCCTCACCGTCACATCCGTAGATGAAAGCCTTGTGTTTGCTGAGCCCATCCACCTCCCCTCTCGGCCACCGTTACTGTGTCTTTTCACTCTTTAAACTACATCACACCAGTCACTCCCGGCACACTTTCTCTGAACATTTACTGTTGCAATGGATGGGTTTACATTGTAGTTAATGGAAAGCCTGGTGCGTCTCATATTGGTGCTAAAGGGTGCCTTGTGCGGCGGTATCACAAGCCTCAGTATTTGAAGTCCTGGCAATGAGAATGGGCTGGTTATCCACAGGCTGCATTTTTTTTATTTTGTGGAGTGTTTTTAAAAACAGGTCTTAGAGCACCAGCTTATCAGGATATAAAGGCCAACAATGTTGAACAAAACAAATTCATTCACATTACGTTTGACTTATTAAGATATTACTGTGGCACTTCTAAGTGGAAAACTTGTTCAAACTGTGAATCTGACACCACATTAAAGCAGATCAGTCCCTCATTAGTAAGACTAAGTCATACTAAGGTATGTGAGTATAGGCTTTTAGCTCCCAGCAGCCGTGACACAGTTCTTTTTTCTCCAGCACTTGGCCGCGGACAGAGACCGGTGGCAGAGCTAATTTGTTGCGCCGCGTTTACGCTGACAGATTGTTGACAAACAGCTCAACTCAATGCCAGCGCCGCCGCCGCCGCCATCTCCACTCCAACGCCTGACTGTTTGTGTGGTGATTTGCCGGCGCTCCCCTGGATGACAACCATGCTTCATCCCTCACTTTCATTGTGCCATAAAAGGGTCCTCTGTGGTGCTGGGTGCTGCCGTTTTACTGGTTAGTCTTTGTCATCATTACGGTGTCACCGACAGGATAACCAGAATGGGAAAAGGGGTGCGGGGAGGACAGTCGAGAGGGTGGAGACTGTGTAACCGTAGCCGGGGCCAGGAGTCACCTTAGGTCCGCGAGAATCAGATCATCTGTCCATTCATCTTCATATGCCTGAATCCCAAATGGCAGCTGAGCACTTGGTGACCCAGAGGGGAAGGACACAGACCAGTGCCCAGACTAACACACATCTGATGGAGCTAAATCTTCATTAGGAACCAGCTACGAGGCTGAACTCTGTTTTTGTTATACTACAAAGTGAATGTAAGCACTAAATGAATGTCTGGATTTGTGTTTGCAGTAATTCACAAAGATATAAAAAGATTTAAACTGAATAAGCTCTCGAAGTTACAAGCAGTCTTTGATGTAGAAAATGATTTGTATGCTCTGTGATCACACAGCAAACACCATGGGGCGTTTTTTGGGGATTTGGAAGTTTCTAAGCGTCTGTGTATATTTGCACCTATCATTTTGTTTGTACGTGCGTGTGTTTAAAGCCGTCTGCAGATTTTCTCTGCTGTGCACCTGAAATAGAGGCTTCACCTGTGGATGAACCTGAGCGGAGCTTTTTTTGGGGGGTGTTGTGTGGGCTGCAGACAAACAGGATCTCACATATTTCCCCGACTGTGGGGAGAGGATCCTTTAGGTCCTGCAGCAGTCTGCTCTGCTACTGGGATAACAAGGGGGGGGCTCTGATCTCATCGTGCCACGGCTCACTTTGCCGGGAAGGAGCGGGATGATGTAATGCTGTTCGCGCGGCACCAGCAGCATGCACTTATCAGATGCACTATGGAAGAGAGGCTGAGGAACCAATGCAATAACAACACCTTCACTATGGTTTTACGAGGCATCGTCATTTTTATCGGAAGCATGATTACTGTTACAATCATCATCATATATTTTATATATATACATACAGTATACCTATATATATACGAATCTTACTTAATTGGAGCTAAATTGGTAGTTTTATTTTCAAATTCATAGGATGTGTTGAAATTAGGGCTGTCAATCGATTAAAATATTTAATCGCAATTAATCGCAATTTTTTTATCTATTCGCGATGTACCTTAAAGGGAGATTTGCCAAGTATTTAATAATCGTATCAACATGGGAGTGGGCAAATATGTTTGCTTTATACAAATGTATGTATATATTTATTACTGGAAATCAATTAACAACACAAAGCAATGATAAATATGGTCAAGAAACCCTCACAGGCACTGCATTTAGCATAAAAAATATGCTCAACTCATAACACGGCAAACTCAAGATTATTATCATAACGTGGGCATATGGAGTCCTTTGGTTTTGTAGTTTCACATGATATCAGGATCTTCACTCAAACTTTAAAACTAAGCCCGCTATAACTTCTAAAATATCGATTGCATTAATGCGTTAAAGAAATTAGTGGCGTTAAAATGAATTTGCGTTAACGCGTTATTATCGCGTAAACTTTGACCCTAGTATATATACATAGTGTACCTATATTAGGGCTGACCCGAATGCTTCCAAGCTTCGACCATTGCCATTGTAATCGACCTCAAAATCAGTATTCGAATGCTTTGTTTTTGTTTTGTTTTTTAAAATATAAATATATAATGTTATAAAAGTAATATAAGTATCCCAAAATAGCCCATGAAATAAGGAATAATCCAACAAAATTATGAATTATTCATTGTCAACAGGAACAATTATTAGTTATTCTCAGACGGATATCGCTGTTTGTTGTGTGTAGAAGTGTGTGTGTGTGTGTGCAGCAGCGCGTCAGCGACACTAAAACGGGGGAGATGGACAGACAGAAGAACATGTCAGCCTGCCGCGTTGCCCAACGAAGCTTCGAATACCACTCACCGAAGCTTCGAAGCCCAAAAAATGGTATTCGGGACAGCCCTAACCTATATACAGTATATCTATCTTACTTAATTGGAGCTAAATTGGAAGTTTTATTTTCAAATCTGCAGGATGTGTTGAAATTATAGAGTATGTTTTGTAGCGTCCTTTCATTTCACTTTGGAAATCTTTATTATTTATCACAAAGACTACAGCGATGGTACGGCTCCAAATGTGTTGTGAATATGCCGAGCACATCCGGCGCACGCAAAGCCATCTAAAGTTAAGAATGATGTGTCCGACAGTTTAATGGCAAATCACATATTCCATCCAGTTCACCTTCTCCTGAAATGTATAAATTACCAAATTAATTGATTGCTTTTTACAGCAACCTACAAAAGAGCCCATCCATTTACATTACCTTCATCTTTCCCCTTGCCATAGTACGAGACAGTCACCTCCAGAGAATCATACGACTCCAGTCCTGTATAATACTGGGGTGAGAATATTACACTGTGGGTTTTATGCTAGGTAATTAAAGAGATCACTGTTTTATGTCCTAGGCAGGGACGGACCTTCCCTGATTCACAACCCTACACACTAAAGTGGAATAGTCTTGTTCCTACTCTTGACTCCTCTAGTTTAATTGCCCTTTGTGTCCGGCTTATTTCTTTCCTAACTGCTCTAATATATGATACAGAGAGTGGCATTCTTCTTTGAGGTATTAAAGGGCTATTGGTGCACTGAAGCAAAGCATTGCACCTGTCAAAGTGTGATGATGAGTGAGACTGCATCACCTGCCTCTGTCCTCTTACCTCACCTCCGTTTTAACTTGGCATAGCACAGCAGCATGACTGAACTTAGCGCCTGCAGCCTCTTGTCCTGTCCGGCACACCCTCCCCCCTCCCTTTCCTGTTCGAGTGCCTCCGAGGTGAAGCATGTGTCAGGGGCCTGAGATGAAGCCAGAGAACGGGAGATGAGTCAGATGAACACTTGTCAGGTGATGTCATCTCCAGCGAGCGCTGATCACCGGCCCCAGCTGTTTCGGTGCACTGAGGCACACACTGCAGCACCTGTCTGAGGGCGTTTTTAGCTCACACAACTGCAGCGGAGAACAGGCCGGCTACTCACAGGGCTTTCATAACTCCCTGGTGATGAAGCCAATGGAGGTCAAACGGGGCAGACAGTACATCTCCAGCAGAGCGTGGGTTCGTATACTGCCAGAGTGGCAGAGAGCAGAATATAGTAGATGGAGAATATCATTGCTTCTTAGCACAAAGTGGTGATTATTTGATTATGTGTATGATACAGCAACGCATCCTCATACAACATAAGATATCATACGCATGATATCTTACGAAAAGTTATTTCTAATTTTTTCGTTTGCGTTTTCCTCCGAATGTTCAGCAACGTGTGATTTCAATTTCCGCTCCAGTCTTTTCAAAATAAACTTCTGTCTTCACAGGAAACTTAGGTTTAGGAAAAGATCGTCGTTTGGGTTAAAATAACACCGGAATTGGTGCAACTTAAGTATGAAAGTTACGTGACAAAAACTACTTAGTTAGGTTTAGGAAAAGATCATGGTTTGGGGTAAAATAACACCTTAAGTCACGTAACTTAAGTATGAAAGTGACGTGACAAAAACGACTTAGTTAGGTTAAGGAAAACTTTGTGGTTTGGGTTAAAATAACACCTTAAGTCACGTAACTTAAGTACAGAAGTTACGTGTCAAATAACGAGGTACACACAAAGTCCAGTGGTTTTTGACCCACCCATCCACCCCAACCTCGTCCCAACATGCCATTTGTAGCTCTTTTTACTTTCCTGTACATGATTAAGTGGATTACATACGAATTAATTTCGTGGGATATATACGAATCACAGTGCATTTTGTAGGTATAGCTACGAACGGTGTATGAGAACAGCCTGGATCCAGATATTACCAAAGTATCACAGGTGTTAGGACTCTCTTAGTCATGCAACCATGAGTATTTCTGATGACGTCATCTCTGACACACGCTCATGGGTCATCCGCATTATGCAAAGCTGTAGTCATACGGTGCAACATCCACCTCATGTGGTCCCTCAAAAACACATTCACAAAACAAAGTAGTCAAAGTTGATTCTTATGCGGAGTTACTTTGTAATAAAGCTCCATGTGGGGAATGGAAATGCAGATACATGCTGTGGAAAAAGAAAATGTATTTCCAAACGCTGAAATAAAGATGGAATCAGCTGGATTGAACCACACGCACGCACACACACACTTCATCGCGCGCGCACACACACAGAGCTCAGTACAATGCACTACAACAAGGCAGCTGATCCTCTCTCATAGTAAATCAAGAACTATTTCACTGTAATAGCTGTACTTTGTAATAGCCATCGCAGTGGAATAACTCTGATTTAATCTAGCCAGCAATCAATATTTTTTGACTGCTATGATTGATGAGTATTAAGTAGGACTATTAACCGAGTGAAAAAAAAGTGTCCAAGTCTGAATTCCACTGCCTGCCGCTCAGTCAAAGCACTAATGTGAAAGGGAATCATTTGTCAGCTAATTCACAAATAGGTTTAGAACTGTGGACATATTTTCTTAATGAATATGTGAATTACTTGTGCATTGATTTCTATTGTGTGGGAAAATGGGAAACGCATAAAGAACCGTCTGCACAGACGCCTGCAGACACACTTCATTGACGTTTCACTTGGAGACTACGAGAAATATTGCATATGCTGAAACCAGCAGATTGTGTATTTAAAGCCTCTGGTGGATCAAGGTCACGGCGGTGACCCTTTTAGTAGTAGCCTGTCATACATTTAGCAGAGCAGGGGATCATTTCAAACTGTCCTCCATCACATTATGACAGATCTTAATTGACTACCGATACAGCTTTGCTGAGTTGACGGAAAAATCGGATTTTAATCTAATCACTGCAATATACCTGATTGGCTCCTTGCAACACTCTGGCATATTAAAACATTTGCATTGCAGACATGGGTCAGAGAGCTTGAGAACAACCAAATCCTACACACACACACACTCTGGCTTTTATATAACATAATAGACACTGTCTGTGTCTTCATGTGCACATTTAAAGTATGCTGATCGATAGGGTTTCCTTATTTTACTGTGTTTTTATAGTTAGTCTACACCACTTTAGGGTTTGTTGGAATTATCCCGCTGCTGCTGGGAAGTCATCTTTCATGCACTTTATAAAGCAAACATTTGGAGAATGAGACAAGTTTGAAAGTTTAAAGCACTGAACTTCAGTTACCCCCTCGCTATGCTTTCCTCCAGCAGTCTCTCTACAATGCTCCTCTTTTTTCGCTTTCCCAACCACACCGAGACAATTTTCAGTCAGTCAGTCTTCTTCCCAGGTTTATCACTGAACCACATCATTAAGAAGTGCCCCATGGATCCCTGTCTAAACTGCACGTCGACTGGCTGCCGCCAGCTCCCCGGATAAAAAGCCCAAGGCTGAGCAGGCTGACATTCCCCTGCTCAAAGGTAAATGATGGCACAGAGGATAGTGGTCCAGAGTCCCCTCAGTGGTCTTGGGGGAGAAGACAGAGAAGGAGGAATGATGATAGATTGCACGGAGAGTGGGCTGAGCGGATGGATCAGGCCTCTCCTACCCAAAGAGCACCATCTGCTGTCAGTTCGGGTGACTCATTCAACTGCGCTGACATGTGCATGTAAAGGAGCACGCTGAGAACACATCAGACTGCCGTCAGGCGCGCCGATGATGGGCTGAATATGAAACAGAGGAACAGAGAGGGGGGGGGACAGCACTGTGGAAAGAGACAGGTGGGTACTGAAAGCACCATCTCTTTTATCTTCACACAACAATTTTGCATTCATCCAAACAAACATTTTTTTTTTTTTATAATAATAAATGTTTATTTTTTTAGCGATCATGTTTTTGCTGCATGCTGCTTTAAGTTCATTTGTTTTACCAGAACAATTTCAAAGAAAAATGCAAATAGAGAAAGACACTGTAGTAAAATATCTCACACAACTGACATTCGTGCACATGAAAGCAAAATGAAGCTGTTAAAATGCACTGTAACACTAATATCCACCTTGAGTTTTTGAGTCTGAGCTCTTAACATTTCCCCTAGTGTAAAAGAATACTCATCCTTCCCAAGCAGCCTTATACTGGCAATATTTCATCCGTAGAACCCCATGTGTACTACTAGAGTGAAATAACAGGATAGCTGAGGGGCGAGAAGCCAGTCTAGTGCCGGTATCAAATGACCGTGTCTCTGGCCCTCTTAAAACAATGAGCTGTTTATGGTCAATTTTAACAAGCTAAAGCACTTCTGACTGCTGCCTTCTCCTGAAAAGCCCATTCTGCTTGGAGCATCGGAGAGGAAAGACTAGCACAAGATGGCTTAGTGTCATTTGAAAGAGCCACAAGCACATAAAACCCGTAATGCTGCCTGTTGGACATATTTTTAAATATATGGGAGTGACTATTGAGTGACACTACATTACCAATTTTCTCATTTCTCATAACTGTCGCTTAAAAAAAACAGTCCACCCAAGCATTGCCTTTTTTATTTCTTAATAAAAAAATATTCCCCTGGAGGCGCCACAATTATGCCAGCTACAGGAGAATCAAGCCGATTTTGGCTCGATTCGCCCTCCGGACAATCGTCAGCAAAGCCCCAATTATTATGCTTCCAGATATTCTTACGGTGTGAGGTATGTTAAGAGTGTTTTTTACATCCATCGATCTACTTGGAAGTCCATCCTGGCCGCACTGATTTCAAATTGTAAATATTAAACGTTCAATATTTACAATCAGATATCCTGTTGTGTGTGGAGAAACCCTGCGGACAGCCGAAGACGCAGTCACGTGGGAAAGAATGACAGCCATTGGGAACCAAGCTGACTGAAGAAGGAAAGACAACAACTGCAGTCATAGTGGCCGCGGCTAATGCATGAGCTAATGCAAAACGTGAAGCTTAAAGTAGTAGTAAGATGGAGCTCAGAAATAGAGGACCAACTTGTTGATGTGTGGCAACAACAAAAGTGTTTATTTGTTGCACACTTGGACACAAAGTGACTTCCAGGCGTGCATGAGTTTAAAATAAATCTTTACTTCTTCTCTGGAAACACAGAAACACAGCACATTAGCATTGCGCGGCTACATTCTGCCGATACGTCTGCTGAATGACGCTTTCCATAAACATTCACATTGGCTATGAACACACAATAAACATAACATGTCTGCTTCCTGTATAATCTTCAAAACACATTCACACTGACCACGTTCTGTACACTCACAACTCATATCCTAGCAGGCCCCGGTTGGCTACACTATAAATGTCCTCATTAGCAAACGGCTAACACTTTTACACACAACATACTTCTCACAGCTTGCAACACTCCGTTATAAACCTCATGTTTACATTACCGCTGGTCCCTTATTCATACACATTCTTTATACATCTGTGTCGCTACTTTTATACATCTTTTAACTACTTTAGCTCACCTGGAAACACAGAAACACAGCACATTAGCATTGCGCGGCTACATTCTGCCGATACGTCTGCTGAATGACGCTTTCGCGCTCCTGCATCTCACCCAAGGACCCCTTAGCTGCCCGAAGTGCCTGTATGACTTTTACTCTTTATAACCACAGATAATCCTACCAGAATATTAGTTGCTAGTGCACATACACATATCAGATTAAAAATAAAACAATACATAACATATTCATGAGAATGAGAATAAAACAATACATAATATATAAATGAGAATGGGGGGTGTCCAGTGTCCATCACTATGTCTAACATTACTGTGGGTCCCACATATTCAACATGTCTCCATGACTTCATCCATCCATCCTTCGTGAATTTTCAGTACAAAGTATTGCAAAAACTAACATCATTGATTCTTCCTGCCAATCGTTGCCATATTTGTTTGCACTAAAGTCAAATTTGATCACAAGAGATTTTGCCAGATTTTCGTTTTTTTAAGTGGGGACTCTTGTTGTTCATGAATGAATCTGTTAGTGTGTGTTGTGCTGTTTTGACTAAATCATTGCTCTCCACACACTATAGGAACAAAATTGTTAAATTTAACATAACATGTGGTTATGTGTGGGGTCTCTCACATTTTCAACATCTGTTAAGATTTGATAAATCTTGTAGTGTGAACCAGCCTTTACATATTTGTGGAATGATGCGTAGGATCAGGATCAAAGTCGGGGTCTTGTCATCTCCGATTTCATTTCAAGGAGCTTAATTGTCAATAAGGAGCAGCTGCATTGACACCTGTGACACCGCTTCGCCTCGGACTCCCTCGCTCTGCCCACCGGAGAGACTCGCGAGCGCGACTGTTTCCGGGAGTGACGGGGCATGCCAATACTAAAAAGGTCGCAATTTATGAAAGGCCATGACATCAAAGCGCTGATCAATGGCTTTCTATAGGCCTCAAACACATCGCTGAGATTGATTCTATAGGCGATATTGTTACTGGAGATCTGCAGACGTGCATGGAGGTGTCAAGAGGGGACGCGTGCTCAAGTTCACACCAGGCAATTCTATAGGATTTGCGTCAGTCAGACTAGGTGGTTGGACAGTGATGGGAGACCCCGCTGACCCCACAGGGTGATGCACGCTTGTCAGTGCGAGACAGGTTTAAAGTGCGGACTGCAGGGGGAATATTATATTATGGTGAATAGCCGCCTCGCTGGCCGGCAGCAATCAAACTGCCTCTCTCCGCTAAGACCATTTTATTACACCCGCGCAGCCTTACGCCGTCGCTGGGCTGGGATGGATGGATGTATGGGAGTCTGATGAGATGATCCAGACAGGTCTACCCAAGGGGAGGTGGAGTACATTAGTGTACATCAATGCCAGAGGAGGAGAGCTTATACTATGTGGACCCCCACACACTGTGTTATGCACATAAGAACAGCTCTCCTGAGCGACTTAAGAAGCCCTGGATCACTTCCAGCAACAAAGACATAACCATAATATATTGAGAATATAAATAATATCAAAAAACAAGTAGCTGTTTGTCTTATGCATTATGGATATTTTCAGAGCTTGACCTGGATAACTAATGCAAAAAGGCTGTTGACAGTTTTTTGCTGTCCTGTTGGAGGAATTCATGGCCAAAACAAAAAGACAACACACTAATGCGGGCAGACATTACTATACAGTATATGTCGGTAATGTATGCACACACACACACATAAGTGCAAATACACACAACTACCACTGCCTCCCTTTTTGTGATTTGGAGATGTAGTTAGACCAGTGTCACTGTCTGTACAGAAACAGTGAGAGAAACAGTGACAGGAACACTAAAACAATGTCTGGAATGGACAGAAAGACTCTAGGGCATCATGAATTAATAATAATACTCCAAAAGCAAGCATTCCTTTGTACTGTGTAGTATTTGTCGATGCTGGCAGAAGCACAAGAAATGTAGGTGCAGTACCGGCTAGCAAGGTAATAAATAAATAAGTGACATGTTCAAAAAGTGCAAGCTGCTGTTAAGTCTGTGTGACATACAAGCCGTGTCCGGTGTTGCATTCACCCACAGCACTGCATATTTAGGTCTGTTATTCTTTCTCTTATAAGACTCACTTTGTTTTTCCTCAGATTTACTTTATTGTTTAGCAGCATTTGGTGCATTAATCAAAAGACCGGTGTTATACTTCAAAATGAAACAATACATTTGATTACTCTGACAGCTAACGCTCTCGCCCATCAGCGGGATAGGAAATCTTTCATTTTTGATAAATTACAGTGCGATTATAAATAAATAAACAAGACTGATGATGTGGAATAAATCCAATTTACCATGCAGAAGATAATCAATACATTAACCTGGAATCCCCATGCTAAAGCACCTTTAGTCGACAGTACAGTATGTGCTTGTTGACTTTAATTGCAACAGTGTTGGATGCAGGAGCCGTGGGCAGACAATTGATAGTAGCCATTAGCAAATGATTAGGTGGACAGAGATGAACTCTCCCACATTGATCGGGCCGGCTTACATTTCCGACTTTTGCAGGAGAATAAATAAATTCACCTGCGAGCCTGTAATGCATGACTTTATATTCATAATTTCCAGTGGAGAGGCTCCTTGGCTCCCTGCTTTCCATCGTGTACACAGAGAAGGCTGGCAGCTCGCTGGAGTCCACAGCGTCAGTTTTGTGCCAAATCATAACTGTTTATTCAGCCAAACACGGCATTATAAAATGTATCGCTGTGAAGGTTTATAATGAGACAGAGATTGCGAAGTGAAACCGCAGGCTTCCATTCGTACTGCTTTCTAGACATGGTGAAGCCTCCGACATATCAAAGACGTTCTTTATCATCTCCAATTATTGAGAAATATTGTCATTTGAGCCATCTGAACCACCAAGTCTAATTTGTTTACTTCAAGTGCCTCTGAAAGCTTTAATGTTTAAAATGAGAGCCGTTCCCTGTGGGTTGTCTACAGCCCTGAAAACAAATGACAGATTGCTCAAGAGAAGTCCGAACTTTTCAACAATAACAGACACATAGAACTCTTCTCTTTACCTCACCATCTAAACATGGTTGCGTCTCTTCAAACCAGTTGGGCTTCCTCCGGGTCTGAAAAGTGAAGCCAATGCTGAAGTGCCTTAAACTTGCATTCTTTCTAATAACCAGCAGAGGGCGACTCCTCTGGTTGCAAAAAGGAGTCTGATTGTATAGAAGTCTATGAGAAAATGACCCTACTTCTCACTTAATTTATTACCTCAGTAAACATTGTAAACATGAGTTTATGGTCTCAATCGCTAGTTTCAAGTCTTCTTCAATACAGCATGATGTTCATTTAGTATATTATGGACCCATTTAGAGTCAAATAGACCATAAAGCAGGGTATGCTTTAGGGCGTGGCTACCTTGTGATTGACAGGTCTCTACTTCGGCGTTGTCCGGTCTTGGAGTTGTCTGTGTTTTCACCTTTCACAGTATGTTTTCAGTCCATGAAAGTTAAGTATATCCTTTTTGGTTGCCTGAAAATGTCTTATTCAGCATTCGGTTATACTTCTGTTCACAAGAAGAGTCCATATGAACGCCCCCCTCTTGTCGTATTCATGACCTTGTAAGTGGAAAGTTTCTGCAAGCTACGAGTTCACGAGTTGTGACTTGTTTGTTGACGTCAGAAATGGCGGAGGCCATGGAAGTGAATTTTTCGGTGCATAAAAAGTTAATATATTGTAATTTTAGTGGTATATTGTTTTTCTTCGTAATTTTATAATATGTCCGAGGAAAATGTTGATATTCCCAAGGGCCTCATCTTTTTCCTCTGTCATTATGCCTTTAAATTTCCTGCATTATGTTACCCACTTGCTAGCTTGCTAAATTGTTAGCCTCTAGTGGCTTCTAGATGCCGACAGTAACATTAATATTACCGTTGCTTAGCAGTGGTGTTCTCACGACTTAACCACTTGAATGCCCAGCATACTGTGCACCAACTTCCTATGTTGTAAACATGAACTCACAGGTTTTATTTGAAAGCACCATAAAGTCCACCCTCACTTCTGGTTACAAAAAAACAAGACGGCGACGGCCAAAATGCCCAACTCGAGGCTTCAAAACAATAATCTACAAACCAATGGGTGACGTCATCATGACTACGTCCACTTCTTATATACAGTCTATATTTCAAACCCATTTGTTCTAAGGTCTCAATCAAAACAGTATTGCTCTGCTGAAAAGTTCAGTGTTACATGTTGAAGGTGACTGAATTACTATATGCTTGTATGTTCACCTTCACATTTCCAACATTAAACTCACCAGCGAACCGTGCTCGGGTTGTTTGTCCATGTTCTAGGGCACATGTAATCAAATAGAGGGGGAACTGAGCGTATGGTGTCCTCAAACCTAATTTGTCTGCTTGCAGCTCTGACCCCTTGACCTTTGACATTCCAACCCGACCGGCGAGGGTACCGAATCATTTATTTACTTTGTCAAGACATAAGCCAGACGAGGGGATTTCAGCCTCACGGCAAGAATCTTTGGAACTCAAAACACAAATAAAAAGGCAGATTAAAATGTAAACAGCTAAGGCCATCAAAAAGAGATGACCTCGCAATAACAGCCTGTGAGTAATAATCAGTATCGATTCCCCAAGAAACATTTCCACCTATTAAACCAGTCATTTTGTTGATTTCCAATGAGCCTGATCAACTAGATCAATTATTTAGGCAATAACTTGCGCTGGCAGCAAATACTCGTCAATAAGAACTGCTCAACTGCGGAGACGTCAGAGCCCGTGGGGGCTAATATACATATCAATACCCCGGCCATTTCTTTTGCATGTTCACAAAGAATCCGTTGTGTTGAACAACTGGCATTAATCGAGGATCACTGTGGGGTCAAAGGTGAAGGAAGGAGAGGACAGAACCTGAGAGAGCACTTATGACAGACCTTAATGACACAAAAGCAGCAGGCTTCTCTCTCTCTCTCTTTTCCCCTCTTTCTCTTTATAGCTTCTTTGCTAGTTTCTAACCATGTCTCTAGAGGATTATGCAACGGTGGCTTGCCACATATCTTTTTCCAGGGCTGTACTTGTGTAGCTCCACTTACCCTTTACACAAACTCTCAAGGCACACCCAACATTAAAAACTAGTTTTTGGAGTTAACGGTGCCTCCGTACAAGCAATTCATCTCTTGTTCTCCTGCTGAGCTCTCGCTGCTTCTTCAACAGTCGGCCAGCAGCACAACCACATGTGCTGCTGCTCTGCTGGATCTCCCCCCTCCTCCTTCTCCTCTCCCTCCAGCCCTCTCCTAAAATAGACCCATCGCTGGGCCTCTGAACGTTGCCGTTTCCTTCCTCCCATCTTGTCCACGCCTGTTAGAGGGTTACAGCTGCTCTCTTGCTGACCACAGTTTCCATTGCTCATCACTGTTTAACTCCCAGACCCCTTCTGGAGTCCATTACCAAGGCTAACTTCCCCAGATGTAACACAGCTATGACCTGCAGCAGCCACAACAACAGCAGCGTGAACGCACAGAATGCTGATTGTGCTGTTCTCGGCGCAACGGAAGTCCAAAGCTGCAAAAGAAAAGAGGCCTTTGTTTATTAAAATTATATTTCAAGGACACCTTCTGTACTAACTGTCTGAGTCTAGAGACTGTTGTCTGTGTTATGATGCAGCTGTTTGGAGAAAGAATGACTGTGCAACATTGGGGAGCTGCACAGAAGACTGAATCACTGAAACTGTGCTCCAAGTGAGAGGATGATGGGATCACTGCCATTTATTTCTTCTTCATCCATGTTTATAGAGAGGCGAAGTCCCGCCCCATAGTGGACAACTATGGGACCTTATTTCAGAAAAAATAGTAAAGGTAGTCAACAGCGGCATTTTAATTGCGCCATGAATCACACATATGATATTTGTAAATTTGAAAGATAATGTTGCAAGTCAAGAAAGTCACAGTTTGTTGTAAAACTGTTGAAGTATCAGACTGTGAAACTACGTAATGAGAAAAACAACACACCCAAAAGTCGCGTAAGTGACGTCTCTCTCACTGAAGCTATGATTATTGTGTGTTTCGTACTGGGATGTACTCACACGAGCAATGGTTCTCACTCGTTCTTCCACTTCCCGGCTAATAAAAAGCCCAGGAGTCGCTGAATAAAACACATCAGGTTAGATAACGTTACATCTGTACGTGGAACATAGCAGTTAGCTATCGTAATATCGTGATACATGTGTATGGATATTTTCTTACACCACTAAGTCCAATTGGGAACACCGGAAGTGGAAGGACTTCGCCTCTCTATCCCAAGTTATTGTTGATTCATACAAGTTATTAACATCTACATTTAAGAGCCACATTGTTTGAAACTCACACCAATCAAAAATGGAAAGAAAATCTTTTCCCAACAAAACCCCAAACACACCCCATTCCAGTTTGAAGTTCCCAGAGAGCCTTGTGTGTTTCAGTCACATCCCTCTGACGTTATTGAAATGGCAAGATTTCAAACCATATCGCCAAATTGCAAAGGGGCTTATCAACACTTTGAGTATCAAGTGTTGGCTCAAGTTTTAGTATTCACAGCACAAAAACAAATCTATCCTCTATAAGTAATGCATACTGGATGAGGTGCTGCTGATGGTCAATAGATTTGCCACCCCGACCTACACCACTGTCTCTGTTTGTTTCCATTACAAAGCAATTCTAGTCCTGCATAATGCATCTCTAAAATCACTCTGTCATTAATTCATCAAAAAGTTACAGAGAAAGGGACGGCGAGAGGAGCAAAAGAGACGGAAAGAGAGAGAGAAAGCAGGGACAGATTCATGCTGCTAGATTATGCATCTCTGAAAAAGCTTATGGGAGAGACAATGAGTCTTGAGATGCGAAGCCACAGTATTTTTGTTTCACATGATAGGCTTATTAATCACAGTAATGAATCATGAGACGGTTTGCAGAACAGTGGAATCAGGGGTAAACAAATGCAGATGATAAGCCGAGGATAAGGCCCTCTCAGACTAAGAGAGGAGAAAGAAGGAAAACAATGCTGGAGGAACTGGGGTGACTTCTTGTCACATACTGAAAATCCAGCCTTTCAATTTACATCTCTTTGTTTGCTCCATCTTTATCGCCTTGTTTGTTTGTTTGCTCACTTATTCATTTGATGACTTGCTTTATAATATGGTAAAAAGCTAGTTGTGCATCTAAGTAATTACACTGTAATTGATGAGCTAATAGACATGTAAATTATGCAGCAGTGTGTCGGCAGCAGAGTAGAAAAAGTGGAGTGTGTTGTATAATTACAAACTCCAGCTGCCACGCTCCTGTACAGGAGTCATAAATTAAGCACACAAAATTTGAATAACTAAGATTGGGAGTAATTTTTGCACTGTGCCGTATGGCGATGATATTCCATGTGGTTCCTATATGCTGCGTCTTTTGCAAAACAAACTGCTCACCTTTACAAGGTGCAGGACCATGTGGTCCGGCGTAGTCTAGTTGATGAAGCATGTGGTTGTCATGGGTTAGGAGTTCAACTCCCAGTGGGGTCACAAAAATGCACTCGCATTACTGTAAGGTCCTTCGGGTAAAGCCATCTGCAAACAGCATGTAGGCCAATTTTACTGCTCTACCTACTGCACAAGCATCGTGCTTAAATCGCCTTTTCCATAAGTTTTTGAGCACCAATGATGCCTGAACTGCATCTCTGTGGTGATGGTAGTTTAAACACTAACGACTTTTAACCCTTTGAACTCTGCAATAGATATGGTCCGCCAGTGCCTACTTTGGGATTTACTTATTGTGATGTAATTTCTTGGAGTATCTTCAAATGCTTCATATCCCTAAAATCTGTACAACCTAAGCTACAATGTTATGTCAGTCAATAAACTATATTATTACACGGCTTTGTTGAATACTCCATTCTGATTGGTCAATCACGGTGCTCTACAGTCTGTAATTTATTTTATAACCGTTCTTTTATGACCGTTGCTATGTATAACAGACCGTTGCTATGTATAACAGACCGTTGCTATAGGTGCAGTTCTGATGTCAGACTCTGCCGGACCGGTTTTGTGTCAAATTATTGATTTCTTCAGTAAGTAGCCGTAGAATAAGCAAGATAATGTACAGCTAGCGGGTCAAGACCCCTTCACCCTGTCAGGGTTTATTTTACAACAATGATTTTGATAGTTTTGTTGCGTTCCACATATAGCGAACGTAATGACATCATCACAAGCTTACAACTTGATGACACAAAAGACAGCAGCCTGAACTTTCTGCTGCAAACAGAATGAATGCTTTAGCTATTATGGTGTTTCTTTTAGATTGATTTAAACAGGATCATGCAAACAACAACCTCCCGCGGCCATTACGAGGCAATATTCAGTTGCCTCAGGTCAGCTTTTAAAGGGTTAATGATCTACTGTCATATGCTGCCATTGGATACTTCTCATTCACTTTTGCAATATAACTCAGGAGCAGCTTGAGACACGTTTAAAAGAGGCCACAGAATTATTGCGGCAATTCATCTTGTTTCTGTACACAACAACACAACCCAACCGCCCGTTAGTTTCTTTTTTTAAGTGCGATGCCCATTCTCAACCTTGCTCCCAAAGAAGGACAAGCTGCACTGTTTGTATTTACGATATTAAAAGCCCAGACCTGTTGGTGGCACCGAAAGGAGATGCACCATTATAACCCCGCGGCATCAGAGGAGTCATCGGCTACAGGCTGACAGCTTGTCGAGCTCTAGTACCGTCCCAGTCCTCCTCTGTGCTCCTGTACGTAATTACAGTGGTTAATCTTGTGGCTCTCCCCTGTCTCCTGCCCACTCTCTGCCTTCCTTATTAGCCCTCCCTTGCCCACCTGAGATTTTTGTCTTCCTCCTCTCCAATTTTTTCCTCTCGTGGTAGCAGAGTAGTCCAATCAGAGTTGCCATTGTTTATTGTGATAAGTTGGGATAATGAACAAATGACCTGCCACCTGGAGCACTTAGAGCCTGGTGTTAAACTCGGGTTATAAAAACCTCTTCCAGCTCTATTGATTTACTGGCAACATTTGATTGTACCCACGGGGCAGGGGGCCTGCAAGGCTGCACAGAGCTCTTACTGTTTTACAGTCCTTATTACACCAAACAAATAAATCTCCTGACCATTAATTCACTGCCTGTGCCCTCACTCTCCAGACTGATAGGCCAAAAATCAGAACAGATTCAGGCTGCTTGGCAGACTCGGCCAGATAACTAGGTAGTTAGAGGCAATGTTTCTTTCCTATGTGCCCCGTTCCATATTGGATTAGCTAGACCGCAGACAACTTTGAGTGTTCTCGGAAGATTTTATGATCGCTCAGGACAAATACATGAGGAAATGATTTGAGTTGGGCTGTCCTGTTTTTGCAAACAGCGGTCATTATTTCAATATCCTGTGAGGCTCTTTTACGATGCCCCCGCGGTGCTTTTTTGGCTGCTTCTCCTCTTTATCCAGAACAGGGACATGGTACCTCATAGTTAACAAAAGTCAACCGCAGGGAGAGTCAGACCAGTTTTACAACGGAAGGCAATTGTAAACACTCAGGGGGCCCGACAAATGGAACCGAGAGGAGCGTAGCACTGGTCCCGGACCAAAGGCCAAATCAGCGATACATTCAGCCCGGATGGTAATTTGAGAATGAGGCAATCCTCTTGTAAAACATTAATAAAGGGCTGTCCAATGAAATCCGCTCCACAAATGAATGATTGTAACCTTAGTGTTTGTTGGAATAAGAGGGTTGATGAGGATCTGGCCTCATCTGCTCTGAAAAGAAGCTGTAAGCTGTAAAATGGATGATGTTAATTATTTATGGGAATAGACACGTTTGTGCCCCTTCAAACTCGTTACCTCTTGCTCACACACACACACACTGGTTATACCGGGTACACACTACATGAGAATCAAGCTGATTTTGGGGCCCGATTCCCACCTCCTGACAATCTTCAGCAAAGCCCCAATTTTTTGATGCTTCCAAAGATTATCTTTCCAGGTATTCTCGTGGTGTGAGGTATGTCAAGATTGTCTTTCGCGATCAAACATGACTTTAGTGTAACAAAACATGGCGGACGACGGGCTGGAAGAATCAACGATGTTAGTTTTTGCACTATTTTGTACTGAAAATTCATGAAAGATGGATGGATGAAGTCAAGTTAAATAAACACTTGTGTTGTTGACACAAACTAACAAGTTGGTCCTCCATTTCTGAGCTCCATCTTCCTACTACTTTATGCTTCGCGTTTTGCATTAGCCCATGCATTAGCCGCGGACACCATGAAGGGGGGTGGTTGTCCTTCCTTCTTCAGTCAGTTTGGTTCCCGTTGGCTGTCGTTCTTTCCCACGTGACTGCGTCATTGGTTGTCCTCGGGGTTCCCCACACACAACAGTATATCCGATCGTAAATATTGTTAAGTTTAATATTTGCGATTTGAAATCGATGTGGCCTGGATGGACTTCCGAGCCAATCGGGGGATGTAAAAAACACTCTTAACATACCTCATACTACAGGAATATCTGACAAGATAATCTTTAGAATCATCAAAAAAATCAGGGCTTTGCTGATGATTGTCGGGAGAGGAGAATCGGGTCAAAATCGGCTTGATTCTCGTATAGTGTGTACCCGGCATTAGTATGTGTTGTGCCGTTTTGGCCAAATCATTGCTCTCCACACATTATACTGTAGGAAAAAAACTGTTAAATTTTACATAACATGTCGTTATGTGTGGGGTTTCTCACATTTTTCAAAATCTGTTTAAGATTTGAAAAATCCTTTAGTGCGAGCCAGCCTTTCTCCCTCATCACAGCCCCTCTAGATCTCAACATACACACCGTGCCAGAATGATGAACTAACTGCAACACTAGAAGATGAAAGATCCCCTGATTAGTTCTTGCCAACGTGTTTACCATAGTTTGAATCACTACCATACCCAGTGATTGTAGACTTATGTAATGTAGGTTCAAATACACTTTCCATCCTGCCCACTGGTTTCCCTGTGGAAACTGACGTATAATTGTCAGCACATGTGTAACACACACAAGCACACACACACTCAAGTGGAGAATCCTCAGAGTGATGTCACCTTCAAACGAAAGACGAAAAAGCTGCCAAAACCATGCTAACCTCAACGACTGGCTCAGATTAAACAGCTTGGTTAGGGCGCACAAACACACTTGAAAAAACACATTCGCAAATACACATGCATGCATTTACCCCGACGCATACGCAGCATGCATTTCCAGGAAGCGGCCCCATTCGGTTCTGATGTCTTCATCATCCAACAGAGGAGATAGATGCCTGCTTATCATGCAGGACTCAGCGGCCGCCGCAGGAAGGTGGCTTTGAACACTTAAGCTCTGCCGGTTATACATATAGGCCCCCGTACCTGGAAGGTATAGGAGATGTTGGCTCACAGATGACTCCAACTCCAACTGAAGGATAAATCCTTTTTCCCTTGTGGCCAAACATGACATGTAAATATTCATACGTGTGTGTAGTTATGATCAGTCAACACTCAATGTAAACATTTAGTGACAGCGTAATCCATCCAAACCTTTCAGAAACTCAAGACCAGATCAAAAGTGGGTCTCCTCCCACACAACACACCACCTGGGATTGGTGCCATTATGATGTGCTTAGTCAGGGCACTCTAGTCGCCGGATAAAAGACAAGACCACCAGACAGCTAACCAGCTAATCTGCCGAATATTCTGTTAATCTGACAGGCCGTGTTGAATAATGAATATGTACATTATCACAGAGGGAGGTATCACAGGGGACGCGCTGGAGCACTTGCCATGTGGCTGGTGGACATGGCAGGTCTGTTATCAGCGTGATTTCTAATGAGTTAATTCACAGGTGAGTGTACATTTAGTGGCAGTGCGCACGTGTGTGTCTAATTAGCATACTTGTCAACCTTGAGACCTTAAAAATAGGGATGGTTTCAAAACCAAAGCGGGAGGTCTTTGGGTTGTCACCCAGAAAAATTTGAGTATCAGAGACTTTGTTTCCTGCATGCTGGTGACTTTAAAACAATGTACACTGCAACGACATTTGTTTTCAGGACAGAAAACGGAATAATTTGCCCCTCTAGCGTAAACTTGGCGTGTGAATCTCAAGCGTAAACTAATATTCATCAGTTTTTATTATTTTTTTTAACCTGCTTGAGTATAAACATGCACCACTGAGCTCTGAAACCTATTATTTCCAATGGCTTGTGCCACGCCACGATGGCTTTTTGCTACGCTGAACGAAGCCCAACTTTGGGCGCTGCACGCTGTGATGTGCGCGGCGGCAAACGCAGCTCAAACATGAGCTCAAACTGCGCTGTGTCGCGAGCATAGACTGCTCTCTTCCGCTGGGAAACAACATTTGGTGTAGCTTTATTGTCGTCTTTTACCTACTGGAGTAGGTAGGGATGATACATGCTGTACAGTGCCACAAACAGGTTAAGTGGGAAAATTTGCTATAAATCGTGAGGAATACGGGATAATTGTGACCCCGGGAGGAAACCAGGAGAGGGCGATGAAAAACGGAAATCTGGAGGGTTGGCAAATATGCTAATTAGGACAAAGGTGAAGCTATCTTATCAAGAACATACTGTTTTTTAAAAATTCACCGTAGTAATGCTCTCAAATACAGTAAGCTGGCAAGCACAGGGCTCATATATCTTTTTTTAAAAAGACTAACCTCTAATCGATGTGTATGCTTGTGTACGTGCATATGTTCGGGCCATTAATGCAGCTCTGAATCTGCCAACGGTCTAATCACCAATCTAGAACAATATGACCCATGAATGATAAATGAAAGCATGCGCGTTGCCATGACAAAACGCCTCATCTTGTCAGCTGTAACAGCAGCAAATGACTTTTCCACTCTGCGATGGTTG
This sequence comes from Sebastes fasciatus, assembly GCF_043250625.1. NCBI lineage: Eukaryota > Metazoa > Chordata > Actinopteri > Perciformes > Sebastidae > Sebastes > Sebastes fasciatus. The sequence continues at coordinate 12,525,994 of NC_133809.1, forward strand.
TCTCAGTGATTTACTTTCAGCTCTTTCTAGGGCAGCGATTTAAATTAAATACACATTTTATTGTCTGTTTATTGATTATTGGGGATCTTTTTTCTGAGCTCGCGTACACAAGGTGACATTTTACAGTCCCTTTTGTAAAGTTCACGCCAAACATGAGATAACAAGGTGTCTAACATCCAGGAACTATTTTCAGACATTTCTTTTTATCCCGGTGCCCCTTCCTCCCCTTATTGGCCCCCATTTCATTCCATTTCCTACTGGGATTAGGGCCCCAGCTTTACCTTTCAACCACGACACGCTACCTGTCACAGCACTGCACACACACATCCCTGAGCGTGGTGCAAGAGGCATGTGACATCTGTTCTCTCTCCGGTGGGCTCCTCATGTCCTCGACCTCATCCACATTGTTTCTGAGCACCTGGGAGGGAGGAGGGGAGGTTGTATGACAAGGGGACATAGCAAAGAAAAAGGAGGATGAAAGGGGTTTAGTGTGTGTGTGTGCGTGTTTGTCAGTGGGAGGTGGGTGGGGTTGTAGAGAGAGAGCAGTCAACCACAACATCAGTCAGGACTGCCACCACCCTTCCTCCCAACATCACTAACTTTTCCCTCCGCGACCTTGACCTGAGTTTGGTGCTTTTTGACAGCATAGGTCCTTGTTGACGCCAGCTGTGCCTGCACACTGTGCCAGATGCACAGAACATAGGCTACGGCGAGGTTGAAAAATCAAAAGGGTGGAGTGACATAATGTGCTCCGCCGTACACACACATTGAAGGATAGCGGTGCAGTTCAGTGACCTCACTGCTTCGGATAGGCTGATATGAAGTAAAATGGATAGCTTTGCACACTCTTAGTGGTAGCTGTATAGTGGCTTCCAAAGTGGGGGCATGAAAAGCTTGCAACATCAGAGCAGGAGTAAATGCTACTCGCAAATAGCTACTATGGTAGTGCCCTTGAGCAACGTAACTGCTTGAGTCATAGAGCTAAGCAGCAAGCAGTAACCACTACGGTTCACCACTGAAGCCAATGCACAATTGCCTTAAGCTGCAGTTCCAGTAATGGCTGGTAGGATCTGGCTCCAAGAAAACAACACTACTTAGTCTGTACTGATGATAGCGGGAAAACTCCCTGAAAATATAATGTCAACACATTATATTGTCAAAGTTAGGTTCTCAAAAGCTATTTCCCCCTCTTTCAATGTGTGTTAGAGACAGTTTTTAAAGCCTTTTTTCCAAACCCGTTGAGCATCAATACAGTTGTGGGTGTTTTTCACTCACTTGATAGGTTTCTGGCAACCTCACGAATGTAAATCCAATATTTAGTCTGCTTGTAGCTCTGTTTTTTTTTTTGTCTTGACCAACTCCTAAGAGAAATTCCTGGCTCTTTTGCTGCTAAATGTTTATTAGCTAGTCGATCACTTTGTGTGAGTGTGTTGTTTCGTGCTGGGCAGTAGGCTTCCCGCGGAAGTAGGTGTTAAACGGTGTTCGGTCATACACGATTAGATAACTTGCTCCATCGTTTTGCTTTTTTTTAATAGAAAATAAACCCATTTTAGTTCATTTTTCGTGAATCAGGGCTGTGTTATCAATACATAGTCGGACGAGGGATGCTGCAAACTGAAAGTGCAAGTGTCTGCTCTGTACGGAGTCTCAGCTCAGAGTAGCAGGAGTCAGATTTCACACACAGACACGGCACGAGAGAGTTGACAGACAAGACAGATTTGGTGTGTTTGTGCGTGCTGTTTCGTGCTGGGAAGTAGGCTTGCTGCGGTAGTCGGTGTTACAGGTGTTCGGGCATACACTGATGACATAATTTGGCTCTGCCCCCACTGTCGTTTTGCTTTTATTTAGAGAAAATAAACCCATTTAGTTCATTTTCGCAATTTTCTGCTACGTACGGAATCTCAGCACAGATTAGCTGGAGTCAGATTTCACACACACCGACAAGACGATGGCAGAGGATTTGGTGTCAAAGCGAAAAGCAAAAGCTCCTACTTGGCAATATTTCGGTTTTAAACCCAATGCTATAAGATTACAATAATGTTAATGAGGCAATCGGCGTGCGGTGGATGAAGCGGTTACAGCCCGTATGCGCGGCGCAGCAGCGCCAGGAGGAAACCTGCGGCCCTGCAGCAAAAGCTCGACCATAGAGGCCAGACACACAGCCATCCAACGTTAAAGATCCAAGTAAGCGCTCTACAGATATTGAGTAAAATGTCCGGTGTAATCAGTAACACGTGTTGTCACAAGTTTATTAACCGGTGGGAAAATGTCCTCACCGTGACATCCTTACTGGGCAGGTAGGGCACCAAAACAAAGAACTGGAATATGCTATAAAGCTCTGTAAAGCTGAGGGGAACTGCAGAGCCGGAAATAACTCTCTGTGAGTTTATCACTACCAACAACTCCTTTTACATAACACATCATCATTTGATCCATCGTTGTGATCAAAATATTGAATGTAGCTGCTTTAACAAACCCGGTTTATATAATTCTTGCACAGCGGGTGTGTTTTAATCTAGACTAATGTATCCTCCTTTTTTCCATGTCATATTTCCATGGTGTGAGAAGTGTAGCTGCCTGCAGCAGAGCCTGTGTCTGTTTAGCACATTGACTCAGCAGGGTCATGGGTTCGTTGGCTCCGGCTCAGCTCCCTAACAGCCTTTTCAAATCATTAAGTAATGAAGTGGGTGCCATTCAAATATAAATGCATCCACAAGCCAGGATCCTTTCATGTTTCAAACCATAAATACTCTTGGATTTTCCTCAGAGCCAATATACCTATCAAAGCCATTTCCAACATCTGTTATACCCCCTCGCAAAACGCGCAAGACACCGGGCCAATCGCTGTAGCTGTGCACCAAAGTGTTTTCTAATGCACGGGATACAAGGCAGTTATGCTTACTTTTTCTTAATTTGTTAATTGATTATTGCCTAATCTGTCAGAGATCCTGGCTCAGAGCCCTTGTGACTGGGGTTGTGTTTGAAGTAGCTACAAACACACAAATGCATGCAGAAACACACAGTGAGATAAGCAAAGCCCCAGATGTGAGTCTCTTGATAGTTGGCGATTATTGTGAGTGCAGCCACCGCTGACCTTGGCACACATATCCATAGCAAGCCCCCTTTCCCTCTCCATCCATCTCTCTCTGGAGTGGCCCCTGGCCTGCAGCTTATTGGGGGGGCCTGGAGCCAGCTTCCCATCTCAGACAGGCCCTAATCTGGGAGGCAAATGATAAGGCTGAGGTTTACAGGAGGGGCTTTGCACACTCACCAAAATTTGCATTTAAAGGCCCTCAAGTAATCTTTAGGCTTATTTAAATCTCAGCAAGACACTAGCAGGAGAGATGGAGGGGGGAATTCTGCACATCCACCTCCAGTGCTTCTTTCCCATGGTAGATCAAATCCCGGCTATAAATGAGCGAGGACGTGGATTGCTTTGCTGTTTCTCACAGCAGCCCGTCTCTGTATCATCAATGGCATTTAATTGACTGAGATTTTTTTTTTTCCCTCTTCGCATCCAAATAAAACTGCCTCATGGGACAAAAGCTTTAACCATCACTGTAAAGCGCTTTGTAGAGAGAAAAAAAAGGCAATTTTTTGCCAGAAAAAATACAGAGCTATTGACATACTGTGTGAGAATGGAGTTTTTTGCTTATTTGTTTGTTTTACATGAGTAGGTTTGACTATTTATTCATGCAGTCTTTGTTCATGTGATTATAATAAGTGTTTTAAGCTGTATGACCACCTAAGCAAGACATTATTGTCATGCAGATTCTGTATTTTTCCCTTATTATTTTAAAGCCTCCCTCAAACTTACTCCTCTGTTATGTTTGTCTCTCTGCATTTTCTATCGTCACTCAGAATTATTCATTCGATGAAAAGCCAAAACACAATCATGAAAACACCAAACACTCGCTGGCAACACACCGCTAGAATATATTCCGTCCCAGTTTTTGTTTAAGTGTGTGCATATTTACCAGCTGCTGCAGCTATACAAGTTACTATATTGCCGTCAGCATATTCACTAGTTTACTGGCATCGCGCCCTGCAGTATGTATACCATAACAGCACAATGCTTCTGCTCAGCCAATTCGCGTCAGCGTCAGGGGGGTTATTTTCAGTGTGCATCCTACACATCCAGAAGGGATTTGAAAGATTAATCCTCACCTTTCCGACTGAATGTATGTAATTTGGTTTGACAAACACCAGCCCTACAGGGACGTTTTCTTCATTAATACTTGACAATGTGCCTTGCGTCTCAGGCCTGAGGAGATGTAGTGGTGTGACGGACGAGAGCATTAAAGTGACCCAGATTCAATCTCTCTTTCTTTACTTTGCAAGCTTTTAACACTGAGTGGAGCACCTGTGATACAAAATTCAGTTGAGAGAGCAACAAAGACGGGGTGTGAACAGCCACTACAACAGGCCACAAAGACGAGACACGATCTGATGATCCTTTCAGACTGTAATAGGCACTGAAATATTCAACAGGGCTGAGGGGTGTCCAGAAGTATTTTTTTTGAAGCGCTTAAAAACATCTGTGTGACAACCTTGTGCACAATATTAGCTAACAGCATGTAGTGGTTATCTAGTTCAAGTTAATTTAACAATGTTTTAGGGTTTTTAATCTACAATCAGTGATGTTAATTCTTCATTGGGGATCATTTTGAAGAGGAAGTAGTGATTCTAGTCTTCTTGCTAATGAAGGAGCTCACTGCTCCCAGCCGAGAAATAGGCCGGCACATACAGTAACTAAGTTAAAAGTGCAACTTGTCATTTTTACACTTTGGTGGTGGTGGTTTTTGGACAGATTAAACATACATCAGAGACATTTGTGCAGAGGTGGGTAGTAATGAGTTACATTTACTCCATTACATGTACTCAAGTAACATTTTTGAGTAAATTGTACTTGTCAGAATAGTTGTAATACAGCATACTTTTTACTCCTGAGTAGATTTATAGAGAAAAATAACTACTTTCACTCTGTTACATTTGGATGCATTCATTGCGCTACTTTTATTTATGATGTTATGCATTCATGATCCATTAAGAGGCAGATGGTCAGCTGGTCCCAGGTCTGCTGGCGCTCTGTTATCCTACCGCAGCCACAGGATCTGGCGGCATCTAGCAGTGAGGTTGCATATTGCAAACAATTAAAACTTCTCCTGCGTGCCAAGCATGTAGGAGAACTACGGTGGCCAACACAAAAACCTGAAGGGCCCTATCTAGAGCCAGTGTTTGGTTTATCTGTTTTGGACTAATGTAGAAATATGGCAGCCAACTCAGTGAAGAGGACCCGCTCCGTATGTAGATATAAACGGCTCATTCTAAAAACACAACGATTCGTATTTTCAGGTGATTATACACTAAAGAAAACATACTTATAATAATAATAATAATATATTCCATTTCTGTCAATAGATCCCCCTAAATGCTAAAAAACACACTGTTCCTTTAAAGGTACCATTTCTTGCTCATTTTCAGTTTCATACTTGTATTTTGTGTTTCTACTAGAACATGTTTACATAATGTAATGTTCAAAAAACCCTTTATTTTCCTCATACTGTCTGCTTGAATATACCTGTATTTACCCTCTGTCTGAAACGCTCCGTTTTAGTGCATTTCAACAGAACTGCAACAGAATTGCGTTGCCTGGCAACAGTCTGGGTCATTATTTACTTCCTTGAAGTGTATGACATTCACATACACTTCAACCAGGAATAAACTGGGACACAGTTAGAATGTTTACGTTTGAAACTATGTAAAGGGTCTAAATATTGTATATTTGTGACATCACAAATGGACAGAAATCCTGACAGCTTGTTTCAAATGCAGAGTTTCTGAATACGGGCTGTATGTATTTCCCTGTGGATTGAGCGTTTCGTTACTTTCACAGTATTCCTATAGGACTTAAGCCTGCTTTATAATGAAAAAAACATGAAAATATCACTTTTTTATATTATGGTAACTTTAAAACTGGCTAACAAAAACTTATTCTGAGGCAATTTATTCTTAATTTAAAGGTGTCTTTTCACAAGGCAAAAATAAACTAAAGGGAAATGAAAACTATAAAACACACACAGTATATATTCCAACCAACAATAAGTCAATATTAAAGCACGTGGTAAGGCTAGACCTGATATCATATTTAATATTCTGCCTAATTTTCTCTTTTGCATAACCCTATTCACAGCCTGAAGACGGGTCAAATCAAGCTCATGCATATAAAAGCCGTTGCCCTGGGCAAAGATTTAACCAGCCTGGATGAGTCTCGAGGCTCACTGTAGCGAACAAAAAACACCCTTGCTGCCATTCCAGCTCTGAGAAATATGAGCAGACGTGAGAAAAGAGATCTGGACAGAAGCCCCATCAACCCCCCCTCCCCCCTCCCTTCTCCGAAACTAACCGTTAGCTTGGCTTCCCAGTCACACTATGGAGATCCTGCTCACTCTTCCATGCCACAGTCACTTCCTGCTGGCTCTAAACAATGCAGACTCCATTTGGGCCGCCGTAATGGCTGACTGCTTGACATAACCCTTGTCAGTGAGAGCTGAGATAGGTGACACTTGACAGATGTGTAATTGCTGGAAGAGCTCACTGACAGGTGGATGAGCTTAAAGACACCTGATATGCCTCTGAGGCTGTTGACACAGGGGATTACACCTTTAAGCAGCATCGGCTTCCCTGGGTGTTGTTGCTTTTTTTCTGTGTACTTCAAGAAAAAAAAAACAGTTTGGGTAATCTATTCAAAGTGAAATTGGTCTGATTTGTTTGAGCCAAGATATGAGCCAAGCGAGAAAGGTCAAGGCTCCTGCAATAACCCTCATTTAATACCTCCAGATGTATATTCTCTGTGAGGTAATGTATGGTTTTGACACCATCTGAGCGGGCTTGTAAAGCCTGCGTCGAGGCGTGATAGCTTTCCCCCCTCAGGTCAGCCCAGGTGAGGTGGTACCAGAAGCCGCAGATAACACTCCAGCCGCAGATAACACTCCACCCCTATAAAAAGACAGGAAGTGAGATAAACATTCGCTCCTTGATTAGGAGCCTGGGTGTGGGCTGCCATGTGGGAGGTGGTACAGTCATACGGGTGGAACAGTGAGATGTGTGTGTGTGTGGAGGGTTGTGTTTTATGTGTGGGACTGTAATGCAAATCAATGATCTCCTTCAGTGCAGAGCAGAACAGCACAATGCCTGCACACCTGTCCATCATTCAACATCTCCTGTTCCACCTCTTGAAGCTGGGTGGAAAAAAAAAAAAAAATCGTTTTAGCTCACAGTCAAGGGGTTGAAAGCAGGGGAGGGGAGCGAAGGAGGTGCGCTTTAGAGGCCCAGACATTCACTTTTCTTCTTCCTTGCCGACAAGACCATGTTATTAGAACTGCAGTTACTAAATTGGGAGGAGGGAGACCGATGCTTTTGGATGTGACCTCAATTGCACCGGCACACTATCTCAACCAAAGTCTCATTTCACCGAGAAAGACACGAGAAGAGAAAAGAGAAATTGACAATATCTTTTGTACCATCATGCATAGGCGGCGAATAGAGATTTAGTGATATATAGGAGTGGGGGGGACGGTGGCTCACGCTGCACCCAGAAGCTCAGCTCAGTTCATTGGGGGTATTTTCACTTATAATTGGGGTAGCTTTCATCTTGCCTGCCAAAAGGCGTAGCAACGAAGAGGAGCACCAAGAGGGAGCTATCGCTTCCCCTATTTCCTGGCCCCAGACAAAGGCATCCAGGCAGGCAGCCCGCTGAAGATGATGTATTTCTGATCAAAGAGCCTGGAGTTGTCAGCAGCCCGGGCTAGCGCAGCAACCTGATTGCTCCTGGATAGATTTGTCCCTTTGATCAGAGCAGACTCTGACTGCAGGCACTGTTTATGCAAAGAAAAGATGGCAGAGCGAAACCTACCCAGTGTTATGTGGAAACAGGCGTTGGGCTGGGGGAAGGACGTTTCGCTTCGGGGTATTTTGGTTCGCACAATAATACAGGATGATATGTGTTATAATTACCGCTAATGAGATAACATTGCAAAAAAAGGGCTTTTTCTGCAACTTGTTGCTCTGATGCTTTTGCGCTGACAGCAAAAAAAAAAAAACTTGTATGTATAATACTCCAGATTAGTAGATAAAATCCTGTGTCTAATTACAACTACATACATCAGATTTAAGAGTGAGATAATGCAACGTGCTTGCACAAGTGGTATTTCTACAAAATGATCAGTTAGTTACACTATGCAAACATCTTGCACAGAGCGCAAATAACCGCCGGCTATGAATTCATGTGGACTCGAAACGGCACATAATTTTGTCATAATATATTGATGCAAATTCTCGTGGCTAGAGTTAAGATTGGTTCTGTAAATGTGCTACAGAGAAATATTAATGCCATCAGTCTGTAGGATTGTACCTACAAATCCCACTGTGACCTCGGCCATGTTTTGTCTGAGGAGAAGCAGTCTTCTCGTGCCCGGCTACATGAGTTCAAACACTGAAATGTCAAACACACTTGACTTTAAAACACTCGGGTGAGGTTACGGAGGGGTTTGAGGCGCCAACATGAAACATCAGGAGACTAACGGCGGCACTGGGAGCGAACAAATCCTTCAGCGGGCTGCAAGACATAAGTCCGAAGGGGCCTTCACTGCAAAGTGTACTGGCAGAGTTAGTAATGTAGTAGTGTTAGAAACACTTCAATAGAATAAGTTTAAGAGCTGAATGCATTGAAAACAGACTTGTTTACATCCTTTTAATGCCACCATGACAATATCTACATAAATACATATTTAATTTCTGCTGTCAAAATATTTCTTGAAAGGCACAAAAGTTAAAAAAAGTGTAGTCAACATAACATTTATCTTGTTTTCCTCCTCCTCCTCACTCTGCATATTGGATGAGTTCAGGTCACAGCTTTCAGGGACATCAGCCTTTACTGTTTTTCTGTCTTCTCTGTCATGTTAAACATTAAAAAGGTACAGCTCAGCACGCCTCCCGCCGAGACACGTCAAAGTCAAGGTTAATTTATGGATGCAAAATACCTCATCTCATAGTTTTAAATCTCTTTTTTTTATTTATTTTGTTCTGTGACAGGTGCTATTTAAAGGGGTTTCGGGCACACGCGCGTACACAGAGTTGAAGTCGGTGGAAAAGAGGGCTGAGTGGTTATGTAAGCTGTGATTAACATATCTGACGGCTGCATTTGGGTCAAACAGTGATGGGTAATTCAGGTCATTTCTGACAGCTGATGAAAACAGAAATCATCATGGCGGGCGGTGGGCGTAATTATGTATTTATGAGTAGAAGAGGACCTTGGGGGTAGCGAGCAGAAGAGATGAGCGCATACAGAGGAGTGCCTGAGTGCCTGCCTTGCTACTGTAATGACAGCTCATTTCCCTGTGTGGATGTTTTTCTCGGCTCGCCGCCGAGCTTTTGTTAGTCCCACCAGTTCACTGTATACCTGGCTGCCCAGCCTTTTATGGACAATACAGGAGGGTTAAGTGTTGTATTATTGAGGGATGAATGCTCTGCAGAGACCCCTGGACGAGGAGAAGGAAAGCATGTAGGTTTTAAACAAGCTGCCATAGAGGGCCCTTTGGGTGTGTTGTGACGAACACTGGCGGGCTTTACGCAGATTTAAAGATGCATTTGATGTTGAATTACTGCATATAGGATTTATGCATACATGCATACATAACCCTTCTGCCTTGTATGGATCTGATCCAACCTTATTGTTATGTATAAGTCACACTTGGCAAAACATATACATTTAAATTAGGGCACATTCAAATATTTAAAGATTTATCAAGTATTTAATACTTGATAAATCTTTATCAACATGGGAGTGGGCAAATATGCTTGCTTTGTGCAAATGTATGTATATATTTATTATTGGAAATCATTTACCAACATAAAACAATGACAATTATTGTCCAGAAACCCTCACAGGTACTGCATTTAGTATAAAAAAATATGCTGAAATCATAACATGGCAAACTGCAGCCCAACAGGCAACAACAGCTGTCAGTGTGTCAGTGTGCTGACTTGACTATGACTTGCCCCAAAGCTGCATGTGATTATCATAAAGTGGGCATGTCTGTAAAGGGGAGACTCGTGGGTACCCATAGAACCCATTTTCATTCACATATCTGGATGTCAGAGGTCAAGGGACCCCTTTGGAAATGGCCATGCCAGTTTTTCCTCACAAAAATTTAGCATACATTTGGAGCGTTATTTAGCCTCCTTTGCAACAAGCTAGAAATACATACTTGGTACCAATGGATTCCTTAGGTTTTATAGTTTTCGTGATACCAGTATCTTCACTCTAACTTTAAAACTCTGCCAGCTACAACCTCTGAAAGATTGATTGCGTTAAAGAAATCAGTGACGTTAAAACAAGTTTGCATTAACGTGTTATTATCGCGTTAACTTTAGTTATTAAAATCATATAATCTTCAGTGAATGTTGTATTTTTGTACATAAAATTTGTATTTATATCCTTAACGTCTGTGCGGTGTTCAAATACAAGAGACAGTGAGCTGGAGGCTGGAGGGAGGACGGATGAAGCCGGATGCAAATAACCTTGGAGTTAAATCAAAGCCTTCTTCAAATCAAACCCCCAGCAACGCTCTCCCATTTCTCTGTCAATCCACTGTGACATTTGTGATATGGGCAACACTTTCAATCTATGGCTGCTGCCTACTCCATTGGCCATGTAAAGTTTAATGAGCACCTTTTGTGGAGTGATATGAATAATGTATACATTACGGAGCTTTAAAGTGCCTATGGTGCATCTGTCTCCGGGATGGACGGAGGGACCAGTGGAAATTAAAAAGCCTGAGGGTACAGAGAAGAGAGGAAAGAGAGAGGGAGATAGAAAAAAGCGAAAAGTTGAAGGCAGTCACATTAATTTGAATGCGTCAATGTGCCACTTCCGATGCAAAATAGAAGTCATCAGCACGAGCACAGAGCTCCACCTCACCCCCCCACTCCACACAATCTATCTCTCGTCTGTTGCTCATCTGTGTCAACCTGCACTTCACATCAGGAAGTGAATACGCGGTGACACAGAGGGGAGGGAGAACGTCTTCTTGGAAATTTCTGGAGAGCGCAGCAGGTGACGGGAGGAAAACACAAGTCGGTATAAAGTAGACAATCCTGTTCCGGCACTCCTGCAGATTTCATTGATCTGTGATGTAAAAGGAGACGGCGGTGCACTGTATTACTGAATGAAGTACAAAACATAAGAGCAGAGGAGTGTGTGCTTCAAAGTTTACTGTAACTGACCAGTGGGCTACCTCTGGGTTTGAAAAGTGAAGCAAAAGCTGAAGTGTCTTAAACTTGCATTCTTTCTAACAGCCAGCAGGGGGCGACTCCTCTGGTTGCAAAAAGAAGTCTGATTGTATAGAAGTCTATGAGAAAATGAGCCTACTTCTCACTTGATTTATTACCTCAGTAAACATTGTAAACATGAGTTTATGGTCTCAATCGCTAGTTTCAAGTCTTCTTCAATACAGCATGATGTTCATCTCGTAAATTATGGTCCCATTTAGAGTCAAATAGCCCATAAAGCAGGGTATGCTTTAGGGCGTGGTTACCTTGTGATTGACAGGTCGCTACCACGACGTCGACCCGACGTGGGAGTCCGAGTTTTCATCTTACAACTTTAACCCTTTCACAGTGTGTTTTCAGTTCATTAAAGTTAATTATTACACGGCTGTGTTGAATACTTGATTCTGAATGGTCAATCATGGCGCTTCTAAGGCCTGTTATTTCTTTATAGCAAACTGTTGCTATGTATAACAGACCGTTGCTATGGGCGAAGTTCTGATGTTGAACTCTGGCGGACCGTTTTTGTGTCAAATTATTGATTTCTTAAGTAAGTAGCCATGTAATATGCGGGATAATACACAACTAGAGGGTCATTGTTGTTTGTTATTTCACAACAACGACCGGCTCGCTGTACATTATCCCCTACTTGTTTCATTTTGGTCTCCTAAAAATGTCTTATTCAGCATTCGGTCAAATTTAGCTCCACCCTCACTTCTGGTTGCAAAAAACCAAGATGGCGACGGCCTCAAAGGCTTCAAAATGGCACTCCACAAACCAATGGGTACTGTGACTATGTCCACTTTTTATACACAGTCTATGTAACTGAGGCATAAAAAAAAAATTATTTGAAATAAATTCAAAACCAACGTTTTAGGAGTTGTCTTTTACAAAAAAAAGAAATAATCGACTCAATGGCAAGGACAAAAGCAGGTTAACTGTTACATGCACTTGATGCTAATATTTTCCTCAGAACATACTCTTATTGAAAGAGAAGTACCCAAGCCTTAACCTTAAAAGCATTAATAGCTCTTCCTGCTCATCCAGACCGCTCTGTCACAAACCCCTCAGCCGAGAGCTCGCTGACGAAATTAGAAATCTCCTGCGCGTTTGGCTGCTGCTCCCCCCCCATTCAAAAGATTGGTGGGCCTCTATCTTCTTAGAGATCTGCTCCCTGTTGAATAAGCAATGGAGCGTTCCCACTTCACTTGTCCACGCCAGGCTGGCCTGAGCGACCCTTCCCTCCCTTACCCTTTCTCCCCCCGTCATCCCCTCCCCTAACCCCTGTTTCCATCTCCACAGATTGACCCCCCTCCCACTCCTACTCCCTCTCCCCATCCCATCCTCCTCCTCCCCATCAGCCCTCGCTCTCAGCCGACATGGACACACAAAAGAAGGCTCCGGCTTAGTGGCCTTGTGATGGATGCATTTTCATAGGCCAATCTCTGTTATCTTGGAGAAACAGGTCTCAGCCTCCATTCTCTCAGGGCTTTACAGTTTTCTCTCTGCCACTCACCCCGCCCACCCCTTCCTTCATTTTTTTCTCCACCTCCTCCCTCCATCCCTCCATCCTCCTCCACCATTTTCCGAAGGTCACTCATTAATACTCCTGAGCATTGATGCTGACCCCGTGACCCTGAGCTTGAAAGCCCCGGCTCTCCCATATTGAGCATCCGAGCCCTCGTCCCAGTGTTCTCACCCAGGCCTGAGTGCGGAGGCCTGGACCCCCCCAAGGTCAAGGACTGGCTGACATCGGGCCCCAAAACAATAGGAGGCCCTTCCTCTCCGCATCCCCACGGACGCCCCCTGCGTTGTCCCTCTTTAGATTGATTGGCTATGCAGCAACATCTCCAAGTCAATCAATTTCATTCATTTAATGCAGATGCGTCAAACTTGAGAATTTATCCATGGATTTCAATTTCTCCCAGACAATAGAAAACCTTACATGTAATGGTTTTGTCAATCTCAATTAAGCTACAAACAAGTATTCTCTTTTTTTTGTGCTTCAAATCAAATGTTGCACTTCATTATCTTTAAAATTACACTTTAAGAAAATTGGACGCCACTCCGTTCCCCAGTGTGTTTAATGAATTTATCTCATTTCTGTTTCAGTGTTATCTATTTGTTTGTTTGTAAATGATTGGAAGTAGGGAAGGTGCAAATGATATGCAAAGCTTGTGACAGATCTTACTTTCCCATCAGGTTATTTACAGATGAGATGTATTGCAACACTATAAAATCAAAAAGCAAAACTTCTGGGTTTCAATCTGACAATGTAGCAACCTTGATTCACCCCCAAATAGAAATTGTGGTGTTAAAAATCCCCCTACAATAAGCTCCTTCATTTTCTGCTCACTCTGCAGTTTGCAGCTCCCTCATTTCCCAGCCGTGGAGTTTCACTAGGCCTTGATGTATCATATATCTCTCTGTTTTTCCTGCGTGGCTCTTTTCGGGCCTGGGGTCAGAGGGTGAAATAAAGCAGACCCCGTTTTGAAACTGACAGGGTCTCCAAAGCCTGAACCCGAGGGCAGTCCCCCCCAGCCCCGGCCTGACAGAGGCCGCGTTCGACAAAGGTGCAGTTTGTTACGAGCTTCTGAGGGGGAAAAAAAGAAACACAACAGGGAGGGTTATTTGGTGCTCCTTTGACCCCTTAAGCCCTCTGAGATGAAAAGGCTTTCAATTTTTACCAGACGAGGAAGACCACTTCAGCACAGAACACCAGTATGGGCTTCAAAGCTCAGCAGAAATTTTAATCAGAGACAAATTACTGTATATTATGCGGTGTACTCGGCTCCATCGCCTCAGTCCGAGGGGGCAAAGGGGCAAAAATACTGCAGCATTACACAGACGAGAAATGGCGTAGCATCCTCGCAGGCAGTGAGCGAAGCTCTCGTGGTCACTGTCTTTTTAAATTCCCTGCGAGATTATGTCAGAGTAGTTAGAGGAGGTAAAAGCCTGATGGATCTGCCTTCTTAAATCATGCAAGCTGAAGGCAAATATCAATACCACAATGCTGCTTAAAACAGCATTCTGTCGAATAAAAACATATCCATCATTAACAACACAAGGGTAAGAGAAAAAAAGCCCATGAGTGCACCGTGCCTTATGCCATTTACTAAACATTTTATCAAATTTTACAAAGCCTGCTTAATATTTAAAGCCTCGGTCATGCAGCCTAATGGTCCAGGGCAGGAATAAGCTATTCAGGGGTCAATTGTTTTATTAAGATTAATGAAGGGGAGCAAGAGGGTACGTCATATCTGTACTGCTTTCCCTCTTTCTCTGAGCACCAGCGAGGCATATTAAAAGGAGTGAGTACGGTTTGCCACTTAGCTTATCTACGTAAGTGGCTTATGGATGTATTTGTCCGGGACACTCAAGGTAAATTTTTTCATCAATTCATTTTTCATCGAGTGATGAACTTACTTCCCCCACAGAATATATCAAGGAAGTATGTTAGATTAGCATAGAGGAGAGAAAAGGCCTATTCTGCAGTTTCTGATAGCATTATATAGTGTAGATCCATAGCAGTGTTCTCCTCTGATGGATATGCACCACATGTTTACATTGTTAATTGTTTTTCTCCTCTTTAGAATTAAAAAAGGCTATTTTTCACTACTTACTGACCATTTTATTACCTTTATACATAAATACTAGGGCTGTCAATCGATTAAAATATTTAATCGTGATTAATCGCACATTTTTTATCTAAAAATTATCAAAATATACTTTAAAGGGAGATTTGTCAAGTATTTAATACTGTTATCAACATGGGAGTGGGCAGATATGCTTGCTTTATACAAATGTATGTATATATGTATTACTGGAAATCAATTAACAACACAAAACAATGACAAATATTGTCCAGAAACCCTCACAGGTACTGCATTTAGTATAAAAAAAATGCTCAAATCATAACATGGCAAACTCAAGCCCAACAGGCAACAACAGCTGTCAGTGTGTCAGTGTGCTGACTTGACTATGACTTGCCCCAAACTGCATGTGATTATCATAAAGTGGGCATGTCTGTAAAGGGGAGACTCGTGAGTACCCATAGAACCCATTTTCATTCACATATATTGAGGTCAGAGGTCAAGGGACCCCTTTGAAAATGGCCATGCCAGTTTTTCCTCACCAAAATTTGACGCAAGTTTGGAGCGTTATTTAACCTCCTTCGCGACAAGCTAGAGTGACATGGTTGGTACCAATGAATTCTAGTTTCATATGATACCAGAATTCACTCTATCTTTTAAACCGAGTCCGTTACAACCTAATAATCACAAATTGCGTTAAAGAAATTAGTGGCGTTAAAATTAATTTGTGTAAATGTGTTATTATCGCATTAACTTTGACAGCACTGATAAATACTGCAAGCGTTTGATTGCATCAGACATCATTTGTTTATTGCAAGGGTCTATTTGTCTCCTAAATCAGATAAGAAAACTGTTACCATAAAAATACATTTGCAATTCTGGACATAAAGCACTAAATATGACCAACGGCCACTTTTAATCAACCCAGCAGCTCAAACTCCCATGACTCTGATGGACCGGTGCATCTTTTGTCAAAAAAAATGCACAATCTGACGCATCAGAAAAAGGGAGCAGATGGAAGAGGAGAGTGGGCGGTGACAACTGAGAGCCGGTAGGCGTTCATCTCCACAGACATTTACACTCTATCAGCCATAACCCCCCAAACCGCGCTGATGTCATTGTTGTAATTGCTTTGACACTTGGAAGCTGGCGCTAATCCTGTTTGGACAGTGACTTAAACTGTATGGAAATAGGGGACACACTGGTTACGTCCACCAGTGCATCTGTCCCTACTGGCCAGGACAACATCTGTTAGTGCTGCGTGTGACTGTGGTGTAAATGAGAGGCGAGAACTGATTATAGCACAGACCTGTTCAAAAAAAAGACTGATTTGTTTCCCTGTGGTGAAAATCCTCTTTAAATGTTACGTGACACAACAAGTTAAAAAAGGGAATGTTTTTAGTGTGCGGCGTCTCTTTTTTGCTCGCTGATCTAATGTGATGTGACGCTGAAAATGTTTTCGGTTGCAGAAGAATGACAGGACTTGTTGTGAGAACAGCTTTAACGTGTCTGCTGAGACATGTAGAGATTATACAAGGGTTGCTATAAAATGCAGCACTCGCATAGCCGCTGTGGGAGCATTTACATGATGATCCATAGGTGTCAAGTATGTATGGCGCTGTAATTAATTAATTTTCAAGCCAAAGCAATAAACAAAAATAGATTAAGGGAGGAAATGTGATTCATGCTGCTGGAGTAGGTTGAAGCTACATGTTGGTTGGCTTGGAAAACAAAGATGTCACATGGCAGCAGGTCCAGAGGGGTCACTTCATTTCCACTGCACTGCCTTTTTTTCCTTTAGGCAGAGCATAATGTGAACAATGTTTCAGAGGGCCATCTTCAACCTCCATCTTCACAACATGCAAGCCTTTCATGTGTCTGTCTTCTCTCCCCGCCTCGGCCCTTCCATCCTCTCCAGCACGCCTGCATGCACCCTGACACGTTGACAAGCTGGGAGCGAGTCAATGTTGTGGTTGACCTGGGAGGCCAGGCCAGAGCGGTTTGGTTCACAAAGTGAGAGGTAGACAACAAAGTGCAGTGCACTAAAATGCCCCGAGCCAACCTTTTAGCTTCGGCCAACAGCTGCGAGCCGTTTGGGGTTGGAAGACGGGAACGGTGGAAGTGGACGTGGAAACTCGACCCTTGGCTGTCCGGACCACAATTGTGCTCAGCAGGACAGATCACGTTAGACCTGGTTACCTCACACTGAACTATGTTGTAGATAAAGGCCACTATCGTTTCACTTAACCATCTACTAGTAGCAGGAATACACATGGATCTGCATTCCTGTCATTTATTTTCTTAATAATTTATAAATGAATGAATGAATACTGACAAATGTACTAGTATTTGATGATGACTATAAATCAATTGAAAGGTGTGCACAGGGGAAAAGACATACACAGGCGGTTGTTGGATGCATACTGAGGATTCAGAGAGATTTCACCATTACTGTGAATGCCAATCTTAAATTGGTTATCTATTGACCTTGAGTTCACCAAATTTCTTTCATTTGGTCCATTTCTGCTTTTTTCCTCCCAAATTTAGGTCGCTATACAAAAATCCGGGGAAGTAAACAAGTTGCCATTGCTGCGGTGGCGCCTCCCTAGAATATGCGCTACGTTTGAATGCAAGATGTCCTAAGAAGTGTACAATTTTCTACTTTTACCTTTACTTTCTACGCAACGTTGTGAACCTAACCTAATGACCACAGAGTAAACATCACTCAGTTGAAATCACAAACTGAACACGTACAAAGTGGCTTTTAACCGTGTTAACTGGTGACTCTTGCTCGTGGTGACGGCAGCTGTGTCCTCATAAAAACCTTAAATCTTACTTTAATCAATTTTAATATAGGCTACTTATCTGTGTTTATAAGGGTTTCTACGCCAACCATTTATGTAAGTTACTATGAGCAACCACAGATGCATTCGGCTTAAAGTTCAACACAAATTCATCAGTTAACACGGTTAGCAGACACGGACTTGCCACCGCAGTATCCTGATCGTTTCACATAGCCAATTACATATTTCTCAAATTTGGGAACACTCGTCCACATTTACGAGGACCTGGCTCCACCACATCTGCCGCTGATATATACAGTAGGTACAGTATTTGGCGATCATTGGAGCAAAGTAACCTACAGTTTTATCTGATCACTAGCTGATATTTACTTTGTTGGACTGGAAGCTGAAACTGGACCGATCTTGTTTAAATCTGATTTATTGAAGCTCATACAGACAATTAATGGTACAAAAACAGTTTGGTTGAAAATTAAATGAATCTCCACTGTGTGTTGTGATATCATATAGCATAGATGCTATGGAGACTCATTACGGGCACAGTGCAGGAGACCTGATGTAATTGGCGTTGCTACGACCGCTAATAGTTGTTGATTGTAAGACTGCTGTGGAAGAAAGTCTGTCATTTTCTTCCAGCTATGGTAGACCTTAATGCTGAAACATTATTCGGTAAAACTGATTTGCTAAAATGCAAGGTGTGCACCTACACAATGTGACACATTACCATTTAGCAAAGTGTACAATAGCACAGTGTGCAAGTTACAATTTCTTTTCTAAAATTAAATTAAATGAGGTAGTAAAAAAGTGTGCGTAGGGAGGAGGTCAATGTGGACGGTTGGGTCCAAAAAACACAGGACTTTCACCTAGGAAACTCGTGTTTGTGTCCTGTGTGAAACCAAAAGTCAACTTATTTTAAGTTATGTACCACTACGTAATGTTACTACGCTGCGTACATAATGTAGCCTACGTAACTCCATAACAAACGTACTTATTTGAAACCAAATCACAATCTTTTCCTGAACTTAACTGTGTAATTTCCTGTGAAAACAGAAGCTTATTTTGAAAAGACCATGCATGCATGTAACGCAAAACTGACGTTAGAGGGATACCTAGAGTGTCTTAGCACTGACCAAGCTGTCGTATTTAACGAGCTGGGAGTGAGAACATGTTGAAAATATCATATGTAAAAATCAGCTGCTATGTTTCTTTCCATAGACAATGTGGACAGTTATCATTTGGACTATTTCTTAAAGACAAAACGGTTCTAAAATGAATTTTTAGAGGCATGAATTAAATATAGCCCAACGCTCTTCCTTTTTATATTAAAATTTTCAAACTAAGACTAAGCACAGTTCGAGTCCGACAACATCAGTCCTGATGCTGCGTACTACAGATGTTTGGCTTTAGAGAACGGAGCGAGTAGAACAATAAACTCAACCGTGGCTTAGGATAATATGTAAATGATCAATATTTCTAATTGCAGAGAGGAATGATTGCCATGATTATGTTGACTCTCTAATGAGTCCACCTGTTGGCATCACGCAGAAAACAATTTTCCACTTGAAGAGACATAGCGTATGTAAACTCTCATAAAATGTAAAACCCAATGGAAGGTCTGCTGCTGTGCTCTGGCAGCTGCAGCCTACAATTATGCAGCATCCGGCGATAACTTGAATACCAATCTGACAAAAACAGTGCCTTTCCTCCAAAGAAACAGGACGCTATTTTATTCTAAAAAAAAAAGTTATACGGCACCTACAGCGTTTGTTTCTATAACTATGAATTCATTGAAATTTGAAACTGAGACTCCCAAACCGAAGTAACTGGTGTTGCATTTATTAGATATGTTTGGAGGACTGCAGGGAATATAAAAAACCTGTGAAGTTTGATACCTGGTTTATAAAGTATGGAGGAGCCTACTGTAACCCCGCTGCTTACTTCAAAGGCTTGTCCTGAAATTCAGGAGGACAGTTATTGATCCAATCCCTCAATGAATCGGGAATTGATAAGTGGACACTTCAGAATGCACTTTTATGTCTTCTCACTTTGAAGCTCTCCACTCCCATCTTTCTGGGGGGATGTTATTCTACGCAACGCCTCTTTAATGTTTGAAACCCACACTCCTGCTTGGTTTCACCAGCGCTTCATTCTCGCGAGGCATATTGGGGGGAATCCTTGTTGTATGTATGTAAATGTAAATTAGTTGACAAAAGGGCACCTTTTCTTTCGTTTCAAATGAACAGGTCCCGGGGCAGGATCGGGTCAGGTGTAGTGAAAGGAGAAGCCCCGGTCTCCTCCCTTTATTGTCCCGCACTTCCTGCCAAACCATCATTCTCCATATCCCACAAGGGCCTCTCTCTAACCCTCAACATCTGTCCCACTTTACCACTCTGATGGTAGAGACACGGCTAGTATGACGGGCACACTGCAGCACTGTGCACGGTTTTACAAACTGCTTCCAGACGTCTCAAAGTGCTGTCATCTGTAATTTTGCGCATTTACTCGTTCAATTTATTTGTCCGCACTCTTGCTACAACTAATCACAGGTGTGTTTGCACCATCTCTGTGAGAATATTTACGTGGGTAAAACACATGAAAGTAAAACACTGTTTAGAAGTGAAATATTTTTAATTACAAGAGCTGTTTTCCATCCATCTTGTCCCTGGCAACGCACTTATTCTGACTGTCATTGCGAAGCGCTGCTTTTTGTCTTTAAACTTTTCACAGCTGGTGGAAGAAAAAAAAAAAAAAAAACCTGGAGGTCAATTTAAATAGCCGTAGTGCTACACGTAAAGGGAAACACCCGCAGTAGACATGCAACACTGTGGTGCCATGTAAGAGATCATAAACTCATGTAAGTCAAAAACAGGATGCTATATATTTTCTGAAGGATGTTTGGGGCAGCTAGAACATTATAATTGCACGCCAGTTTTCCCTTTGGGAAAAAATACCTTTCCCCATATGTGTCAGTGATAAAGTATAGGTTTCTCCTGTCTGGCAAGAAAGGTATATCTGCCCTCTAACTAGACAAGGGGGAGCAGAGGAGAGAGAGAGAGAGAGACAGGGAGGGACGGATATATAGAGACAGACAGGAAAAGAGAAAGAGAGGGGATCCAAACCACTGTCTGTACAGTTAGTGGGTCTGGGGTGATTGCATGAGGGGCAGCAGGGAGCTCCATTTACATTGTAGCTGCAGAATAAAAAGCAGCTTTGGTTTGTCAGTTTTCTGACTAGCGTCATGAACCGGGAGATGCCCATGGCTGCTTGTTCTACTTCAACGCTGTTCAATACCTGCCATCCTCACCCTTCTCCTCGTCAAAGAGAGGAATACACACACATGCACACACACACACGCACACACAAACGGGGTCCCTCTGGTGTGTTTGTGTTTCTGTTTGTGAGCATTTGTTCCGAATCAGGCACCTGGCATCTTTTGGGAGAGCAGGCTTCACCGATGAGGCCCCCTGGACTGTCATATGTCTGGATGCAGACCAATACCCATCATGGCAAACTGATCAAAAGCAAAGGAAAAGTACAAACCTTGAACTTCACAGTCCAATATGCATCCCTCATGCTTATTATATTCACACACTAACAAAAAAAAAAACACACACACACACAGGGACTCGCAGCATGTAACCATATGAATACCTCTCCGCTGATCAAATATTCCAGAAAGCAATTTTTTCCCTTGTTTTCAGCTACAATTGAAATTCACTGCAGGTTAAATTGGACCCTCTCTCCAGACTGCTGTAATACCCCATAGTAGGTATAATCAAAGTAATTACAACAACACGCAGGTGTTCCACGCCGCACGCCACTGAACACGGCACATGTCAGTGACAGAGGATGGAGTAAACATCTCTGGAAAAAAAAAAACTAATTCAAATCAAGTGTCATTATGGCTACTTTATCGACAGACAGTGAGTGCACAAACAAATGGCATTTTTTGTCATCTAGTGCTTAACATGGACATTTTATGCTCCGTCTGTTCACGTTGCTTTGCTTCCACTTTTCAATTATGATAATCCGAATCTGGTAAAGTGAATTATACAGGAAAGACATGATGTTTTTTAAGCTCTTCGGCAGATAAAAAAAAAAGAGAGGGAGATTGAGTACACTATAAGAAACGCAGATAAGCTCTCTCACTCGGGCTGCAACTAACAGTTATTTTCATAGCCGATTAATCTGTTGATCATTTTCTCGATTAATCGATTAGTTGTTTGGTCAATGTATGAAAATGGTGAAAAATGTCCATCAGTGTTTCCTAAAGCCTAAGATGATGTCCTTAAAACTCAAAGATATTCAGTTTACTGTCATAGAAGAGTAAAGAAACTAGAAAATATTCACATTTAAGACTGAATTTAGACTGAAAAAATTACTAAAAACGATCATCAAAATAGTTGGTAATTAATTTAATAGTTGACAACCAGGGTCTGAAATTAGCACCCGCCATCTGCCAAATGCGGGTAAATTGTTGGCAGTGGCGGGTAAAATCTTCAGGCCATCCGCCACTTTGGCAGGCAGGGAAAACACCAGGGATGGGAATAGAAAACTGGTTCCTTGTTGTCCGATTCCTTGGCATCTCATGCCTCTGTGACTATCCATTCCTGTTCAAATCTTTCCGACAGTTACGCATTCACAATGACGCATTCGCATGCTGTATCATATTTCAGTTTGATTGGGACTGGAGCCACGGCGGAGAGGAAAAAAAGCGCTCAAAAGCATGGCGTTACTCCTAGTAAACCTGAAGGGCACCCTATTTTTTCCCTGATATTGCTTCACTGTGAACAACAAACCCATGTTGAAACCTAAGGGAGGAGAGTTAGTAACGTTACCTGTTAGAAGCCAGCTAAATAACGGAGCTAGTAACGTTAACGGAGGTGCCATTGAGTTATTATTATGAGGCGTTCAAGTTCTGCTCAGTAAAAATGACTATTGGGCGAAGATAAATTACAATGTTATCATGATGTGTTCAAATGTAATCTCGTAAAATGTAGTTTTTGGCGAGAAACCTGAATAAATGCAGTTGTTTGAAGGAGATTTTTTGACAGCAATATAAATAGAGAGGGAATTATGGCTTGTTTAACTTCTTAACACTGGCTCTAGCTTATTTTTAATCAAAGCAAATATCTATATAATCGTAATAATTTGAATTGTGTGTTTTATGCAGATAATCACTATAGATGACAATAAGAAAGTACAGTACAGTACTGTGTACAATTACCCTCCTAACCCGGAAAAATACGGCTCCCCGGAAGCTATGCTGTCATTCAAACACTGTAATTGACCATGCACATGTTTTTTATGTAAAACATATTGATCATTGAATGAAATCATATCTAAAATGTTATTCCTTCATGTAGTGCACACATGCCACAGTGGCAGGCAGTGAAAAAAGTTCATTTCAGACCCTGTTGACAACTAATCGATTAATCGTTGCAGCTCTATCTCTCACATCAAAATCCCTTTGCAATTGCATTTATAACTGAGATGTTTTTCCCACTAAAACTGCAAAAAAAATACCTTAGAGCATTTAGAAATACTGTATGTATTTTATTTGTTGCTATTTTATTTGATTCAGATCAGAGCAGAGACGTGAAGAGGCATTCAATCACATTAAAAGCTCCCCATCTGCATCCTCCAAATCTCATCTCGGTGAGAAAGAAAACGGGGGAGAAAAAAAAAGAAAGAGAGAAGGTAAGGGGGGGTCAAAGAAGAAGAAGAGAGAGAAAGAAGAGAGAAGGTGCAATTACCAAGAGCGTAGTCTGAGGGATCAACTTCACTTCAAAGAGGCCGGGCCCCGCGTCCCATGCTCCACACAGCCCCGAGTACCAGTGTTGTGAGAGTAGGTAAACATGAGCAGATCACAAGGCTGTTAATAGCAGCCAGATCTGAAGAGGTCTCCACCTTGTGCCTCCAAGATTCGCAGACAAGCCCTTTGCCTGGAAGGAACAGACTCACCCCGCACACTCAGCTACTTAGTGTGTGTGTATGAGCTCATGAGCATTATCCCAACAGCTTTTTTTTCATAGTAATTGAACAGCATAAGCACAGAGCAGCACTATGCCAGAACCTTTTAAACCCTCGCAGCATTGCAAAACCAACAGCTGCCATACAAAACCCCCCCTGAAATATGTGCATGGTGAACGCAGTAGGATGTATTTCTCCATCAAAAAGGGTAATACTGCAAACTGTAGTGGTTTCAGATGCAGCGAGTACATCACGTCTATCTGTTTGTGTGTGTGTGCTTCGCTGGTAAATTATTACAGCGCTCACTTTGAGACTTATTGCCAAGAATTATCTTGTTCCAGTATGCAGCCGACTCACTGAGTGGATTTTCATTCATCTTTTTTGACAACAACAAAAAAAAAGATACTCGCTGTGCGTCTGAGGCCCTCCCTCCCCTTCCCTGAAACTCGCTGTACCAATCCGGGGCCGCGTCTACTGTATGTGAAGTGCATTTAACGCCCACTAATCTGTCATCACTGGATAAATACGATAAGGATAGCAGCGATTCCCCCAGAAGTTATCACAGGCCTGACGGCTAAACGGGATTAACCGGCTGTCTTTATGCTCTGCAGAATGAATAGCAATATATATTTTTTTAAGGATAGGACACCCTTTTTAATTTCTCTGCATCTATGATGGCAAGGTGGTGTAATCCATAGGCTATTTTCAGTCACATGACCAGGGTTCAAACCCTCATGTCAGGACGAATTCACCCTGATGAAGTGTCATTGAAGGAGACACTGGGTCCCTACCAGCTCCGGGTGAGATGGGGAGGGGGGGTTATGCTGCATCCGACCCCGCACTCTGACCTCCCCAGAGGGGCGAAGCAAAAAGAGACTTTCCCTTGAGGGGATCAATAAAGAATTACATTAACATACATGATGTATATCAAAGTAAATCTCGGGTCTTCTGCATTGCTAATTCTAAATCTCAGTGCTGTGTTTGAGGCTGTTTTGTTTTTTTCCCCCCAACATTTAAAAGGAAATCAACTGGAAAGGCTGACATCTGTTGGTTAGGATTTGTAACTGCAGCTGAGTGGATCTTGGTGGACCAGCAGGGGAGACTGACACGGTGTTATTGCACTGAGGTATGAAACAGTTCACAACTGGTGCCCTAGAAGAACAGGGCAGAAAACACTTAAAGAGACACGAGGGGCAAAAACTCCCCGAGTCATGAACCGAGATGAAAAGATGCCTTCAGGCTAACCTCACAGCTGAAGCGGAATCACCCTGAGTGCTTTTAGTGTGCCTTTCTCCTCGGATGTCATTTGTTAAGAGAGTAAACCCCTTCATGCTTGTGTGAAACTTAATTCCCTGGTCTGTCCTTGAGCAGTAAACTCTCTCCCTCAACCCGGCAGCTGAGAGTGACCCCTCCGCTACGAGAAGAAAAAAACACACACGGCGCTCCTCTCCTCTTCCACGCCAGATGTTACTTTTCGTCTGTGATTTATCGCACAGTTTAGATAAGGGTAAACAAATAGTCATCACAGTCATAACTGCAAACACCGCTTTTCCGTCTGGCTTATCGCAGGTCACAGCATACAAAGTTAGTCGACGGTGTAGAGACGGGAGCGGTGAGGGGGGGGGGAGTTGAGTGGAGTGAAAAATGACAAAATTGCAGCTTTTTCTCTGAGTCGCCAAATCGGCGAGAGCATATAAACATACTAAAAGTCCTTCTGCACACACAAACACATCCGACCCTGAGCCCTGACCTGTAGGAATGTGTGCTCTCTGCGGAGGACGATTAGCCGGCCTGCCTCTTAGCTCCTCCAACACAGAAACCTCATTGTGATAAAGCCCAGTCAATGTTTGCTGACACACGTTATCTCCCGTCCCCTCTCTCCCCGGGCCCCCGGTCGGATCGAGCTGCCACGTCTCTTTACAACGATTTAGGGAGCCATTTGTTTTTCAAGGAGCTGTTTACACAATGGCCACCTACAACACACGGGGGACGGAGGCAGAGGGACGGGAGAGGGAGTCGTTTGAAATATAAATCACAGCCGGTTGCCAGCTTTTATCGGCGGCGGCGGCTCTGCCTTTTTTTTGTTTTCGACTTTTCCGATCTTTTTTGTATTCTTTATCGCGGGGATGGGGAGCGATAAGAACAAACAAGATGAGGTTTTTGTCAGCGGCTGCCAATGTGCGTAACTACGAGAAAAGAGGGGAAAAGAAACACTTATCTTGTGTGTGTGCATGTAGAGGAGGGGAGGTGATAAAAGAGAATATTCCTCAAGGAGGATCAATAGTTGTTATTCAGACCTGCATGGGTCCCTCCATAGGAAGCACTGACACTGTCCTAAGAGTCTGCCGGCTGTATTGATTTTAATTTATTTTTAACTTAGTGATGGATATGGGACGTGTCATGAGAGAGAGGCATTGGTCAAATAATTACCAACATCTATTCATTAATTGGAAGGCAAAAGAGATAGAACACTCAATATTCATTACGGCCTGCAAAGACTTTGCAAATGTGCTGTCTGACACAAGGATGTCAGAGAAATATGTCGATCACCTAATCACGCCATGCAAATTTGTCCCTGTGAAGCAAACAACACGCCGTTTTCTCTTCATATTTAGAGAAAAAAAACATAGACTTCAAAAAGATTACCTATTTTATTATGCTTTAGATCATTGATCCATGCCCTTTTGGATTTGAATTGCTTTTAAACTCAACTAAAACTATGATTTTCTCTCCTGGGCGAACAAAGGTTCCAACCCTTTCTATTAATACTCTTAATGGTGTATCTATTCAGTCTGTTGACAATTACAAACTCAGTATTTGGGAATTTGGATGGACAAAAGGCTACATTTTAAATGCCATATTGACCATCTTGCAAAGAAATTAAAATTCACATTTCGTTTTCTGTAAAGCCTAAAGTCCTGTTTTTCCATGGCATCAAGAAAACACTTAGTTGCTGGCCTTTTTTCTTGACTCAGATTGATTATTTTGGTAATACAATTTACAGGTTTACCTCACCATGTCCAAACTTGACCCCCTGTATCACTCAGCCATGAGGTATGTCACTAATTCTAGCTTCAGGACCCGTCATTGTACCTTATACAGGATGGTAGGATGGTCATCCCTCACTCTGCGGAGGTTACAACACTAGTTCATTTTAGTCTATAAGATGATCTCTGGCAAATATCTTACTTAATTAAGCCAAAAGTTTGCATTTCTCCAAAACAGTTATAATCTTAGGTCACGTAAATGGCTTCAGTTTAAAGAACCTTACATCAGTACAGAAGCTGGCAAAACAAGTATGTTCCTGGAATGATCTGCAGGCCAACCTTATCTCTTTAAATGATTTTAAACAGAATAAAGGACGTGGTCACTGATAGCTGCAGTTGAAATAACAAACACATGACCAACATGCTGCCCTGTTAATGTTATGTTATTTGACCCTGTCTTGGCAAGGTCTCACTTGTAAAAGAGGTTTTAATCTCAATGTGACTTCCTAGTTTAAATAAAGGTTATATATATCCATCACTTTTGGTGTTTTAAAATGCACTGAATATTGATAATAAACCTACATTGAATAAGACATACTTTAAAACATCGCTGAAACTATTTATGATTCAACATCCCCAGTAAAAATCGATTATTAAACAGTATTTTTGAAGATTTTCTTCTATGTAGGTACATAAATATTGAGACACATCTAGTGAAGCTGTTTGGTCAAAGTAGCCGCAGGCAGAGACTGGATGCTTAAATGCACACGTTTTCTGATAACGCTTACAAATTGCATCAACAATCCAAATTATGAAATTCAATCCCAAATAATGAGCTGCAATTAAACTGAAACGCTGTACGAGAGAGGTAAATCTAATTAACTGAACGTGTGAAAAGTGATCGGATGACAACGTTTTGTATTTACAACGTTGGGAAGTTTCAGGCCTCCGCAGAATGTGAATCAGACTATTCAGCAGATGGAAGGTGCGGCTGTTGTTGCTGTAACAGAATCAGCAGTCTTGTCATACATATGCTGCATAAATATATCATCAAAAACCCTTGTAACCTGCAATAATTCGCTTGATTGGCTCAGTGAGTGCAAGTTCCTTTGGTGTGCATCAAGTCAGACTGACCAAAGTGGCCTATGGGTTCTTGCAAGACAGGCGCCCGTGGTTATTGAGCACAATCACAACACTAATTATCCTGCATGCAAGCTACTGCGGGGCTTTGCCCTTTGAGGGAGGCAATCAAACAGCTGACGAAAGGCTGAATAATCACACTGCACTGAATGTGCTGGGCATAGCACGTGTGTGTGTGTGTGTGTGTGTGTGTGTGTGTGTGGGGGAGCTAGTGAATACAGTAAGTGCATCAACTTCAGTAAAGCCTACATTATTCGTCAGATGCCTTTTAGGTGGGAGTGCAATAGTGTCGGGTTAAACAGGGCAACATGGTGATAAAAAAAAGAAAAATCTCAGTGCTCAGATGAAACTGAGCAAGTTAAAAGTCTTCGGCTCGTGTTTGTTTTGGGATTTAGTTGAGAGAAAAGCAAAGAGGCTCTGTGTCTGTGTGAGAAACTAAATCAATGAGCTCCGTGAGCTCTTATCTCGTCTCGTGTTGCGTCATAAGCAATGTTACGGCCTCCTTTTCCCACCCAAGCTACAGGGCAAGGTTGTGGTTAAGTTATGATTACTGTATGATGCACTCAGCGAAGACGACACGCAATAAAGAGGTCTCTGCTGCTGAACCATAAAACTGTCAAAGATACATCACAAAAGTGTCAGACGCACCACGCGCAACATCACAACAACAACAAAAATAAGACTCTCACTCTCCTCTCCGAGCAATCATCACTTCCTCAGCCTGACACAGGCTGAATATTGCATTAAATGAATACGTGTTGGAGGACAGAAAAACGACATTGATTTTAAAATCTCTTGCTTCTGCTTTAATAGTGCCATGCACAGCAATGGTCAATTATTTGGCCTCCAGCTGCCGTTTCTTAGAAGCCTCTCTCCCCTAACAGCACTACAGTATGAATCCGAGACTTACTACTAAGCTACCAAAAAGAATACATTGATTTAAGCCTTGGTTGTTCAACTGCGGCTCTTCTTTATCTATGCATTCAAACTCCATTTGAGGACGGGGGACGATGGATGGGACACAAAAAACAGTGTTTTCACTTAGGAGTCCAAAGTTTGCATCCTTTGTGAAACCAACATTGTGTAGTTGTCTTTGTGTTTGTTGTTTTCCTAAACCTAAAGAAGTTGTAGTTTTATTGCCTAAACCTAAATAAGTTGTAGTTTTGTTGCCTAATCCTAAAGAAGTTGTAGTTTTATTGCCTAAACCCAAAGAAGTTGTAGTTTTATTGTCCAACCCTATAAAAGTTGTAGTTTTGTTGCCTAAACCTAAATAAATTGTAGTTTTGTCTAAACCTAACTGTTTTTTCTTTGCCTAAACCTAAAGAAGTTGTAGTTTTATTGCCTAAACCTAAAGAAGCCTTTTTGTTTGTATTCAAAACATGACGTTTCTTTCAGTTAAACACCATATTAGAACGTGTTGCTTTTAAATTTCACTTTTACCATGTAGTAGGCATAGTAGGCCCCTAATGACCCACATCTATGGTGCTTATAGTGACTTATAACGCCTATTTAATGGCCTGATAACAGTCGAATCGGGTGGTTTCAGGACCCATCCACCTCCCCTCCCTTCCATCATAAGAAGGCTTTCTATCTTTTTATTCTACGTCACTAGTTCCGAGCGTAGCATGAATGTGTTTACATTGGACTCAGTACAGACCACATGGTGTACAGCATAAAAGGCGTTCTTATTTCATGCTAAATGCCTTGCGCATTATCGTGGCATTCATACGCCTTTTTGTGCGAATGGGGCTGATGCATTAATGCTCCCGTCATCTTCCAAACTGGGGAAATGTCTAGTTCTTTCTGGAGATTCACTGAGGATAAAAACAGATTTTTGATGTAGCGCACACATACTGTACTATAAATACTGGCAGTGTTATTAAGCTGTGAAAATAAGCCCACGCCTTTGAAACCTAAATGTTTGTGAGGCTTCAACGGTTGTCAAAAAGAGTGAGAATAAGACGGACGGAGAGTGAAAAGAAAATGTGATGTAATACGATCTTCAGAAGTTCCTTATTAAAAGGTGTCTTTTACCTACTTTGAATTCTAACATGGCAAATGTGCCATTACACATCACCGGCACCTGCCACGGTCTCATTTCAAGGTGATTAAGATACTTATCAAATTTATTTTGCTGGAAAAACATCAGTAAGAGGAATATGATTTTTTTTTTCTTCGAGGTCCCTGCAGAGACCAAATTTTGACACATTTCCACACTCAGTTTGAAAGCAGGACTGTAAATCACACTACGCCACAGGGGCCATGAAGCAAACTGCACTTCGGTCCAATTTTTAAGCCTGGCTACAACCTCCCCTCCCAAACCCCCCTCCTCCCTCCCTTTGCACCTCAATCCACTAGCCCAATAGAGGGAGGCAGCCTAAATGCACCATCAGCATTGAGGTTTGGCTGAGCTGCTACAAGGGTATTATGTTCCAAATTCTCTCCAGCTGGAGCGAGGAGAGGCTCGCCCATCTCCTTCTTTTAACCCATTCCTGAATCACAAAAAAAATAACCGCTGCTTCTTTTTACACCCTCCATCTTGCCTTCCTTTTCTCTGTCTCCTCACAATTCAATGTTTAAACAATCAGGCACCCGAGAAGTAGCGTCTCAAATTTGGGGGGACATCAGGGAAGGCTTTCTTCCAGTGGTCTGGGGAGTGAAGGAAAGAAAAAGGAGGGTGATAAAAGGGAGGGTGTTGAGAGGAAGAGAGAGAGAGAGAGCTGCTGGGGCAGGTGAAAGCCGTCCGCATACAAGGTGGCGATTAGGGGAAAGTGGCCCTGTGTGAGGCAAGAGGAACATCTGTGCCTATTACCGCAGCACACAAAAGACCAGGAGGGGGGGTGGGGGAGGCAGGGGAAAAGACCACGGTCTCCAACATGAGCAGGGCCTCACCAAACACCACAGGCTGAATTGCATGGCCCAATTTGGGGCTTTCAGCGCTGCTCATCATTAGCATTTGAAAAAAGCGAGGCAGGAGCTAGCTCAGTGAGTAACTCATGGGTCGGAGCAGGAGTGTGACTTAAGAGCTTGGAGGAGGAGGAGGAGGAGGAGGAGGAGGAGGAGGAGGAAGCCCCCACCCACCCAGCCCCTAGCCTTAAGCATCTTTCAGATAGAGGTCTGTTGAATGGAACATGTTGTGGCGTCATATCTATAGTGTCGCTGCTTAAGATTATGGATGATTATGCAAAAGTCAGAGGAGAAAAAAAAGACTAAAAAATTAACTAGAGCTGGCCAATATGGCCAAAATCTTGTATCATGATATAGGTCATTTTTAGGGCTGTCAATCAAATATTTAATCACAATTAATCTCATGATGGTACATGGTTAATCGCAAATTAAATCGCGCTTTTTTTATCTGTTCAAAATGTACCTTAAAAGGAGATTTGTCAAGTATTTAATACTCTTATCAACATGGGAGTGGGCAAATATGCTTGCTTTACGCAAATGTATGTATATGTTTATTATTGGAAATCAATTAACAACACAAAACAATGACAAATATTGTCCAGAAACCCTCACAGGTACTGCATTTAGCATAAAAAAATATACTCAAATCATAACATGACAAACTGAAGCCCAACAGGCAACAACAGCTGTCAGTGTGTCAGTGTGCTGACTTGACTATGACTTGCCTCAAACTGCATGTGATTATCATAAAGTGGGCGTGTCTGTAAAGGGGAGACTCGTGAGTACCCGAACCCATTTTCATTCACATATCTTGAGGTCAGAGGTTATGGGACCCCTTTGAAAATGGCCATGACAGTTTTTCCATGGTTTTTCCAGTTTATCCAATGGATTCCTTAGGTTTTTCTAGTTTCATATGATGCCATATGATGTCATATATCTTCAATTTAGATTAAAACTGAGCCCGCTACAACCTAAAAGTCGCAAGTTGCGTTAAAGAAATGAGTGGCATTAAAATGAATTTGCGTTATTATCGTGTTAACTTTGACAGCCCTAATCATTATATATCTTGATAACAATATGTATCAGGATATAGTATGGTTTTTGGTTATTCAGTAAATAGCCTATATTAAATAACCACATGGTTTTGTATACTCTTGTGTGGATTAAATACTAGACAAATTAAAAGTACTGTATTTTCTCATTTAATTAAGAACTTTAGTGCAAAATGATCAGATTTTCTGAGAAATTTTAGTTAGTATGTGCTTGTTATCAATTTAAGAGATGTGTATTGTGATATCTTGATATGATTCCATTGAAAGATGATAAATTATCATATTGAATTATCGCCCAGCCCTAAATTGAACACAATATGGTAGAGAAATGGAGACCATTTGTGTTGATATAACTGGTTCAGAAGTGGCAGATTTCTCAGAAAAAGTACGACATTCCCTGAGGCTTTTTTTAGACTTGCATGATGCTATCATATGCTTTTCCAAGTAGTTGTCACAACTGCACACTTCCAGCATCGAACCATGAACCAACGCGCTCCGCGGAGAGAAACGCAAAGCCTGTGATGCGCGGCTGCATCCATATGCATCATTGCGCTCCATATCTCAGCATGGCAAATGAATGTTCAATTTGACTCCCACATTTTTGAATTACTGTATTTCAAAGTGTGTCAACCTGCTTCAAAAACACAGCTAATGGATGGCAAAAGCATGAAAAATAAAACACTCATTCGGGTGAGCGGTGCATCAAACTTGTATACTGGATTTTTTTCAGAATTGAGAACACTTGGGAGGGAGATGTATTACTTATTTAAATGCCACAAGGCATATATCTGTTTGCTTAAATATTCCAATTTATTCCAAGACAGTAAGTGCCTTGCTGGAGTGAATTATGGATGGTAAATCAAGACGCTGAGTTATTAGTTATGACACCATAAGGTTCTGTCTATATGTCTAATGTCAATGTGTCTCTCTTTGAGATTGGTATTATTTAAATGTTGAACTGGTAAGCTGATGAGCCATCTTGATATGAGGAACACATCTTTACTTCTACAGGCAACATGACCCACAGCGCAATATTATAAAACAGGAGTCACAAACGTGGCATCAGCATATTAAAAACTAAGTGGAACCAACTTCTGTTGTCAGCTTGTATTGATATAACAGACTGATTTCACAGCAAAGCAAAAAAAAAAAAAGTATTATGATAGGATTTACTGTTAAAGGTCAGGTCCATCTGTGTTCCTTTCTGGGGGGGGTTTTCAAATAGAAACGTCCACTCAGTCGTTAGCAAAAAGCAGTGACGTAGGTTACCCAAGTAAGCTGATCATTAAGCTAATCAATAAGGTTATGAATAATGTGAATGCTAGCACTAGCTGAGTCAAATTCAGCTGTGCAAAGTTTGCAAATAACTGAAAGGGTTAGTTCGGATTTTTTTTAAGTGGGGTTGTATGTATTCTCCCGCGTTCTGCGTGGTAAAATTACTGCTTTTGTGAATGTAGTCTGGTGGCTTTGAAGAGAGCGATATAACGGCTTCAGTTCTCGGTCTGAAAGGGCTGTCTGACGGCGAGGTAAAGTGGCTGTGTATCCTGTGTTTAGAATATTTCCACAGCTTTACCTTGCCATCGGACAGACGTTTCCGCTGGGAAAGTTGTTATATCGCTGTCTTCAAAGCCACCGGACCAGACTCCATTCACAAAAACGGTAATTTTACCATCCAGAACACAGGAGGTGCTCGTCTACTGCTGCATCGATCGGTTAGTTTGTTTGTGTTATTGTGTGACTTTCTGATCCGAACTCACGTTGCTCCTGTCTACTTCTCCAAACAGAGAGTGCCAACCACCATCTGAGTTCCTGTATGTGACGTTAGCACGCGGACTATAAGGATGTATATACAGTATACTGTATATGTAGCAGAAAACTACGTCAGGTCACGTGGGAAAAAGTTTTAGAAGGGCTTGGAAAAATAGTTTTTTGACGCAAAAAAATACAAAATATAAATCCCAAATTTGAATGTTCTGACGTGAATACATAAAGAACAGCACTGTGAAGCTACAGAATGATGTAAAAAACGAAAAATATATATATATTTACCTTTAATTAAGACCACTGCGATTCCATTTGCCACGAGGAAGGTCATCAGAAGCAGTTCAAGCAGACACATACAGGTGGACTTCAGGCTTCCTCACACCTTCTGCTTCTTTTTGAAAAATTACCTTCGTTTTTTGCCACAAGGCCGGTGCCCAATAACTCTCTGTGGGACTCGTCTGTGAGAACAAACATGGTGCCTCTAACAGCCCAGGGCGAAGCAGTCTCTGTTTCAAACGAGAAAAAAAAGTGTTCAATATTTTGAACTATGAAAAAAAAAAGTGTTAAATTAATTTAGCCTTAGGTTTCAATTTAAGCACCTAAACATTAATTTGTGTTCTAGTTCATTGTGCACAAACTATAAGCTTTAATTGACTATTTATAACACTATATTTGTTTAATTTTCAAAGCTGTGATTGTATGCTTGAAGGCCTGATTAACTAAAATCATCTATAATATTTTGTTATTCTGGATGACAACGCAAGCCTTGGAGTCCTTTTCACTTATAGTTGCAGTGCTGGAGTACAGTAGCAAGTTAAAATTCAAAAACACTGCGTGATTACACCCAATTGTAACATTTTAAGTCCTTAAATCACTTCACTATCACAAACAGCTCTGCCTTACGGATGGGAACACAATAGGTTAGAGTCAGCGGGAAATCAGCAGGAAGGCCTGACCCTTTTTCTTTTATACAAGTACATTTCTCTTGATCTTGAGCTAGATGTGTAAAGACATAACAATACATTATGCATGTTAGAGAAGTAATTTGGTCCTATCTGATGAAACTCTGCATTAGCGAACATTAAAGCCGGCAGGTTCAAAGGCAGGTCTTCACGCAACTATGACCACGCATGCTGAAACAGAAAAAAGATCAACAAGGAAGGCATTCCCGTTACTTCGGATTGGCATTACAGCGTTCTTCTAATCATTAGACTGTTTGTGTTATAAGGCCACGAGGTGACAATGGTGAAACATTAAAGCAGAACTGAATATTAAAATCCTTCATCATTTCAGTAACCGCTTTCAAAGGGTTTCAGGATTTCAGGGCATATAAATGTTTGATATGCTGCAGCTGGAGTGATGCATGTGGGCTACATTGTGCTTGAGAAGCACGCAGTCTGAAGGTCATCAGATCTAATTGTCAGATGCGCCGAGTCTTGATTGCTGCAACAAATCCCCACAAGGTTCATAGGAAGCCCGGTATAAGGAAAACTGCAGTGTGGTGTCAGCACATTTTCCTGTTTACTGAAAATAAAGCAAAAAGAAGGGTGTTTAGGTCAAGTATTCTTAAGGAAAGCCAATAGACTCCAACGTGTATATTGACAGAACAGTCACTTTGTCTCTTAAACAACTGTGAAGATGTGTATGCTTTGCTACACAATGCATCCACTGGATCTGTCCACACTTTGTAGAAGGATAATAGTTATTTGCATCCTTGCAAATAGTGATCAATGCATACTAGCAGTCCTCTAACCTCTCCATCAGTGCAGCAAAGCAGACGGCGGCTCAATTCTCTTCCCTACACATGATGTAAATGCTCTGTGGTGCACATTTAATGTGATGTCATTGTACTATTGACATCCAGGGATGGACCGGCGGCCGAGGCTGATTTGTTTAATATCCAGTTGAGAGAATTCTATTGACTTTCCCCTTTTTCCTCATCTGCTTGCAAGATGAAAACATATCTTCCTACTCAGAAGCTCTGACCTAATATGCCTTTCTAATGTTTTTCAGAAGGACATGCTATATTGCATATGTGTGTGTTTGTGTGCACTGTATGTGTGTGTGTGTTTAGCTCCATTCAGGACTTATATCGATATAAGCCAGGCTTAATCCTTTCACTCTGATGGCTTCAATGACAGCGGCACACCATCAGATAAGAGGTCATTGAACTGCAGCAGCCACCTCTTCATTCAGAATAAATGGGGTGCACCAAGAGTGCACCTTACTATGTGCCGCATTGCTCCGGTCATAATGAAAATGTAATGCATTTTGGGTTCCAGCTGCCATCGCTGTACCGCACTAGGCGGAGCCGATACTGTTGATATTACTCGTGTAACTTGCCCAATTTGTCCCTCGAAATGATGCACATACAAAACAGAAATTTCAACATTTGCTATGTATGAACTTACTCTCCAGGTGTCTTAAAAAAAAAAATTCAATTCAACTTATTTGTGGGCTTCTTGGCTCAATCTTAGCTGCATCATGAGTGCACATTTTTATGGCCTGTACATCTTGGTTGTTCAGCCTGAAATTGAAAAAAACAAAACCACCTTCTAGGGCAATACACCTATCTTCCGATTCGATACTATCACGATACTGAGGTGCCAATTTTTACGTATTGCGATTCAATATTACGATTTATTGTGATTTTTGTTAAGTTTTTTAACACTAGACCACAGGGAAAAGGTTGAATCACACACTTCTAGGGACTTTTACTTTGGAAAATATCTAAATTAATACAGTTAGAATGTTTGATTTTCAGCATGTATGTAGTCGGAGATGTCCTGAAGTCAAATATTGTCAGGCAGTATTTATTAAATATTTTCCAGCGACCCAAAAAAATCTAAGAATAAAAGACATTTCCCTCACAAACTAGTGGTATTTTCTATTTAATTTATACGGGACATGTAATGTTTTAAACTACTGGTGAATATAATCCATCAATCTTATTTCCATATATGTATTTTGTTTATACAGTTCC
Source organism: Sebastes fasciatus (assembly GCF_043250625.1). Classification (NCBI taxonomy): domain Eukaryota; kingdom Metazoa; phylum Chordata; class Actinopteri; order Perciformes; family Sebastidae; genus Sebastes; species Sebastes fasciatus. The sequence continues at coordinate 12,562,522 of NC_133809.1, forward strand.
TTTTGTTCACACCTTATTTTGAAAACCAGACATAGTCACACGTGTATACTTCCGCTAACTTCGCCAAGTCCATCACTAGCTCTCCCATCAGCTCCATTCTCTTTATACATCCATGATCCGCTCCATCGGGGCTGTTTGAATGCATCTAACATAAATGTCAGTATATGGGTGCTTTAGCCATCATGTCCAGCTCTGCTCTTCCTGCAATGTGTGAAACCCAAAGTGTTTCCATACTTAACTGTATGTGTAGTGTTTACCACTTTGGATTTAACATGTGAGAGTTCATCTCGCATCCATGCAGACCCTCCGCCGTTTTCTGCTTTCTCGTTTCAGCTCGCTGCGGCCGGCTGCTGTTTGTTTGGGTGACGGATACGGAACAGATATGACGTCACGTTACTCAGACTACAACAATAAAAGCGATAACTTCCTTCTACCTCCGCATAGACTCAAATAAAGCAAATATATAGATTCTGACATTAAAGTTCAAAATCGTACATCGCGATACATAGGTGAATTGTTATTTTTCCCACCCCTACTACCTTCTAACTTCAAAATGTCCACCAACCTTGAGGCCAATATGAGGCATGCATCGATCAAAGCCCATGTCACACTAATGCTCTTTCCTGTATCTTGGCACAGCATGACCATATGGAACTGTAGATGCTTCCTTTTGCTTGGCTAACCAGTCAGGTTGAAAGGAGCACGTAGCACGGGGATAGACTTCTCTCTGAAAACATTTTAATATCCACACAGGCGTTGCTTTTTTTGCTCTGTGTCTGTCTGCAATCCCACTGAGGGACATGAAAACCAGAGACCACAGACAACCTTGATTGAGGCACAGCTGAAACATGCTAATGCCCTGATTTTGTTTTCATTGGGAGGGCTCCCTGGCTGTGGCATATCATTTGATTTTTGCATGCATCGAATCGCTCCGTGTGAGCTGTCACAACATGTGTTTCTGTCTGCTGACGCCTCAACGAGCACCTCTCTTTGAGCAATCATCGGGGGGGGGGGAACGACGACGCTGGAGGTTTATTTTGGCAGAAAGCCTATCATGCATTCATGCCCATTTCCTTTGGTCCGAGTGGTGGCCCTGCATGTCACCGTAAACTAGACTGAAAATAGAAAATGCACACACGAAGGCCTGCACAAACAGGACGATTTGAAGATTCCCCACGAGCTATAAAGTGCTGCAGAACCTGAGCAATTTGCAGTAAACTAATTATAATCCAATTTTCTAATCTCTCTCTCGTTGTCGCTGCTATTTTCCACCTCTCTCCCCGGTTCTCTCCAGTCTTGATAGTTTAAGACCCGGCCCATTAAAACAACCAGCGCTTTTAATGACAGCATGTTAACGCGGCACAAAAAGAACATTCTCCTTTGCCTTTTCTTCATTTAAATTCAATTATCAGCGAGAACAGTTAGACAGCAAGGGAATAATAATAATAATGAGGGGTATGCGCAGGGATGAAGGTGTGCAGTGGCCGCGCTGTGACATCTTTTGTTCTGTTTTTCGGATTGGCAAGATAATGGCGAAGGGCTGCTGCGAGGGGGGCCGGGGAAAAGTGGAGCTCACCGCGCAGGTTATCTTTCATGGTGTACAGGATAATCACGGAGTGGTGAAAGCTGGGGAGCAGCAGAGACGTATCTTCTTGGAGATCAAGGTCAAAACAACTCAAAGGAAGGTGGAAATTCAGTTTCAAAAACACTCACAGCTGCCTGAAACATATTGATCTAGCTCCTCTTCCCTCTACCTCCAAAGTCATTTCTCTGATAGACTCGGGTAGAAATACATTATTTTCTTGTCATAGGCACCACAATGGATCACTGTTAAGAATATACTGCACTTATATAGAGAGAGAGAGAGGAGAGGGAGGAACGCTAAGAGCATGGCGTGCCATATTTGAAATAACAATTCACAGAGTGACCTCTGCTTCCCATCAGTCCTGTAACACTTTCCCATTCCGCAAGCTGAAATTACCATCAATCACAAACACATGACTACAAATTAAGAGCGTCAAGACAACGGCGCTAAGCTAGGTGAGCTCAGAGAACGACAATTTGTCAAGTGTGGAATTGCTATAATTAGGGTATAGACAAATGTTACGTGGACTCCAGCGCGCCTTTAAAAATGCATAGCTGCTTTATACACGAAAATCACTCTGCAGAAACTTTACACAGACAGATCAATAACAACGCCGAGCACTGAGTCCTCCGAGGCATTGCAGTAAGCTCAGCCACTGATGTATCTGAGCCAAGTGGCCTTTGCAACAAAGGAATAGCAACTCCCTCTTATTCCTTTGATTTATGCCCTTGGAAGTTGGCACATATTCCCACCAAAGAGTGTCTAACTATCTGATTGAAGTGCTTGATGTTAAGCAAAATTGTTATCCTTAATTCACAAAGAGATACAGATCAAAGTTTATGAGACAGGCTTTAGTGAATAGATCATTTTGCATTTGATTTTAATTCCTTTAAAACTGATAAAAATAATTTCCGATGCTTAGCAGCGGTGATGGGTGGTGACCATGCTTATGAGGCCCCAAATTGTGCTGCCGGATGTAGCATCAAAAGCAAGGATTTAACTCTATAAGATCATATATCTTCACATATTTAGTTGTCTCAGGCTGACTGACTGCTGCATGTTGTTCAGACGTCGTCACTTCCAAGTCCTCCACCTCTCCTCCTTTGTTCCGAGCACAAATCCTTCTTTTATTATCCAGGCAGCAGCGTAAGGTCCTGACCCCACTTCCCTGTTGCAGTTTCCTCCATGTTTGATGCCCGCCTCCTCCCCCCTCTCTTGGATTATTGTAATACTCTATGCACTGCGCTTTGATGTAATGACTATGTGCAACTTGTAGTCAGTCGGTGTGGAATTTGATGGAGCAATGACCTGACAGATGAGAAACAGACAGCATGTGTCAAATGTATCCGTGTTTTGGATTTGTCATACGAGCATCCGTTCAGGGATTTGTGGACTTTTTGTTTTTCTTCTTTTTATTTCTTGTCAAATTTATGGGGTACAAAAATACTTTCATTGTTGTATTTTTGGCAGGGCTGTCAATCGATTAAAATATTTAATCACGATTAATCGCATGATTTTTCATAGTTAATCGCACATTTTTTTATCTGTTCAAAATGTACCTTTAAAGGGAGATTTGTCAAGTATTTAATATAAATATGATTGCTTTATGCAAATGTATGTATATATTTATTATTGAAAATCAATTAACGACACAGACAATGACAGATATTGTCCAGAAACCCTCACAGGTACTGCATTTAGCATAAAAAATATGCTCAAATCATAACATGGCAAACTCAAGCCCAACAGGCAACAACAGCTGTCAGTGTGCTGACTTGACTATGACTTGCCCCAAACTGCATGTGATTATCATAAAGTTTTTTCATTCACATATCTTGAGGTCAGAGGTCAAGGTACCCCTTCCAAAATGGCCATGCCAGTTTTATCTCGCCAAAATTTAGCGTAAGTTTGGAGCGTTATTTAACTTCCTTCGTGACAAGCTACTATGACATGGTTGGTACCAATGGATTCCTTAGATTTTTCTAGTTTCACTTTAGCTTTAAAACTGAGCCTGCTACCTAAAAACTGCAAGTTGCATTAATTTGCGTGAACACGTTATTATCGTTAACTTTGACAGCCCTCAGTTTTGGACAAAGTCACTTCTTCTTACAGCATGCCAAGTAACTGCTTTCACAGTAATCACATTGAGCTGGGAGTTGTAAATACCACAAATGATCCATTGCTGCTGCTAATAACCTTGAATATATTGAATGAGGAGCAACTTAGAAACAAACAACACAAATAAACCTCACAGCCTTGTATGCCGTCATCTGTTTAAATGTATGGATTTAATCATTCAATCAATTTGTCAAAGTCAAATTCAAGAGTAGGTGGTGCCACTACTGTATATCCAGTACCTCTTATTATCTTCTGCCAGTTTAATTTATTGACTGAGGACTTAATTGATTTACTGACACTATTCTCAAAGTCACCTCATCTGAAATGCTCCAGAAGAACAACATCGGTGCCGCAGATGAGCAGCTTATCCTGCTAATTGACTGTTGTTAATCAGATGAAGATGAATCTATTAATGAGATAATCCGAAAAAATACAATGTAAATGGCTGATATCAAGCAAAGCACAACAAAACATACATTCTGGTGACTCAGCTAGGTCAGTGGGCAACCTCCGGGTCTGAAAAGTGAAGCCAATGCTGAAGTGACTTAATCTTTCATTCTTTCTAACAGCCAGCAGGGTGCTACTCCTCTGGTGGCAAAAAGAAGTCTGATTGTATAGAGGTCTATGAGAAAATGAGCCTACTTCTCACTTGATTTATTACTTCAGTAAACATTGTAAACATGAGTTTATGGTCTCAATCGCTAGTTTCAGGTCTTCTTCAATACAGCATGATCATTTAGTAAACTTATGGTCTCATTTAGAGTCAAATAGACCATAAAGCAGGGGATGCTTTATGGCGTGGCTACCTCGTGATTGACAGGTCGCTACCACGGCGTTGTCCGGTCTGGGTACGTGCACATGTTTTCGTCTTACAAATTTAACTCTTTCATGGTGTGTTTTCATTTCATGAGAATAACTAATAAATAAACTTTTTTCATGGGTTATTTTGGGATTTATAAATTATTATTACATACTTGTAAAAAAAAAAATTAAAAAGGAAGCATTTGAATAGTGATTTGGAGGTTGAATACCATGGCAACGGTCGAAGCGTCGAAGCATTCGGGTCAGCCCTAATAGTGATACTGTCATGTGACATCATGGAATAACCGTTCACACTAAATCTGAGCATCGACGTGGATACAGTGAGCCCATCATTCTCTTCAAGGTTGGGGCTTTTTTCAATAGTGTGGAGGAAGAAAAAAAGTAAATTGCTTATGACCAAAAGCCTGACTTCAAACAGCACAGCTGACAATGAAGTCAATAAATGGGTCACATCAGGCAATCCAGAGAGCAGACACGGCCAGGCTATTCTGAGATCAGAACTGCTACCCGAACGCAAGGCATTCTAGGTGACTGAGTTCATGTTGATGAAACTCACCTGTGTTGGGATCTGACAGGGCAGTTCTGCCGAGATTTGGACACATCAATCATTAATAAGAACAATGCAGCTCCGTTGACTACATGGGGACCCGGGAGGAGACGGTGACACGACTGTGCACTCTTTGAGTCTTTCTCCCTGGCTTCACAAACACACATACCTCACTTACACACACGCGCCAACAAGCAGTTTTCTCCGGTAGAATAATTGCGTGCCACCCTTGGCTGTCAAGCTATGTCACCGTCTCGTTAGCGCTGGTATTGGCTCCGTCGTACCTGGTAGCATCAGGAAAGGTCAGAGTGGCAGTGTCTGCTCTGTCACACTGAGCGCAGGCTGGACGGACACAGCGGGCTCTGCCCTGTCTGTCTCAGCAGGCCTGATCCATGGAGGTTTCTACACAAACACCTCAGAGAGGTTACAACTTGTCATCTGTAGACATATTATAATGTAAGAAAAATAAAATAAAAGACCTTTTTTAACCTTTTGCAACAGAAATGGCAAGAGAAATAGTCTGCCAGTGCCTACATTGGTATTTTTGCTTATTGTGATGTCATTTTTTGGAGTATCTTCAAATGCTTCATATCTCTAAAACCTGTACAACCTAAGCTACAAGGTTGTCAACAAACTATAATAATTGATAAAAGTATTGAAATTGTGTCATAAATTAAAAAATATATAAAAAATTCGTACATGTTTTTTCATAATATGTTACTAAATAAACACAACATATTGATCCAAAAGATTTCTAAATGTAGAAATAACAAAATAATTCTTAACACTCCAGATGTTATTTGAACTCTGCACATTTTTTAGCTTTTGAGATATGGTTAATTTTTATGAGCAGATCAAGTGCAAAGAAGTTTTTGTTACATTACACATGCAACGTAATGACGTCATCACAAGTGTAAATTGTGATAACACGAAAGACATAAGCCTTAGCTTTCTGCTGCAAAAAGAATTACTGCTTTAACTATTATGTTTTTTATTTTAGACCAATTTAAACTGGATCATGCAAACAACGATCTCCTGTGGCCATTACAAGGTAATACTCTGGCGCCACCGCCTGTTGTCACAGGTATTGTACCGCACATAACGTAACGTAATGACATCATCACAATCGTACAACGTGATGATGTGAAAGACAGAAGCCTTAGCTTTACGCTGCAAAAAGAATGAATGCTGTAGCTATTATGGTGTTTATTTTAGATAGGTTTAAAACAGGATCATGCTAACAACTATCTCCATTTTTAAAGGGTTAACATGGCAAATGTATGGGATTTTGACTATTGACATAATTTGTGTGTATATATATATTCACAAATCTTTTCTACATTTCACAAACTTGAATTTCTCATGCAGATTTTTTTTCACAGGTTTACAAATGAGTAATATACAACCTTTGAAATTATATCAGAACATCATTTCACAAGCTCAGAATCCTACTAACCCTTATTTGAGCAAGCCCATAAAATTTAAAATGTAAACTGTGACATGCATGTTAATTAAGCCGGCGTTTAAAAGGAGTGTCGCTCACGTACATTACATACAGTACAGTGTTGCCATATTGTCAACAGCCGCTGCATGTTTCACACCGCTGTGCTCCCACTGTCTTGTTTCCCTCCTTCACAGATCTGAGTTGGACTCGCATAAGCAGCCCCCGAATGTGTTTGGAGTTTTTTGAAACAGCAATAATAACAGTATTCAGATTGGGGAGTGGATGAAGGCTGACAGGTGGAGAGACACAAACAGGAAACCTTGCTGATGCCCTGTCTGCCAAACCCCCTCTGATACACGTCCAAACTCTGACGGGGAGTGAGACAAAAAAAAAAAAGCTAGACCCAATTTATTTCACTCTGTAACGAGCCTTTCATTTTTGTGACTGGCGCCGGTGTGCTTATCAACTGCAGAACTATTAGCCGCATCAAATCAATGTGTTCATTGCTCTCTCCTGCCTCCATTGCTCTCCCTCTTTTTTTCCTCTCTCCTCTCTCACTCCCTCTCTCTTTCTGCCAGACAGGTCAGATATTAGAAACCTGTATTATCAGGTCTTCCCAGGATGCTGGTGGAAAAGTTGATTTGCAACGCCCGATTGAATCTACTTATCCTTCATCCCTTTCCAACCCCCAGCCAGCTGCCCCAGCAGACAGGAGCCCAATGGCCTATCTACACTGAGGTGCCAAGGAATAAAAATATCTATCTAGAGAGAGAGAGAGAGGGGGGAGGGAAGGAGACAGAGGGAAGGAGACAGAGGGAGGGAGACGATGAGAGGGACAGAGTGTCGGCCCACATGTCACAGCTTTGGACAGCTTGGGGGAAGCAGGGAGGGGGCGATGTACTCCTCGCCTCTTCCCATCCCAACCCCAGCCCCGTCCCCTTTTGCAAACCTTTATCTACTTGCATTATACATCCATTTATCAGTCAGCAAACAAAACATGTCACGCCCCCCATCCTGAATCCCACCAGCTCACGCCACACACACACACACACACACACATCCACAGTGCAAAGTTAAATTAGTCAAATCCCTGAAAAGGAGGCGAGCGGAGCAAAGGTCGCAGAGGGAAATTCATTAAATGACTGTAACTTGTGCTAATTGAAGCTAGCTCGCGGGTAAAGGAAAAAACGGGAGAGAAGAAATATTTATCTGTTGACTGGGGCTGCCACAGCTGAGTGGCCGTCAGTGGCACAAAGAGAGCCATTATGGCTTTATCTTCGTAAATAGGGGGGTGGGGGGGGGGGGGAGTGAGGCCTGGCTGCAGACGGGAGGGGATGAAGGGATGACGAAGGAAGGAGGAGGAAGTGGGTGAGGTGACTGATGAGGAGTGTGCGGAGCTGTGGCTGGTGGAGAAAAAAAGGGGAAGAATACACAGAGTGGCAGCGGAGGGGGAATAGCTCCAGAAAATGCCGCCTTCGTCAGGAGGCGATGGCAGGGCGTGAGGGAGGGGGGGCTCAATTTGTGAGCGCAATTACTGCAGACCTCCCAAGTCTGACTAGTGAATCGAATCAACACTGTGGTGGCAACTCGAGTGCCTAATTTCATTCTGTGTGCCCTTCATTCACGAGACAAAACGGACAATTAGAGTAATGACTATGGCAGGTGTCCTCGCATAAAGAGGTGTCACCAGAAAAAAACTTGTCTGCAAGTGCGTCGGCGATGACAAGTAAAACACGGAGTCGCAGAGAGCCCGAGTGGCTCGGAGCTTTGTGCTCTGCTGCGGCGACACGGCCACAGATCTAAGAGGACAGCTGTCAATGGTGACGCAGATGTCACCAGGCCAGAAATCTGCGGTTTGGACAGGGCTTAGTGAAGTTCAGTCCTTTGACTTTAGTCTCAGACACAGTTGCTCCCTTTAACAAATCCTCCTCTGTGCAGAACACTTTGAGTTATTGGCACACCTGCAATTAAAGCCCCCCAAAACAAACTCCATTACCGCCGGCGTGTCTTTTTGTTTTCCCGCAGACGCTTTCTGACGTCTGAGCCAAATGATGTTTGACTTTCGGGCCTTGGAAACTTTTAATGGAGTTCATTCTGCAATCAACCTGGCCGGGGGAGCCGGGTGAACTCTGACTTTGTCGTATTGATCTCCTCCAATGTGTTTACTGGCTGAGGTCACCAGAATCCCTTCTGCTGTCGAGGGGTCAATAATGTCAATACAGTAAATTAGGTAATTCTGCTGTAAAACATCCCTGGATGGTCAATTTCCATTTTAGTAAACTTTATATGCATGACACGCAATTACGTCCGCGCGTCAACATGTCAAGTTGTCGCGTACTTTCAGCGGACAGAGAGAGATTGAATGTGGAGCAGGCGGCAGGATGTATATCTAAAGGGGCGGATCTATGAGTAAACAAATCACCTTTTGTCAAGTCCAATGATAAATCACTCCTCTATAGAAGATGGAGGATTAGTGGCGTTTAACCCTTTACTGGCTTTCCTCAAAAGACACACGGGTCAATAGGACACTATATTTGGTGTAGCTTGGCAGACACAGTGAATTTCTGCTCTTTGGTCAAATGAACTTAGTCTAGGCAGAGTAACACTGAAATTAGGGGCTTATGATTGATATAAATTTTGTTCTTTGGTTGTTTAAAACAATTTGATTTAATCAAACAGTTTTTAACCCATGTTTTGTTTTTTTTTGGTTCCACAGATATTTGTTTTAAATGAACAGGGCCTATGCATGAACACATACTACTGTATATGTATTCTTTTTGTTTGTCAAAAAATAATTTTTCATTCATGAAAAAAAAAAGTGTGGTAAAGTGATATTCCTGTAATTTAGTAGCGGGGGACTTGTGAAAGACAGATTAAAAGAAGAGAAGTCAAAATTGGAGCAGCAGAGGCCTACATGTCCTGACATTTAGTCTGTCAAGCTCCAAAAACACTGGATCTTTCAAATTCCATACTGCAACTCAATAGTGTCTTTTATCAGCCTTCAAAGTGCCCACTTTTTTCTAACTCCACATCTCCAGTTTCTATTGCATCCTTTTTGTTTAATAGTTTGAGTCTCAAGCCCAAGCCGAGCTGATAACATGGGTTATTTTTTTCTAAGATTTTAGACCAGTGTTTCCTAAACTTTTTTCTGGGGACTTGCTTCTTAAAAATGACAAACCATCGTGACCCAATTCACAATAGGCCTTATCTTATTTTCTTGAATAGAGAAACCAGCTATTTCAAAGAGATATACGATAGATAGCTTTTATAGATAAATCGATTTTATGCCAACCAATTGAACCGGCATTTGTCATTATGACATGTTCTGGAAAATTAAAAAAGTAGCCGACACCGGTAACAGGTGCCGACGGCGTCACAGCGCTACATACAGCTTGTATTGCATCAGTAATAAGCAATATGACAACGTGATTAACATAATATTGTGTTTGTTTATAAAACGGACTAATAGAGCCACTAGTGTCTGACAGGCCGTGCGCATTGGCTGAGCCAAAGTCGGTGACTTTGACATAACACCGGCAACGTGAAGGTTAGCATTTCATATTAGATTCAATGTTATAAGTAGACTAAAATTATCAGAACAATACGAACATTCAGGCTCCCTCATGTGGCACAAAGGTGTACTGCAGACATAAATGTTAAATAAAAGACGATGGAAGAAATTCTGCAGATTTATTTAGCGACCCTAATAAAATCTCCTGCGACCAACCTGTGGGTCCCGACCCAGACTTTGGGAATCAATGCTTTAGAAAGCTCCCTCCAGAGACGTTTTCACAGTACTGTAGTAGCACTTAGTAGTCCTCCTCAACTGACAAGTTTAGTCTTTTGTGTGTAAAATCGGTGGAGTGCCTCTTTCACAACTAGGCCACTGGACACTCCTAATCAAACAAATATAGTTTAGTTGGTGTAACTGATAGTGCTGAGAACTTACAATATATTCCATGCTGTACTGTAACTACCACATACAGGTAACCAAACACTGCAATCAGCAATCAGTTATTTCTTTTTCAAGCACTCAAAAAGTCTCCCTTTTTTTACTTGTAGAGAAAGAAGGTTGATTGAACCATCAATCCTGCACTCTGGGGTCAATTTATAGAGTCAGGAATAAAGAGAAGCATCAATGGCAAATAGCCTGCACGCTCCTGGGAACGCATAATGTCGGTGCCAGAGGAATAACAAAGAGGTACAGTAAGTGTCGTAAATATGAAAGAGCACCAAAAGAGAAATATTACTTGAAGTGCTATAAACTTGCTGAATGTAATAATGGTAATACAGATCCAAGACACAACTTCTGTTCCACTTTTTTTGAAAAATAAGGCTATTTATCAGGAGACTTTTTTTGTAGGTGAATGAATCATGGCACCATTCCTGTGATAGAGACTAGATATTTGTGCAATTCCTCTCTGCAAGATAGCTCTACAATTCAGATCTGTAAGATAAACAAAACCAAAAAAAGTGCCACAATTTTCTGAAAGCACTGCCCATTTCGTTCTGCCCAGGGTGGACACAAAAGGTTGAGCCAGCGGTGAAAATTGGAAAAGCTAACGGTGGGGCTTGTATAATCATTGGGAATGGTCGGGGGGCGGACAGAAGCATCAAGCTCCTGTAAAGCGCTCCAGACAGACACACATCACGCCGGGCCTTCTGAGAAGGCGAGTCCTGTGTCGGGCCTATTGCTTGATACCACAGGGGAAATAAACTGCCTAAAATAGGCACGAGGGCAGGAAATGGATTTTATTGGAGAACTAATCAAGGGGGCCGTTTTAGTGGGGCACAATTTAGATTTTGATTGGATTCCTACTGACATCGGGGTTATCAATGTGTCTCATACTGGGAGGTGTAATTTGATCTTTGATGTCCACACTGTGGTCTTGATGTATGTCCTGCTGCATGGGCAATGACTGCTGTGTACGTGTTTGTTGGAGCAGCATGTGTGCACGCGTGTGTGTGGGTGGATGCCAGTGTGTACGGGGTGTGTGAACGGGTAGATGTCAGGCAGATAATGGCTGTGATCGTGGCTAAAGCTGCCCTCTTTGACTCGAGTGCCCCTCTAGTCCAGAATGAGTAAATAGTAATAATATTACTAATTATTATTAATAGTAGGTTGAGCTCAGCAAGTAAAATAGAAAGTTTTTTTCTCTTTTAAAAAAAGAGAAAAGACATTTTACTCGAGTAGTCTACAAGTAAAAATGTGAAAAATGCACTTGTAGGCCTACTAAAATGTAGGTCAGTTAAAATGTAGACTGCTCTGAGTAAACTAAAGAAAACATATATGTGTTTATGATGTTATATAGAAGTATTAAAGGTCCCATATTGTAAAAAGTGACATTTTCATGTCTTTTATATTATAAAACAGGTTTAAGTGATATATAAATACTGTGAAAGTATCAAATCACTCAATCCATGGAGAAATGCACAAAGCCCGTATTCAGAAACTGTGCGTTTGAAACAAGCCGTCAGGATTTCTGTCCATTTGTGATGTCACAAATCTACAATATTCAGACCATTTCACAGTTTTTAAACGTAAACATACTAAATGTGTCCCAGTTTATTTCCTGTTGCAGTGTATGTGAATGACATCAGCTGACAGGAAGTAAACATGGACCCAAGCTGTTTCCTAGCAACGCAATTCCTTTGCCATTCCATTGAAACGCGCTAAAACAGAGCGTTTCAGACAGAGCATGAATACAGGTATATTCAGAGAGACAGTATGAGAAAAATAATGTGTTTTTTGAACATTAAAACATGTAAACATGTTCTATTAGAAACACAAAATACAAGTATGAACCTGAAAATGAGCACGATATGTCCCCTTTAAATTAAAGAACAGATTTAGGCTACAAAATGAAGTGCATTAACAAGTCAACAGATACACATCACCCCAGAGAGGCCAATATGTCCAAACAAAGATATATTCCTTTTCAATAGACACTAGCACTTTGCAGCCTACACATGCAAATGCTTATCAATTACACAACCGTCTTCCTCAGTACTCGAATGAACCAGAAAACAGACAAAACTCAGATAATTAAACAAACATGACCAACAATAAATAAAACCAGCTGACACCACGGCGGGTGTAACAAGCAGTATTAGGGTGCATAAATCAAATAGCTTGACACAGCAGAATAAAACATCAGCACAGCAGACAACAGGCACATGTATAAACAAACTCTTATGTGTAAAAATGGAGTTGTAGGCCTTCAAATAACAGTTAAAATGAAGGCTATTCTGAGTCACATTTTACAAGTGAAAAAGGGAGTATAGGGAGGGTAAAGAAAAACATGTATGTGTTTATGATGTCATATAGAAGTATTAAATTAAAGAACATATTTTAGGCTACAAAATGAAGTGCATTAACATGTCAACAGCTACACATCACACCGCAGAGGCCAATATGTCCAAACCAAGATCCTTTTCAATAGACACTAGCACTTTGCAGCCTACGCATACAACTGCTTATCAATTACACAACTAGAAAGAACAAGAAAACAGGACAAAACTCAGACAATTGCAGAAATCAAACAGCTTGACACATCTGAAAAAAGCATTGCCAAAGCAGACAACAGGCATGTATAATACACATTAAACTCCACAGCTGCTGAAGCCACAGTCACACACAGAGAGTACCTGTAGTGCATATATGCACACTGCATGACATTACAATCATCAGTTTGTTGCTTCACTCACCTGTATGAAGGTATTCTGGGAATCTTGTGCACAACCTGTCTTCCTCAGGCTGCTCCAGGTTCAAGTTCTCAGCTCGTCCATCCTCAGTGTATATAATATATATATAATATTAATAGAACCAGTCCAACTCAGACTCTCTGGTCCCACTGGGCTATAGCTCCTCAAAGTTTTCAAACCTTTTGAGCATTTTAGCATTTAGCACCTCCATCCTTTTATTCCAGTGAGAGCTAATTTGACAAGATGAAAGTGGCTGAGAGCTCCTCATAGCACCGAGTTGCACATCACCAATAGCAGACATAATTTCTGTCTTACTGTTATGGTCCTTTTAATAACGTTTCAGTCTCTGTTTTTTTGGTTTCATCAGGATGTGCACCATTAAATGAAGCCTCTGTTTGTGCGTTGGTCTTCTTCCTCAGTTTAGTAAACAGCGACAGGTTTTTTTCAGCTCTTTTAACTTCTCTGTTCGTAGACTGCTGTCAATCTGAAGTCCCATGAAATGTTGCTGATGACTTTGACGCAAATGAGACACACATGTGTCATTCGCATTCCTCAATAAACAACTCTGTCACCCAGTCTTCATGAAAAAAGTATATTTTTGCCTTAATTGGCCTTGTTAATCAAACTTTTTTTTACATTTATCATTTCATATTGCAACATATTATTAATTTTTTTTTTTATCTGTTTGTTTGTTTTACTGACACAACAAACATGAATTATTTCTGTTTTGTTTTCTTCCATTTACATGCATGTTCTTTGTAAATATCTATATATTGTAATCTGCTTAATGAATTGTATATATATATATATATAAATGTTTTTGTTTTTATTTTGTTCTTTTTTTTATTTATTATTGAATTGACTCTTTGGAAATATTGCATATAAGCATATTGAATTGAATTGAAACAGGTTTACAAAGGGTTTGTGTCATCAAGCCCACTTGTGTTGGAGACCCTTGATTTAGCATGGTAACCAGGCACAGTGCTGCACCTGTTGATCACGTGACATCCTGAGTGCGTTTGATTTGCGTTAGCGTGCTGGCCAGATAGTGGCTAGAAGGGAGCCCGCAAACTGGGGAAACTCTCGCGAGATTGTTAAGGTGACCTCGAATAGATTAGTTAGGGTAGGTTGTTGGGCAGCAAGTCTGGCGAGAGTTTCCCTTCTATACAGGCTCCCTTCTTCCCTTCACACTGCCAGGTCGTATATTAATAATATTAATATTAGTATTAATGATATTAATACTAATATTAAATAAATAAATAAGCCAATGAAATAAATCCTGAAATATACAAATGATGCAATAAATGTATAAATACATGTAAATGTTAACATATAAATGAATCACTATAGTTCAATAAATAAATAGATTTACTTCATAATACCACATTATTTCACAGCTATGTTTATTTCCATCTGTTATGTTTCCCCTTTCCTATGGGATGAGAAGCCTGACATGAACAAAAGCACTGCATTTATAATAAAATGTTAAGTATTCATGCGCTCAGAATGACATGTTTACAGATCAGTAAACACTTTGCTTTCCCTGATAATTATATCAGAAAGATCAGATTTATCCACTCTGGCTTAAAAACAGAACTTCTCAAACACAGCAGGAAGCTAGTTGATCTTAGTTATCAATAATGAAGCACATTAATTGTTGCATACATAAACTAGGGGTTGCATATTAATTGCGATGAAATCGTTTCAACACTGATTGGCCTATTTGCACTCTTATTCCATTACTGCAGCTCAGAGAAAGACTCAATGACGCTTGTAAAAACACACACAAACAGGAGCCTCTTATTTATTAAAAAAACACAAACAAATGCACACTGAAAATGTTTTCTTTATAAATTATAAAAGAGGCATTCTTTTCTTGAAGCCTTTTTAATTGTGCAGTTAGAGGATCTGTCATTTTTATCTCTAGCTTGTGCTGCAGAAGCATCATTACTGTTAACAGATCTGTATTTCTTTTATGTATTCATTAATATGTCAAGCATAACAATACAGTTACTAATAACAATGGTATTATCATAGAGCAAAAACATATATATATAAAAAAAAATAACAAGTGAATAAAAATAAAGTGATTTTGGACATTTGTTATAATAATAATAATAATAATCTTTATTTATATAGCATTTTTCTTAACAATGTTACAAAGTGATATACAAAAGAAATAAAACCAAACAAGACAGATAAAAAGAGATCAAGGTAGAGACAATAAAATTAATACGATCAGATAAATAGAAATAAAAACTGTACAAATAAAACAAACATTTCCAAAAGCTTTCACAAATAGAAAAGTTCGAAGACGAAATTGTTAGGAGACTAGAAATGCCTCTCCAATAGGATGCTCAGGTTGCTCTCTGTCTCTTGGATGTGTGGCGCTCATGTTGCATCATTTGTGCTGTCCCAGCCTTATCGCGGATCAATACGAAGCCACGAGTTGATGAGCCAATGTTACATGAAGCTGCGTTTCTGAGAGTTTCCTTTGTGGTCTTGCTATGTAGTGATCTAGTGGATAGAAATGACCAAATACAGCTTTAAAACATGTGTTTTAGTCATGGAGGTAGCCACCGTTATAGTAAAGTTCATGCTGCCTCTGTTTCAGCCTCACCATGGATCAATATTACAGCCTAAAGTATCCCAGCTTGGCAGTAATTAAGAACAGAATAAGCCGTGAACTGGCTGTTAGCAAACAATGTGAATGCACATCTGTGAACAGTGTGTACTGAATTCACTTGCATTTGAACACTGGCTTCTCCCCTTCACTTGTCTGCAAGTTCTGCCCATCAGGGGTCATGAAAAGTGTTTTTTTATTGAATTTATTTGACATCTGGTTTGCTGACTAGCAATATCTGAACCAAATTTAGCTTGTGATAATGCAGCACAGTCTCACGGCAGTCTGTGAAATTATCACAAAATGTAATCTAATTTATTTGATTCATGTACATAGACACGAATTTCCCTTTTTTTCGTGACGCTCAGCACGACTTTCAACAACGTATTTTTGGGGCTTTTTTTTACGAATGTCCAGC
Organism: Sebastes fasciatus; assembly: GCF_043250625.1. NCBI lineage: Eukaryota > Metazoa > Chordata > Actinopteri > Perciformes > Sebastidae > Sebastes > Sebastes fasciatus. The sequence continues at coordinate 12,578,784 of NC_133809.1, forward strand.
AACACATGACGCATGTGTCAATTTCTGCTCCAGTCTTTTCAAAATAAAATTGCTTAGGTTTAGGGATAAATCGACTTGGTTGGGTTTAGGCAACAAACTAATTAGTTAGGTTTAGGAAAAGATCGACTTGGTTAGGTTTAGGCAACAAACTAATTAGTTAGGTTTAGGAAAATATTAACTTGGTTAGGTTTAGGCAACAAAACGAGTTAGTTAGGCTTTAGAAAAGATCAACTTGGTTAGGTTTAGGCAATAAACTACATAGTTAGGTTTAGGAAAATATTAACTTGGTTAGGTTTAGGCAACAAAACGAGTTAGTTAGGCTTCAGAAAAGATCAACTTGGTTAGGTTTAGGCAATAAACTACTTAGTTAGGTTTAGGAAAAGATCGACTTGGTTAGGTTTAGGCAACAAACTAATTAGTTAGGTTTAGGAAAATATTAACTTGGTTAGGATTAGGCAACAAAACGAGTTAGTTAGGCTTTAGAAAAGATCAACTTGGTTAGGTTAGGCAACAAACTACTTAGTTAGGCTTTTAGAAAAGATCGACTTGGTTAGGTTTAGGCAACAAACTACTTAGTTAGGCTTTTAGAAAAGATCGACTTGGTTAGGTTTAGGCAACAAACTACTAAGTTAAGCTTAGGAAAAGATCGACTTGGTAAGGTTTAGGTAACAAAACTACTTAGTTAGGTTTAGGAAAAGATCACGGTTTGGGTCAAAATAACACTGGAAGTGCCGTAACTTAAATACAGAAGTTACGTGACACATGAATCAACTTTGACTTCTGGTTTCACACGGGACACAAACACTGGTTTCCTGGGCGAAAGTCTTGTGGTTTTTTTGGACCCACCTATCCACCCCGACCTCCTCTCTACACGGCATTGACCGCTGTTTATACTTCCCGGTTCACAATTACCTGGATTACATACAAATTGATTTTGTCCTGATCATCACAAAAAAAGTGAAATTAGTGTCTATGTACACGAATCAATACATTACATTTTATAACTATTTCACAAACTGCTGTGCCACTGGGCTGGATAATGTTGGCATGTTCAAAGAGTGTGCACTTGGACACTGGACACTTACTGGACTTAAAGGGTGTGTGCTAAATCCAGTCTGGTACATCTGTCTGTAATATTGCTGCAGTAGAATAGCTGAGGATGAAGGAATTGATGATGATACACTGTGACCTTTTCTGTTTCGCAGTTTCCTTCAATTTGTGAGAATTTTTCCGATAAGTTTTGACATTGAAAAGTACTTATAATATCCTGTTCTGCTGAGATGAAGAGCAGCGGCCTTTTTTTTTTGTAACATGCAACACTCTAATCCCATTTAAGTTGCAGCCAACACGGAGCAGTGCCAAAATATCATCAAAACCAGGCGGCTTTGATGCCCGGGCCAAGACTTTAAAGACAGAGGAATGTGGTAGTGAGGGCCAGTGCCAGGTGTATACCGCACTGTAATTAGGCCTGAATCGCATTATAAAGCAGCGTATAAAACACAATGTCACTTATTAGCAACATATTTTAAGTGTGTTACTGTTATAAAATTTCAGACTCTAAAGGACTGATACAGAGAGAAAGCTAACAATGAAGCACAAAGGTTCAAACAGCTCCTCTGCACATAAAAAAGCATGGCGACCCATGTGAGCGAGGAAAAACCAAAGAAGGCGTCAACGATTCAGACCAAGTGAGACGGGCGGAGAAGGTATCAAGCCTTCAAAAAGCACAGACTGACCCAAACTGCTTTTCATGGCTTGACAGCTCATTCAGCGTCCACACACTCCCGTGCAACCGTTTTCATGCGTGGGGTGTTTGCGAGATTAAAAGCACTTCAACGCAACATGCGCTGTTTGCATGTGAATGGAAGCCATACAGGGAATGTCACATCACTTATCTTTTGTATAAAAACTGCGGTGCTCCTCTTGTCAGCCGCAAATAAGCCCATTGTATCCTGCTGATAAAAGGCAATCAAACAAAGTATATAATTGTGAAGTCAAGCATTAATTGCCTGTATAACTACCGCCTAATGCTGAAATAATTAAGAATGTCTCTTACTGGGGACTGGCAATGCAATTATCACCTTGATGATTGCGCTGTACAAAGACATTCAGAGGAGGGAGACAGAAAGCGAGGGAGAAGCAAATAACTAAAATGACGGGGATAATACAATTAGAACATGGCTGAGAGGGGAAGGGAACAAAGAGGAGACAGCCTCAAGGCTTTTTCCAACAGGGTTGCCATGTCTACACACTTCATTTGCATCCTTATAATGTCACACAATTATACTAGATAAGCATCCAAAGCTGCGCGGGGAGCTGTGAAGCCCTTAGATAACTATTTTAGTGTATTTATGCCTTATATCTGCAAAGAATCTGCTTTTCAACGGCCACCCAGCTAATTCAAAGTAATTCAAAGTGAGCAGGTGTCAAAAGCAATGCGTCACTTTAGACATTTACTTAAACCTTCATCATTCTGATTCACTATATTTCAATGACAGCCAAAAATGCCCTAAGCTGTGGCGTAATATCCATTGCAGAAGGTGCCGTTTTTAACTATTAAAGACACTATAATATGTGATATATACAATATTGGACAAAGTCATCGTCTATAGGAAAAAAAGGGGCGAATGTTCTACTCCCCATTTTGCGTTATTAAAGGTGGAGATCAAATGAAATATTCAACAGATGATATGCTGCTTTAATATTCATAGAAATGAACTTTATATTAGAGAACACATTTTTATGGGAAGAGGACTGGAGGCCACTGATTAAATTTCATTGTTTGATCACTATGCAGGGACATTATGGGGTATTACGAAGGGCCAGCCGGTGCCCCCCCCCCTTTAGCAAACATTTAGGGGCGGTCTCCGAGGCCACGCCACCTTGGCAGGGCACATGACGAGTTTACGATACTTAGATGTGTTTCAAAAATGGAAATGCGGCGCCTGAAACGTTTTTTTTTTTGCATGAATATGAAAGGGTGGCATGCGGGGAAAATGTGTAAGTCATAGCATGTCTCAAAAAGCAGCAATACATATTCATGTATTTACTGGCAAAGATATCACCTGAGGCGATCATGATTCTGTAAATATGAATAAATCAGATTGGTCCCCGTAGTGCACTTTCTGTACTTTTATATGCCGGAGTTGTTTTGTTTTATTTTTGTTTTGTTGTGTTTACATAAGAGTATTAAAGAGTTAATTAAGTTTAAACTAAAAGCAAACAGAAGCGGCATTAACACAACTATCAGGAGAGCCCCTTCAGATACTGATTTATTTCAGACTTGGCTGAGATGTAGACTAGCTGCTCTATGAGCCCCATTCATCGCTCTGTTTCTCAAACACACACACACACAAAACACACACCCTCTGGTCAGAGAGATCAAGAGCCGGGGATCGGGGTCCCCGCTGCGACTCTTAACAAGATGGCATTCTCCGAGGTCGCAGAGGTCGCCGGAGTTCGTGTCTACTTTTAAGGGACGTTAAACTCTACTCACGGTTTCCTAACAGTTATCTAATTGGATTAGGTCTCAAAGAGAGGCCCCTTTTTCATCCCTGGCTTTTGTCCATTCGCCTCAGCGCCGAACGGAGCTTAGAGGGCTCCAGACACCGAGGAGGACAGGCGATGGATTAGGTGAGGTATCCTGACCAATTAAGATGAGGCCAGGTGTCGTGCTGATTGCGGGAAAATTGAGACCTCGGCCCCGACATGTGTCTAATTCCCCGCTCACTGCTCCGCAACCACTCATTTGCCTGCCTGCCACACACTGCTTTCCTCTTCTCCCTCCCACCTCTCTCTCCTCTCTTTCTCTCCGACTCGGCGAAGGTAACCCGAGCTGCCTTCCCTTGACCCTTTCTCTTCCGTGGAGAGCTAATCAGACCCACCTGGAGCTCCCCAGGGCTCTGTTAGCCGCTGGCTCAGCTAGCAACAGCTGATCCAGGAAGGAATCCCTGGGGCCAACGCTGCAGGCCTGGCACCCAAACACACACTGACTCAGGATCAGCCGGGGAGATTTTCCAACTGATGGTTCATTGAACCTCAGGCGGAATCACCACCATGATGTGGAAGTGTGGAGCCTGTGTGTGTGTGTGTGTGTGTGTGTGTGTGTGTGTGTGTGTGTGTGTGTGTGTGTGTGTGTGTGTGTGTGTGTGTGCGGCATATGCACCTGGAGTCTCTACAAAATTTAGTTAGTTTGGTCCAACACACATGGGATTACAAGACCCCGTTGCATGTCAAACAGCAATAATATAACATCTGGACCTCTTTTGGTAACATATATACATGTATACATCTACACAATGTTGGGTGATTCATTTTTATGTACAACAATTTAAGTAAATTACCCACCAAATAGGCGACGAAGAAAGAAAGAACTCGCTTTTAATACAACCTTAATTTGTATCCTAATAAAAATATTTTTTCCACATCTCCCAGGCTTTCCCCAATTGATTAGCTAACTTAAAGCTATGTTCAACATTCACCAGGTCGCCAGAAACATGATTCTAAATAAATGTTGCTCCACATCTGGATGTGTAAAAACGCAACTGTTTGACATATCAACTTAAAAGGTGATGTCAGTGTTGTGTTCACAGCTTGTTTCCACTGCCACCAAGTGACCAAGAAATCAGTTATTGCAGATTTTAATCTCGCATACTGTTTTTGTGTGAATGTTTCACATAGAATCAGAGGGCTACCTCCGGGTCTGAAAAGTGAAGCCATTGCAGAAGTGCCTTAAACTTGCATTCTCTCTAACAGCCAGCAGGGGGCGACTCCTCTGTTTGCAAAAATAAGTCTGATTGTATAGAAGTCTATGAGAAAATGAGCCTACTTCTCACTTGATTTATTACCTCAGTAAACATTGTAAACATGAGTTTATGGTCTCAATCGCTAGTTTCAAGTCTTCTTCAATACAGCATGATGTTCATTTAGTAAATTATGGTCCAATTTAGAGTCAAATAGACCATAAAGCAGGGTATGCTTTAGGGCGTGGCTACCTTGTGATTGACATGTCGCTACCACGGTCTGGGTGTTGTCCGTGTTTTCGTCTTACAACTTTCACAGTGTGTTTTTCAGTTCATGAAAGTTAATTATAACATTTTTGGATGCCTGAAAATGTCTTATTCAGCGGTTGTTCTTAACTCCAGCATCTCGTGTCACTGCCGGTTGCAAAAAAACAAGATGGGGATGGCTAAAATGCCAAACTCAAGGCTTCAAAACGGTAGTCCACAAACTAATTGGTGATGTCACAGTGACTACGTCCACCTCTCATATACAGTCTATGTGTAAAATATTAACATTAAAAACGCTAATTCGGTGCAGAAAGCCCAGAATATGACATTACTGAAAAACACAGCCGTATGGTCTCCCAACCTGATCTTTTTAATGTGTCATTTTCACGCCACAGGGTTAACACTGTAAAGCAGCTTTTCACGTGTTATTTAACTCCACATTGTTACCGTAAAACCGCCACGATTATGTTTAGGCAACAAAACTACTTGGGTTTAGGAAAAACATTATGGTTGAGCTTAAAATACGTACATAAACAACATACATGCAAGTGCGGAAAAGACGTCACTAACGTCACTCCAAATAACTCAATATCTCGCATATTCACACGGATGTGTTTACATTGCAATCAGTACAGACTACATGGCGCACACATGACACACCAAAAGCAACAAAGGCGTTGTTATTGACTTACAAATCACTGTGTCATTCATACGCCATTTGGTGAGACCAGGCTGTGTCTCCATAGGAGAAACAGTAAACCTCTGACACCTTATTGTTCCATTTTAAATATGCAGCACCATACACAGTTATATATAAATCAAAGAGAATGATTCATATATAGTTTATATATGTGCTTTTCCTTTACACAGCTTTTGTTACTATGCTGTCTCTACAAAGGCACAGGCTCCCTAACATCACAGTCAAACAACTGTCACATGCAAACAAGCTCATATTCTATAATACATGTTACACTGATTCCTTTAACTATTTATCAAAAAAAGCAATAATAACAACAGCTTTTTTTTCATATTATTTGGAGCATTAAATTATTCTAATATAGCCGAAGGCCAACTGAAATGGAAACGGAAACATGCAGATCCAGTCCATTATGCATTGTTAAACGCTGATCTATGGTTTAATATTTGCTTCCCAACAGCACTGACAATGTGTTATTACCTTGACGGAGGGCCATAATGTGCGCTGACACGCCGGTGATTATTTAAATAAGCTGCGACAATAAATACGGCTCCACATGATCTGGAATATGAGCCTTGCCGAGAAATATGTGCAGACAGAGGAGTAAATCCTAAGTTTGGAGCGGAGGTTATCAAATGTTGAGAGTGAAAAATATCAATGAGGTGTATCAGGAAACTAGAGATTTAACTCCAGAACAAAGTATAATGTAACAGGAAATGCTATGAATGATTTAGGAACCTGCATCCTAACATGTTACACCTGCAAGACGGACATGTTACAGCAAGCTAAAAAGTTGATTATCTTTGTTATCAACATGGAAATAACTAACCCTATATGCTTAAGGCCTAAAGAGTTAGTGAAACCAGTCGGGCTGCTCATACACTGTTTAATCCCCACAGCTGTGCTGCAGTGCCTCCGTCTCTTTCTCCATGTGCAGAAGTTTTCTTGTAAATAATTACAGAAAGACACTAAATCAACATCAGATTGTTGCTAGAAGTTTCAAAAATGTGGCCGCGTTACTGTAATGTGTCTCGGAGGCAGTTGGCATCCCCGTTCCACGAGGGACGCGCGCGTTTTTCAATTCAACTAAGGATGCAGAAGAATCCCTTTGACAGAGATACACAATAAGTAGCAAAGCATCAGCTAAAACAAACATAAAAAGCCTCTTGCCAAACACCAACTGTTATGAAAGGCAGCGGAGAGCGAGAGCATACTGGCATCCACAGCAATTAGAGGAGAAGGGTTAGCGAGGACTCCGCCTGTCCCAGACTCGCACGCCCGCTCCCACACCTGTTTCTGCTCCCGGTCCAAACCAAAGAGAGAGAGAGAGAGAGAGAGAGAGAGAGAGAGAGAGAGAGAGAGAGAGAGAGAGAGAGAGAGAGAGAGAGAGAGAGAGAGAGAGAGAGAGAGAGGCTGGTTACTGTCGCCGTGCCACCTTAGCCCAGCATCGTCTAATGAGATTAGATGGTCCACTAATGAGCTCTTCAGTGAGGAGAGTCAACTGTGAAGTGAAGGTCAGAAATTTCATCATCCAAATGCGCTGTTGGACTTCAGGAGTCATTAACTAATAACAAACAAATGATTTAAAGGAACCAGCTCTGGTGCTTTTGTTGGCCCCCTGATACGTTCTCTCGCTCCTCTCTCTCGGTTTTAATGAGCATCTAAAGTAGGAAAGTCAAAGCAAAACACTGAGGTGCTCCACTTTATGAATGGGACTGATTTTGGGCGGTCTAATTTTACATTTTCAAATGCTTTCATATAGAAATATTACCTTGCACAGCAGCTGGATTCTCGCGATGTCACGAGATCGGGCGAGAATCGCGGGATCAGATGTCATGCGAAAATCTATCTTGAGATCAAGACCAATCAGCGTCTTGTTAGGAGGTACTGGCAACTACGGGCGTGGTTTATGTGTGTGAGACCGGGTGAGACGACACGGAGAGGAAACTGTTGATTCTAAGCAACGATGGCGGCTCCTGAAGAGGTTAGCGTAGATGCTGCAATAGCATCAGTTATATCAATACTGGAGGGTATTTCTTCTTTGAAAGAAAAGCAAAGTTACGGCACTGATGGCGATGATTTCGCCTTCAGTTAGTTTTGCTTCCATTAGTGTGATTGACAAATGGTTCATCCAATCACCTGCCAAGTATTTTTTGAAAGTTCCTGCCCTTTTTCAAACAGTTTCCAATGACGGCTTCTCAGATGGTTCTGTGAAATAAACCCTTTGACAGGGTCAGGTTAATAGGAAGCCACACATGTACTAACAATTTCTGTAGATATTACGACTGTAAAGGCGATTAATTATCACGTCAATGTATATTTCTGAACTGTTGTTTTTGTCACGAGTAGCTTACTTTCACACAGAATGTGAATATTACATGGCAAAAAAGCAACATACTTTTGTTTTAGAACGAGGTTGATTTTTCTGAGCTTTCGCACAGCGAATAAAAGCATCAACCAATCACGTTGTGTGGAACCGGTTGAGTTGCCCCTATATTTATGAAACAAACAACACGGAGGCTCTGTAGCCCAAACCAAGATGGCAAATTGTATTATTTACATATGTAAAAGTAGCATAATGTAGCATTTTATCATTCTTAAGTGTATATAATTATTGTTATATTATATTAACTTTTTAACTTGACCTTTTTTACTTTAGTGTTTTTTACTGCACTGCATCACCAAGTCAAATTCCTGTGTACATTGTACATTTCACAGATAAAGCGATTCTGATTCTAAATACTCTTTCAACCTTGATAAAGGCAGCGCAGACCAGAGCCACTCCTTCTCTTACCTTTCACAATAAAAGCCCTAGACATATAATATTCGCAGGCGAGTATTTTGCATTTTCTCGCGTTTATTTGTCACACCTGGAAATTAACAATGCACAAGTCATTTATATATTTTCTGCAGATCCAATCACAAATGTAAGCAGATTGCATTCATTATGGCCCTTTTAGAGAGTCTACAATCACCTGAGAAAGACTGCAAGCTTTTCCAATAACTTGTTTTTTTTTTCTAGCTGTGATCTTTGCTGGACGGCCCAGTGGTGAGGTAAGCATCAGGGCAGCCTTTTTCGCTGGCACCTTTAATAATGTGCTGACATAAAGTCATACATGTTTAACCAGGTAATAGAAGGCTGTAAAATAATGATCCATATTGGCTCTCAAGACAAGGTATTAATCTCCGGCATCCTTTTGCCCCTTTTCTCTGCCACTTCATTCAGCTGAGGTTAAACCAGATTGACCTTCCCTTCAAATAAAATTAATTGTTTTTGGTATTCATTTTATTTGCCACAGAGAAAAGCTGCAATGCTGGTGAAATGTTTACCCATATGTCAGCGTTTCACGTTATTGGCACACATCTAAAATGTTTGCTTTTTTTTTTTTTCTTTATCCCGGAAGGATTTGTTATCACGTGTAATACCCTGTTAACCGATGATAAAATACATTTTGTTTTAGCAGTATCAGGAAGATGTAATCAACGTGCAATTTGCTTAAGTGCACAAAACTATCATTTTTGTTAGCACTGCATATTTGCCGAAGAAATATTGCATGCCAGAGTGTATTAACACAAGGAGGGTGCCATGCATCTTCGCATCAGACCTGAGAGATCTTGTCACCACTATCTCCTGTAATCTGGTTAATACTGTTTATGTCTGTCCAAATTGAACATGTGGTATGGAATGACTAATGTCAGTCTCATAATTTAGTCATAATACTCTATAGGGGCCATCTATGGATGCTCCAGTCCATGAGTGCACTGCATGAATAGTGATCCATTCACCCCTCACCTTTAAAAGCCCTGATGGCAAGCCCCATTCTGCTGCAACCGCTCTGTCAAGCCCGAACCATCCTTCAGATGAAACAATAAAGATCCAATGTGTGTGTGCGTGTGTTTAGAGCTAGTTCCTGTGCGAGGATGATCTCACTGACCCACGTGCTGAAGGAGAAAGAAAAAGAGAGCGCTCGAGGTGATGACTTCGCCACTCACTTAGGGAACTTTGACTTATGAGGTGCACTGCATTTAGCCAAGCTAATGCAAGTGAGGGCTGTGCCATTAACCTCGGGAAGAGAGGCAGGCCTCGGCAGTATGATGCATTCAGATTGGCAGAGGACAATATTTCACCATGACAGGCATTACCAATGAATAATTAAGTGTTTAATATAATGATCTTGAGAGAGAGAGAGAAAGGAAAGAAAGAGGGAGACAGAGACAGAGAGAGGAGAAAATGGTAATTCCACAATTCATTGCCCTTAAAACCTATCTGGCATTATTACCCAGCAGCATTGCATGGGGGAGAGGGCTTTTGTTGAAACAAATAGGTTTTTGATGGCTCCGCCAGAGTAGTAACGGTTATTAGGTTTGAGAACTCTTTCATGATGGAAGTGGTATCCTGCAGAGCGGAGATCATGAAATTTTAAGTGGGGAATTTACAGCAGAGAGACTGCGGGACAGTGAGGCCGTCTGGGCCATGCCTGGGGACACATGTGTTATGGTGAGGCATAATGCTGCTCTAATGTCACCTCGAATAAATAGTTAACAAGCTGGAGATAGTTGTGCTTGTTGGAACTGCAGCCTAGCTCACAGAGAAATATCTTCTATCTTTATTTATTTCTTTTTTACTAGAAGAATTTGGGTTTAGAAATAAAGTGACAAGCCAGCTGGGAGAGATGAGAAGCATCTACAATAGGGCCAAATCTCACTCCAACAAAAGCATGTCAAGTAGCAGAGCCTGGGAAGGAAGTTGTTCAATCAAATGGCAATAACAGAAAACCAAAAAAGATGCTGAGATAAAGCAAAACTGCTCAGGCTCCTTCAGTGTGACTGGCATCGTGTCGATACAGTGTTTGTGCACATTTGTTTTAAAAGAAAAGTTGTAAAAGTTGTGCATTTTTACATTTATCAGGTATCTCAGAAGAGTGACTGAGATCAGTGACCTTCAATCATCCTTTTCATAAAGCATTACTTTACAGTGGAGTACGACCAATACTGGATTTTTTAGTGTGTTGCCGATACTTCAACATGTTCTCATCCCAACTCGTCACATACTGATGCCTTGTCAGGACCCCTTTGCGTCACTTTCTAACGCCCAGCACGTCAAACTATGAAGCTCCACTACAGTCGCAGTAAACTGGTGGTTAACATTGTGATTTCAAACAAAAACACTTGCTTAGGTTTAGGCAACAAAACCACTTAGTTAGGTTTAGGTAAAACATAAAGTTTGCCTTAAAATGACCACGTTTGTAAAGTGAAAGTGGAACTTAACATTGTGGACACAAAGACAAACAACATGCTTCACATAGGACGTGAACAGCGGATGAAAGCCCTGTTTATTTTTTGTTAAAAGGTTTTAACCCAGAATGTTTAAGCAGAGGGAATTTAGGTGAGTCAAACTGACTAAAAAAAGATGCTAAATGCATCATTGTGTTTATTAAAACAGTATTCAACTAAGATTAAAAAATGTATATTGTCTTCACATTTAAATTCCTAGCTTTGCAAATCAGATGGGAATTGTAAATGTCTGGCTCATTGGCACAACGCTGTTTTTCAAATCTGGTCCGTCTAAAAAAGTAATTGAATAGGCCGGCGCTCAAGGGTGCCTTGTGTATTTGACGCCCTGGGAATGAGAACGGGCTGGATACTTAGGAGAAGAAAAAAAAAAGCAGATAATGATAAATGGAGCAGTAATATAGTTTTTTAATATGAACACAAATGTAAAATAAACATTTCTGATAAGGATCCCTCATATTTGGACATCTTGGCAGGCCTTGATACCGTGTTACAAGCAAATAGACGGTCACCTTAACAGATCTACCTGTGACCTTGGGAACTCTGGTGTAGTTCACCCTAAAATTACAAATAGCTTACGTTCATGTGTGGTTTTCATGCAACAGATACTTTTCCAGTTTAAGCTCCTGTTTTAATTCAACATAAATATTCTACGTACAGCATCACCTTGGCTTTTAAAAATGCTAATAAGGCTGCACCAACAATTGTGCCAGGAAGACAAAAACACGTGGCCTTGGTGTGTTTTGCAACATGCACCAATGGACTTCCACATTTTCCCTCTACCTTTTTAATAAAAACGGATAACACTAAGTGGCCAAACTTCTCAATCAATGTTGTCCTCTAAAAGTGAGCCAAGGACTGCATTCACACATTAGCATGATTCACAGTCCGCCCACGGCTTCCAAACACAGTCTTACATGTCTCCAAATGCCCAGCAGAGAGCTAATTTCACTTCTCACACTGGCGACCTTTGGCATCATATATATGTAGTGCTTGTTGCCTGTATGACAGATTCCCATGCATATTCATACCTACATATGGCCCGCCAGAATGAAGCCTGTCTACTTCCTGCAGACTCTGTAGAACGCATGAAGCAGATCATTACTGAGCGTTCTCAATCGGGTCCAGTCGAACCCTGAGGATTTGATTGTGAGGGGGTGACGGCGGAGGGCTCATTTTTGACTGTGTGTGCATGAGTGTGTGTGTGGGAGGGGGGATGCATCCATGTGTGTTTTGTTGTGGGTTACAGGGGAGAGTGGGATTGTGTTGAAAAAGGGGGGATGAGTGTGTGTGTTCTGTGTGTGGTGGACGTGATGGAGGCGGTGGGAAGTGTGCATGTAAATGGTGGGGGTGGTACATGTCTGCGTTAGTGCATGTGCTCGTGTCTTTGAGCGCTTGTGTGGGAGTGTGTTTGTGTGTGTTGTGGCACACGCTCACAGGCTTCTCTTGTTTGTGAGGTGAGAAGAGAGAAAAGTGGAGTCCCTCAGCATGCCTCCACCTCCTCTTGCTCCATCTGCCCATTTCGCTCAGTTCTCCATAAATTAAAAACGCTCTACATCTGCTTTGGGGTACATTGTTAGTTGTGTGCATTCGGTGGTTCCTCTGTTTATGAAAAATTAAACAGTTTTTTCTGCATTCGATTATTCCCCCACTCCCGAAAGCCCCTCTGCTGCAAACATGACAAGAGGCCCATGTTTCACCCCACCATGCTGAGAAGAAGACCCCACCTACGGGAGTGAGGAACATCTCAAGTAAAGTGGGTGAAAAAAGAAGAAGAAGTAATTAACATCTGTTCATGGTAATAGTGAAAACACATGTGTGAAGGCTGGAAATGCCGCTCAGCATTGGCATGATGATCTGCTTTCACAGCAGTTATCTACCACAGCAAAAAACTGTTTGATAAACACTGACGACAAAATCAAGTGCGCTACATGTGTTGGTATATCTCTCCGAGCTGCGGTTTCACATGCATGTTTGAAAGCAAGATGGCAAAAGAGCAAACAAATGTTCGTATTAACTCAATATAGAAAGGAACGGGGGGGTCTGCAAAACAGCAAATGAAAGAACTGCCGCCACTATTTCACTTCAACTGTCAATTATACAGTCCTCATGTGCTGCCAAATTCCCAAATGTGCACTTGTTTCCTTCCCTAACTGGATTCACTGACGAAAGGACTGGCCTGGTGAAATATGCTTTTTTGTAGAAAGTCAGCGCATCTGCATGCAAGAAGACGTGTAGCAGCAGATGAATGGACGTTTTAAGGGACAGTGTAGATAATTGGGACAAAAGGGACCGTGGGATGGGCCCTTAGAGCAGCCAGCTCTGAGTGAAATAATGAGCGTAATCAGAGGTTGTGGTCACAATGTTGCCCTATACAGAACACCCAGGCCACTGGGGAGGACCTGTGTTTGTCTTTGACATCAACACGCGTGGCTCCGGGGCACTCATATTTGGCCATGGTTTGGTAACTGTGAGCCTCGTGGCGGAACAGGTGTAGCAGGCCGACGAGGCCATCAATCTCTCACCGGCCTGTCTCTGTAGGATTCAGGGTTAATTATCGTCAAATAAGCCATTAAGGAGAAGGATGGACGCGTACAGGATGAGGGGATGCTAACCTTGGCAAGAGGGGAACAGCTGGGTGGCTGAGTTAGGTTAAGTTGATTGTGTTGCTAAGGTGATTCTAACTTGGTCATGTGTAAAACGCTAATGACTGGAAAGACTACCTTTTGTGACAAAAAAACATAATTGTACCACTTTTACGAGACCGAACAGGATAATAACAGTTATAATTCACATGTTTACATTATCTTGCAATATATTCTTATACTACATTGTACACCCGACTTATTCTTTACTGCACCTTTAAAACTTGATAACATTTTTATGTAGACGAATATTTAAAAATAAATAATGCATCCACAGAGCTTTTAGAAAGGTGCCAAATAAAAGTATGGCTTTTCCAGAAAAAAATATTATGATTGTGAATTCATTATTTTGATAATTTTGGAGGGTCCAACATTAATGTTTTGTTTATCTCTGTGGAAGATATCTGACATTTGGTTACCATTTCTAATAAGGCTTGTGCCAATAGTAAAATGACATTGGTATAATGTGGTATCTCTGGAATCTCAGAAAGAGATCAACACAAAACTAATAAATGGCTGAGATTGACAGTAAAAGCCCGGCAACGACTTGTTGTAAAGTAAATGCAATGGGTGGAACGGGGGAGTGAGAACGCGACATCTAGTGGCTGAATGTTATCAATGTTAGCAATACCACCTTTAAAGGAACAGTATGTAACATTTTGGGGGGGATCTATTAGCAGAAATGGAATATAATATTCATAACTATGTTCATTCGTGTATAATCACCTGAAATTAAGAATTGTTGTGTTTTTGTTAGCTTAGAATGAGCCCTTCATATCTACATAGGGAGCGGGTCCTCTTCACGGAGTCTGCCATGTTTCCACAGTAGCCCAGAACGGACAAACCATCACTGGCTCTAGTGAGAGCCTTTCTTCTGAGACTCGCTTCTGAAACTGCGGTAACGTGAGCCGCAGAGTGCAAAACCGTGGTACCGCCAGCCACCGTCTGACTTCCGTTGCTTCTAAAGTAGTGTTATTATGGTAGAGATGGCCTCTGAGCAAGGTGAACGGCGTTACCACGGGTTTGCACTCGGCAGTTCACATTACCACAGTCTTGGAAAGGGAGGAGTGAGCAGAGTGGTAATCAGTTGGTTGCAATCTGCAACCACACCACTAAATGTTGCCAAATCCCACACACTGTACCCTTTAAGACATGTCTTAGTGACTTTAGTAAATTGGTGGCAAGGAAACATTTGTCGTGACTATCAATCAGAAGCAATCAACTACGTAAAAAGAAAATGCATAATCACAAGCAGTAACATAACTGCCAGAAATGACCGCTTGTAAATGTAGGTATAACTTTGTTGTATTAATACATACATGGAAAAATAGGTGCGTTTCAGAGTTAGTAGTATTCATGCAGTTTGGAATGAGTAGGGAATATCTGGTTATGCTAACCTAAGTCGTCAATAGCATAATGTTTTGTAATTTGAGGTATATCTTCTTATTTTTGTGAAATGTAATTTAAAATATTCCCAGTTTACGTCATTATTTAATAGCACTTTGATCTAGTGTTGGTCCAATATGTCGACTATATTCTATATAACGGGTCAAATATTTAGATTATAACTATTATAAGCCAATGTTTTGTTTGCTACATAACGGTTACACTTGGCAGTTGCTGGTGTACCACACATATTCTCTGTGGCGCAACTGGTTATAATTTAGTGATTGGACTAACTGGACTAAGTTTGAACTTACAAAGAGCTGGAGCAACTGGCTCCTGGTGAGCCTGCAGTACAGCTTTGATCACTTTTGTCCAAGAGTACAATGATAAACTGTAAAATAATTTGACCACTGGGCTCGGGTTATCAAGAGGGAACACATGCTCAGGTAAAAAGTAATGACTGAAAGAATCAAAGGTTTGAGTCTATGTTAGAATTATATAGATTCATACCTATATAAAACACTCTCATAAAGCACTCCTTTTTATTGCGCTGCACCTTTAGTCTTAACGGTATCCATCTCATTGTGGATTACTTCATAATGCATAAATGGAAAATGCCATTAGGGTTTCTTTTCATGCTCTTAACATATTAATTGGCATTGCGGCGAATGTCGGATCATACAGTAAATTGTATCCGGTGAAGTCAGTGACACCTGACCTATTGAAAATTTTACAGTGTGCTTATACCTTCATTTATCTACTCAATGTGCCCATGAATATTTAAGGTTGACAATTAAACCCCAGCTGACCTGCAGGATGGAGCCAGACCAGCGCTGTCAAAGTGAGGCAGCATAAACGCGCCCACACAATCACACTCATCAAAAACACAAAAATGCAAAACCCCCCCATACTCCCACCTCACCTACACAAAATAGACACATAGGCCTACAATACGAGCTCCGTCACAATGTCACACGGTCACAGTGACATGGCCCGTGTGTGACAGGCACATCACATATGTGTCATGTTTATGGGGACATCAACAGACGCGGTTTGTGTTTTGTGTATGTAAATGTTTGGGCAGGGTCAAAGTTAATGCATGTCAGTATCCTGCTTCACCTTGGTTTGGTGATGCAGAGCAGAATGTATATGGGGGGTAGTAACACTAAAACTGAATATAGAACACTGTAATAGCATGTTGCATAAAGAAAACACCATAAACGCTAAATTGGTTTGCAGTAACAACTTACTCTTTTGCAAAAAAAATACATATATGCATGTTAAGGTATAACGATAGGAATGTGGGTATAAATGCCTTAAAGCAGCTATAATCAATATTTCTTGATTAAAGCTGCAGTCTGTAACTTTGAGCAAATATGACAAAGTCATGTGATCATGACTACTTAAAGGATCAGTGGGCAACTCAGGGGTCTGAGAAGTGAAGCCAATGCGGAAGTGCCTTAAACTTGCATTCTTTCTAATAGCCAGCAGGGGGCGACTCCTCTGGTTGCAAAAAGAAGTCTGATTGTATAGAAGTCTATGAGAAAATGAGCCTACTTCTCACTTGATGTATTACCTCAGTAAACATTGTAAACATGAGTTTATGGTCTCAATCGCTAGTTTCAAGTCTTCTTCCATACAGCATGATGTTCATTTAGTAAATTACGGTCCCATTTAGAGTCAAATAAACCATAAAGCAGGGGATGCTTTAGGGCGTGGCTACCTTGTGATTGACAGGTCGCTACCACGGTGTTGTCCCGTCTGGGAGTTGTCCGCGTTTTCGTCTTAGAACTTTAACCCTTTCACAGTGTGTTTTCAGTTCATGAAAGTTAATTATAAACTTTTTGGTCGCCTAAAAGTGTCTTGTCTCACAATATGGCAA
This sequence comes from Sebastes fasciatus, assembly GCF_043250625.1. Classification (NCBI taxonomy): domain Eukaryota; kingdom Metazoa; phylum Chordata; class Actinopteri; order Perciformes; family Sebastidae; genus Sebastes; species Sebastes fasciatus. Next base: position 12,595,695 of record NC_133809.1, read on the forward strand.
CAGCCAGAAACCAAGATGTCGACAACCAAAAATGCCGAACTCAAGGCTTCAAAACGGCAGTTCACAAACCAATGGGTGACGTCACGGTGACTACGTCCACTTCTTATATCCAGTATATGGAAAGGGTCGCTTCAAGTGACAAACCCACACAGAATTATCTCCAGACTTTCTTTCAGCTTTACGGAGCATTTAAGCATCTTTCAGCTAATTTTTGGGGTTTTCCAGCCCACAACTTTACAGTTGTGGTTTACTCTCGCGGCTCTCATCATCAATTTTAGAAAAAAAGCTCAAAAACCCAATGTGTACAACATATCCAAACGGCAGACAAACAAAGCTAGCAACTAGCTGATGAACACAGTGGAGCATTTAGCCACTAAAAGGCCAGATATTTCCCTCAGGTGGTGGAGACCAAAAACAGAGCAAAAAGGTGATAATATGTCATTGTTCATATTTACAGCTTGTTTCCCCCCAGTGGCCAAAAGTCAGTTAATGAAGGGTGACGACATGATAATTGTTGGGTGAAGATACTGACTCTTTCATAATTGAAAGGAAAAAAAGTGTTGGCAAAACATCTAATTATAAACCACAAGGGCAATGCAGTGCAAATTGAAACTGACACATCCCAACACTATTAATGTACGGAGTTCAACCAGCGTCTCTCTGATGTCAAACTCTCAAGCTATATGTGATGTGATCTCACACTAACAGCATGCCATATTCCCTGACAGATATCCATATATGCAGCCTCAATGTAATAACCATCACATTATGCTAGACTGATCAGGCTGATTTCAGATATCTCTTCCCCCTCAAAGTGCCCATGCTGTCACCTTATTTTCATCTCCAACCTGCATTTGTCCTCTGAATATGGGTTCTACAGTAGTCTTGGTTTTTAATGACGTAAATAATGCAGTAATTCCACTGAAATTAAGCAGTCTTATACAGATGTCGGCGTCCTTACTTCCATATCCAGTATGAGCCACAGCGTCTATAGGTCAGATTACTTTTTAAAATGGTATGAAATATAAATGAACCAAAGCTTTTTCTTCCTCCCTAATCACTTCCTTATATTTATATCACAGTGGCCATGAGGATGGAGGGGGAATGACTTCCCATTCTAATCATACTGTCATACCCTCAGGTTAGACCTTCCATTTTACATACTGGAAGAAAATGGCATTGAAGGAGAGCCTTGATATAACCACTAAATATATGTAGAAGAGGTCCATTTATTCACGCTTCAGTGGTGCATTATGTCAAATGTAAACCCATCAATCAAAAAGATCATTTAAGACAAGCCAGATGAAAAAACTTGCTCAAACTTCTTCTAGTCTGTCAACAAGAGTCGTTTCAAACTTTCATGGATCGACTGATTCTACCCAGACGTGAACTCTATTACCTTAAAGCATCCCGAGCATCCACGATGCAGCAATTTAGTGCGAAAACATTTTCTCCAAATTGTCTCACACTTTGACATACCCATTCTTGATTCTTTTCAGGCCCAAACCCTAGTTTCCATTTATGAAAAATGTCTGGTTAGGGATCTATCATTACGGCAATCGCTCCCTCACTGTTGTATCATTTCTTCTCAAACGCACATCTCGTCTGAATGCCTGCAGACTGTCCCTGGACCAGTATTTCCAGATACACTATTATTTTTGCACAAACGGTGATCTCCACAGGCAATCTGCATCTAGCTGCGGCGTGCGTTTGCCGTGGGAATAGAAATCAGACACCTGTCGGTGCGGTGAGAGCTACCAAGCAGCCAGGCATATCAAAGCGGCGTAGTGAAAATGTCTCCTTGTGGAGTAAGAGAAAGTTAGGTTGTAAAATAGGAGAGGTATTAATGGTTGTCAGGCATTGGGGACTAATATAACGCTCCTCCTTGTTGCCTCCATCATCACTGACATCTGGGACAGTAATCATACCCTAAATGGAACCACCACCATGATGATGACAGCTTTTTAGGATTCATCATTTTCTCTAAATACCCCTATAGTATATTACTTTGTCAGATTTCTGTCAGGTACAGAGGATCTGTGTAATAGTGAAAAAACAATAAAAACACACTTAGGACCTTTGTGATGACCTTAAGGTCTTGGATATACATACACATCATTGTGACGTATCTAAATTGTATTATTCTTGTTCCTATTTTTACATGTTTTTGTGAAACAAATACAATCCCAGATTGTGGCAGCTGATATGGTCTACACATCTATTGACGTATTTCTCTTTTTACGGTTTTAAAGTGTGTTAAAAGGCAGCGGTGTGACAGCGAGATTTGAGTTACCAGCAGTTCGGATCGGTCTGTTGTCTAAATATCTCCCCGGAGGATTGTTTCAAATGTGTGATTCCACGTCCTGGGGGAAATAACAGCGGTTGTGAATGCCATATTGACGATGTTCTTTGCCCCGGTGTTTTCACCGTGAGATCCGGATCCACTGTAAAGCACAAGGAAAAAAATGAAGTCGTAGGGTCACAGAATTGAATCCATGGAAACTGAGCACATGGATCATGTGAAGACCATGTGGAGGAAAACAGCTTTGTGGCTTAAACAGCATGAACGCTCCGAAAAACACAAGACAGTGAAATGAAAAATACATTTTTACAAGTTTGAATCCTGTGTTCAATTATTCATTCATCTCTTTTTTACGTGCTGAATAAAAATTGTTCCTTCGCTTTTCTCTTCCTGTAAAACCGATTTTTGATGACTCATCTTGAACAGCACTTGACCGCTCGTTTTGCAGTTTGCAGACCAAAAATATCATTATATGTTGTTTACATTTCCAAAGAATGTGGTCGAGGTCTCATCTATTCATTTAACCCTCACCCTCCTCCTCCACAGGTGAGGGAGGTGTGGGTGGAGTTGAACAATCCTACCGCTCCATTTTTCTCTCCACAGCTCGCCTTTTTTTCCACAATCCAATCAAATTTCAAGGATTTCATTTATCAAATCCCTCTGGTAACTAAACCCCGCCCACAGGGTGAGGCTCATGAAGATAAATATGTCTTAACTGTTGTTTCACCGTGACCTTAATTTGACAACTACTGTATATATTAAATAAAAAGAAAAATTCAATGTATTTTTGTTCATTAAGTTCATACGGTTACAATTGAGGGTTGCAGTCAGTGGGGGAATGTAACAAAGTACATTTACTCAAGTACTGGACTACAATTTTGTCATACTGTACTTGTACTTTACTTGAGTATTTTCCATTTTATGCTACATTATACTTATTTTTCACATTTCAGAGGCAAATAAAGTACTTCATTACATTTATTTGACACTTAATGTAGTTACTTTTTACATTAAAACATGTGAAAAGATGCAGTACTATACTACTAGTAGTATACAAAGTATTTAATATTGGCTCCACATTGACGAACCAAAATAACATACATGTCTTCGATAAAAACAGAATAATATAATATTCCATAATAATACTTTTACTACTTTTATACTTTACAATCTGCTGATAACATTTATGTACTTTACTTAAGTAACATTTTGAATACAGGACTTTTACTTGGAATAGAATGTGAATAGACTGGTATTTCTACTTTTACTTTACTTGAAGGTCCAGTGTGTAACATCTGGAGGCATCTAGCGGTGAGCTTACAGTTTGCAACCTCTCCCGTGTGCCAAGTGTGTAGGACTACGGTGGCCGATGTGAGAACGCATATTGCCGTTTCTAGAGCCAGTTGTTGTAAGAGTAGTGTAGGTCATTTAGAGAATAGCAGAGTCAGTGCGTAGAGTGTGTGTGTACTGTACATAGGAAGTGAGTGTTGAAGCGAGAGAGAGAGAGAGCGGCGAATGTGTCTAATGGAGCAGAAGACGAGGTGGTTTATCTTTGTGAATATCAAGTGAACGTACAGTGGAAGGTACAATTTGTGAAGGAATAAATGCTGCAGCTCCTCAAGACCAACAGAGGTTTCCCGTGTTTTGTTTCCCGGCGGCTGAGTGGCGTAACGGGGGGGTTAACTCCGGAGCGAGTAACGTTATCGACTCTGGCCCAAGCAGGAAAAGTTAACACAGTGTTTGGTTTGTCCGTTCTGGGCTACTGTAGAAACATGGCGGCCGGCTCCGTGAAGAGGACCCGCGCCGTACGTAGACATAAACTGCTCATTCTAAGGTAACGAAAACACAACAATTCTAGGTGATTATACATTAAAGAAAACATACAACACTTATCAATATCATATTCCATTTCTGCCAATTGATCCCCCAACTTGTTACACACTGGTCGTTTAAGTAAAGGATCTAGTGGAGTACTTCTTCCACCACCGGTTGCAGTATTGCATCTCGCTGTATACACTCTACAGGTAAGACCTCCATTTATTCTGCAGCATTTACACTGCCTATATTACATACATAATGCTATTAATTCTTGTTGAGCGTCTTATGCAAATTCAAACCCGCTCTTATCTCCGCGACTTCATTAATCTGCGGCTGCATCCATCCTGGCCTACTTCTTGATCAGGCTGCGGCTCAATACTCTTCATTAACTGAACCTTTTTTTTCCAGGGAATATTCCATCTTAACGTGAGTCAGGTCAAGAAGGACCACACAGACGCAGATCCCGATTCTAATCATGTAGAGGAGGACAACATACACCCCGACTTGTTTAATTGGCTCATATACCCATGTTGAGCAGGTGCTGATAACATCCCACATGTGCTGTTTTTCATAAGTGCGTGGCTCCTCCACCGCCGCCTTACCCCCCCCCCACCCCGCCGTGCCCAAGAGAAGCGAAGAGGGCAAGTAAATGGATAGTCTGCTTGAGATATCCTCGGAGCAATTTCACCCTGTGCGTTTGAGGCTTTTTAGTTGCTTCATTTGGAGGACCCCCCCCCCCTCCCCTCCCCACTCCACACATACACTATTATATAAAAAACATTATTAATATTCACCAGAAATTACTAAGGAGAGCGGGAGAGGGTTGCCATATCCAGATGGATGACCCTTAAATCTGTCTTCAATTAGTCTCCACTAACTTACATCTTCCAGTTGAATTCTGATTAGCTGATCTGGCAATTTACTCAGCCTGGCTGGAGAGCACTTGGTCCCCCCCTCCTGAGTGCAACCTAGCTGCTTTTGAGTATTGTGAACCTTTGATCAGTGCCCCCTTATTACGTATAAAAGCCAATACCATTAAATCCTGCATCTCCTTGTCCATAGTACTTCCCTCTCTCTTCTGTATCAAAGATCATAGGCTCATGTAATGAAGAAAAAAAAAAGAAAAGCCAGTGATCTGTAAAAGTAAAGCAGATGATAATACCTTTTAGTTAATATATCTCACATCTCTCCAGTGCCATTATGAACCTGTGGCCTGTGTCTGTAGCTAGCTACTTCCCTCTTGTGGCCAACCAGGACACAGAGACGCCTGAGACACTTACTGAGGTCAACATGTTCGCTTTCCTCCTTCTTGCATTTTTTAAAGCAGGAAGAAGAAGATTAGAAATGTGTATAACACAACAACTACTGACATTCATCTTCAGTACCGGCTACATCCTTTACCCCCCCCACACTCCCACCCTGTCTGTGTAGAAAGTGGATCACCAGGGGAGGCTAAACCATGCCCATTAACATATAGAGTCTTTATTTAAATCCCATTCACTTTTCCATCCATTTAGAAGAGTGATGCCAGCGGGTTACAGCGATGGCACCGCGTGAGGCCCTGATTGAGCTTCAATTTGATCATTTTATCTGATTGTGAGGTAAACAGTATCATGATGGATACCAACTCATTACAATGGGAAAGTGAGAGTTTAATTTCCTGTACATGTTCCATCTTTATTAATGTCAGAGGCAGCAGGTCGTCAATTGCATTACGGGCCTTGATACTCTGGTCCTGCCTGACACAAACGAGGCCAGCGAGCCGGTTTAGAGGGATTACATTTGGCACGATCCTGCAGCCAATTTTAGATTGATTGGCGTTAATGCTGCATCTCACGGCGTAAAGTTCTTTACAACTTCGGGTGTAAAAATAGACGGCGAAGACATTAAACCTGCTGTAGGCAGAATGTTTTTGGCATCATTGGACATTGACCTTTCAGCATATTGTAATTCAAGTGTTCTGAGAGATAACTAGACTTCTGCATCACCTCATGGCTCTGTTTTCAGGCTTTAAAATATCTAGCCTGTGACAGGAGTCTCACAGGTCATTTCAGAGAGAGCGTTCCTATTGGCTGTGCTCCGGCTGGTGGGCGGTGCTTGGTATATCCTCAACTGATCTCAACATGACTGCCGAGTCAAAAACGTTCTCATTTTACAGCTAAACAGTAAACTACAAGATGTTTCTGAAAACATTTGAGGCGAGAAATAGGCATAACAGTAACAGAATATTGATTCATATTTGATCAGAGGTGCCTAGTTTGACCGTTTGATCGGAGTTTGCGAGTGATTGACAGCTGCTCAGAGACAGCAAGACTCTGATTGGTTGATTTCCTCCGGTCTGTGAAATCTTGCTGATGCGATTAGGAGCACCGGATGACACAGAGGCACATGATGTTTTTCAGAATACCTGTCTCGTGCACTACTGTCAGGATATAGTGACCGTTTTATAAAAATAACTTTTAAAAAAAAAATCATATTTGCTCCAACTCTACCCACTGCAGCTTTAACGCTACATCTCACGGCGTAAACTTCTTTACAACTTTGAGTGTAAAAATAGACGGCGAAGACATTAAGCGTTTAATTAATCGACACTATTGTTGTCTTGAGATGGCTGCCAGAGTGGCGAGAGACCAACTGGTGTGGAAACAGCCCACTTGTTGTCTGTCAAGAAGGAAACTACAGAAGAAGACAGCGACTATCACGCCCTGACACCACCCATCCAGTGATAGAAAGAAAAAAAAAACTTCAATAATAAACCTGTCAACACTCCAATCTGAATACCCAGGAGCCACAACTGTCTCGACTCTCCTCCCCTGGCGATAGTCATCATCGTGGACACTCTCCTGAGAGACACACACACACACACACACACACACACACACACACACACACACACACAGGCCCCTCATCACATCATCTCTATTTGTCCCATTATGTCCTTAACACAGTGTAAAATACCTCTGCTGCTCCAGGAAGGGGACTGTGGAGGGTTGAGGGCTGTTGAGCTGTGTGTGTGTGTGTGTGTGTGTGTGTGTGTGTGTGTGTGTGTGTGTGTGTGTGTGTGTGTGTGTGTGTGTGTGTGTGTGTGTGTGTGTGTGTGTGTGTGCCATCAGTGGCTTCATTACTAGCGCCGGCTATTGCCTGCGCCTGTCGCTAAGACTCTCAGACAGCCTTGTTTGTTTGTTTCCCCCCGCTGTAATCCGCAGTTGAGGCTTGACGTGCCGCGCGGAGCCTTAGCCGCGTTACCCACAGGCCTCTGGGAGCCGGAGCGCCGTGGCGTGTGTACCAGGAAAAGAGAGAGAGAGAGAGAGAGAGAGGGAGGCACGGGAGACTTACACCCTCCCCTGCACCTGATCATTACCATGCTAAATTTATATTGATTGCTGTAGCTTAAGAGCTAAATGTGAGTTATTCCCCCGACGCGGCCCCTGTGTAGGATCTGTGGTGGTGGGCTGCTGGTAATCCGGAGAAACCACAACATGTGCGCGCTGTGTTTCGCCGTAGATATGGCAGCACACATTATACAGTGCCAGGGAGCGTTTATGTAAACCCTGACCAGCCCCCTTCCAGCTTTTTAAATGACGGGTTGGATTTCACATTACATCCAACCCTGAGACTTCTACGGGGGAAGGGGGCTGTCCTGAAGGGGCGAGCAGCGGGAGGGTTTCTTCAAGACGTTCCCGGCTCTTCTGCCTGCCCTTGCTCTGCTGGGTAAAGTTGTATGTTTGTGGCGTCTCTCCTCCTGCAGGCAGCTTTCATCACACATATGCATATGTGCTTGCCCTTGACATTATCATCAGCAGATTTGCGCTAGGGGCCCCGAGGTAAGGTTGAAATACTGCTGAGGCTTCTGAGAGAGTGGCCTGCTTTAGAGAGAGTGTCCAAGGGCTAAATACGCACCCGGAGACAGAGGCAGAGGAAAGGGAAAAAAGCTCAGTAACTGAACCTAACAGAGCGCCCCTCAGGGGACAGCAGTAATTAAACAGTGATTAAATTAAGGGGCAATGCGGGCAAAAACGCAGACTGATTGACACTCCGCTGGCTCCTCTCTCTCTCTCCCCGTCTCCCTATCTCGCTCGCTCTCTCTCTCTGTGGGTTCAGCTCTGTCGTGGAGCATTGCTTTCTATTGACCTCCAATTACTCACCCACTCTGAATTCTTCAAGGTCCAATTTTCAAAAACTATTTTCTTAACTGTGTTAAGAGCACGGATCACTGCACATTTGTTTCTGAAAAAGGGCTGAGCTGCAGCACTGGAACAGAGAAGTTGAGTAAAAGGGGGTGTCGGGGGGGGGGGGTGAGAAAAGGCACTTAAATGCATAGTGTCTTCCAATACTATCAATGTTTACTTCAGATAAACTCACAATCACTCTAGCGTCGCGCCCAGATCAGTCTTTACTACAGATGGACTCACAAAAAGTACAATCACAAGCTGCCAGTGATTTAGAAAGCATGCGGAATCCAAAGCGTGTCTCCCCTTTTGCGAGCCGCAGCTTTAGAAGTGCCTTATCAAATACTCTCCTAGGGGGGGGAAATACTATAAATTACCTTTGGCGACTCCTTAAACCCAAAGCAAATAGACAGACAGAAGAGCTGAGCAACAGCAATAAAACCAGCTTTAACAAAACAATCAGAAAAACCAAGACACTGAAATTGCCTTCCTCCGGATCTGAAATTCTCCACACGTTCCTGGCTTACCCTGCTTGCCACGGTGCCCCCGGTCCTCAGGCCCTTGTATAGATTTTTATAAACCGGGTCTTGCGCTTATGAAAATACGTACTGAGGGCCCTTAAACAATCTGTTAAGTCTTCTGATAGCGAAGACGCTCCTCTTAGAGTGTAATACAAATTCAAATAGCTGTATGGAGATGGATTACGGGGCAAGGCAAAAGAACAGGGGCCTGCTTTAGAGGATGAGTTCAAGATGACAGGTATTGATTAAGTGCTCAATGAGAGCACGCCTATGAAAGGCCAGCCACCACGCAGCTCATGAAAGAATCATATAGCTCACACGCAAGGCGCCTCGGCAAACATGCAGGCGTGGCGTGTAGGCGTGAGCACATTCGAGCTTGTCATAGCGTGCGCCAAATAGTTGACAACCTGCTTGCTTTTCTGCGGTCCAAAGTCATAAAAAAATGATATCAAACTTTTTCTGATGTCTTTTGAAAGCCTATATATCTGGTTAACTATTGAAGGAAGCAGACATCAACAGCGAGCGTCGGTGGATGTGGCTTTCGCCCAGAAAGACAGAAATGATTCCTTATGCCAGAATCCATTATTCTTCGCGCAGTTTGACACCGCACATTCCTTTACTCCTGACACTGGTATTGGAGGGAAAAAAGGAGGAAGGATGTTCTCAAAGATAACATGTGAATTTAATTTCTCGGCGAAACAGCGGAACTGGAAGACTTAGCCCTCCCGAGCATAAATTGTGCAGTCGATGCGCGGTTGTCAAGGTTTGTGATGATGCCGCGCGAAGACAGCCGTAATCGCAGCAGCACTGCCAGCCTGACCCACCTCATCATCCCTGACATTTAGCACAGCGCTGCTTCTCTCTCTCTCTCTTCCTTTCCTCACAGTAAACAAATGTTTTAACCCTGATTTGTATCGGTGTTACCAGAGGACATGTAGCGACACAGAGTGTGGAAAACTTCTGAGGGATGGGTGGGAGAAAGAGGCAGGGAAATACGACGAAAGAGGGGGGGGAGAGATAAAGACAGGGGGAAAGAAAAACAGAGAAAGCGAAGTGGAGATCTGGCCAGACTGCCACCTAACAGGGGGTATCTGAGACTAATCTCTAAGGAAAGCTGTCAGGTCTCTGCAGACAACGTTCTGATGAAAACGAGGCAATAAAAGCGTCTTAAAGCCGTCATAAATATGCAGCTTCCTGCCTAACAGCCACTGCTCAGACCCGGGTCCGAGCTCATTATCCTGCGTCTGTACTGGCAGGTGTGCATGCCAAGTTACAGGCAGGATCACTAAAAGCCCCTTAGCATTAGCCTCAGTGGGATATGTGGCTCACTTGTGGGACTAGAAAGCAGGCTCATCAAATCTCTTTTTTCAAAAACGTAAGCGGTGTTGGTTAAATTTCGAAATGCACTCAAACAAACCATAATTGTTCAACGAGCAGTAAGACTTTCAGAGTGAAAAAAGCCAAACATTAAGTATGTATGGTTTCTATTTTTTCCATTACTCTATGGTACTGTATGTGGTTTTAAAGGTGGATCATATGAATAATCAAACAGTATGGAAACATCTCCAGTTAAATCAAATATGTCAGAAAGACGCATTTTTACAGAGCCATCACCTAAATATTTTCATTTGAGATCCATGAATAGCATTGACAAAAAAGGCACATTTGACTTGATTACCTCTTGACATTTCCCTCAGTGGATGAAGGCAGCAGTAGATAAGGCAATCACCGCGCTGACATAGTGTAAATAAATAAATATGCTCATTTATCCTGGCCTCCAGATAAAGACATAAGGGCACATAAACGCATGAATGGACAACGTTTCTCAGCAGCCGGCAGGTCCCTTGCCTGCCTGTCTGTCTGTACGGGCTGACAGTACAGCGGCGTGCCCTTCATTATCACCGGGTAATGCTCATCACAACGGCCGTGGCTTTTCTCCATAAAAACCCCAAGTCTCACTCACAATGAGAAATAGGGGAGATAAGGTGCAGGAGACCATTTCTCTTGACATTCACGACGGCAAACTCATCAGTCATGCTGTCAAAGGCACTGGTCTTGGCTAGTTTGGGATTTATGAGAAATAATGATGGGTCGAAAATAGCGGGTGAGGGCTTTGCTTCTACCTTTGGTTCGGGGAGTGTTGTGTATTGAGGCACGCTCTGCATAAAACCCAATTTCTTTTGTCAGTGACCCTTGCACTGATATCACATCCAATCTCGCCATGTTCGGGAGCTTTGGCAGGGCGTGTTTGAGTCGGCGCTGACATTTCCGCCTCGCATGATAAAAGAGTGTGGCGGCAATAAGTTTATTTAAAAGAGAGTGCATCGGCGTGAGCATTAAAGAACGGGCGACACTCCCTTTGATTCGCTAGAAGTGAGGGGTCGAGGCTTCTGTGCTGTTAATCACACTTTAATTCATCTTAAGAAAAACCACTGGCTAAAGAGCGTCAACATTGGAGCTGTCCTCTCTCTGGATGTGAAAACAGGGCGACAACAATAATAGCATGTGTCAAACACTCCCATTTTCTCTTCAAGCTAGTGACAGGCTGTGACAGACGCTCCCTGTGCAATTCTCTTGTAAACATTTCGGGGACACACTACCATCAACGTCGGAGCAGCTATTGTGATGTACCACAAGGTCTATAAATTTAACGTAAATTATTAATTCCAAAGTCATTTGAAAGTGGATTTCAATATTGTTGCAAGGGCAACACGGCTGAACCATATAGCACAACTGCACAGCTATAGATTATAGTCAGTGCTTTTAATGGGATCCCTATGGGACCACACTGCGGGGATGTCCTCAAGCACCAAATTATTAGTCAATTTCAGATTATCAAGTTTATTAATTACTATTCTTAATATATCTTATGAGAGTGCCAGGAGATATTATAGCCTAACTACCTAAAAAGCTGCGAACGAAATGCTCGACATACATTTACATTAACTAAATTAATGAAATACCAGATCGGCTGGGTGTGAAGCTCGCCTTTTTACGTGAAAGTTCACGAACCAAAGTGAAGGCTCACCTGCTAAAATTCAAAGTGCAACATTGCTTATAACCAAAGTGTTGAGAAATTACTGGACGAGAGAGTTTGGGGGGCAATTTTGATTCAAGTATGTGAATGAGACCTCTTGAAGCTCAAGGGTACTCGGAACTGTGTGGAAATTAAGCCGTGAGATTGTAGCTGAGGGGACGGCGGATTGACAGCGACATTAGCCCCTCAGCACCTCGGCTGTATCGCACTATGGCTCTGTAAGATAGATGGACAGGAGTAGCAAATTAAATCTTCTTAATAGTAGCAAGGGATGTACAGTCAGGTTGGCTTGAACCTGCAGGACTGTACAAGTGCAGGACGTGAAGGGTGGTGTTTTTAGTGGAATCAAATGAAGTGGCTGTGAAGTGTTTTGGTTAATGGGTCTACTCCAACCAACTTCATACAAAAGGCACGGACATATTTATATCAATTTGAAACAAGCTCCTTCACAATGCCCTCTGGCCTATTCTTGAAACAAGGTCATAGGTCATGTTCCATTCTTTGCTGTTAATAAGGATTTATTAAAGTCCGGGTAAAACAAAAATAAATGTATTTGTCACACCGTAGACAAATGTTTATATTAAAATTAAAAATTAAATAATTCTCTAGACTTTCCAAATGTTATCGGACCGAATTGATCAAATTTTAAGAGGGAAACGAGTCATTTTGCGGGGGTTGTGACACTGAAAACAATTCATCCACCATTTTCCAGCCTCAACAGTAGCAACGGAGTAGGCTACAGCTGAGCCTATGACGTAAGCACAAGTTTAAATAACTTGGTTGTGATCAGTGCGCTACCTCCGGCTCTGAAAAGTGAAGCCAATGCTGAAGTGCCTAAAACTTGCATTCTTTCTAATAGCCAGCAGGGGGCGACTCCTCTGGTTGCAAAAATAAGTCTGATTGTATAGAAGTCTATGAGAAAATGAGCCTACTTCTCACTTGATTTATTACCTCAGTAAACATTGTAAATCGCTAGTTTCAAGTCTTCTTCAATACAGCATGATGTTCATTTAGTAAATCATGTTCTCATTTAGAGTCAAATAGACCATAAAGCAGGGGATGCTTTAGGGCGTGGCTAACTTGTGATTGACAGGTCGCTACCACGGCGTTGTCCGTGTTTTCATCTTACAACTTGAACCCTTTCACAGTGTGTTTTTAGTTCATGGAAGTTAGTTATAACATTTTGGTCACTTAAAAATGTCTTATTCAGCTTTCGGTTGTATTTAGCTCAACCCTCTCGTGTCACTTCTGGTTGCAAAAAAACAAGATGGTGACAGACAAAAACCAAGACGGCGACGGCCAAAATGCCGAACTCGAGGCTTCAAAACCAATGGATGACGTCAAAGTGAATACGTCCACTTCTTATATACAGTCTATGATTGTGATTGGCCCGTGAGCCCAGTCCTGCAACACGCACACAGCATGCTCTCATGCGCTCCCCGACTGACAGGCACCCAGAGAGGGCCGAAGAGACAGACGGGGCTGGACGGCCGGTAAAAACGACCACTGATGCGACGACCCACCGGTATTTGTCCCAATATGTCAGATGTCCACTCCACCACTGTAAGTAAGTGTTGTAACTCGTGATTGAGCTAGAGCACTCTAGTTTTTATATGTTGTGTTGAGGGAGGGGTTATGTTAATGATGGCTCCAGTGGACATCGAGCCATGATTTCAGGCCTGCCCCAAAAAAAAAACTTAAAAACAAAAATGGTGAAAAACCTTTTAAAAACCATAATGTGGTCTTTAAATGCATTACATTACAGACTGACTCAGTACAGAAAACACTGTGGCTCTGAGAAGCACTCGGAGCAGCTGGCTTCTGTTGTGGCTTTGTTGATGGTTTTCTCTCTGGCTGTTTTCTTCTCTCCAGGTTCAGCGACACCACACTGCTTTGCCACAAAGACTAACCTTAATGTAGACAAAGCCAAGTCGGCAAATCTTTGCACAAGCAACATGCATGCACGCACACAGTTTTAAAGGAAGGAGGTACACAGAGGGAGCAAGGCGTTTTTCAATGCATTTAGATGAGACCTTTAACAAAGGTCCCTAATGCAGATATCAATGAACCAAGGGACTGGGCTATCGGAGCGAAATTGGCTGACGGAGGGATGTCACCCCTGTGCATGAAAAATGATGGATCCCATTTGTAAACTTCTCCCCACCTCTCCTCCTCTACCCCCGCACACGGACACATGCATCCCCCCCTCCATCACCTTCTCCTCCACTGGTTATTAAACAAGTAAGCGAACCTATGACTTTGCTGACAAATAACAAGTGGTCTGGTAAAATTGGCACTTTACTGGCCATTTCATCCGACTGTCAGCGAACCCACAGAGGACCTGCGAGATCTCAGTGATGACAGAATAGATTAACATCACGGACTTTGTTTTTCATCTTCCTTTCATTTTTCATACTATTCTCCGAGGACATCAACAAAATGAAACCAATATCTATGAACCCGCAAACAAACAACTGGAGCTTTCAAAATATTAGATTTTGTGTGTTGGATTGGACAATCTACTGGTTTTTTTTCCACTCGCTCCGTGGTTGTGAGGCAACACCTAAATCCATCTAATTCAGATGAACAGACTGCTGCATTACAACATGCAATTTTTATACCCCCTGAAATAAAAACAGATTTATGTTTCATATATAAAACCTTTCACTTTTTGAAAGTGCGGGGGCCAAGGTCTGAATGCAAACATCAACACAGGCCATGCATAATACAACAATTTACAGAGCTTGCAGAAATCGCGGTAAGCATATAAAGTGTGATAAGCAACATAATATGCATACCGAGCATTTCTAAGGAAACAATGATATATTGCTAATCATCCTGGAATGAATTGCTGCCGCTTTAAAAGTGGTGTGTTGAGTCAAAGGTGCTGAGGTTAATATAGGCAAACAGGCATCTCTGCCGGAAAATGAAAACTTCCCAGCGGAACGCGATGGCCGGCCTAAACGCTGACATCGTGCTTTCGGTGATGGAGTGACTTTGGGAGGGTTTGTGGTCTGCCAGTGTTCAAAGCTGTGCCTTGAGGGTAAGGGGTAAATTTGCTAAGTTAATCACATAATGAGGCCAATTAAACACGGGAGAGCCCAGGTGAAATGGGAGCTGCCACAGAGCCTCCGACAAACGAGGCCCTGCTGATTCCCTCTCTGGACGGAGGCTGGACAGCCCATATTCAGCTCCTATAATCCTCTACTAAGTATTCACTTCAACACTTATACAGTGTAACTTATTAATGTATGTTCAGTATACTGGATTATGTGTCTGTATTGGTGAATTCATTTAGCAGGAATGTGTGCATTAACATCCAGGGCAGCCAGGATTAGGGCTGCAGCTAACGATTATTTTCATTATCCATTAATGTGTAGATTACTTTTTGTTAATTGAGCACACGTTTACTCTATAAAAAATGTCAGAAATTAAGAAAAATCCCCGCTGCCATCCTGAGTCCACGGTGAATTGTTTTGTCCGACCAACAGTCCAAACAAAACACAAAGATTTTCAATGATATAAAACATAGAAAAGTAGGAGATCCATCATTTGAAGAGGTTAAAAATGTGCTTGATAAATAACTAAATAAACGTATTTACTCAATCAGCTTCTTACTATGAGTAATGGGGTCCTATAAATAAACACAAAATAATCTGCCAAAGTCAGAGCAGTTGTTATTTGAAAGAGATTTCTGTATTTGTGTTTTTGTTTTTGGTGCTTCTATGAAGTGGGCATTATCTGGTAGGGAATAATAATGTCACATACTTCTGTACACCAATCAGAATTTCAATTGAATTCTGATGAAGTAGATTAGCATCATCTGGACTGAGTTTTTGAGTGTTAAACTCTAACAAATAATACCAAAACATTTTACTTTGAGTGTTGCCTATTAGTCATGAATATTTAAAGGTGCAGCGTGTAGGATTTGGCGGCATCTTGCGGTGAGGTTGCACATTGCAACCAACTGTAACTTCTCCCGTGTGCCATGTGGGTAGAAGAACTATGGTGGCCGACGCAAAAATGCGTATGGCCCTCTCTAGAGCCGGTATTTGGTTTGTCCGTTCTGGGCTACCGTAGTAACATGGCAACCAGCTCTGTGAAGAAGAAGTTTACACTAAAGACAGCATACTTATTAATAATATATTCCATTTCTGCCAATATATCCCTCTAAAATGCTACACACTGTTCCTTTAATGTTATTGAAAACAAACATTTTCAGGACTAGTCTGGATTTATCCCGACAATGTTCAGGAGTAGAGTTACGCAGTCTAACTCTCAAACCTTGAACGACCCATTTCACCTGAACTTCTGTTAAAATGTATCAAATATTTCCTGACATTGAACCTCTCCATCACATGATGGCTAGCCTGCCCTCAGTTCCCTTGATTACAACTGCTGGGAAGTGTTGTTGACGAGAGTATCGGAGCATTCGAGTGCTCCTGGAGGGTCTACGGGAGGATAAATCACTCCGGCAGCAATTAGACTTCCCTGAGTGCTTCCTACATACCTGTAACTTCACAGGCACAGCAGGCCCGATGTCAAAGATCGTGAGGGTTATGCACCGAACAAGATGAATGGTAGTGCAACAGTATATTCATGTGCCATCCTCTTACACATAAGAGCTCTATAATCTTGAAGTGTTGCACCCTTCTAAACCAGTTCTACTTCATGTACAGATCTAAAGGTTGGGGCATTATCACTCCTTGCTTAATGATACAGAAATGTCTGCTTTACCTGTTCATCGACTGAGAGCTAAGGCCTGCGGGTGTTAAATGCAGAACAGAACTAGCCAAGGATAGAATATCTTAGGGCTGTGTACTGGCAAGAATACGATACGTATCATAATACAGGGGTAACGAATCAATATATTGCGATTAGGGCTGTCAAAGTTAACGCGATAATAACGCGTTAACGCAAATTTGTTTTAACGCCACTAATTTCTCTAACGCATTAACGCAAATTGGGATTTTTAGGTTTTAGTGGGCTCAGTTTTAAAGCTAGAGTGAAGGTTGGTGAAAGGTGAGGGTTTCTGGACAATATTTGTCATTGATTTGTATTGTGAATTGACTTCCAGTGATAAATATATATATTTATATATACAGTATATATACTTGCATAAAGCAAGCATATGTGCCCACTCCCATGTTGAGAAGAGTATAAAATACTTGACAAATCTCGCTTTAAGGTACATTTTAAACAGATAAAAAATGATAAACTATGGAGAATCATGCGATTAATCGCGATTAAATGGTTTAATTGATTGACAGCCCTAACTGCAATATATTGCGATACTGTAAGCAAGGTGATATATTACGATTTTTTTTAATCTAATCTCAGGAAAACTGTCATAGTAGAAATAACACAACAGCAATACACCATTTTTAGAAAAGTCAACAACAACACATTTATACTGCATGCAAATAACTGCATGTGATTATCATAAAGTAGGCATGTCTGTAAAGGGGAGACTCGTTGGTACCCATAGAACCCATTTTCATTCAAATATCTAGAGGTCAGAGGTCAAGGGACCCCTTTGAAAATGGCCTTGCCAGTTTTTCCTCGACAAAATTTAGCGTAACTTTGGAGCGTAATTTAGTCTCCTTCACGACGAGCTAGTATAACATGGTTGGTACCAATGGATTCCTTAAGATTTTTAGTTTAATATGATGCCAGTATCTTCACTTCAAATCTCATTAGCTTTAAAACTGAGCCCGCTACAACCTCTGAAAGATCGAATAGCGGCGAGGCCAAATGGCGGGCCGTCGGATTTTTAAGAGGTTAATCAAAAATCGGTAGTGCTTTGGAGAATGGATTCAGCATCACAAAACATAATATCGCGATACTCATGTGTATCGATATGTTTCTTTCACCCCTAGAATATCTGGCTCGCCAGCTGTAGGGCTGCCATAAATGAAAAGCTGTATCACTGTCACGGACACAACACAAAGCAATAAGAAACTGCCGACAGAGCAGTGCATTGAAACATGAATACATGGGGAGATATATGGACACTAATGAAAGAATATTTCATCGCCATCAAGGGTTTATAAAAAGGCCCACCACTCTGCCCACCACGATCCACTAATCTGGATGTAGAGGATTTGCCCAGAGTAAGATGGACAAGGGAAATTAAGGCAGGCACATTTTCACCAGATCATATTGCGATGATTTGTTAATAAAATGCAAAGCGACAGGCTAGATGTGAGACAGCGACTAAAGCGCGCCCGTGATTTAGACTTAATCCGTCATTATCCCGCCTTTGAAGTGACCTCGCTGTGCATGTTCCCACTGTGACCCAGAAGCACACTCACACAGCGTCTTCATTAGCCGGGATGAAACAGAGACACAGCACACCCGACTTTGATGCCCCGTCCTGTCCGCGCACACATACAGGACACCTCCTCACACATCACAGATATCCTTATCACTGACTACAGCGAGGCATGGAAAAACATTATGGTTTTTAATCAATTATGGCTCTCACCTTTGGGGCAGCACATTCATTACATATGATAGGAGCAGCTAAGGGACAATATTCCAATTGCGTGCTGAGATTGAAATGAAAGAAATTGTATGGTTAGAGGGGAGACAAAGACTGCAATTTCGCACAGCCGAACATCCCCGGCTGGATTTACATATGTCCACAGAAAAGGGCCTACATCGCATGTGATTTCACTGATATAATTTATGTGTAACCAGTGATTTATCATCCTTAGATCACTGTGTAGAAATCAAGCGCACATCTCCTAAAGAGGTCCGTGCATGCTGCCAGTAAATGATAGCTGTTATAAAAGTTTATCATGGCAATGAAATGGAACAAATCCATCAAAGAGGCACAGGTCGCCGTCATGCAAAACGGTGCCCAATCAGAGGTAGTTATTTGGTAGGAGGTTGAAAAACATGCAGCACCTGCACGCAACAACACCGGCCTTTGTTAAAAAAACAATCACAATACCTTCAGTGTATACTGTAATTGAAAAAGGCATGTTTCATTCAGATAATCTGACTGTTCAAAGAAGCAATCCCAGATGTGCTGATAATTAATTATAATGTACTGGCATCAAAAGATGTCCGTACACAGCTCTCCAGTCAGCTATACAGCAGACTAAACAACAATAGAGATCAGTCGATGTTGCTGCAGCTGCAACCCAATATCACGCCAAAGCGTGTAATAGACCCGTCTCATGTCCACCAGAGGATAGCGTGACGGTGTCAAGTTTTGCCTCGCCGACTATGAATATTAGTTAAACCAACAGCCATAGTCCTTACAACCTTAACTAATGTGTTGACAGTTGTGTCCAGTTATCTAACACACCTAATGTAGGCCTATAGCTACATGTTGCAAAATCACTTCATTACTCTACCACAAAGTCTCACTGCATTTGACCATAATATATGCAGGTTGTGCAACAAACTGGCAACCACTTGTTGTGAAGTGAATGCAATGGAACGGAGGAGGGAGAATGTGACATTTAGTGGCTGAATATTATCAATATTGTCAATTGCACCTTTAAGATACGGTTGTCTGGGCTGAAGTTCTTCTTTTCTAGCAGGAAATTACATTAAAAAAAAAGCATCCACTTTGGAAAAAAATACATTGAAAATTTCCCAACGTACTCATAAATAAATGTCCACAAAATAAATGACTCACTATGTAAATTAATGTATGTATATTGAAGCGTTCCTACGACAAAATGTGTGAACCTTAAAGAAAGAACCCATCTGTGTATTTGGCACACAGTGTACTCCCTTACACAAAAAGGTGTGAGCACCCATGCGGTTAGCTGCACAACACACATGTTTGCTGCTACGGTGTAGGAGTAGATGCCTTTCCCCAGGCAATGGCCCGTCAGGCCAGACAAGCAGGCCGAGTGTTAAAGTGTGAGCCGGGTACACGGAGGAACAACAGGGCCATCTGCCCTGGGAATGCACACATCCATCTTACTAAGGACAAGCCAGTCTGGGAGCAGATAAAGGAAAACAAGGGGGTGCAGAGAGAAACAGGGGGAACAAGAGGAAGCAGTAGTGAGGAAACAGAGAAAAAAAAAAATGTGTACACGTGTGTGTGTGTGTGTGCACAGTGTTTGTGGTGGACGGGAGCTGCAAAGGAGCAAAGACAAGGTGACAGAAGGCAGAAGCGAGTGGTTGGTAAGTTATCTAGACTTGTGGCACCATCTGCAGACAGAGAAGGCTGAACAAATTACATAAGTACAACATGAACGTTTTTTTCTCTCATGATACTGTGATTATTAGCAGGTGTACAAAAGCCTTAAAGGTCCCATATTATGCTCATTTTCAGGTTCAAATTTGTATTATATGTTTCTATTTGAACATGTTTACATGCTGTAATGCTCAAAAGAACTCTTTATTTTCCTCATGCTATCTGCATGAATATGCCTGTATTTACCCTCTTACTGAAATGCTCTGTTTTAGCACATTTCAACAGAATTGCAATGGAATTGTGTTGCTAGGCAACAGCTTGGGTCTATGTTTTCTTCCTGTCTGCTGATGTCATTCACATGGGCTGCTTCTGAAATCACATACTATGCACTAAATACTCAATATGTGTACTATCGTTTTTAACATACTTTTGCGTTAAGAAACAGTAGTATGGATCTTTTCGGACGCGCAAGCCGTAATTTACGTTATCACTTCCTGAGAGCCTCTTTGCCGGTTGGAGACGTGTAACCATGGTAACCTGTGCCAACCTCATGTGACCAAAACGATGAATTGTGAGAATCAAAGTCTGAAATAATTTAAACCTATATTACGCCTAACAAAGTGAAATCTTACACTTAAATTGAAGCATTGTTGATGTTACAGAGCTGTCCATCAACATCTGTTATGAACGTGTCGTTACTACCGCATTGAATTGTGGGATATTTATGTCGCCGTATTGTCCAGCGTTGCATACTGAAATATTTCAGTACGTAGAATTACGGACGCAACCATACACTGCAACAGGAAATAAACTGGGACACATTTGGAATATTACGTTTAAAACTGTGAAACGGTCTATATATTGTATGTTTGTGACATCACAAAATTACAGAAATCCTGACGGCTTGTTTAAAGGCACAGTTTCTGAATACGAGCTGTGTGTATTTCTCCATGGATTGAGCATTTCAATACTTTCACAGTATTTATATAGCACTTAAACCTGCTTTATAATAAAAAAAGACATGAAAGTCTCACTTTTTATAATGTGGGACCTTTAACACCTACAATATAAAAGAATAGTAAGCTGAAACATTACTGAATAAAAGAGCCAAATTTCCTTTAAAACGTATTTTTGCAAAGTAGTACAGATAAAAGGACCCTTATGAGAATCCTGTTTTCAATTTAATATTCACACTTCTGTTCATAATTCATTATGTATTTTCAAAAGCAGACTGCAACCCTCTGTTATTTTATCAAGCATGACATCAGGAAGGTCAGACGAGAGGACAGCAGTAAGTCCCTGCTCCCACCGTCATCCCCGCTTCATAACCATCTGGATACGACTGCAAACACTGCAGTCAGCAATCTGGGTGCACTGATATCATGTAGCATTCTCCATTTGTTTTTATTTTTAGACCATTTCCTCATCACTGTATAATCAGTATATATGGTCTCACTGATATAGCACTCGTATTCACTCACTCTCTCTCTCTCTGACTCCACATTACCTTATCACACTGAGAGCTTTTAGCTGAGCTTCCAGCCATTAGCTTCAGACAGTGGGCAGCTACCAGGCTGGAACAGAAAGAGAGAGAGAGAGAGAGAGACAGAGAGAGAGAGAGAGACAGACAGAGAGAGAGAGAGAGAGAGAGAGAGAGAGAGAGGGAGGGAGAGAAAAGTGGCCTCCTGGTGGCTCTGGATGATGTCAGTGGCGCAAAAGTCTTTTTATAACACCACCTGTCCATCTTGCCTGCGAGGAGGCTCAATGCAGGTCTCAAGGCATGCAGAGACCTCTGTATAAAATGACCTTCCACAATTTTCATTTCACTTACACAGCATACAAAAGTTCATAGGCACTTTTGTCCAATTCAGGCTGTGACTGTGAGTGCCCTATAAAGGTTCCATAACAGCCACTATGTGCCATTGAGCAAGGCACCGAACCGGAAACCGCTCAACTTTACAAAAGCTGCCCAATAAAGGTTGAGGGAAAAAAATTCAATTCACCTATGTATCGAGTTTTTATGATTTTGAAATAGATTTTTTAATGCCAGAATCGATTTGCTTCATTTGAGTCTATGTGGAGGTCGAAGGAAGTTCTCGCTTTAATTGTTGTAGTCTGAGTAACGTGACGTCATATCCGTTCCATATCCGTCAAAAAACAAAACAAGAAGCCGAAACAAGAACATAGAAAACGGCGGAGGGTCCGCGTGGATACAAGCTGTACCCTCACATTTTAAATCCAAAGTGGTAAACACTACACATACAGTAAAGTATGGAAACACTTTGGGGTTTCACACATTACCAGAAAAAGCATCATGGCTAAAGCTGCATGCTAACTCTGTCATCGACAGGAAACGTTATCGTATAGCAGTAACGTGTGGTGACGTCCGACGCTACAACTGTAGAACACCCATACACTGAACATTCATGTTCAATGCATTCAAACGGCCCCGATGGAGCTGACCATGGATGTTAAAAGAGAAAAGGAGCTAGTGGATTTGGTGAAGTTAGCGGAAGTACACACGTGTGACTACGTCCAGTTTTCAAAATAAGGTGTTAAAAAAGGGTATATACAAAATACATACATGGAACTAAGATTGATTGGATTATATTAACCAGAAGTATAAAATATTACACGTCCCTTATAAATTAAAAGGAAAATAACACTAATTTGTGAGGATTTTTTCTTTGATTTTTGGGTTGCTGGAAAAAAAATTAATAAATAATTCCTGACAATGACTGAAATATTTGACTTCAGGACATATCTGACTACATACATGCTGAAAATCAAACATTTTTACTGTATCAATTTCGATATTTTCCAAAGTAAAAGTCCCTAGAAGTGTATGATTCAACTTTTTCCCATGGTCTAGTGTTAAAAAAGTTACCAAAAATTGCAATAAATCGTAATATTGAATCGCAATACATATTGAATCGGCACCCAAATATCGTGATAGTAGCGAATTGGGAGATAGGTGTATCGTCCCAGCCCTACTGCCCAATAGCTTCCATATATAAAGAGGTGTTTGTGGTTAATTTACCTGGATAAAGACTAAAAAGGAAATGTGTTCTGTACTATACATCAACTGTTATATTGAGTGCTATAAAGTAAAGCTGCCCACTATAATCCATCATTTATAATCACTGCAATCATATCACAGCAAGAGCGCAGAATTAGTATGTGCCCATTATTTCCAGACAGGTTTGTGGACCCCCTGACTGAAACGGACCTGAAACACTTTAGCTTCAAGCCTCCTCTCGGAGCAGAATAGCTGATTTGACATCACGTTGAGAACAATTGCTCGGCTGCTTACTGAAGCGTTTGAGCCGGTCAGAGTGCCCGCCGCCGCCGTGTGAGACGACTGACGTGTTATTGACAGATGGCCGGGCTCCTGCCCTCCACAGGAGACCTCGAAACCAAACAACTACTGGTGATCCTCCTCACATCGATCCCAATCAATTATTCACATATTTTGTGCCGGCTTGCGGAAAAGCAGCCTCGACGCAGCGCTAGACCGTCATGCATTTTGTAGGAGGGAGCCCAGCTATTACCCTGCGTTTGATCCTACAGTTGCGGTGAACTAACTTTCGCACTGTCACAGCGTGACACAGAGCTGCGATTAAGTGGGTCAACGATTCTTATTGTCTGCATTACAGCCATTAGCTTTTATGGAAGAATACATCACGTGCGGCAGTTTTATATTTGAAGTAACATGCAGAGAGGCCTATTTTATTCATTTGCAAATTTCCTTTCGACACCAAACCGAGGTCAAGCCTTAAACTTTTCTGCATACTAAGTGCACTTGAACTGAATACATAACTAGGGAGGGAATATATTTTGTGTGGGCGCCTCAGTTATGGTACATGCTGGAGAGGAAGAAGCGGCAGTAGCAATAGTACTGTAGTTACACAAGCAGCTGTGGCTTTGGCAGTACTTGAGGGAGATCTAGTTTATTATTCCTTGTTTAGTTAGCCTCTCTGGACTTTTTTCCTTGAAGTGTTTCATATGAAGTATAAAGTAAAGCACCACTACACTGTGTTTAATACGAGGTGCTTTGGTTTGCTTTAGTACATACCATCACACGCTCTCCTCCTCTCGCTCATGTTGCACAGAAAATATTAAAGCTGTGCCCCGAGGTCAACGGCAACAGCCCTCATTCCACCCATCGCTGTGCCCTTGTGTTCTTCGCAGCCACCACTACGAGAGGCGATGATTCATTCTTTTGATCCACTCCAATATCATTAAGTTATTAGTTGATTTCAGTGGATTTAATCAGCATAGTAATTCCTCTCCGTGGGAAGATAAGTCTCTCTCAAGAGCAGTTACGCCGCTCACTATGCCTGCTGATTAGACACAAGCCCCCCCCCCAAAATAATTCATCAGAAAACTGCAAAAAATAATTTATCAAAAGTGCTTCTCACAAAACCCGCTCAGGACCTTTGCTTCTTAATAATTAAACTCCGCAATTAGGCATCTTACCATGCACTCAGTGTGAGGCTCCATGTAATATTCATAACCATACATAATTATGCAATATATTCACTGAAATAAGAGGCCATATATTCACGGTGGGGCTGTCAAGAGGCAAGACATTTTTATTTGGTTTATAACACTGTTTCATCTTATACATGAGCAGCTGGCTTCTGGAGACAGAAGAGAACGAGGACGTCTGGTCCTTAGCAGTCTGATACTGTATTCTGCCTCGTAGAGGAAGGAGAAAGAGAGAGATAAGCACTGATGCTCTCACCATGGGAACCAGCAATATCAAAGTCTATCTGCTGGACACAATAAAGATATACCTTAGTGGTATAATACATTGACCACAGTCAACACAACACGCAGGGAGAAAAAGAAGAGGCATTAAATTAAAATGGAGTCGAGACGGGGTGCTGTCTCGGGATGTATTGTATGATAAATTATACATAATGCTCATCCCAGCATGGCGAAGAACTATAGAAAAATAGTCCCGAAGCCCTTGATGGTGCCTGAAGCAAATAAGCAACAGCAGCGGTCTACAGTGGACACACTGTGGACAGGGTTTCGCTTTCATCTCGAGACGCGGTTCAAAGCCGCGGGCTGCTCGCAGAACAAACTGGCAATCAAAGCTAATGTGTAACTGGGCAGTGGTGCACTTCACAGAGCCCGTCGCGTCGAGTGCGGCCGAGATCACACACATACACAGACGGACGCCTCCTCTCACATCACAATGCCTGATTTTCGACGTCTTTGGAACTTATTATTTTTCATCATGTAAATGTGGAACTTATTGCTGTTGGGGAGCCGCTGTCTTTTCTGAAGGCCCTTTCATGACACGTGTATGATGAATGAGAAGAAAAGCATACAACTTCACCGCCGTTAACAAAGGCTCTCATTCTTCCCTCAGCGAGAGCCATCCCCCAAGGATACCACCCGCTTTACAAGGATGGGCGACTGAAGCGGAGGATAAATATGTTTTCTGTATCATAAGATGCATTGTAGTGGACTAACATCCATAGATGTCGTAAATACCATGAAGCTCTTTGTGGAGGGATTTCATAAGCACTTAATATCCGCACCAAGCATCTGTAATGCTCAAAAGTAGCTACACTAATAACATGCAACATGCTATATCCCCATATGGTTGATGTATATGGAGCACTACTACAGTCCGTATTGTGTTCTTTGTAAGAGATTACAAGTTAAATCAATGAGATTTCTACTTATATTAGTTGTATAGTACATACCTTTTGAGTTAATGTCACGCAGATCAAAGCAATGAATGTTAATGTTTCACTTTCTCTGCAAAAAAGACAAGATAAAAAGACAAATTTTATATATATGTATAGACATTCAAGAGTCAAAACCATCCTCTAAAGACTTCTTACACAAATCCAGTGTGTTTTTCTGTCCCCGTCGCACGCCGCACTGCAAAACAATGACCTTTTAGGGTATGACACAATTTTACTGTCGGTATAATACAGATGTGATTAACATAAATAAGACTTAAAGTCAAATAGGCGTAAAGGTCGTCACTCAGGACTAGTCCCGGGTCCGCGAGGTGATTTACAACAACTTAATTTGACTGTGCGGAGTAATTTATCTGTGACAGAGCAAGCCATGCAACTCTCCGCATGTCTCGCCGCACGTGTCGGCGACAATACGCCATGACTACACACATCTCATATCTACCCAATCAGTCAAGATGCTTTACAACTTCTGTCAGGGGCCCTAACAGTTCTCGTAAATTACAAGGCCATTGTACGTGGTTGCCAATAACTTCTGAAGGAGAATCTCAGCCAAACTGAACCCGAGTGGTATCTCTCGCTTTTATACGTGGAAGTCAAGATGGAATACCCCTGGTAAAGTATATGAAGGAGGCAAGGGGAAGCGACTTTGATGGTAGATTTGCTTTTGGAAAAAGAGGCCTCCTATTTTCCTTTCAAGGATAAAAACTGGCCCAGATATTGACATTTTGATGCAAAGCAGGTGGCAGGCGGGTTTGATTCTGTTAGAGATCACTTGCATTTCCTTTCACATCCCACTTCCCTCCACTACGGCTCCTGTTAAAGCTTTGCATCTGTGTCATCTGCAGATCCAATGTGACAGCTCGGGAATGTGAGGCATGAATGATGCAGAACCATTCATAAACAGCGACAACAATATCGTGTGATAGGGACAGAAAAACGAGTAGGTCTGGAAGTCTGCGAGCAATAATGTGCTGTGATTTATTTCAAATGCCCCCTGTAGTGTCCATTGATATTCTGCGGGGAAATCATAGCCAGCGGTAGATTGTATGAGGCTGCATCTCAACCTCTAGTGCCATCAATATGAGGATAATTGAAAGAGAATGCATGTACATACGTAAAAATCATGCACACGTGTGTGTGAGGGAAAACACCTGCTGTGAGGTGCTGTCTGTTAGGTAACTCTGTGCATATGTGCCTGTACAGTACATGTGTGCGTGCACGGATGACAACGTGAGTGAGGTGGGGAGGCCTGCTGTTAGCGCAGGATGCAGTGATTTTCCTGGTGTCACACTGACAGGGCGAAGCTCAGATTGAAGGGCAGACGGTGATAACCACGTGCAGGGATTCGCATCCCGCTCCATTTAGTCACCTTTGGAATTTTCCCAAGGAACAATTGAGGATGCCTCACTGCCAAAGCCTATGTTTTGTAAGCAATTACAATGAAATTGCCTGAACCATCTGAAAGGCATATTCCCCCCCCAACAAAGGAGAATGTCAAGTTCACATCATTGCTTTGGTTTGTATTTTAACACCGTTATCTTTTCCCCCCATAATCAAACGTGTATAGCACTTATTTTGTGTTTTGTCAGATGTGTTCGTCTCTAGATCAATCGAATAAAAGTCACACCATGCAATTCTACTTAGAATAAGAAGTCGTGGAGGGAGGGGGGTAAAAATGGATTTTCATAGTAACAAGGTACATATACCTCTCATTCTGTCTGAGTGGTTCCAAATTACAAACGACATGGGAAATATAAAGAGCGGTGAATAATCCCAGGCTCTCAGCGTGGCACACCTTGATGTGCAGGTGCCTTTAATACAAGAATAAGTCATCTGAGATTGGGGAGGCAAAAGAACGCACTCAACCAGATGGTCTCCATAAACCATGGCGTAAAGCTCTCCCAGATGTTGAGAGGTGGTTGCAGATCCGGTGACATGCAATGTGAGGGAGGAACTGGTAATGCAGAGTGTATTAGTGGTCTCTTTATGGGTGCATTAGGTGCTGCGGAGGGGAACGCGGGGGCCGCCGCCGCCGCTGCCGGTGAGCTACTACCAGGCTTTATGCTTTGATGAACCTACCCTTGAGAAAGCGGGACACCCGTGACCGTATTCTGCCGAGCCTGGAAGACACCTCCCTCTCTTTAGCCTCCTGGAAAACATAAATCAGTTTCTCATATCATCATCTAGTCATATTCAATGCATATGCAGCTCTAATCGGTAAATCTGTCAGCTTTCTCCCCTTTTAGTGATATATCAGATTCGTAATACTCTCCCACATATGCAGTAAATCTCTGACAAAGCCTATGTTTCTTAAAAATTCAAAGACAAGGCTGCATGAAGCGGAGAACTTCACTTGAAAGCGGATACGGAAAGTGGAGTAGCAGCAGCTCGGTTTAGGATGTCTCTGTACTGGAAGCTTCAGTGCATTCCAAAGTGTCATCTCTCTCTCTTTACCACTAAACAGCGGCCCAGACAGGAAACCAGAATAAATTTCCCCAGTTCATTGTCCCCGCTGAGGACTAGCAGAACATCTCAGTCTGATTAATGGCTGTACACTGTCTAATGAACAGTAATTGAATGGTATAATGCAGTAGGTCCTTAAAAGCCCAGAGGAGTCGTCTTCCTCTGCCTTGCTCTTTGGAAATGCAAGGCGGTGACATTGTCTAGAGTTGATTATAGTTGACCTTGCATGGAGAGAATAAGGCCTTTGAAATGGCTAGCCTAAGCTTGGGGGAATAGGAGCACGAAAAAACAGCTGAAAGACAAATGAAATGGACTCGCATTGGAAAAGGAAAGGAATGGATCAATGCAGCGCTCAATAACCATTCGATTTTTTATCACAAAATTCTTAAGAAGAGGAAGACAATTGATCAAACATCCCTAGTCGTATTGGCATTTCTAACAATATTAATTAAGAAAAAATGCTTAGCTCACTGGTTGATAAATCAGCCAATATTGTTAAATCAAAACAAATGATAGTTGTAAACACAATGCCGCACCAGTGAGTACAAATCTACCCTTGTCCACATTTCCTCAAAGTGTATGACATCCACAACATAGACGGAGTCCCCCCCTCATGAAATCAATCAACTCCTTAACAGAGTGCACTCTAAAGGAAAAGCCAACCTTCAGAAAGCCCAACAAAAGTCAGTCAAGTGATTATAAGAAAAGCTTTGATAAATGTGCATCAGGCTCCGGCCCGCCATCCTTCGCTCTCTTCCACTGAGATAGCCTGCCTTCACTCCCAGCGGACATCTCCACTTGGCAGAGATGCTGAATCTCGTTATTCTTTATTTGGCCCGGACCACACAGGTCAATATCGCGCGCACACAACTGCCTCACCGGTGTACTGTCTGTAAATGTATTCACTATTTAAATTCAATGCAATAAATCATTTAAAGCTCGGGCTGAAAATGTAATCATGTAATTGAATTTGGTCATCAATATCCACTATATACATGCACATATATGCGGAGTGTACACGAGGCATTTCGCGAGCACGTTTGAGCGCCGGAGTGGGAGGAAATCTGTCCGGACTCGGCTCGAAGTATGAGTCATAGGCGGTGCGGTTATCCCTCATTATTATTCACAGCCCTCTAAATGATGAGGTTGCCGACAAACGAGACAGCGACAGTCTGTTTGGCCTCAAAGGGGAAATAGGAGAGTATGCATCAATGATGGTGAGACTTTAAGTTTGGTAAGTCGCACCTGCAGCATCATTATTTCTGGTCTGATGACAACTTTTATGAATATGCTGGAAACATGAATGAACATAAAACTAAATTGCAGCAAAGCAAAATTTAAAGGGACTATTTGTAACTTTCAGAAATGCTTGTTAACAGCGACACCTGTGGCCGTGAAATCAACGAAAGTCAGCGTCGGGCTCGTGCTTGTGCTCGCTCTAAATGGACATGAACGAGCATCGCTCAAAACAGTGAGGCGACACACGTCAGCTAAAACCACAATATCACTCTATATTTCAGCTGCTTGGCAGTAATGTTAGCTGACCAGACGAAGGTCTCTCCATGAATCAATGCTGATACTGTGTTTGCTTCTCCTGCCTCAGCGCAGGCTTCAGCAGCGGGGCTCCCCAGCGAGAAACTCGTCGCCCTCCGCCTGCAGCCGGAGAGAGCAGGAAGACACCGGCAACCGGTTGGTAACGAGACGGCAACGTTTCTCTCTGCGGAGCCCCGTTACTTCCCAAGACACGGGAAACCTCTGTTGGTCTGGAGGAGCTGCAGCATTTATTTTTGCACAAACGTCCACTGTACATTTACTAGATATTCTCAGAGCTAAACTAACTCTTCTACAGTGTGGCGTGAGCGTGCGTTCACGTGTAGAGGTGGAGCGAGTACGCGAGAACGCGCGCGCTGTCTGAGTGAAGGCGAGCAGGCAGAGGAGACGAGACAGTGGCCACACGCGAGCGCGCATGTGTGCCGACCCGCTACATTTATACGCTTAGAAAGTTACAAACAGTCCCTTTAAGTAAAAAAAAAAGGTAGTATTCTGATGAAACAAAAGTTTCCTTTACGAGGTCTAGTGTAACTTTCCATAGTTCAGGGTTAAAAGACTTCCTCAAACTGATACAATTTGAACGATAACTGGATTTAACACAAGGCAAATTCACACAAGGCAGCGGCGAAGTGCGGCTCGCCACAATAACAAAGAACCCGGAGGCGTATTCATGTGTTTCAGGCGAGAAGACAATTTTTCTCTGGCCGCACTTCGCGTTAAAAGTTTAACTTTTCCCAACTTTTATTTTAATCAAACAGCCGCAGCTCGCTGAGCTCAGGAGCAGCCGCCTATAGACAAAGTATGGCAGGTCGCCGCAGGCCGCACTTCGACACTGCTCTGGTGTGAATTCGGCGTAAGATGCGTCCTGGTATGAGGTTTTCAACATTCGAGCCTGCAACAAATATCCTACCTTCTCCTTATGTCAGTCTGCGTTAGCTGACAAATCAAAAACTGCTTGGAGGAGATGATTATTGCAAAAAGTAGCTGAGTCTGTACCAGGGATTATTATTATTATTTTCCATTATCTAATGGTCTTCCCCTGCAATCCATAGCCAATCTGAATCAGCAACATTCCTGTATGACTAAAAGTGATAAGTAATGAATTAGGCTATTGATGAGGTCTTTAGCCAGGGTCATAACTGGCCCCCAGAAGTCAATAATTACCCCGATAAGAATATCTTTATTGCAAAAGTGCATGCGGCAGCAAAACCATCACCACACCAAAACATTCCCCCATGGTGTAATTGCCACTGCTTGAAATTATAGTTTTCATTAAAACAAAATGTTCAAGGTTATTGATTGCTTAAATAAGACTCAATATCTTCTCATTCCAAAGCCGAAAGAAATTGCTTGGAATAGTAATATCACCCAACTATTGTGTGCATTCATCACAGTTATGCCGCTTCATACTGCTGTCCCTTGAGGATTATTAGAGCAAAATAAGTGTATTTAAATGAGTGTAATTTCTGGGAACCACAGATCCGTGCAAAAACATCTGTATACACAGCTCAGCCCTACTTCATCACTGTGAAAGTACACAATCACCATAGCAGAGGGCGGACATCAAATACAACCACATACTGTTATGGGGCTCTAGTCTAATCACAAATGCACACTTATATGTATTTTTTAAGCTGCTGTGATACATGGAGTATCTGTGGCTACAGCTAAGCTCTATAAACTCTCTAATACTACATAAAGATGTACCTTAGGC
The DNA here is from genome assembly GCF_043250625.1 of Sebastes fasciatus. NCBI lineage: Eukaryota > Metazoa > Chordata > Actinopteri > Perciformes > Sebastidae > Sebastes > Sebastes fasciatus. Next base: position 12,627,160 of record NC_133809.1, read on the forward strand.
CCAGGTGTCTTTAATCCTGTGTCTCCAGTTCTGTGCCCTGTGCCTGTGTCTCCTTGGCCTGAAGAAAGGCTGTGCTGGTAAATTCACACAATACACAGAGAGAACCATGGAAACAGAAACACAGGTTACACACAAATAAGACAAAAGTATAGTTGCTGGAAGCAGGTCTATGTGACGCTCTTGTAATTATGGAAATGCTGATCACCATAATTGCTGGTTAGACCATTTTATGTGACCTAATCCTGAAGTAAATGAAAAACAAAGTAAAAATGAGCTAAACGTGAAATAGTAACTGCATGAAACTCATAATAAGTGGGTACTTACATCCTTCCTGGAACCTGCAGACAAAGACCTCTGCAGACACAAGCTGTCTGAATCATGGAGCGAGTCCTTGCAGGGACTCGCAAAACAACTCCCGTCCTCGTACTCCTCGTCTACTATCTTGGCCTCAACCTGCAGCGAGGGAGAAAACAAGATCCCCCTTGGCTTTCACTGTTCTGTACTGCTGTATTGATTTTTGCTAAATATTTATATATTTATGCAACTTGTTCTGAGTGTTTGTGAGTCTTATTCTGAGCTGAGAATGATGTACTCGAAGTGTATTCTCAATTCTTTTCGAAGCTGAAAAACACAGAAAGGTGAAGCTGTCTTCACAGACAAGAAGCTCTAAAATTATGACTACAATTAGGAGCATATATCTAACTTAAAGGGATAGTTTGGGTGTTTTGAAGTGGGGTTGTATAAGGTACTTATCCATAGTAGGTGTATTACCTACAGTAGATGATGGTCGGCGTGCCCCCAGCATCGAGAAACAGACAGGAGCAATGGAGCAGAGCAAAGCAGTGCTGTGGACGGGGACAGCAGAAAAACGGATTTTGGCCACCAGAGAGAGCATAGATAAGTTTCATTTTCAGTTTAGTTCCCCGTCGGAAAGGAGAAGGAAAGGGCTGTCTGACGGCAAGATAAAGGGATAAAATATTCGAAATATAACATACAGTTAAACAGATGTCGATATTTTTATGTCTGCCTCTCTTTTAGGTGGCTAAAACGCGTCTTTCTGCCGTCCCCGTCCACTGCTTTGTTCCAGTGCTGGTGCTCCTGTCTGTTTCTCCAAACTGGGGGCACACCAACCGTCACCTACTGTAAGTAATACACCTACTGTGGATAAGTACGTCATACAACTCTGCTTCAAAACACCCAAACTATCCCTTTAAATGGATTCAGCACATGGCCAGATGGCCTATGTTGATCTATGGTGATGTTGATAATAGTGATTTTAGACTGGAATCAATCCTAACTTCCTGTCAGATAAATAGCTAGTTCAAGCTATTCAAAGATTCTATGCTAAAGACCTCATCGGGTTGCAGTGCTGTATGGGGTTGTGCTGTACCTGATCAATGGGCAGGTCCACCTTCAACTGGCGGTCGTCCTGCACCTCCGCCGCTCCTGCCATCTCGCTTCTTTTGTTTCGTGCATTGAACACGCTGCCCTCTGAGGAAAAAGTGATTAATCACAATTACCTCATCGGCTGGCAGTCGCCGTCTCATTCTTCTGCACACTCATTCTCTCCCCCTCTATGCCCCTCCATCCCTCACTGCCCCTCTCCCTTCGCCTCTCCTGTTCAACTTCACAAGAGATCAATGTTGCTGTCAAGCCATTTATTTATTCAGAGTGGTCCCACAGACGGAAAGGGCCACAGAAAGCCACAGCTGCCCTGCCACAAATATGGCCAGCCAGCGTGAACTTTTGGTCCAGGGTTAGTTCCTGGCAGTGACAGGTTGCTCTTGATGCATATGGGGAATATACGGCAACATCACACTATTTTTTCCTTGTAAACAAACTCCTTTTTGTCTGTGGCTGCTGGACGGGGTAGAATGTGAATAATTAAACACACTATTGAGCTCGAATCTACTTCAATAGCCTTAAGTAATTTCATTTAAATAATAAATAACAAAGCGTGGTAGATTAATCCATGATAAGACAAAGGAACAACGTATAGGAAAATGTATGTGGTTAAGAGGCAATTACACAGCTACAAAACACAAACTTCATAATGTTTTTCAGGCATTCCACTTTTGGATTTCTTTCTAAACTCGCTCCAGTTAGGAAAAGGCAAAATGATGGAAGAAAGCTGGTGCCAAAAGCTCTGATCCTGTACCAGATGATGCTTGTGAACACTATTCACAGCTTTATGCCTGTATGAAGGGTTATAAGAGGTGATTTGAAGACTCGTGAATTTCATCTTTTTAACTCTTGGGCCTTTAGTAATGTGTTCTGTGGGAGGAAACCGTTACTGTAGGTGTGATCACGTGTCCAAATTGTGGCCAGGGAGCTGCACTCTGGCTTAGAAACAAACAACAGCATCATTATGAGCGCACAACGTATCCTCATACGGTTCGTATGATATCTTACGAAAAGTTATTCCTCATTCCACAGCAACACATGACGCACACACGTGTCAATTTCCGCTCCAGTCTTTTCAAAATAAACTTCCGTCTTCACGGGAAACAACTTGGTTAAGTTTAGGCATCAAAACTACTTATAGCTTGTTCACACTACGCAACTTGCTGTCTTGTGATCGGGAGTCTTGAAGTCATTGTGGTTTTCACACTACATGGCTGACCGGCGACAGGGGGTCACACACACTATAAGATCTTTCACCAGGAGGAATTCAAGATGAGGTCTCTGAGTCCAAACTACATTTTGTCACAAATACAAACAAGAAATACACGGTAAATAATGTGATACCATATGCAAGACATATTGCTGATGCTGTCGTTGGCACATGTTCACACAATAGCCTGTTTCTACCGGTTTCCACACTCTTTTACTATTTATTCCTCTAGGTGCAACAACAACTTTGCTCCTTGTTGCAAATGCAACACATACAGTAAGTTCCTATTGTTACAGGCGACCCCTCCTCCCCCAGGTTTACCCTCAACCCGTGCTCTCATTGGCTGTAGCTAGTGGCCGGAGTCTCCGACAGGTCCAGATATTTAGCACGCTAGATATCTGGAATGTGTCTGCGAGGCGCCTTTGAGAAGTTCATATATGACGCTTGAACGCTGACGTGCAAGCGGCGAGCCAACGCCGATTTGCCTCCAATCTGGGGCTTTTGTACGGGAGCTCCAAAAACTGTCGAGGAGCGGAAAATCAGGGCAAAAGTTGTGTAGTGCGAACTAGGTATTAGCTAGGTTTATGAAAAGATTGACTTGGTTAAGTTTAGACAACACAACTACTAAGTTAGGTTTAGGAAAAGACTGAGGTTTGGGTTAAAATAACTCTGGAAATGGCATAACTAACAACAAATAAATCAATGCTGACTTCTGTCTTCACACGGGGTACGAACACCAGTCTGCTAGGCGACCCGACCTCCTCCCCACATGCCCCATTTGTTCGTCACTCTCTATACTCCTGGTTCACGATTACGTGGATTATAAACAAACTGATTTTGTGGGATATACACGAATTACAGTGCATTACTTTTCGTAGGTATAGCTACAAACAGTGTATGAGAACAGCCTGGAGCACAACAGGATCATCAAACAAACATATGACAGGATGGCAGGTTTCAAATTATGACAGTTATTAGCCCATCTACGCCACCATATCATGTCATGTTATATGCAGTACAGTACAGGATGAGCTACTGTATCACTGTGCACAGATGGTAAAACAAACCCCCATGAAAACATCAACTTCTGAATAATTGGATAGAGGAAAGCAAACACACATTTACAGTATATTAATGATAAACACAGTATCACTTTTATGTTCAAACCCATCAATCCAAAGGACTATTTTGTCACTTTTATGATCTTTCGTCAGCGTTATGTGTGATTAATAACTTATTACCATGTTGATCCCCACATCAGGAGAAAATTAGAGCATTTTGTTTTCCCCCCACATAGTTAACAAGGCTTTCTGGATACATATTCAACAAAATGGCCTGATTGAATTCATCTATGATTTAAGCCCCCTTGACGGTGTTTGAAGTCTTGTTCTGTTTAATATTCACAGGAAAGACTGGTGTTTCTTTCAAAGAGCAGGGAGCTGGGCTCTGTTTGGACTTAAAAAGAACAGGTTGAGAATCCAAAGAAAGCTCTTTCACTTGCCAAAATGTTTTCTCTCTGTGCTCCCAACACACACATATCTCCTCACATGGTGCAAACGCCTACATGTGTGGCCAAATGTAGTCCTACACACACACACATACTGTACCCAAACACACGCATATACATAAACATTTGTCTTTAAAAGCCAACAGGATTCTTCATATCGTCGATGTGAGAAAGGAGGTGTTGGAGGGAAAAACACACTATGAGGAGGACGGGGGGGGCGGGTGGAGAGAGATATTTCTATAGAATTGCTCTGCTTACCCCCCGTCGAGAAGAGAACTGGGTTTCTGGACACCTGCCTCTGTTGTTTGGTTCTCTCCGGTTTGGCTTGTTTCTTCATCTGGCCCCTGGCTGTGTGCTCAAGGTCCTCTCCAAAGCCTGTGTGAGCAAACTACATGAAGAGACGAAAGAGAGGACAAAACAGGGGCACAGATTAACGTGTATTCCCTCAGATTTATCTGTGATTTATCGACTTTTTTTTGCTGTTGTTTTGTAAAGAGGAGTAAGAAGAAAAAAGACAAAACACATCGGGGGCGAAACTTGTTTCTCCTTCTCTTTTCCAACGCTTTTTTTTTTACATTTTCCATTGACCTCAATTTTTCATGAGCTGATATGCTTTGTAGCTCCCCCGTGACTCCTACTGTATTGAATTCATCTGGTTCCAATACATCCCGTGCACAACCTATCAATCACTGGGGAGCGTGGCAAACTAATCATTTATTGATGAAATGGGGCAGCCATGAATTTCTAACTGCATTTGTCTTATTTATCAAGCCAGATCAAACAATGAAAATCCAAACAAGCTTAAAGGGAAAGGGAGGGAGTCGTAGGGAATAACTTATTCTTCAGCAGTAGACAGCAGAAGGTTATTGATGGAGAGGAGAGGGAAAAAAAAAAAAAGAGGCTTGGGACTTAGTTGCATGGTGGGAGAGTGAAGGAGCGAGAGAGGAAGAGAGAGAGGGAGCAGTGGGGAGAGTTCAGAGTGATGTTCAGACAGCAGGGTACACATCTGAATTAATGCTTCCACAAAAGGCAATTTTCTCCTCACAGGCTCCTCATCCCCTCTGTAGGTAGCAAGGTGAGGTATGTCTCCCTTACAGAGACACCGACACAGAGAGCAGGATAGAGCAGACTTAATGTTTCTTTTCAGCTACAGTGCTCTTTACTGCAGCTGCCTGGCTGGATCCCTGGGCTGGCTCGGGGGATAGTGTAGTGATCTCAGGCTTCCACCAGAATACACTTCTGGCAATGGTGTTTGCAAGCTCACTAACATGGCCTCTGGGGAGTAGCAGCGTTGTTTCTTCACTTGTTTGCTTTCTTTAATGCAGACAGAGGCAAAGTCTGTTGATATTCTTTTGAATTTCTGCAGCCCGTTGGTGGGCCGAGGGAGAAAAATAAAACAACAAAAGAGAGAGTGAAGTTTGCCTGGTATATTCAGCGAAAGGAGAGTTGAAACAGAGTTCACACTCCGTCGCCGCAGTGTCCACGTAACCGCACGAGATCAAAGACAGAGGAGCAGCGGTACTGTCGCAGTGGTGAGCTGCTAATTCGGTTTCGTAACCTCAATTCGTCTGCGAGTGATGTGAGACGACTTCCAAGTTCAAAATACATCTGGGCAATCAAAAATTGAATGGCTTGTTTTTTCCGTGTTTACAGCCCGGTGGTGAGATGTAAATAGATTTTATTTAAATCAACAAAGTTAAATCAAGACTGTCTCACTCGGGGAGGGGAAAGCAGAGGACGAGGGGCGCCGCATGCGTAGCCGGGAGAGTACAGTACAAGCAGCAGCAGCGCAACTGGAAACGCGGCGGTGGAAAAGCTGAGGTCATCTCGCCGCTCGTTCTGCATTACATATCTACAGTACCGTGTCCTGTGGGAGCAGAGTGTGTATCAGGAGGCCCCAGAGAAAGAGAGAGAGAGACCAAGAGAGAGTGCTAGAGTTAGTGTGAAGGGGGCTCAGGGGGGCCGAGCAGCAAATATAATCTGTGGCCCTCTCAAGTGGCAGAGAACAGGAGTCAACGAGAGGACATGGTGATATGATAGCCAGGGGAAAACGGGGGTCCCAACCAATTGGACCGACCAGCCTCCAGCCATACTGGCTGTGATATCAGTAGGAGCCACTCCCAGGGCCGGTTCCTCAATGAGCAGACATGCTGGCAGCAGCGAGAGGGTATAGTTTTCCACGGGGCATTGCTACTTCCCCTCACCAATGACATCATCCAGAAACAGCGGAGAAATGGAGAGCAGCAGCAAGTCATCGCTGATGTCAGGGAGTGCAGCTATTAAAAGGTTTAGTCAGCCGTTTTCACAGGATGCTTTGTGTGAAGTACATGTGAAGCGCAATTGCACTGCTCATTATTATCACTGTAATATGAAAAGCACTTTGCTTTGATGCACATCATTATTCTCTTTTTTCCCTTTGCATTCCTCTCCCCCCCCCCTATTAATCTTCTCTTTATGCGACGTCTACTTCAAAAGTTTCTACCTCATCATGTCTGCGAACACCTAACTCAGCATATATGCTCCGCTCCCGATGGGGAACACGGTGTGCTGGAGAGTTTCAATATTACACTCTGCAGAGCCGTCAGTTTAGACTTCAGCAGTTGCTCCGGACCAGATGTCCCATTCAGCGGCGCAGAAACGCACCGCCGCCGGTGCAGACAGGTTAGGACAGACGCCGTTCCCCTGTGCAGCGAGGTTGCGAGAAGCAAGGTTACATTTTACACAGCTTCAGTGGGCATGTTTAAAAGGATCTTTTTTTACAGGGCGTTTCAAACCAGACTGCTGTTGTTTTGTGAGGTCAAACTGAAATTAATGACGGACATGACCCTATAAATGTATGTGTAATCATCAGTAAGCTAAACAGCCGACAGATCAAGACAGAGTGGGCAATTTTTGTCACATGTATCTTCCCCCATCTGAAAGGTCCTTATTAACTGGTCAAATCATGTTTACAAATTCATGAGGGTTCAGAGACGTGGAGGCAAAGGGAGTAAAATGCGGCAGCATCATGTCCATTGAATAACTAATACTACAATGAGCTGTTGGATGCAAAACACAGCCATAGCTCTGTCTCTGTCTCCACCTCATGGTGCTGTGTGAAATTGCAACGGCTATAATGGTCTTAGCAGTCAGATTTTCCTACCTGAACCTCGAGTTAAGCAAAGTTTGATAACATATGATATCCATATATTGTTTCAGGATTGAATAGATTTTAAAAAGATGAAGAAATTTAACAATTTTCTTAACATATTCTAATATATTACTAGTAAATATTCATGGTATTGCTGAATATAATGTAGTCTACAACAGACACAGCTAGAGATGAGGCATTTTTCTCCATCTGAAAAAAAATTGGCATCTGCCACAGTATTGTCATCTTTCATGCTTAGAAAAATCAGATGTCAGACACATCTCTCACAGGAGGCCCTCCCCACCCCCCCATCTCTACCTCAACTTGCTGAGTGGGCATGTTCTCATCTTCACCATGTGATTCCGGTGTTCATCTCGGGCCCACAGCAGCGCAATCCTCATATGGATTCAAAGCACTTCACTGTCTACTTAATCACAATACAAATTGTCCCGGTTCTGGTTTGAATAAGAGATTTTTTTTTTTTGTTTTCAGTCAGTGAAGTCCCCCTGGTGCATATGATCTGTCTATGAGGCTCACTGCACTTGATCAAGTGGGCCAGCCTTTCTCTGTGGGGATTACCCATCAAAGTGGAAAGCAAAGGTAACTCAATGCCTCCTGCAGACAGTGATTGATGATAGCGCGGTTTCATAACGAATTGCACCCCCACAACAAGTCTCACACACGTGGGAAATGTTAATTGAAATGCTGTGTGTGCAAAGATACGCTTTTCAACTGTGATACAACCAAGGTGTTGCCGCAATAAACCAGAGGGAATTTAGGAGAAAAAATATAACAACTGAGCATGTCGCCAGAAAGTGAACAAGCAGATGGCAAACTGCACCCAACTCTGAAGCAATAGCACTCACCACGTCCTTTGGATGTCTTGTCTTTCTAATAGCAGGCAGGATGTCTTGGCTGCAGGGGAAAAGAGGGAAACCAAAATTGACACACATTTTCTCACATCAAAATAGGGATCCAGTGTATATTCAAAATATGTAGTTACAAATTTTGACCACAAATCATAGGTGTCATACCCTTCGATCGTGTTGTTTTCCCTGATTACATCCCTGCAGGGGTCGCAGTGATCATACGGGAGAGCTTTAAACTTTTCTGCACCAACTGCGACATAGTACTGGTTGTTCTCCAGTTCAGTGGGACCGCAGACGGGACGTCCATCTAATGTACAAAGCCTGGGATCACAGATAAAGAAAAAACACAAATCAGAGCAATGTTTTGTGATTGTTTCAACTATAAATAAATGTCGGTGTTTGGGATATTAAAAGTGACATAGATGTCTCAAGTATTGTTTGTTAGAGTGGTTAAACTTGATGTTAGCATATTTTTAGAATTCCATCAAAGCAGTGTTTGCCCAAAAGCAGTTTTGGATAAAGTCCTGTGAGCACATCACAACCAGACATGGTTCCAATCACTAATTAATTAGAAAAATCCTTACGCTCTGCTAAATTTTGCTGCATTTAAACTGACTGGAAAGCCTCCACTAATCATATTTCCCCAATCTATATTATAGCAGCTGACACTCTACAGAGAAACAAGACTCAGTACTGTGACTGGTTAACTGTTCAACTCCAAATTCTTGCAATGTACACCAACAAAAAATAGTTTGATTGATTTCATTTCAAAACATGATGAAGGACATGTCATGATTCATATATTTGACCTATTTTCTTAATAGAGAAAAACTACAGGTTGTACCTTCGCTTTGCCCTCACTGGTAAATGACTAATTTAAAACTATAAGGGTTCATAATGTACTGATGTCAGACATCACCTGTACACAGCACCAGTGCGAAGACGCACTTTCCCCGTCACCATGGCTAAAACATTTTCCCAGCTTCTAAGAGTATACTTTGGGATCCGTATTTGAGCTGGAGCAACCAAGACATCTCCGTTGGTAAAGACACTATGACACACAGAAAAAAAAGGAGGAAAAAACATTATTTCTTTACTAAATAACACAGAAAAGAACCTGTTTTACATTCAGGATAACTTTGCATCCACTTTAAAAATCAACACTCACTTGATCGTGCAAGACTCATCGTTGGTTCTCCTCCAGCGAGCAGAAACTACTATTCTGCTGTGAACAACAGGTCGGATCTGAAAAATTCAGAGCTAGGGGTCAGAAAATGAATATGGCCCAGTGGTGAATAGGGAATGAGGTGGGGGGGGTTTTTTTAAGTGTCTGACTCAAACTCTGATATTGTGTGTGATAATAACAGGGCTTTTGAGTTTATTATCACTGTTTGGCTCCAATTATCATACCACTGTAAGGAGCCAGTGTTTAGGCTTCAGCTACCTGCAACCTCCCACTAAAGAAACCTTTATATCATAGTATGGTCACTGACATTATATAGCACCTGAACATAAAGATTTAGTCGTATCATTTTCAGTATAATTGATCAAAGTTTTTAAAAAAAAGTGGTCTTACCTGTTCTTTTTTCTTTTTCTGTGGCTTCTTGGTTGTTATCTCACAATAGCTGGAAGACATCAAATAATAAATAATGTTAATGAATCTAACCCAGGCTTCAGGTGCTAACTTACATCTCTAGATCTGATAATGCAATTTCAAATAAAACACTGGTTTTGCAGCTGAAGATCGCATAAAAATACCTCTAGACTTTATGCTAGCTAACTAGACTGAAGAATGCTAAAGCTATCACATTAAACCACAGCAGTAGACTGTACGTTAACCCTAAATCAGGGGTCAGCAACCTGCGGCTCTGGAGCCTCATGAGGCTCTTTAGCCCCTCTCCAGTGGCTCCCTGTGGATTTTTAAAAATGGTAATGACTAACGTCCGGTTCCTCTCCGGGAACCATCACCTTAACGTGGTGGAGAGGTTTGTGTGTCCCTATGACCCTGAGGGCTGTGTTGTCTGGAGCCTCGTGCTCCTGGTAGGGTCTCCCATGGCAAATTGGTCTTAGGTGAGGGGCCGGACTAAGAATGGTTCACAAAAAACCCAATGACGACACGAGGCAGAGGAGGAGTTACCCGGCCCGGAGGAAGCCCGGGGCCCACGTCTGGAGCCAGGCCCAGACGGAGGGCCCGTCAACGAGCGTCTGGTGGCCGGGCTTGCCACGGAGCCCGGCCGGGGATACCCCGAAAAAGGAACGTGGCACCCCCCTCCTCTCCATCCTGTGGGCTCACCACCTGCGGGAAGAACCGCTTGGGTCGGGTGCGCTGCGACACGGGTGGCAGTGAAGGCCAGGGACCTCGACGGACTGGACCCGGGCGGCAGAGGCTGGCTCTGGGGACGTGGAACGTCACCTCTCTGTGGGGGAAGGAGCCGGAGCTTGTGCGGGAGGTGGAGCGCTACCAGTTGGATCTGGTAGGGCTTACCTCTACGCACAGCCTCGGTTCTGGAACCGTACTCTTGGATAGGGGTTGGACTCTATTCTTCTCTGGAGTTGCCCATGGTGTGAGGCGCCGGGCGGGTGTGGGGATACTCACAAATCCCCGGCTGAGTGCCGCTACGTTGGAGTTTACCCCGGTGGACGAGAGGGTCGCCTCCCTACGCCTTCGGGTTATGGGGGGGAAAACTCTGACTGTTGTTTGTGCGTATGCACCAAACAGCAGTTCGGAGTATTCGGCCTTCTTGGAGACCCTGAATGGAGTCCTGTATGGGGCTCCAGTAGGGGACTCCATAGTTCTCCTGGGAGACTTCAACGCGCACGTGGGCAACGATGGAGACACCTGGAGTGGCGTGATTGGGAGGAACGGCCTCCCTGATCTAAACCCGAGTGGTCGTTTGTTGTTGGACTTCTGTGCTAGTCATGGATTGTCCATAACGAACACCATGTTCGAACATAAGGATGCTCATAAGTGTACGTGGTACCAGAGCACCCTAGGCCGAAGGTCGATGATCGATTTTGTAATCGTATCATCTGATCTGAGGCCGCATGTTTTGGACACTCGGGTGAAGAGAGGGGCGGAGCTGTCAACTGATCACCATCTGGTGGTGAGTTGGGTCAGAGGGTGGGGGAAGACTCTGGACAGACCTGGTAAGCCCAAACGCGTAGTGAGGGTGAACTGGGAACGTCTGGAGGAGGCCCCCGTCCGAGAGATCTTCAACTCACACCTCCGGCGGAGCTTTTCTGGCATCCCTGTGGAGGTTGGGGGCATTGAACCCGAGTGGACGATGTTCAAAGCTTCCATTGCTGAAGCTGCGGCGGTGAGCTGTGGTTTTAAGGTCTTAGGTGCCTCAAGGGGCAGCAACCCTCGAACACCGTGGTGGACACCGGTGGTCAGGGAAGCCGTCCGACTGAAGAAGGAGGCCTTCCGGGATATGTTATCTCGGAGGTCTCCGGAGGCAGTTGCAGGGTACCGACGGGCCCGAAGAGCAGCAGCCACCGCCGTGACGGAGGCAAAGCAGCGGGTGTGGGAGGAGTTCGGAGCAGCCATGGAGAAGGACTTTCGGTCGGCACCAAAGTGCTTCTGGAAAACCATCCGGCACCTTAGGAGGGGGAAACGGGGAACCATCCAAGCTGTGTACAGTAAGGATGGGACACTGTTGACCTCAACTGAGGAGGTAATCGGGCGGTGGAAGGAGCACTTTGAGGAACTTCTGAATCCGACCAATACGCCCTCTATGGTAGAGGCAGAGCTGGAAGCTGATGGGGGACCATCATCAATTACCCTGGTGGAAGTCACTGAGGTAGTCAAACAACTCCACAGTGGCAAAGCCCCGGGGGTTGATGAGATCCGCCCAGAAATGCTGAAGGCTCTGGGTGGGGAGGGGCTGTCTTGGATGACACGTCTCTTCAACACCACGTGGAAGTCGGTGACAGTGCCTAAGGAGTGGCAGACCGGGGTGGTGGTTCCCCTTTTCAAAAAGGGGGACCAGCGAGTGTGTGCCAATTACAGGGGTATCACACTGCTCAGCCTCCCTGGTAAAGTCTACTCCAAGGTGCTGGAAAGGAGGGTTCGGCCGATAGTCGAACCTCAGATCGAAGAGGAACAATGCGGATTCTGTCCTGGCCGTGGAACAACGGACCAGCTTTTCACTCTCGCAAGGATCCTGGAGGGGGGTCTGGGAGTATGCCCATCCAGTCTACATGTGTTTTGTGGACTTGGAGAAGGCATATGACCGGGTCCCCCGGGAGATACTGTGGGGGGTGCTGCGGGAGTATGGGGTGAGGGGGGCACTTCTCAGGGCCATCCAATCCCTGTACGCCCAAAGCGAGAGCTGTGTTCGGATCCTCGGCAATAAGTCGGACTCGTTTCCGGTGGGGGTTGGCCTCCGCCAGGGCTGCGCTTTGTCACCAATCCTGTTCGTGATATTCATGGACAGGATATCGAGGCGTAGTCGGGTGGAGGAGGGTTTGCAGATCGGTGTGCTGAGGATCTCATCGCTGCTTTTTGCAGATGATGTGGTCCTGTTGGCATCATCGGTCTGCGACCTCCAGCACTCACTGGATCGGTTCGCAGCCGAGTGTGACGCAGTCGGGATGAGAATCAGCACCTCTAAATCTGAGGCCATGGTTCTCAGCAGGAAACCGGTGGTTTGCCTACTCCGGGTAGGGAATGAGTCCTTACCCCAGGTGAAGGAGTTTAAGTATCTCGGGGTCTTGTTCGCGAGTGAGGGGACGATGGAACGTGAGATTGGTCGGAGAATCGGAGCAGCAGGGGCGGTATTGCATTCGCTTTACCGCACCGTTGTGACGAAAAGAGAGCTGAGCCGGAAGGCAAAGCTCTCGATCTACCGTTCAATCTTCGTTCCTACTCTCACCTATGGTCATGAGGGTTGGGTCATGACCGAAAGAACGAGGTCGCGGGTGCAAGCGGCCGAAATGGGTTTCCTCAGGAGGGTGGCTGGCGTCTCCCTTAGAGATAGGGTAAGAAGCTCAGTCATAGGGTAAGAAGCTCAGTCATCCGTGAGGGACTCGGAGTAGAGTCCTTGCTCCTTTGCGTCGAAAGGAGCCAGTTGAGGTGGTTCGGGCATCTAGCACGGATGCCTCCTGGGCGCCTCCCTTGGGAGGTGTTCCAGGCACGACCAGCTGGGAGGAGACCACGGGGAAGACCCAGGACTAGATGGAGAGATTATATCTCTACTCTGGCCTGGGAACGCCTCGGGATCCCCCAGTCAGAGCTGGTTAATGTGGCCCGGGAAAGGGAAGTTTGGGGTCCCCTGCTGGAGCTGTTGCCCCCGCGACCCGATCCCGGATAAGCGGTTGAAGATGGATGGATGGTAATGACTAACTGTTTTTTTTTTATATTTTCATTTTTATTTATCATTGTTGTAGGTCTATGGTACGACAGTACGATGAGTATTAGGGCCACATTGAGGAAAAACAAATAAATCTGAGATTTCGAGAATAAAGTCATAATATTACGAGAAAAAAGTCAAAAGATCATGAGAAACAAAGTTGTAATATTATGAGAATAAAGTCACAAGTTTATGAGAAAAAAGTTTTAATATTACAAGAATAAAGTCACAAGTTTATGAGGAAAAAAAGTTGTAATATTATGAGAATAAAGTCACAAGTTTATGAGAAAAAAGGTTGTAATATTATGAGAATAAAGTCACAAGTTTATGAGAAAAAAGTAGTAATATTATGAGAATAAAATCATAATATTACGAGAAAAAAAAGTCAAAAGTTCATGAGAAAAAAAGTTGTAATATTATGAGAATAAAGTCACAAGTTTATGAGAATAAAGTCATGATATTGTAAGAATAAAGTCAGAAGTTTAAGAGAAAAAAGCTGTAATATTATGAGAATAAAGTCATTATATTATAAAGTAGTAATTTTACGAGTTATTTTTTTTTTCTCTTCAAATTATGACTTTATTCTGTAAATCTCAGATGTTTTTTTTCCCTCAATGTGGCCCTAATACTCTGTTGCACATTTGTTCTTTGGCCCTCACTGCATTAGACTTATATACTATATACTTAGACTATAAACTGTGTTACTTTCATCACAATGTTTAAATGTTTTGCTGCTCCAGACAGAATTGTTTTATTTTTTTGCCTAAAATGTCTCTTTTGATAGTAAAGGTTGCTGACCCCTGCCCTAAATTTAGACTTCATTTAAGATATGTATGTGTAAATGTAGGCTATTCTAACCCTTAAGCACTAGGTTAGTGATATGGAGACATGTTTTAAGGACTATGGAGTACCAACCATAACAGAAAACCCCACTGGCTGACCATGTAGCTAACGTTAGCTATCTAGCTTACTGGCCGCAGTACATGCACTGTTTCTCGGCCCAGGATGGAGCTCGTCCTCGGTTACAGCGACCCTGACCTCCACCCAGACAGACACACCTTTACAGTGTGGTACCTACTCCAGCTTTTTGAAGCGCTCACATCCGGCTGCAACATAGACACCGCCATGCTTCAGGTCGTCCAGCTGCTGGACTTTGTGTCCGTCTCTGGGGGTGTAGAGCTTCCTCACGGCGCCGAACGGAGCCTCCACCCCTCTGCTCAGAGAGGTCAGGAAGCTGTCAAAGGTCGACAGGTGCCGCGGATTCATCACTATCTTCCTTCCGGGAAAGAAAGCGTCTCCGTTCTTGTAGACAACTATTGTTTTGGTCGGTGGCAGATCACCTCTCCCTGCTGCTGCTGCTGCTGCTGCTGGGCCCGGCATTACTTAGGCAGTTTTAAAACAAACAAACAAACAATAATGGCGTTTAAAGTAAATGTGTCACACAGGCAGGTGTGTTGTTGTTGAGAGACTCAAAGAGAGAGAGACGTAACTGGAGATAGCATCTGATATGGAAACCAATTCTTCCTCATGAGGGGTGTAGCTGTAGCATGAAGAAAACCTATCCACCGTCTGTGTTGTTGTTGTTTGCTATAGTGTCTTCTTTAACGTTCATTTGGTGTTTCACTCTAAAAGTGTCTCCATGGCAACCAGCATTTATCAGTAGTCAGATTAGATAGATAGATAGTAACTTTATTGATCCTGAGGGAAATTCAATGAGTTTTTTTTTTTTTTTTTTTTTAAGTGTCTGACTCAAACTCTGATATTGTGTGTGATAATAACAGGACTTTTGAGTTTATTATCACTGTTTGGTTCCAATTATCATACCACTGTAAGGGGCCAGTGTTTAGGCTTCAGCTACCTGCAACCTCCCACTTAAAGAAACCTTCATATCATAGTATGGTCACTGACATAATAAAACACCTGAGAATTAAGATTCAGTCTTATCATTTTAAGTATAACTGATCAAAGTTTTTAAAAAGTGGTTTTACCTGTTCTTTTTCTTTTTCTGTGGCTTCTTGGTTGTTATCTCACAATAGCTGGAAAACATCAAATAATAAATCATGTAATTGAATCTAATCCAGGCTTCAGGTGCTAATTTACATAAATAGATAGATAGATAGATAGATAGATAGTAACTTTATTGATCCCGAGGGAAATTCAAGTTTCCAGCATCACAGTTCCATAGTGCAAAACATGTTAGTAAAAAGGCAGTAAAAAAGTTAGTAGTACAAAGTACAAAGTACAAAAAAATATACCAGATACAAAAATACAAGGAGATGAAGAAAACTGTTAAAAGTGAATATAGTGCAGGTTAACAGCTGTGATACAGGACTATTAAAAAAGTGAATATAGTGCAGAAGAGACTGTTAAAACTGAATATAGTGCATTATTATCTGTCCTGCAGACCGTCCTCCAACTCCTTTTCATCATACTGTAGAATATCAACTTCATTATTTTGTATTTGTGCTGTGTATGTTCAGGAGGCTGTCCACTAATATGTGGATGTTGATGAGAGCCAATGAAACCCACACATATGGATTAACAAAGTTTATTCAGTTGCCATACCTTTCACCTCTTTACCACTCCACTTTTCTTTGCATATTTACAATTTTTTCTACCAGACTAGTCCACTGTTAGACAGAGCTGTCCAAATTGTTTACCACAAAGGTAACCCGAGCTTGCACCAACAACAATGCCACCTAATTGGTTTATGCCAGACAACTCCTGGTCAATTAAATGCATAATTCATCTCAGCGTTAATTATTCATTTCTTAAGGGACTGGTCCTGTGCGTTATTAGGAGAACTGCATCATGCATATTCAAATTCCTCTTCTTAGTGGGACTCAATAGGATATCATCTCAGCTGGGATGCCCATCCTAAAAAACAATAGCAGCCAGGGCTGTAAGACAACTTCTATTAATCACACAACTAAACCGCAGAGGATTTTCTAAGATGAAAATGCCATATTAACCTGAGGCGTATAATGTCTTCGTTTTGTCATTCAGCAAACATTGTGCTGTCATATTGTTACCAAGTGTAATTAATTTATTATTATTATAAACTCTCTTGTGTTTTGAGAATACATTGTTTTTAAATAATATACATGTCACAGCAAAACTGTCAGTGTTCATTTAACTCAGTATAATGTGTTTAGTCCACATCATCAGATTTAATTCATTGAAAAATCTCCAACAATTACTCCAAATTAATATCCCTTAACAAAGTTAAATTAAAAAGCTGCAGTGTGTAGACATCTTTTAAACAGGTGCATTTTATACCGTATGTATTTTATAGGAAAAGCACACATGTAAATAATAAAATGAATGATGGCTGAATCTTTTGATGCTTCAGTTTCAGGGTCCTGGTACTGTGCATACTGGCACACTGTCATGGCTTACTGGGAAACTTGAATAGAACTGAGCCATTGTTAATGTTACATCCTAGTGTGAGAAATTATTGTTACTATGCAGTACAATGTTCATCCACTAGGTGGAGGCTGTCTTACACTGCTGCACTAGATAAATGTAGTCAGCTCAGGGCAGAAAATAATGCACAGACACGGTCTTTCAACAACCGCCGCATAACTTACAATATGAATATGAATATAGAGTGCATATTGTATTTCATTTTCATGATTAAAGCCACACAACTGGAAACAAAATCTTTTAATTTCATATTTTATGCACAAACTACAGCCTTTTACATTTGCTTATTCGTCTTGTTTGTTGATGGCCCTGTTGCAGATATTGCTCGGTGGATAGTTTGCATAACATAAAAACTCAATACATTGCCCGGCATGCTGTTCGAAACACTAATGAATCACAGAGTAGGAGATTAAGGGTGTACTTAAAATGAGTACAATTCTCACAAAAGAATGGATGTTTTGTGAGTTCAGACAATAAATAGCTTATAAGGAGAAGAAAGTAGGAAATATGCTAGATTGCACAACTTGCATGTCATTTTGTCATTCTATTTACACTTTTCTAACTTTAGCTCCATTATCCATCCTTTCAGCAGTCTCTTTAAAGGTCCGGTGTGTAGGATTTGGCGGCATAGTAGTGTGGTTGCAGATCCGCTCACACCTCCCTTTCCAAGACTGGTGATGGTAACGCCGTGCGCCTTGCTGAGAGGCCATCCTTACCATGCACTCTTCAGCTCATGTTACCCACAAGTGTGTCTGAGAACTATGATAAATCTTCAGGTAACATAAAAACGCAAGTATGTCCGAAACATTCGTATGAAACCAATAGTACGCGGATACTATTTCCAGAAAAATATTATAATGCAACGCTGGACACTAAGGCGGCATAAATATCCCACAATGCAATGCGGTAGTGACGACAACGTTCATAACAGACGTTGACGGACAGCTCTGTAACATCAATAACGCTTCAATTTAACTGTATGTATAAGATATCACTTTGCTAGGCATAATATATATTTGAAATGAATTCAGACTTTGATTCTCACAATCCATCATTTTGGTTACATGAGATTGGCACAGGTTACTATGGTTACACGTCTCCAACGTCTCTCTGAAAGTGACGACGTAAATTACTGCTCATTGCGTCTGAAAAGATACATGCTTCTGTTTATTCACACAAAAGTATGTTGAACGATAGTACACATATTGGGTATGTAGTGCATAGTATGCGATTTTGGACGAAGCCCAAGTGTTTGGTTTGTCCGTTCTGGGCTACTGTAGAAACATGGCGGAGCAAATATGGCGGACTCCGTGAAGAGGACCCACTCCCTATGTGTGAAGGGCTCACTCTAAGCTAATGAAAGCATGATTCTTAGTTTCAGGTGATTATACACTAAAGAAAACATACTTATTAATATTATATTCCATTTCTGCTTATCCCCCGAAATGTTACACACCTCTCCTTTAACACAGACTGAACTCAGAGACTGTCCTTGTCAAATTCACAAACGAAATACATGGTAGGGTGGCACGCCACATCAGTCCACTCCCCAGAGGCCACCATCTCGGCACAGTCCTCATCGTCATAGGCATTGTTGGGCTCTCCCTTTTTCCATTTGCTGAATGTTGTCATGGCAGAGAGATCCACGTAGGTGAAAACGCCCTCGCGGTGCAGGTCGTTAATGCCAATATAGACTCTGCTGAGGCCGGCTTCGGTTATGTAGCTTGCGATGGCCACGTTGGCTCCCTCATCCTTGGGCATGGCCAGGTGCCCTCCCCTCGTCTGGCAGTAGGCCTCGGCGTCAGAGTAGCGTTTCTCCTCCTTCACCAACAGATAGACCTTACTGTCTGTTTCTTTTATGCCAGCAACAGCTGCAGGGGAGGGCAGTGCTGAAAAATGAGCACTTGTATTTCTATAAATTTCACATTGACATGCCCAGCATTTGCAGTTCTATGAGGATAAAAACAACAAGTGAAGTAATAGCATGGATACACGTACTTTTCTTTAAAAAGAATGCTAAGATCATACCATTTTTAATGAATTTCAGCTCAGAGGAGAGCTGTGCCACAAGGATGTCC
This sequence comes from Sebastes fasciatus, assembly GCF_043250625.1. Taxonomy (NCBI): domain Eukaryota; kingdom Metazoa; phylum Chordata; class Actinopteri; order Perciformes; family Sebastidae; genus Sebastes; species Sebastes fasciatus. The sequence goes on from NC_133809.1 coordinate 12,646,135, forward strand.
ATTTCTCCAATCATCTTTCTCATTGGTGTGCACTCACATGGAACACCTGATAAGGCAAAAATGTGGGGGATTACCGCACGGTCGTCTTAATTAGCTCTCAAATTTCACCAAATGTGTCCGTCTAATCCGGCAATAATCTGTTTGACAAACTGAATAACATGGTATAATACCTCACCTGGATCTCCATTAGCGCCCGTTGGACCTGGATCCCCCATGTCTCCCTTTACCCCTGAGATATGAAATGCAATTGTTATTCATTCATTCCCAAACATCTACATGTGAAATACATTTATGCATTTTCTGATTACCTTTCATGCCACTTGGGCCCACTTTTCCATAACGTCCCATTATGCCTTTTTGACCTTTGAGCCCAGTTTGACCTGAAAAGATTGACAGGAATATTTTGTTACAAAGCAATCTATTTAAAGAGGACCTATTGTGCTGTTGTGCTTTTACCCTTTCCTTCAGTGTGTTCTATAGTTTTTTTGTGTATGTAAAATGTCTGCAAAGTTACAAAGCCCAAAGTCCACGCCAAAGGAAGTTACTCTCCCCCACAGAAACACTGCTCCTTAACTGTCTGAAACGCCTTGCTTGAAGTCCCGCCTTTACTTCCGTAACATTGTGATGTCACCAAGTAATACATTTGCATAATACTCGCCTAGTGGCTAGTTTCACCCTCAAGAAAAGCTAGTTAGAGTGGAGCTGGAGCAGAGTCCAAAGAGTTTGGTTCGGTTGACCAATCAAAACAGAGTGGGCCAACTGACCAAGCAGACTTGGTGGTGCAGCACAGCCGGTATGAGAAAACAAAAGCGTTTTTTGAACATTAAAGCACGTAAACATGTTCTAGTGGAAACCCAAAATACAAGTATGCACCTGAAAATGAGCATGAAAGGTCCTCTTTAAAAATCTGTACAGCATGTCTCTCAGTTCTGCACCTTAAAAGACTAAAAAATGTGAATGAAAATAATAACTGAAATTCTCAAACCACTATTTACTTCCGCTATAGGTACATTAATTAAAATGCCGCATCTGCTTAATCTCTTTAAAAAGTATGTGAAGAGCCTCCACTCCTCATTAAGGTCTTCAGTAAACACTTGTCCATTTCTCCTCCGACCTCTCACCCAAATATAAACACTTGGCCATCTCTGGATGGCCTGGCAGTGATGTAACAGCACATTATCAGCCCGAGCAATGTGATCTTTACTCCAGCTCTTTTTTGTTGTTGTTTCAGCTTAAAAATGAGGAGATGCATGAGTTTGATTGCATGGCTAATGTTTTCCCTTCACTGAGAAACAGAAATATTCTATACCAATCTCTCCATGAGGGCCAACTCGTCCTGGTCTCCCTGGTACTCCTTTTTGTCCTTTCTCTCCTGGTTCTCCTTTTGCAGAAGAAGACAAAATAAGAAGAAAATATGAAGACAGATTACATTTTTTTGTTTTCTATGTATGGTGTTTAAATGTAGAATGGCATGCCTTTGAGTCCAGGGACAAGGATCTGAACAGTGCAGGACTCCTCTGCCGTGTGCTGTCCATACGATGTCTGCAGTGTCAGTAAACTCAGCACAGACATTAGCATTATGGGCAAGATCAGCTTCTCTCCTATCATTGTTTACATGGGCTGGTTGGTGGGCTATACTGAAGAACAAAAGACAAATCATTTCACAAAACAGCTAAAGAGTAACTGTAGATATTTCCGAGACAATACCATATATCAGAACTGAAACAGGGGAATCCGAAGTAAAAGTGTTTTTCAGCAGCAAAACAGTAATGCCATAATTTTATTCCATAATATATCACCATAGATTCCCGAGAAAACACGCGCTACTACTCCAAGTGAACATCCCATTTTAATACTTTTAATAAATCACATATATGTACACATAAAAAGAGCTTTGCAAAAAGCATGAATTATTTATCCTGAGATATATTTAGTTGCAAAAAAATACCGCACATTTGAAGCCATAGATACAAGTTTAAGAACGAAAATAATTGTTTTAAACCAATCCATATATATCTTTTAGATAAATGAATGCTTGATAGAAATAGCTACGGATGGAAGCAACATCCAGAATCACATCTTAAACCAAAGAGCAGCTTTTTTGTTATAAAACTTGGCAACATCTATATCAGAAACATAACCCCTGAGAAAAAACAAAACAGTGATGGGTTTAATACTGCGTTTCAAAATGTGCATGGCCTACCTGCAGCGGTGTTTCCAGACAGAAGAAGAGAAGTAGAGCCAGCTTGCAAAGACTTGCAGGAGCTTTGAACACTGGTGGTCCTACAGAAACATTTCATGTTCTTCACACAGACACCACAGAATGTGTGTGATAGGACATTCGTAAACAGTTCACAGATAAAGTCCGAAGCAGCTGCTGGGGCCCCACAGATAATTGGCTGGGAAAGTAGTGAAGTGATTGACAGTGGAGGGGCCCGATAAATACACTCACTCAACTTCAAACTCTATCACATATTTAGAAAAGCATTTTTTTTTTTTTTGGTAAAGTACATGCCATGTCTACCATGTCATGCAATTTATTTTAAATTACAAATATAGTTGTTTTTTCTATAATATGCCACTGGAGTTGAATCTATCACGTTCATAGTTTCTAAGGCAAGTTTAGTGTAATTTTGTGTCCAAGAGTCAATCCAACTCCTGGGATTTAACATGAATACTTTGCTTGTATTATTTCCCCAGAGTGCGCTGGTGCCTTGTGATCAACTCTCCAGTGCATCCTCTCTCTTCTCTTTACTCTTCTCTGCCTTGCTGTAAGCAAGTTAATTGGTTTGGGATTTGGCTTCAGATACAGATCTGCTTTCCCCCTTTGTGGCCACCTGAGGGAGCCATCGTCCATGCAAGTACAGAAGTGGACCTCCACTGGCCTGGATTCTTACAGAAATGTACAATTACTCATCCTTTTTGTGCAGTCAGTTAGAATAACAGTGACTAAAATGACAAATAACATATATATATATATATTCAGACTTTGAATCCCAATGTTTGCCTGTGTTTATTAGTCTTGACCAGAATAAATAAATAAACCAAATGGTGGATGGTGAATACCAAAATAATACCTCACAATTTGATATGGTCAAGTGGTTTTAGTCGTGCATTATTTAGGATGTCATTCAAATACTAAGTTGGACTTTTAACTTGCGAACAAAAAAAAAGTAATGTTAGTGTTTACATGCTGTCATCTTGTGTCAGTAATCAGATATGGTCCAATGCCGGAGTATCAGATATCCTAATTAGATTTACAAACCCAGTGGCGGCTTTCAATGGTGGATTGAATGTCTCCTTCAAAAATCCCCCTCAAAAGTTTTAGATTACCTGCCTCTCAAATATTCATGACTCTCAAGGCAACATTTGCTGCCTTTTCATTGCAGCCAGTGAATTAGGTGAGTTGGGTGAGTTGGCTCAATTCATCCTCTTACTCCAGTTTTATGATTAAACAAAAAATACTGTATATGACAACGAGTACTAAAATTTAAATATTCCTCACATTGACGTACTAAAAAAAAAATGCATGTATTATATGGGTACAAGCACACAGTTACCAGAGACGTGGTTAAAGGTCTTATTGATAACATTTTTATGTAGACAAATATTAACAAAAAAAAAACATGTCCAAAATGAATGTTTTGTTTATCGCTGTGGAAGATAACATTCGGTTACGACTACTAATAAGGCTTGTGAGCCAATATTAAAACGACGTTGGTATCTCATGGTATCTCTGTGTCGTGAGTTAGTCTGGAAAAAAGGGATAAAAGGCTGAGTTTGATGATGCCTGGCAACCACTTATTGTGTAGTGAATGCAATGGAACGGGAGAGGGAGAAGGCAACATCTGGTGGCTGAATGTTAAAGGTCCTATATCATGCTCATTTTTAGGTTCATATTTGTGTTTTGTGTTTCTAGAACATGTTTACATGCTGTAATGTTAAAAAAAAACTTTATTTTCCTCATACTGTCAGCCTGAATATGCCTGTATTTACCCTCTGTCGGAAACGCTCCGTTTTAGTGCATTTTGACGGAATTGCAACAGAATTGCGTTGCTAGGCAACAGCTTGGATCCATGTGTACTTCCTGTCAGCTGATGACATTCACATACACTGAAACCAGGAACAAACTGGGACACATTTAGAATGTTTACGTTTAAAATTGTGTCAAGGGTCTAAATATTGCATATTCGTGACATCACGAATGGGCAGAAATCCTGACAGCTTGTTTCAAATGCAGAGTTTCTGAATACGGGCTGTGTGTATTTCCCTGTGGATTGAGTGTTTCGATACTTTCACAGTATTTATATAGGACTTAAGCCTGCTTTATAATAAAAAAAAACATGAAAATCTCACTTTTTTATAATATGGGACCTTTAACAATGTTATGAATAGCACCTTTAATATGTTTGGTATATATTTATTTTTTTTACTCTATCTCACTAGTTTTAAAAAAAAAAAAAATGGATCTTACAACAAAGTGCATTCTGGTTAAGGCGTTTAAACACATCACTATGTTTTCTTTTGCTGTGAGAGGGGGGAATGTTGGAAATATGTTGGTGATATTAAATGATAAGATGATGGCGAAGTTAGTCTACCTTCCCAATGCTTATTTTCTCTTCTGCTTCACGACGAGGTTCAATGTTACAAACAATCCCTTTAAAAAATTTTGACAGGTCCAAAATAAATGTTTTGTTTATCTCTGTGGAAGATAACATTCGGTTCCGACTACTAATAAGACTTGTGAGCTTCATGGTATCTCTGTGTCGTCAGTTAGTCTGGAAAAAAAATGGATAAATGGCTGAGTTTGATGATGCCAGGCAACCACTTGTTGTGAAGTGAATGTAATTCAATGGGAGAGGGAGAATGCAACATCTAGTGGCTGAATGTTAACAATGTTATGAATAGCACCTTTAATATGTTTGATTTTTTTTTTTTTTTTTTTACTCTATCTCACTAGTATAAGATGATGACCAAGTTAGTCTACCTTCCCAATGCTTATTTTCTCTTCTGCTGCTCAACGGGGTTCAATGTCGCTGTTTGTTTTATAGACTTAAAAAACGACCTGACACAGGATCTTACGAGCAGCACTTAAACGCACCTTCAGCAGTGGACAGTGGGAGTGACGTCACCCACCTTGAGCTCAGCCTGTCACCCAGACAACCGTTATCCTGTAGACAGACTGAGAGCTGGACTACTGCTACCACCACCACGTATGAGGGACTTTAAACTCAATCCTGTCGCCCTGATCGTACATTTAACATCCTGAACGTAAGTGTTTGTGTAACTTTGACATTTTTAAGCGAGTAGCCAGCGTCAGAAACCTCCTGTAGTACTTTGTATTATCTTTACAGGTAGGCTAACGTTACATGGATGGAGTGAGTAATGTTGTCTCCTGCTCAGTGGTGCAAGAAGAAGAAGTACTCAGATCCTTTACTTCAGTAAAAGTACCATTACACAATGTGAAAATACTCTTTTACATTCAAGTCCTGCATTTAAAATCTTACTGAAGTAAAAGTACACAAGTATTATTAACAAAATGTACTAAAAGCAAGCCTATCACAAGTTAAAGTAGTCATATAATCAGGCTATATATTACACAACAAATGAATACAGATTCATCATTTTAAAGTACTTGAGGTAGTAAAATCCAATGCAACCTACTATATAGAGTATAAAAGTACAATATTTCCCTCTGAGATGTAGTTTAAAGTAGCAGAAAAATGGAAATACTCCAATAAAATACTCAAAATTGTATTGAAGTACAGTACTTAAGTAAATGTACTTTCCACCACTGCTCCTGCCTATGCTAACTACCTATACTTTTTGTTAGGCTAATGTTAATGTTGTCTCCTGTGCATTGGTGCAAGAAGAAGTACTCAAATCCTTTACTTCAGTAAAAGTACCAATACAACAATGTGAAAATACTCTGTTACATTAAAGTCCTGCATTTAAAATCCTACTGAAGTAAAAGTACACAAGTATTATTAGCAAAATGTACTTAAAGTAAGCCTATAACAAGTAAAAGTAGTCGTTCTGCATATAATTAGGCTATATATTACACAACAAATGAATACAGATTCATCATTTTAAAGTACTCTAGGTAGTAAAATCCAATGCAACCTACTATATAGAGTATAAAAGTACAATATTTCCCTCTGAGATGTAGCATAAAGTAGCAAGAAAAATGGAAATATTCAAGTAAAATACTCAAAATTGTACTGAAATTTGAGTAAATGAACTTTCCACCACTGCTCCTGCCTATGCTAACTACCTATACTTTTGTAATAACTTTATTATTATTATTTATAATAATATTTATTAACAAGCCTTTCCTGCATAGTATTAGTTTGCACACAAACTCTTGCAGTAGTCATAATGGTGTATTTATAAGGGGCTCATTATGTGCAGATGATGTTGATATGTTTTAAATCCATTTCATTATGAGATTGTCTTTCATTTGATTTTCTAATCTCCTCTGTGTGCTTCATTCTACAACTTCTGACATGTTGCCAACCCTTTAAGCCAATTTAAACCCTGTTTAAACCACAAATCTATCTTGTCCATGTTGTTTTTAAAGATGTAGCTTTGAGCTGTCTGTACATCTCTCTCTAGTCTTCATCCTGTTGGCCTGTTGCATTTCCCCATGTCCCGTTCGCCTGCTGGTAGAGAACAGGAAACAAGTGGCAGGAAACAAGAGGCGTGTTTGTGTGTCCTGCTTTTAGCTCTGAGCCAGTGTCCATTCATTTGTGTGTGTACATTTATGTTTCCTTCACTGTACTGCATGGGTATCTGTGTTTCATGGGACACCCTACTGATCTGCATTGTATCGCTGCTGATCTCCGCTCACCCACCTCAGTGTCTGGATTAGGGTCAAACACTAAGAGGATTTAGGGCTGCAGAGTCAAAGTTACTCAGGAGGGACTGCTCTCTGTTTTGTTGAGGAGAGGAGTCAGAGATGTTGACTTTTAGGCTTTCCCTAAGTGATATACCAGATTGTTTGGAGGTTTGCTTTGAAAGTAGCATGAAAATCCCAACGTGATCACATATCACCAGTTTTGGCCTCCCTCCACTGGCTTCCTGTCTGTTTCTGGCTTGATTTTAAGATTTTATTGCTTGTTTTTAAATCTTAGATACAGATAAATGACCTGTACTATTGTACCTTCATACTCCAGTTAGAGCACTGAGGTCGACCAATCAGATGCTCCTGGATGTCCCCAGAACTAGACTCAAAAACAGAGGCGACCCAGCCTTTGCGGTGGCCGCCCCTAATCTGTGGAACAGTTTAGCTTTTCACATTAAACTTGCTCAGACCATAGAATCATTTAAGTCGCTTGCTGAAGACTCTTCTCACTGGCGTATGATTACGTTTATCTTCTGTAGTGCTGCCTGCAACTCTTTTACTGCTATTATGTGCACATTATGTTGATAAGTTTTTGTTATTGCTTGCTTTGTATTCATGTTCAGCACTTTGGTCAACTTAAACGTGCTATATAAATAAAGTTTGACTTGACTCTTGGTACATTGAGCGTCACATTACGAAGACAGATGTGTTGTGTATGAAACTGAGTTTGCAGCAACGTAGACTGATATATGACAAATATTGTAAGCTTGAATTGTGTCTTCAGTATTTGGGATATTTCAATCATAGCAAGATGTGTGTAGTCATTTAGGCTCCTGGTGGTCATGTCGTTTTGAACTAAGCATTATTTCCTGGTTGGACATACTATAATTGGACTTGGACTGAAGTAGGGAACTGTGGGAAAGCTCTGTGGTTATTATCAGTCATCTAACAAAGACGGTCTTGAAAATCCCCCACCGTAGCCTTGATCTCACACTTGAAGGTTGAAGATAACAGTCTGCCAAAGTAATCTTTATCCTCCCTCCTGCTGGTGCATTTTTGAAACTCCTGAATGTGGTTTGATATTCAAATGATTACCACTGCAAATGCGTACATGGCGTTCTTGTAGTTTACGTTACAGATGGGGCCTTTTCACTTGTTGCAGCCAGCTCCAGTAAATGTTGTAGACTCAGCTTTGTGTATTTGCATCCTGTCAGCGTGAAGACAATGCCTTGGCTCTGCTTTCTACAACCAAGGTTGAAGAAGCTTCTAGTATCATATAGAATACAATGCTGCTATTTATGGATCCAACAGATTGCATTTCTAAGTTTGTCGCTCAGAGACTTGTTTGGGTTTTTCGTTGTAGTTTTGGCCCTGACGGTGAGTCGGCCCTTTTGAAGTGTGAAATCATCCTCTCTGCATGCTGGCCTGCCCTGGGCAAAGACATCTATGGTGAAGAAAGATTATTGCTATAATAATAAATGGGCCATATAAACCATATAACAATAAGAATATGAGATAACAGCATGCCATGTGTCTTACCTATATTCTCTATCAGTGGAAGCAGTGATAACATTCAGCCTTGCTTTGCTCCATTGAGGAACATTTACTTTAGATGCAAACCATTTTCATTCATTTATACTTACATAAATTATATTTAATGCATTCTTATATTTGGCTGTTTGCATTAGCACAGGTACACAGGCGTTCTCCAAATCACCCCGTTTTTGTTAAAACTTGTAACATACCTGTATTCTCCTCTCCAGAAATAACTCATTTGATGAAATGTTATTTAGAACGTACAGCCTGAGTCTCGTGGTTTTGCTTTGGCAATAGCTTTCCAACAACTGTAGCTTATATCTCTGTTTTAATGGGTTTACTGAGCCTTGTGTTACAAAGTCCTCAAAGTAAGTGAGTGACTGGAAGTTGCTGTAGCGTGTTGAGGAAAGCCAAATGTAGGTGTACTGACCAGACATGACGTGCTTGATAACAACGCAGTAAAAGTCTCTCAGTGTCTAGTCACCTGAGCTGTAGAAGTACAATATCAGAAATATTATTTAACAGAAAATGCTGAATAATGCAAGATCATTGTGGTCCAGCCTCATCTTGGTCCCAAAAGAAAGACAGAAAAGCAACTATCTCCCGTCTGTCCCTTGGTGGGATCCGTCATTATGCTGAGTTGATGTACATGTTGAACTTTGAGTCCTTGCATCAGCACTTTCCAGCACCTATCCTCTCTGACATTTGACCTCAATCCCTCCGAAGCTAATGGGATACTCAAGCACAACGTCAGCACTTTTGCTCTGAAGAACTCCGTGATTGTAGGATTAACTGTCAAGAACCGGCAACGGCATGTATGCGAAAACACAGCTTTCGCATTCGACTGAAGATGCTCTGATATTGTCGGCACAAGATCGGGACAGAAATGATCCACTTGGTTGTACTCTGCATCTGCCAGGGTCCAACTGCTGCTGTCAATTACATAATGAAGTTGTAAAATGTTAATTAGGATTGTCCCGAATACTTTTTTTTGGGCTTTGAATCTTTGGTATAGAAATATTCAAAGGTATTAAAGTAGGATAATAGTCAGTATGCAGAAAGTTCTATACAAATAGTGCACCCCAAAATGTCATAGTTTGATAGCATTGTCTCAGGATAACCTGCTTTAGCTTGGACACTACACGGTTGAAACATACACCTGAGATGCTCCAAACAGGAATGTTTGGCTGGGAAGTTTATGTCAGGTCACTTGGGATAGTGTTGTCCTCGGGACTCCCTCCGGTTGTGTTCCAGCAGAAAATCCTCTCTTACAAGATCAGTAGGAGGAATAACAGGTTAATGGAAAGCAAAGCTGACAGCCTCAGTGGGTCAGCTCTTTAACTTTGATATTAGTCTCCATGTAAAGTAAAAGATCATGTTGACAGACAAGATATTATTGTGTTAATTAAAAGGGTTTTTATTGCTTACTTTTGTTGCCAGTTAAGAGTCTGTGGGGTATGATGGGATGTAGGAAAATGCTGCCATGCAAATCAGGATCAGGTGATCAACAATAAAACAGAAGTGTTTTCTCAGTTGTTAAATTAGCATCAACTTTTGTTTGTCAGCTGTGAAGAAGGGGTGAAATACATATTGTGTATAGCTATACATGCCTCTGGGAGCAGGCAATGGGACCGGCATAGAAGCAAATTCAGTGTGTTTGAAGTACTTCAGTAGAAATGCAAAACTGTGTACTGTTCTTTGCATATCTATTTTGAGCCACACATGTTCTTCCCTTTGCTCATGTTGCCTCTCTTCCCCCTTTCTGCCTCTCCCAGTTGTGTGGTCGTGCTGGACTGGAGGTGAGCCATGGAGGATGATGGGAAGCCAGTGTGGGCGCCCCACTCGGCCGACGGGTTCCAGCTGGGGATGATCGTTGACATAGGAGCCGACGCGCTCACCATAGAACCGCTGAACCAGAAGGGCAAGGTGGGTCATGACGGACAAACACACCCCGGCTTACCATTTACATGTCCAACTGGGGAAATGGTTGAGGGGCTGGTGCTTGTTTTCCTTTCATGTTGCTTATTTGTCGAGTGGTTCACATAAATTGGGTGTTGTTTGCCTTAATCCCAGGAGGGTGCTCGCAACATACACAAATACATACATCCATAAGCTCATGTACAAGACTTTCACGGAGAATCGCAAAGCAGTGTGTAAGAAATGAGAACTCGTTGTTTCCGTAATTGTGTCAGTCTGTCTAAAGTGCGATTTTTAGGCAGAAAGGCGTTAGCACAACAATGTGTAAAATGGGAGAAACACGAGAGACCACACGTACAGAGGCATGAATAAATAAGAGAGCAGCAGCAGGTGCGCCGATAGTGTTGCCCAGAGGGAGAGCTGCTCATTAGGAGGTAAAGGCCACCTGTTACACCTGAGCCGTCACGTGTCCCCAGCAAGCAGGCCTCCGATGTTTACAACAGACGTGTACTCTAGCAGTTGACTGTGCAATTGTTTTGTTTCAAGTGTTCTCACTGCAGCTAATAATGTATAGACCTTTTATCACCTAAGTAAGCGATGCCAGTGAGCCAGTATGCACAATACCAGGACGCTGTTACTGGAGCAGATACAGGGAATGCTACCATTAATGTCCACTTGAAGAACGGTGCATTACTAAGTTTGCTTCTGCTTCTCTGGCAAAAAAGTCATGTTCATAAGTAAGAATTCCTTGCACTGCAAAAATGTCTACCCTTGTTGAAGTATCTACCAATAGTGATGGGACGATATAGGATTTTATCGCAGATCACGATAAAAACACACTCACAATAAGTTGATCGTGGTGAATTTCCATTATTGGGATTATCGCGAATATCGTCAAGAGTGACTTGAAGCTGTCTAGCTCGCTATCATGCTAGAGAGGTGAAAAATAGAGCCTGATTTAAAAAAAATACATGTAAATTATCATGTAAGAAAGAACAGACTCACACTCACACACGATGTTGTATTTTTTTTTAATTTGTCTTTATTTATGCAGAGGGGCCTTATGACCTTATATTTCTAACAAAATGTTAGGTAAAGTGATTCCAGTGTGTTTTAGGACGATTTTAAGAGTTTTAAGCATATTTTGATGATAACCGGGATAACATTGTGAATTGCCTCTATTTTGGCCAGGATAATCGAGACAGAAAATTGTCATATCGTTACATGCCTATCTACCAATGTAGTCAGAAAACCTTGTGTTTTCACTGCAAAACAGGCTTTTTTTGAGAATTATTTTGAAACTTTTCTAAAGGTACAATATTTTGAAGTTTTTTAAATTGCTACTTCATTCTGATCTCATGATGTCACCAGTTACAAGAAACCTGCTGAATCAAAGTTGCATCGGAAATGAGCAATTATCTCACCCAACTGACAGATAGCTGCATAATATTAAAGAGGACCTATTATGCAAAGCTAGTTAGAGTCTGAAGAGTTTGGTTTGGTTGACCAATCAGAGCAGATTGGACTTTTCGAGAGGGCGGGGCAGGAGCTCAAACAGAGCGTTTCAGACAGAGGGTGAAAAGAGGTGCTCCAGCACATCCGGTATGAGAAAAGTAAAGCGTTTTTGAACATTAAAGCAATGTAATGATATTCTAATATAAACCCGAAATACAAGTATGCACCTGAAAATGAGCATGATGTGTCCCCTTTAAGACTCTGCACAAAGGCATACATATTTACTACGTGAAACGTGAATGGGTCTGAAGTGGATCTCGTTTGGAATAGCTGTGAACTTTGAATCATCGTAATCCGTTTATTACAAAGCATAAACTCTGTCCCGCTCACGGAGGGAATGAAAGGCCCATTGAGTCTTTTTTTACTGCAGTGTGTGGAGCTCATTAGTGCCTCAGCTTGGCTGCCTCCTCTTCTTCTTCTTTGTCAATTTTATCGGTTAGACATTTCTCACATGGTTATTATTGTAGACAGGCATGTCCGGATTGAGCCAAGGTACTGTACCAGGCACACAAAGCAGATCCTGTTTATGCTTACAGCCTGTTTGTAGCAATAAAGCATGGGTCACAGCACAGACTGGGCCACATTCACACACACACACACACACAAGTATTGATATAGGGAGTGTAATGAACATGTAAAGGGCGCAAAAGAGACACAGTCATTGTTCAGTACATTCCCTAGGCCTGTTTAAATGCTGAGGGCTGTTTTTTTAATAATAAAGTGACTTGATTGGTTCCTAAAAGATCAGCACAGCCAGAGCACCACCGTCGTCTCTTTTCAACCACACACACACACACACCACACACACACTCACTTACTCAGTCAGGTGTTCAGATCTGGTTCCTCTGCCACCAAATTATTCATTATCCTGCCATGTCTCCCCTTGTTTCTCTCACAGCCGGCTTGTTCCATTGACTTTATTTCCATTAACTCAGACTGTTAAACAATAGAGCGAGAATATCAGTAACTAATTCAGCCCGAGAACATGTCGCACCAAACATCATCACTGTGATCTTTAACCATGATGAATGATTCATGTTTATGCGTTCTTGCTTAGCTTTTTATTATGCCTGATATGTCGTTTGGATGCTAATAAACATTTGTTTTGTGTCATAAGCTTTTCAAAGAACAATGAATACGTTGGCAGGGATAAATAGAGACACTTGTAGCATGTCTATCTATCCTGGAAGTGACATCACGTGAATGTTATAATGAGGAAAACTGTTTGTGCTGCAGACCTTTCTTGCTCCGATGAGCCAAGTCTTCCCAGCAGAGGATGATGTCAACAAGCATGTAGAGGACAACTGTAAGTCTACACACAGTTTCCATGATTTTATTCTCAACAAAGCCTTTTTTTCAAGAAAAAAATTTAATTTTATCGGTCTTGTTTCCTCTGTTTTCAGGTTCCCTTATGTACTTGAATGAAGCCACTCTTCTCAACAACGTCAGAGTGCGGTACAATAAAGACCACATCTACGTATGTTTCCTTCTCCTTCTGTATTAGTCAGCATCAGCACATGTTTAAATTAGAGCGGTCAATCGATTAAAGTATTTAATCGCGATTAAAAACATGATTGTTCATAGTTATCATAGTTATCGCATATAATCGCAAAGTCATTTTTATCTGTTCATAATGTACCTGAAAGGGAGATTTGTTAAGTATGTAATACTCTTATCAACATGTGAGTGGGCAAATATGCTTGCTTCATGCAAATGTATGTATATATTTATTACTGGAAATCAATTAACAACACAAAACAATGACAAATATTCTCCAGAAACCCTCACATGTACTACATTTAGCATAACAAATATGCTCAAATGATAACATGGCAAACTGAAGCCCAACAGGCAACAACAGCTGTCAGTGTGTCAGTGTGCTGACTTGACTATGACTTGCCCCAAAACTGCATGTGATTATCATAAAGTGGGCATGTCTGTAAAGGGGAGACTCGTTGGTACCGATAGAAGCCATTTTCATTCACATATCTTGAGGTCAGAGGTCAAGGGACCCCTTTGAAAATGGCCTTGCCAGTTTTTCCTCGCCAAAATTTAGCGTAAGTTTGGAGCGTTATTTAGCCTCCTTTGTGACAAGCTACTATGACATGGTTGGTACCAGTGGATTTCTTAGGTTTTGTAGTTTCATATGATGCCAGTATCTTTGCTCTGAGCCCACTACAGCCTCCAAAAGTTCAATTGTGTTAATGTGTTAAAGAAATAAGTGGCGTTAAAATGAATTTAACACATTAGTATTGACAGCCCTAGTTTAAATCCTTTATATATGTGCTCTTGCAATGTCACTACTATCCAGTTGCATCATGAGGAGATACAGTAACAGGTTGGAGGACAGCAGGAGAGAGGATCCCTGTCCTTGTTTCCCTGGGGGGGGGGAGTACCAGGTGGCAAAGAGGGAAGGGAGGCTAGAGAAGGGTCACAAAGTCAGACTGGCAAACCCAATCCTGATCCCACTCACTCACTTAGGAAATGAGGGAACAGCTGGTAGACAGGGAAACAAGTTAAGGTGTGTCTCAGCAGCCTTCACGGGGCTCGTTTTCACCTCTGTTGTCTCTCATTATTCAATAATTCATATGTGTTTTTGCTATTTATTAACTTTCTCTAAATGCAGCGACTCTAATCTTATTTATATCTCTTACAGACTTATGTGGCCAATATCTTGATAGCTGTGAATCCTTACTATGACATCCCCAAACTGTATGGCCCCGACGCCATCAAGTCGTACCGGGGGAAGTCACTGGGAACACTGCCACCTCACGTCTACGCTATAGGTAAGAGCTCACTCCTTTGAATCACTGTTAAGTAACGGGGTAACGTGTGACAGAGTCATATTTGAAACATTTTTGTTGTTGTTTTAGCTGACAAAACCTACAGGGACATGAAGGTTCTCAAGTTGAGCCAGTCCATCATAGTTTCCGGTGAATCTGGGGCTGGAAAGACTGAAAACACCAAGTTTGTTCTCAGGTACGAGCCCACATGAATCATCCTGCATCTTCATCATATTCCCCCTTCTGAATGCAAATATTTGGCTTCTTTTGCAAGGAAAAGCTATTGTAGTAATCTCTAAACTCTGTAAACTGTGGGTTGAGTGTCTTTTAAATTGTTTTATATCCTCCTGGTGATACATATTCATCATCCTAATTTCATCCCAATCCTGTAGATATCTCACCACGACATATGGAAGTGGTCAAGATATTGATGAGAGAATCGTAGAAGGTAATGCAATAACAAACTATCAACTGCTAGTAACTATCAATACTTTATGTACCATATAGGGGCAGTCAATGTGATCCTGATTCTGTTATTTCTCATTTCAAATCTCAGCTAATCCCCTTCTCGAGGCCTTTGGAAATGCAAAGACAGTCCGGAATAATAACAGCAGTCGCTTTGGGAAGTTTGTGGAAATCCACTTCAATGAGAAGGTACTTGATCATCACTGATTATAGTGCACTCTAGGCTGGTCTATAAGTTGCTGTGTGTGGACCATGGATTTTAAGACCTGATTCTTCTCTTGTGTTGCCAGAATGCAGTTGTGGGCGGATTCGTCTCCCATTACTTGCTGGAGAAGTCGAGGATTTGCATGCAAAGCAACGACGAGAGGAACTATCACATCTTCTACAGGCTGTGTGCCGGAGCCTCCGAGGACATCAAGAAGAAACTGCACCTGGACTCTCCGGACAGCTTCAGGGTCAGTGGGCTCAGACAGACACCAGAGTCTGCAGCGTACATAAGCATATTATACTTATGCCAGTCCAAAGTGAAATTAAACCGACAAGTCTTAGATTAGATTTGGAGTAGATATTGGTTAGCAGTTCAATGGAAGCCCACTAGATGTCACAGTAGCTCATTTTTAGTGAAGTCAAGAGGTCCTCCCAAGTGAAATCAAAACCTCCTCAGTGACAAAATACTTCTCAATTGAATTCTTTTCCCTTTTGAATACAATCATCAACTCAAAGTCAGAGAGCATAAAGGTGTTTACCCCGGCCTTTGTTTTCCTCAACACGCTCGACAAAACCACGCTTAACGGAACAACAAGCAGCTCAAGCTGTTCCTTTAGATGTTTATCATCGTGTCGTTATACCAGGTCCCCGAGGTGACACCCACATCAACAGAGGCAATTACTTGATGCGATTCACTACTAGTCAGCTGTGGAGCAATATCGAAAGACGGCAAAGTGAATCTTTTAGATGATGAAAATCAATACAAATATCCCCACGAGTGAAATGCGTTTATACTGCGTCTGAATTTAATTTATCAAGATGTTGATTATGTTTGAATGTTTTTGAAGATGATTTGTCTCCGTTGCAGTACCTGAACCGAGGATGCACCAGATACTTTGCCAGTAAGGACTCTGATAAACAAATCATGCAGAACCGCAAGAGTCCTGAGGTAATGTCACGTCCTGTTCTGTCTTAATCACTCTAACCCAATACATGATTATGTTTTTGTGACATTAGCCTACTGTATGTCAAGGAGCAAAGGCAAAAAAATGTATTGCAATGCAACACTTATGTGCAATCCATCCTTTAGATAGATGTACATTATTCCCAATAACGATGAGTAAGCACCGCCTGAAAGCGAATCCCACACACATATTCAAGGAAATCAGCCGCAGGAGTGAAATGATATGCAGGATCTGGTCAATAAGAATATTTCATACCAAGAAATGAGTTCAGGTCTGTGTATTTGATGAATTATGTATGACATGAAAAAGAAGCAGTGCCATGCAACGCCTGCAGGAGATGTGTAATTAATATCATGAAACAATTAGAAGAAGGAGTGTGACACGATGCCTCTCTCAGGGACTAATTATACATGTTCATTTCACTTCTTGTTTTCGAAGATGGAATAATATCTTCTTATGTGGCAATCAAAGTTTCAGGAAAATCGGGTGAGATAGTGTTAAACAAAGGCAACGCTTAATGGATTTACTCATGGGTTTACTCAATTTAGCCTAGTACATTAGAAGAAATGCAAAGATTGAAACTTTTCTTTTTACCTTAGAGGCCAATCATTACCTCTATAACTCGATTGTTTTATATGTAATTAGGGGTATCGCAATATACCGGCGATAACTGTGATAATTCATTAATTCAGTATTGATATTGTGTTACACACGATAATATCGTGTAAATAATCCAGTGCCTCTTAGTGATTTTTTTTTAACAATAGCATTGTATTGATGGCAGATGTTAGGCCTTATTGATTTTTTGTTTATCAGTTCATCTGGTTGCCTTTTCACTACCAATTAGTGTAGTGTAATTGTTCTTTTTGTACATTTGTGTACAATTATGTTTACAGACTCTCTCTCCACCTCCCTAAAGTCATATTTTGAGTGTAATTCATTTGCCAAAAAAGAGACAAAATGCACAATAAACAAAGTTAAAGATGAATTTGACAGATAGCATTATTATTGCTATACATATTTTTATTACTGTCTATAGATATCGCGATAATAACGCTATCGTGAATTCTTTTGGCCACAATAATCTTGTAGTGAAAATCTGATATTGTGATAGCGTTATATATTTATTATCGATATTATTTTTACTAGGGATATACATATAATCCATTCTTACTCTTGCATTTCCTCTGAAATATAGTAATCACACTGATATAATGTTTATTCAGAGGCAGCTGGTGTTTCTCATGTTACATTTCCTCTTTTTATATTTGTAAGAGGCATTATTTTAGACTAAAATGTCAATGAAATAAAGGGCTTTTATTATACATGTCAAGTATATATTAAATGTGAAAGAGTATTAATTAAATAAACATGCTAACTATGTGCTTACAAAATATAACAATAACAGTAGTAATTAAGCTGTGCGGTTGTAAGCACAATGTGTGTTATTAATATGTTGCTAACTAAGTCATTGTACATCTGTCTATCCTCCCACGTGTCTGTGATATATAGGACCATAAGG
The DNA here is from genome assembly GCF_043250625.1 of Sebastes fasciatus. Lineage (NCBI taxonomy): Eukaryota > Metazoa > Chordata > Actinopteri > Perciformes > Sebastidae > Sebastes > Sebastes fasciatus. The sequence continues at coordinate 12,663,889 of NC_133809.1, forward strand.
TGATGTTTCCTTTGTGCTCGCTGGTCTCTATCCTGTATTGTCCCTAAAGTAAACACTGAGTCTCTCAGTATTTACATGCTGTTTGTGGTTTGAAGTGCAAACAGGAAATGAGGGTGCATGCTTCCTCTCTCTCTGCATGTGTCTGCCAGGTTTGGGTGTGGTTGGAGTTTGGATGGTGCCTAGATATAAAGGATGTTTGCTTACTCAGCTTTTTTTTTTCAGCCAAACAACAGAGGGCTGTACAATTATTGTATATATTCCATAGTTTGCAGATTGTTAAAGACTGATGTTTTGTTTTTGAAAATAGGAAACACATAAATAAAGCATGAAAAAAGGTGCAATTAAAGTGTTTTGTTCCCCCTTAATACAAAAACTGAATAGTCTCTTATCTTACAGTATAATCAGGAGTGTACATTCAGTCATAATTGTGCAGCCCTTGTTAATTATCATAAATTAAGTGTCCTGTTCCAGTGACATTTCACAATGCATGCCTGTTTTTTGTGCTTTCATCATCCCTGAGATATTGCTAGATATTACATATTACATATATACACACTGTCAAGACATTTGGAGACAAAGCTACTGTAGCAGAGCAGCTTTAGTTCATAGTGCTTGCTGTGTGCTGCTGGTGGAGGCTCTTTCAACACATTCATGTCAGATATTTTGGTTTGCTAAAAGTCCGTGTGAACATGTAGCTTTTATTCAGTTCAATTTAAAATCAAGTTTACTCAATATTTATGGACAATTTAATGAACTTGCTAAAATATGGAACATAGATTTCCATTAGTGAATTGCATCTTCTTTGAGTAAATCATGATTTGAATTGAATTCTCACACATTCGTGTCTGTTTCTCTTCTGATCTTCTGACCCACTCGTGTGTTTTATAGCATCTAAAGGTCGGTGCTCTGAAGGACCCTCTTCTTGACGACCAGGGCGACTTCAATAGGATGTGCGTGGCCATGAAGAAGATCGGTCTGGACGACACCGAGAAGCTGGACCTGTTCAGGGTGGTCGCTGGCGTTCTGCATCTGGGCAACATTGACTTTGAAGAAACAGGGAGCTCCTCAGGTCAGACAGAAGCTCTAATTACAATATTTACAACATTTTTAGAATAATCAGTGAGATACTCAATGTTTTGGTTCTGTATTGTTTTGTGAACTAGTCCTAGCTATATATTTTATTAAATAACAAAAAAATATTTCCTCTATGCCAGAGGATTTCCCCTTACTCTGCAGCAGGGGTTAATACATTTTAAAATATTTTATGAATTGAATATGCAGGAAAAATAAGAGAAAAAGAAAAGTTGGCATCATCTATTTTTTTCAATAAATGCGAGTTCATACAATTCCACAGATGTGTGTCACAGATATTAGATCAATGTAAAATATTGAAGGACAGATGCTGTCCTTGGATGTCGCCTCCATTTATTCTCAAATGGTGATGAAGAGAAGCTCAGTTAACCTGGTAACCGTGATCCGCCTCTCATTCTTTCTCTCTACAATCAAAGTCTCTGTGGATTAAATTAAAGTAGACTTTGAAACTTTTCCTGAGGGCGGTTATCAGAAGTTTCTCCCTCTCTTCTCATTCTCATAATCTGTCCCTTACAACCACTGAACCGGAATACCAGCTCTGTATCAGGCTGTCAATACCACCCATTCACAGCTAAAAGATCAGACGTGTTTCTGATCATTCTTGGTTGGTACCAATAATCTTTTTGTAGCTTTGTAGCTGTGTCTCCATTGTGGGGAGGGATTCAGAACCACAGATCATAGTAGGATCTTGTGTGTTTTACTGTGTGTTTCAGGTGGTTGTGTCCTGAAGAACCAGTCGGGCCAGACTCTGGAGTACTGTGCCGATCTGCTGGGTCTGGACCAGGATGATCTGCGCGTCAGCCTCACGACCAGGGTCATGCTCACTACAGCAGGGGGCGCCAAAGGAACAGTTATCAAGTAAGAACAGCAGCACTAGTCAAAGCTTCTCAAAAGATCTGTGACTCTTTGTAACTTCTTTTGCTTTTTTTGAGAAAGGTTCCCTCAAGAAAAGTCATAGTTGATGACATCTGAACTCTCTGTGTGAAGGCAATAAATCCATGATAGGTCTGAAAATCGATAATAATCCCAGCAATAATCCCCATTCTGCATAGTATTAAGGTGATCTTTATTGTGCAACACACCGATTTAACTCTTTTATTATAAAGAGTACAGCAAACTGTACAGCAAACTGTACTTTTACATAATCGTGTGGTGATTTCTTGCCGGTTCAGAAGAGACTGTTGTGCAGTATTATTGCCACCGTTCCTGTGTACTTTGGTGATGATGTGGTGTTTGAGTGATGGGGCCAGGTTTGATCGATTAATATTTCAGGAGGGCCAGATGCTGGCCTGGCCTGAAAGTGTTTTCTCCACATAAATAATGCAGCGTGTATCTGAGGAGGCAGGCGAGCATGGCTGCAGTACAGTAAAGGCCCGGCGTCTGGGGAGCAGGTGGAGCGGAGGGAGGCCTGGCTTTGTCATTAAGCCCCAGACAGATCCACCCTACCCCCGGGAGGTGGAGGGTTACAGAGGGGAAGGGGGGGGGCGGTGGATGTGATGGCAGCAGGGATGACTGAGTCTCTAACTAGTGTGTATATGAAACATTGCAGTGGATAAAAATGCATGTCAGTGAGATGAATTTTAAGGATCTCATGTGCATAATGTCATAGAAAAAGATGGAGAAAAGATGGCCTTCTCTGCTAGCCTTAGTCTTAGCATAGGTGGACTATTCCTGAATGAGGGTTTTATTTTTTTTCGTATGAGGACTGGGTGGGTGGAATATCAAAAGAAAAAGTGGTAATCATAGCAAAAGACAACCTTTTCATTTTTAAATTCACCTTCTTCCCAGCTGGGACAGGTGAGTTGAACTCTGGTTCAGCGTGGATCTGCACTTTGACCATACCCCAATAAATAATTTAAAAATAAATTGTGTTAAAGCGCCATTAGAGAGCCTGGCAGAGTTCAAGGTTCATATTTTAGCTTTAATATCTCATCTTTGGCTCAGAAACCCCTCATTTAAAAAACAATCGCCTGGCTCGACAGTAGAGATCAAAAGGGGAACTATGCGGCAAAAAAAAAAGTGTCACATCAACACAGCTGAACTTTTGCTGCCACGTGAAAATTGGGTTGATTAGGGGGGGGGGGAATAAAAGAGAGAGGTTTTAATAAGACACCAGCTTGTCCCAGTTTTGGACGGTCTCTCACTGCCCCACTTTGTGTGTGTGTGTGTGTGTCCCTCCAGGGTGCCTCTGAAGGTGGAACAAGCAAACAATGCCCGCGACGCCCTGGCCAAGGCTGTGTACAGCCGCCTCTTCGATCACGTGGTCAAGCGAGTAAACCAGTGTTTCCCCTTCGAGACTTCCTCCAACTTCATCGGGGTGTTGGACATCGCCGGGTTTGGTAATAAGATGCAGTTAGTGTTCGATGAAATGTGGAAGTCACAATTAAACTTAGTACAACGTGTAGATTTAGCCCAACATAACTGATAACGTAGCAGAACTGAAAATATGCAACTTCCCAGATTGACTGCACATTAGTTTGTTTAGTATTCAGTCTACTAAACAGACACATGTCTGTGCAGCATGTTTCTTAATATAAGTACCCTAATGCATACACACACACTTCATTACCAGGCTCTTGCTTGAGAATTAATTTCCCCCGACTGCATTAATTAAAACAGGCTTTGCAAAAATTAATTGAAATATGACTTTTCTGCTTTTTTTTCTCTCCTCTTAGAGTATTTTGAACACAACAGCTTTGAGCAGTTCTGTATCAATTACTGCAACGAGAAGCTGCAGCAGTTCTTCAACGAGCGTATTCTCAAAGAGGTGGGTGAGCAGCGACGTGTGGATTAACGTGATTCTGGTGTGGTTTACTTTCTGTATCCCGGGAAAGCTGCCATGTCATGTCACCCACAAGCCAAACTCACTGACTCTTTCGCGAGCCAGGAGGAAGCGGCTGGCACACTAAAGATGCTCTGTCTTTCTCGTCTCTATATTTTCCATCCGTCTCTCCTGCGCTCTCTCATTAGAATGCTAATTTCTCAAGGGACATGATGAGGCGTGTTTCTCTCCTGTGATCTCTTAACGTTATTCTCTTCCAAGGTCTCCAATTAATGCGCCACAATTCTGTTTTTTAAGCCTCTTTCTCATTATCTGAATTGTCAGTTTGATGTTTTTTTTGTTTGCTTTTTGAGGTGAATGATGTTCTGAAGCCACTCAATTTTATATCAGGACGTTTTCAGAATCTGTTTTTAGTTTTGGTATTTGATGTCTGTGCAGGAGCAAGAGCTGTATCAGAGGGAAGGCCTTGGAGTGAATGAGGTGCATTATGTTGACAACCAGGACTGCATAGGTGAGTTCTGTGTCAACTTCCCTCCTACAGTAGCACCCTGTTGATCCTCAAACTTTGCAGCATCACTACTTCCCTGTGTGCAGTCACTTCTCAAAAAGTTTGCTACTCCCCTGAAAAGTGTCACTGTTAAAAATAAAAAAAAAGATATCTCAGCCTTGCACACTACAAAATAAAAGTGAAAATATATATAATGCAGAACTGATGCAAGCTGATAACATGTCTGATTTAAGCAGGTTTCAAATGACCAAAATCAAAAGTACACCAACGCGTTCTCATCCCAACTCGTCATATAGTGACGCTTTGTCACGGCTGTCGTCGCCACATTTTTGGTCGCAGTAAACACGTGCTTAAAGGTATAATATGTAACAGTTTTCAGTTGCTGTTTGTAAACACACCACATTGTTGGCCACACCTCCACAGCTCAATGAGCCAATAGGGAGAGCGAGAGAAGCGATGGTCGAGGGAGTTATAGAGTGAACGGAGAGAGAGAGCTCCGTCAGTGAGAACAAAGCAGCGAATCAGAGAAATAAAATGTTATTTTGTGATAGTTTCACGGCAGTTACAATCTAATACACAAATAAACATCTATAATAATACTATATTATATATAATCTATACATTATTTGTTAGGAAATTGTTCCATATTATACCTTTAATGTTATGAATTAAACAAAAAAACACTTGCTTAGGTTTAGGCAACAAAATCACTTAGTTAGGTTTAGGAAAAAAACAACATGGTTGGGCTTAAAATTACTATTTTTTTTTTACACTGCAAATATCACTTGACGTTGTGAACACGGGACACGAACAGCTGAGTTTTTTGGACCCATCCACTTCCCCTCCCGCTCGCCCAATGTGTTTCTTTTGCTCTTTAAACTACGTCATCACAGCACTTTCTCTGAGCGTTTACCGTTGTCGCGGATGGGTGTAGTTAATGGAAAGCCCGGTGCGTCTCATACCAGCGCTAAAGGGTGCCTTGTGCGGCAGTATCGAACGCCGACGGCTGTGGCAAAGCGACCGTATTTGACACCCTGGGAATGAGAACGGGCCGAGCATACGTGTGTATATTGATACAGTATCTACATGTATCTGTACCTTGGGTGAAGTGAAAGCAGGACCATGGAGTGACACCCGGGGACATCATTAAGTGTGGCCTTTGAAGGCTTGTGCTGCAAAACACAAAATAGTGGCTGTCCGCTGTCGGTTTAGCCCACACACCGTACCGTACATGTGTACGGAGGTTGGCTCAAGTGTAACATCAGCTCATTTGGGCCATTCCTTGTGCTCTCGGCTGTACGTCACAGCAGCGAAAATACACCTGTCAGGAGGACAAAAATACAGACTTCTCATTATCCAAGGAGATGGCATATCCTGTGTCTGAAGGGAGCAGGCGTGATGAGTATTTGTGGGTTTACTGGCCTCTTTTGTGCGACGGAAAGCCAGCGAAATAACACCCACTTGTTTTCGTTGTGTCCGTCCTCGAGCGAATCCTCGAATTAATGGCACGAAGTAGTCAGTGTATCAAGGTGAAGCAGTTTTGATTTGTATTTCAAAGGCTGCGATTATTCAGGTGCGAGGTTAACTGACAGCCGTGAATAACATTTATGACTTGCAAATGACCGTTTGGGGTTGGCCATTAATTCACTCATCAATCTTCGGGATTTATGCACAGGTGCTTGTTCATGCAAATTTTATTTTTTCAGAGGTCCTTGGCTGTTAGATTATATTCCAAACAGCACGCTGCATGAATAATTCAAACGTATGGCTAAATGAGCATCCTGATGAACATGTTTTGTGCCTTGAATATTCACATCCAGAAAACAGTAAACAGTGGAAATTTCCAACAAACGGCATATTCACAAACTGAGTGTTTATAACTTCTGTATAATAATGAGCACTGTGGTTCCCTTCCTCAATACCTTAGTAGGGATTTATGTGTTTTGTTGTTGTCCATAAAAATGTCTGTAAGCATTTTTGATGCTTGGGAAGTTTGGACATGTTAAGAAGAAGGTTTTGTCAACTCATATGTGGCATCTTAAGTATTTCATACTTGGGCCTCCCTGTACATTATAGAGCGGGACTTAAGAAGAGACACTACAGCTGAATAGGGTAAAAATTCTAACTAATAGATATCACCATGGAACTTCCCCTGTATATTACTTACATTAAGACAGTTAGTTTTTATATTACAAGTTTTCTGAAATGTTATGTTTAAATATGCAACTGAGGCATTATCTTATGACAAATGTGCTAATTTACGTACATTTCCAGAACAGAAATCTGAACATTGGATGAAGCGAGATTTAAAATGAAAACATGAATAATAATAACGTTGCTAATACATAATTGTTGTTTCCAGACCTAGTGGAAGCAAAGCTGGTGGGAGTCCTGGATATCTTGGATGAAGAGAACCGCCTCCCTCAGCCCAGCGACCAACACTTTGCTCTGGCTGTTCACAACAAGCATAAAGACCACTTCAGACTGACGGTCAGACCTCTCCCTCCCTCTCTCGTCTTTTCACTGTGTTTCTTATTCTCTCTCTCTCCTTCTGTTTTTCCTTTGTCTCCAGTATTCTGCTATTATTCTCTTTCTTTGTGCACGGCATTCTTTTGTGAGACCAGACAGCGACGTATAACTGCACACTGGTTTTGTCATTGTGATAATTTTTACTATTTCTAACAGCAGTTTTTCTGAATGACGCACAGTCCCAATCCCTCCCTCTCCCTCTCTCTCTCTGTCATTGTCGCTATTGTTCGTCACTCTGCCTGTTTCTCTGCAAGCATGAAATCCTTTTAGAAATGCAGCCTTGACACCAGTTCAAGTTTAAGATTACAGTTGGCTGGTTGCTGCAGCGGCCACCCTCTACTGCAGGGAGTTATTACTCTAACACTATTCTATACATTTAACACGGTGAAAGACATTAATCTTGATCTAAAGTGCTTGAATATGCTGTGAGCTAATATTTCTGCTGTATAGTTTTCACACTTTAAGGATAATTTAGCATGATTCCCCTCACTGATGAAGCTAATGGAGCTTAAACATTTTTTTTTTTCTTATCCTGAAGTTTTGGTAATGGATTTTTGGGGTCCTTTATAATACTTGAACCGGATAAGATGAATGTGGCATTTAAAAAATCTATCTCGTCTGCATGCAGTTATTATTTCCTCGCAAGAAAACATGTTAATAACTACACATTACCCTGCCCGCACAGAGTCTGTGAGAATATTTATTACATCATTTCTGGCTTTTTTGCTGGATATCACTGCCCTCCTCATTTCATAGTGCTGTGGATAAACAAGATTCTGCTGTGATGGATTCGAGTGAAATCAATTTACGTGTGTTTTAGCTCTGTTATTAAATATGATTTGCTTTCTTCCTCTCCCACTTAGGTTCCCAGGAAGTCGAAGTTGACCATTCACAGGAATCTGCGGGATGACGAGGGCTTCATCATCAGGCACTTTGCTGGAGCAGTCTGCTATGAAACGGTAATTCTTCACACGGATCGTATTATGTTGGGGCTGGGTGGTACTGTATTCACAAAACCCAGTATTACAATATTCTTATAACACCTCTATTTATAATGCGTCCTACATAGTTACCAGTTATATAAGACTGTGGAATTACTAGCAGTTAAAGCTGAATGTTTAAAGCTCAATGAATGAAAGAAATTGGATTCAATAAGTTAATCAACTAATCATTCCAGCTCTAACACGTTTGTTGCCCCGGTACAGACATCACAATACATCATTTACAGCTAGAAAAAGTTGCTTTGGTGATGTGCGTTGTCTGCTGCAGGGATTGAGGCAGGGATCTTCATTTGTTTTCGCTAGGGCTGTCAATCGATTGAAATATTGAATCGCACATTAATCACACATTTTTTATTTGTTCAAAATGTAACTTAAAGGGAGATTTGCCTTATGCAAATGTATGTATATATTTATTATTGGAAATCAATTAACAACACAAAACTATGACAAATATTGTCCATAAACCCTCACAGGTACTGCATTTAGCATAAAAAATGTGCTGAAATCATAACATGGCAAACTCAAGCCCAACAGGCAACAACAGCTGTCAGTGTGTCAGTGTGCTGACTTGACTATGATTTTCCCAAACTGCATGTGATTATCATAAAGTGGGTAAGTCTGTAAAGGGGAGACTCGTGGGTACCCATAGAACCCATTTTCATTCACATATCTTGATGTCAGAGGTCAAGGGACCCCTTTGAAAATGGCCATGCCAGTTTTTCCTCGCCAAAAATGTTGCGCAACTTTGTAGCACTATTTAGCTTCCTTCATGACAAACTAGTATGACATGCTTGGCACTAATGGATTCCTTAGGTTTTTTAGTTTCATATGAAGCCAGTATCGTCACTCTTGCTTTAAAACTGAACCCGCTAAAACCTCCGAAAGATCAATTGCGTTAATGCCTTAAAGAAATTGGTTAAAACAGTTTTACGTTAACGTGTTAATATCGTGTTAACATTGACAGCCCTAGTTCTTGCACATCTGTATAAAAGTCTGCCACCACATAAAGGTATGCATTTGTGTGTGTGTGTGTCCACAGACTCGGTTTGTGGAGAAGAATAATGACGCCCTGCACATGTCCCTGGAGAGCTTAGTGTCTGAATCGAAAGACGGATTTGTTCGAGAGCTGTTTGAGAACCCAATCACCAACAAGGACTCCAAACAGAAGGCGGGAAAACTCGGCTTCATCAGCGTCGGCAACAAGTTCAAGGTCAGAGTTATTGTCAAAGTCTGTCTTTTTGGATTGTTAGACAAGCCCATGAACCTAAATACAGTTGAATAAAACCTGCTCTCTTTTAGTTTATGATAATACTTTTCAATTGCACTATCACAAATATTATTATTTTTTAATTCTAAAGATTAATCCACTGAATTTAATCACTTAGATGCTACAGTATTTTGTTTTATTGCAGATTGTAAGACATGTATATTATATTTTGAATAGCTTTTTTTATTATTTTGCCCAACTGTATAATACGTAGTTCCAATTAAAGATGAAACACATTAAAACAAATTAATTTGATATTTGATTGTCCAGGAATTTTGCAAAAATTATGTATTATGTGAAATACCCTCATTTGCTGCTTCCCGATACTGTTTTCCGAATTAAAAGTGTAAATTTTGTAAAATAGTTCACAATACTCTTCTATCTTTTAAGCTTCTTCTCAGACTTTTCTAACTCTAATCTCTAGACCTGTTCTGTAACTTTTCACCTTTCCGCTCTTCTCCCTTCATCCCCTTTTTTCCTCCCTATTCCGGGTTCCCCTCTCTTAGATTTGCTCCAGTCTCCCACCTCTTTCCTCTGAGAAAACCTTCCTTGGTGGATAAAGCTGGATAAAGTCAGCTTGAGGTATAATAGAGAGGAGTTAGAAAACGGGGGAAGCGAAAAGAAATAAGAGAAAGAAAGGAAACACTCAAACCTTCTCACAAAAGTGTGTTGAGAGAGCCAGAAGAACACAACTTTCAGCTGTATGTCTTTTGTTTCAGCAGCAACCAAAATAACTTGAGGTTCCTTTATCACTAATGTAGCTTCTATGCTTTCATCACTAATGCACCAGACATGGACTCAAGTACAAAGATGACGTGTGTGTTTCAAAAAGCCTCTAATAGCTGGAATGAGTTATATGGAAAGGAAATGTGGGACGAGTTGTCTTCGTTTTCTACAGCTGGAAACATGTTTAGATAAATATAACCTGTCAAAATGAGCAGTGTGTAAGGTGTGACGTAAAATATAAGAACCGTGTTAAGGTCCTGAATGACATCCACTTGAACACGAGCAGCGGAAAAGTTTCAGTCTTAGTATTATTCGGTCTCAGTCGGTGGGCAACTCTAGGGTCTGAAAAGTGAACCCAACGTGGAAGTGCTTTAAACTTGCATTCTTTCTAATAGCCAGCAGGGGGCGACTCCTCTGGTTGCAACAAGAAGTCTGATTGTATAGAAGTCTATGAGAAAATGACCCTACTTCTCACTTGATTTATCAGTAAACATTGTAAGCATGAATTTGTTGTCCACGTTTTCATCGTACAGCTTTAACCCTTTCACAGTGTGTTTTTAGTTCATGAAAGTTAATGGTAACATTTTGGTCGCCTAAAAATGTCTTATTCAGCGTTCGGTTGTACTTAGCTCCACCCTCTCGTGTCACTTCTGGTTGCAAAAAAACGAGATGGTGACGGCCAAAATGCAGAACTCAAGGCTTCAAAACGGCAGTCCACAAACCAACGGGTGACGTCACGGTGACTAAGTCCACTTCTTATATACAGTCTATGATCTCAGTGCTGCTTTCGACACGGTTGACCACAACATGTTACTAGACAGACTGGAAAATTGGATAGGACTTTTTGGCACAGAACTAAACTGGTTCGAATTCTATTTGAAGGGTGGGGAGTATTTTGTGTCGATCGGTAAGTACATATCTGAGCCTGCAAAAATGGCATGTGGAGTCCCCCAAGGCTCCATTCTCGGGCCTCTTCTATTCAGCTTCTACATGTTCCCACGAGAGTGGATCATGGAAAACAACATATCTTACCATAATTATGCACATTGATTTATATAACGATATCACCAGGTGACTATGGCCCAATACAAGCAGATCAAATCAATGACACAAATCTGATTTTAATCTTCTATTTTACTTTGTTTTAATCCTTTTAAATCCTATGCATGTGTATTTTTATATTTTCTTTTGCCTCTTGTTTCCTTTATATCGTGTCTTAATGCCTTTTATGTCTTATGTAAAGCACTTGTTGTTGAAAGTTGCTATACAAATAAATGTGTCTTGCCTTTGTCCTTGCATGACTGTTAACTCTGGTTCTTCCCTTCCCTTACTTGTGACAAGAATGTGTGTCACTACTATCTCATTTGAAATGTCTGTCTGAACTACCTTCATCACAAACAAACCACTAAACAATTCCTTTTGTCTGCTTGCACGCACAGACTCAGCTGAACCTGCTGCTGGAAAAGCTCCGCAGCACTGTGAGTAATATGTCACTTTCATTTCATATTTTCTAGAAAACTTTTTTCCAACTTCCTGCTCAGAATCAATAAGCACTTATTAATGTTTGTGTGCATAGGGCTCCAGTTTCATCCGCTGTGTAAAACCCAACCTGAAGATGGTCAGCCACAAGTTTGAAGGAGCTCTGATTCTCTCACAGCTGCAGTGCTCAGGTAGGACCAGAAACTATATGTACAAAATGTACTGTAGAGTTTTTAAAAAGTTATTCACTTCAATTCATATTTTTTAGGATAAATATACTTACAGTGTATTCATTGAATGCAGGAGCTGGACAACGATACTGAAACATCCTGTGATATATTTCTAATATATGAATATAATATACCCAAGAACCTCAGAATTTAAACTAAATATTGGATCATTCTTCAAAAAAGGAAAGCCTGAGGTCTTTAAGGAATGCAGGATGTGTAAATTTACATTTCTTCCCACTGCTCCCCACAAAGGTTGAATTATGTTAAACTGTAGAGACTGGAAAACCTCAGGAGGCTTTCGACTTATACTACTGTATATTTCAGTCCAGGTTGTCCGTGTTTGGCATACTGCACTCAACACTGTCATGATGGTTTTTTTTTGTAAAGATTTGTTTAATTGAAAAACAGATGGTGTTTAATTTACAGTGCAATTGCAATATGTTAGATATATATAAAGTTTTCCATTTTTTCATGAAAAAAACCCAACATAAAACGGTGCTAAATTATGTGTTTTGACGTCAGTGCATACTGCTACTGTACTGCTACAGCCTTTGTTATTGTGATTACATTAATGTTCTTTCATGCAGTGCCCCTCTCCTGTAGATATGGAACTACTCTCACTTGCACGCACACACAAACACACATTAAACATTGATAAAGTACTTGTGTGGGATCAAACCGGATAGTGTATGCTGTATGTAAACGAACAGATTTCATCAAGCTCATAATGTTCCTTTGATAGACTGTCAGTAGTGCACATTTTACTGTGTGTAACTTTACTGTAGTTCCACAGGAAATCCTGTTTCTACTTAATAGACCTGCTTTTTTCTTTGTTTTTCTTGGTTAGGAATGGTGTCGGTGTTGGACCTGATGCAGGGGGGTTTCCCCTCCAGAGCCCCCTTCCATGAGCTCTACAACATGTATCAACAGTACATGCCCGACAAGCTCACACGCCTCAATCCACGACTCTTCTGCAAGGTGGGATGACATAAATTGAATAGTTTTTTCTAAGTGTACTGTTGTTTTAAGATACGTATTGTTATTATCTGTTTAAAATAAAGCCTAATTAGTTTTGTAAAAAAAAAAAAAAAAAAGCTTATAGCCACACTGACCCATTTGGGAATGAAAAACTAACATAAACAGTTTAGTGCCCTACATTCTTTCTACAATGTTGCTGTGTGACTGAATGTGATTTTGTTCCTCTGTAGGCCTTGTTCAAAGCTCTTGGACTAAATGACAACGACTTCAAGTTTGGATTGACCAGAGTGTTCTTCCGCCCTGGAAAGGTACAGAGAAGTCATCAGAATTGATTAATGTTACAGGTCATTGGGCCTCATGCAGCTCCATTTTCTTAAATTTATGTTCAGAGAAAAAATAAGAGAACTCCAATTGCACCAAACATTCTTAACCATCCAAATCGGCTCTTACCGAGGTGTGCTGAATGATGAATCCCACTTGATCATAAATTGGAGGCGTGTGACCGTTTATTATTAGCATAGGTAACGCCCCCTAAACACTATATAAGTGCAGGTGTTGTGCCATCTGCAAATACTCTGGCACATGCCCAAGAATTGGAAAGATGCCACCAAAAAATGCTGTAAGAAGAAGAACAACAACAATATCATCCGAGGGTTTTTATACTCTTAATTAGGGTCACTGGACCAATAGTATTTCTTTAATAATCCAATCATTATAATTACTCTAAAACATATAATAATCTAAATTTGATTACATGATATTCATGCATTTTTTTGATGTCCCTTAAATTTAAAATGTATGTTTCCTTGCGTTGGACAAACAATTTGTGGACTTTGAAAACAAGATGTTTTTTCTTATCTTGGTAAAAGTGCTCTCGACCATTTGTACAATTTTCTTTTACCGAAGAGAAGAGCAAAAATACTGTAAGAAAACACTGGTGAATCCCAGAAATAAGATAAGATAAGATAAGATAAGATGAACCTTTATTAATCCCCGGAGGGAAATTCAGGTGTCAAAGCAGCAACATCAGCAAACAGAGTGAATCACAGGAGAGGTAAAGGTGTACAAAAATTCTAAAGACAATAATAGAGATATAAAAGATACAGAGTGAATGGGTGAACATAGTGTATACAGTCCGTCAATAAATAAATGTAGTATGTACAATAAATAAATAAATGTAATATGTACATATGTGCAGTCAGCAATAAAGTGGTATATAGGATGTATAGTGTAAAGTGAGTGTAAAGTGCGCCAGATAGTGCATGTTTAAATTTCTTAAAAGTCCTAATAGTTGTCATATGGGGGTCAGCCTTGGTTGTGGAGCCTGATGGCTACCAGCATGAAGGACTGACCCAGGCGCTTTGTGTTGTGCCGAGGAGGGATGAGTCTGTGGCTGAAGGTGCTCCTCATCTTGACTAGCTCATCATGGAGGGGGTGGAAGGGGTTTTCCAGGATAGCGTCCAGCTTCCTCCTCATCCTGCCCTCTGCCACCACCTCCAGACCGTCCAGCTCAGATCCAACCACAGAGCCAGCCCTCCTCACCAGCCTGTTCAGTCTGTTGGCATCCCTTGTGTTCATGTCATGTCATGTTCAAATCAGTGGGTACTAACAAAATAAGAACAAAAAATAACAAATATAAGAGAAAATGTGTTCATATATCACTTCCTGCATGAGGCCCATTGTGCAGAACTTTAGAACTATTTTCTTAAACTAGCAAGCTAAGCATCATAGCTTAATTTGTGTCTGTGTCTGTGTGCATCAGTTTAAAGAATTTGACCAGATCATGAAGTCTGACCCGGAACACCTCGCAGAGCTGCTGAAGAAAGTCAACCAGTGGTTGTTGTGCAGCTGCTGGAAGAAGGTCCAGTGGTGCAGCCTGTCTGTCATCAAACGTGGGTTGAATCCGCTGAATAACAACAGAGCTTGTGATGTCTAACGGGAGCAGCCTCAATACGAGTATCTGCAGTGTTGATTAGGAATGATCTAGATTGTCTTTCTGTTTTCTTGATGGTCAAACTTTAGTGTATTTTAGTTTGTTTTTAGGATTGAGATCATTTGCCACACACAGTCTGGACATCATTTTGATTTATCAAATGTCAGGCCTTTCTTTAATAGAGAGGTGACCCTAGTAATAAAACCATCTCCAATATGCCCCCATGTCCACATCACTTGAGTCTCCTACACAAAACTGCAAATGAATCAAGAACTGAATAATTGAAAGAGATGCCAGTAGCATAAGTTATTTTTGTTAGTTAAGCTATTTCACTTCCCGGTCGATGGTGTATAAGATGCTTTGTCATTTCCTCTCAGTATATTATATAGCTCTGATGGCTATACTAAATCACATTTCACGCTTTTCCCATTCATTGTGAAATATTGAAAGCAGCAGCCTCTAGCAATATGGAATAGTACTCTAAAAGCAGTTCCTTGAACCATTACACTCTCTGCCAAGTTATTGATTTCCACCATTTAACAAAGTGCCGGCTGGCTCCTGCTTATTTGTGTAAAAAGCATCAAATGAAATTACATTCGAGCTATAACAGAACACTGCCTCCGCTTGACCACACATTTCTTTGCATAAATGACCTGAGGAAATTTATGTCCCTGGTTCCGGCCATTTATTTCCTTCAACACCTCATCTCATTATCGCAGTTTCATTCATGTGAGAGAGAGAGAGAGAGAGAGAGAGAGAGAGAGAGAGAGAGAGAGAGAGAGAGAGAGAGAGAGAGAGAGAGAGAGAGAGAGAGATCTATAGTGTAAGAACAATACTCTGCACTATTTGTTTTTGTGCCTGATAAATCTCACCCATGAAATCCATTATTATACATAGCTGTATCATTAGCTTAGAGCTTGAACTTGAACTACATTTTTCTCATCCCCTTTATGATATTTATCTTTAAAAATAAACTTCTTACTAGGGATGTGAGAAAATACCGATACACTTGAGTATCACAATATTATGTTTCATGATTGATTCTCAAAAACACTTTATTGATTTTGAATTAATAGTTTACATGCAAAGATTCGTGGCAGACACTGGTTCATTTTGTGTTGTGTTTAAAACCAAATCAGCCATTTGAGGCTTCTGGTCCAACGTAACAACACAAACTGAGACAGGAAGTAACGCAAGGGCACACCGCTTACATTTTTTTACTCATATTTTATGCATTTGGCGATGTGTTCTTTATACTCTGACAGTTTCCGTGAAATTAGATTAAAAAAAAAAAAAAAAAATCACAATAGATCGCCTTGCTTCCATTATCACAATATATCGCAATTAGGGCTGTCAACGTTTTTAATGCAAAATCGCTTTAACGCCACTAATTTCTTAACGCATTAATGCAATCGATCTTACGGAGGTTGTAGCGGGCTCCATTGGTACCAACCATGTCATACTAGCTTGTTGTGAAGGAGGCTAAATAACGCTACAAAGTTATTCTAAATTTTGCCAAGGAAAAACTGTCATGGCCATTTTCAAAGGGGTCCCTTGACCTCTGACCTCAAGATATATATGAATGAAAATGGGTTCTATTTCTCATCGTCAAGTCAGCACACTGACACACTGACAGCTGTTGTTGCCTGTTAGGCTTTAGTTTGTCATGTTATGATTTGAGCATATTTTTATGCTAAATGCAGTACCTGTGAGGGTTTCTGGACAATATTTGTCATTATTTTGTGTTGTTAATTAATATTTACCCACTTCCATGTTGATAAGAGTATTAAATACTTGACAAATCTCCCTTTAAGGTACATTTTGTGCTATTAATTTGCGATTAATCTCGATTAGCTATGGAAAATCTCTGGATTAATTGCGATTAAATATTTTAATCGATTGACAGCCCTAATTTTAATCTAAGGAGGGCATTGCTGCACTATCTCCATGGAATACCTTTGATCTTTGTAGATGAGCATCTTGATGCACTGAACAACATGTACAAGTATATAAATGATGTAAGAGTTGTATGTCTCGTTTAGGTATTTTCTTGGCTTTTTTGCCTTTATTAGAGACACATAGTAGAGAGATGACAGGCCACCACTATAAGTACTTTTATACATCTTAGTTTAAATCCTCTTCCTTTTTTCTCTCCTCTCTTCAACAGTTCGTAACAAGATGAACTACAGAGCTCAGGCCTGCATTAAGATTCAGAAGACTGTCCGCATGTGGTTGTGTAAGAGAAAGCATAAGCCTCGGTGAGTCTCTCCTCCTGGTTCTGGTGCCTAACACACACATTCATCATTCATCGTCTCTCCGTCTGTCCGTGGCCTTTGCTCTCTTATTTTTTCATCTCGCCCTGTACTCTCTTGTGCTTTTTTATTTGAACTCATTCACGCTTGGTGGGTTTTGATGGCTTTCCCGTATTGTGCATTTAGGAGTTCAAATCAATCTGGAAAGTCATCTGTGGAGAAATGATGTCTCACTGTACTGCTTTTGGACAAGCCGCATGTCTCGCTGTATTGGGTTGCATGTATTTGGGGGAAATGGCTCCTGTGGAAGCAGCCATCCAGATGATGGGTTTTCAGAGAGTTTTTTAGAATCAGATTGTGATTGGCAGTATGTGTGTGGATGCATGAGGAAATGTTGGCTGTGATCCAAACACAAACCTCTGACCCATGATATTGCTATAGTCAAGTGTGATTTAGGGGTTAGCTTAGGCATGTTTTTGTCTAAACTAATGCCTCAGTTGCACTTTATCACTTCTTTTATAGGTTTGCCATCTCTTTTAAGGCAAAAACATCGTTTTTCATGCATTGATCAATTTTGAGATTTTGGGCTTCCATAACATGTCTTCTTTCAGACTAGTGGAAAGAAAACATCCAAAATACACATTTAGAGTTTTTATTTTACTACTATGTCTATTTTTGTCCTCCTAAATTCACCAAAAGTTAGCATTACATAATGACTCAATTGCATATTTAAACATAATTGTATTAATGTAAGTATTTTTTTAAGTTGTTATGACTGTTGACTGTATTTTCTGATTATGGAGTGATACAAATATATTATCCAAAATTTCCTATGTGAAAACCTTTGACTCTAGTATATCAACAAAATGAAACAAGAATTTTGAACCTGGCTTTATCCAATGTTCAGATTCCTGTTCTGGAAATAGCACATATTTAATAAGAGAATGCCTCATTTGCATATTTTTATACATCAAATTTCAGAAAACTTGTAATCCAAAAAATAATAACCTTCATGCAAGTAATCAACTGGGGAAGTTTCATGCTGATGTCTATTATAGTTGTTACCCTATTCACCTGTAGTGTCTCCCCTTTAAGAAGTGGCCATTTGTATGGAACACTCCATTATGCTCTACTTTGCTTACGACATATTCACGTGTAAGTTTGTATTTTTCACTTCTCGTAGCATTGACGGTATGGTGAAGGTTGGAAACCTGAAGAAGCACATGGAGCGGTTCAACGAGGTGGTGAACGGGCTGAAGGAGGGCAAGCAGGAGATGGCCAAACAGGTCCAGGAACTGGCTGCCTCCGTAGACGCTCTGTTAGCAAAGATAAAGGTGAGTCTGGGTTCAACTCATTCATAGAAACCCAAGGGTTATTGCTCTATTGTGATTGTAAAGCTGCTCATGTCAACAGTTTTACAGCACAATACAGTGTGAGCAATGCAACATGTTGCTGTTCTTCTTTATGGTTCTCTACATAGTAGATGTTCCCGGCACAACCAGCCCTCTCCTGTTCTACATTATGCCCTTTCCTAAGTGTGCTGTGCCCTTTTCTCATTCTTTCTCTCAGAATCAATATTTTCAATCACCTCAGGATAAAAAGAAGAGCTAGGTGGAAGGAGAAATCCTCTCGTCTCCAATAATATAATTTAGAGAGGCTGTTTTGCTAAATTATCAAACTTGGTTAGTGAAATCCCAGCTCTCCCTGTGCAATAACCACCCGTCTTATTGGACCCTGTAGGTGCGGCAAATCATCACACACGCATCCACATGAAAGCCAGACGTCTGGGCACTGACTTTCCAATAGTGTTGATTTCCTGGACTCTGTAGTTACCTTTATGCAAACAGATATGATTAGAGGGCTCATAGGTTCCTCGGGGTGACGCACCTTTCTCTCGCTCTACCCAAACCAGCCTCCGCTATCCTCCTCTGTTAGCACATTAGCAGCCCGACTGTCGACACTCGTGACTTCCTGAGTGCTCAGAAATTGCTCCTGGCGTGGCGTCTCTACATGAATAATGCATGAGATGCCAATGGCTGTCATTCAGACCTCCATACGTTGGGGACAAGACCTTGTCATCTTCCCTCCCTGTGCCACTGTTAGAGACTCACTCTAATGACTCTTCACAATGCGCTGACCTCCTCTCCCCCGCTGATTGTCTGACAAGTATAGTGGGGAATTGAGCATCGTGGCTGCAATGTGCAAGTGACAGTCACAGTGTCAGTTAGTCTTTCCTTGATGGTCGCGCCATGGTAACGGTGGAGTGTGTGCCGAGTCAGGCTGTAAGTGCACTCGGAGTCTCGAAAATGTTCCCTCCCCTGAAAGTAAACTAAATTGTAGTCAAACTAATTCAGATTTAGCACATTAGCCATCCTGAGGTGTTTGATAAACACTTATTAGTAATGGTGTTCAGGGCAACTTATCGCTTTGAACTCCACTGAGGAAGAAATAAAAAAGTATTTCTTCATTTTGCGACCTGTCATTTTGATTTTTCTCTTGACCCCTAGGCCACAGCGATGACCCGAAAGGAGATCGACACGGAGTACCAGGGGCTGGTGAAGCGCTCCGAGCAGCTGCTCTCCTCGATGCAGAAGAAGAAGCAGCAGGAGGAAGAGAGCGAGAGGCTGAAACACATCGAGGAGGAGATGGACAAAGAGAAGAAGAGGAGGGAGAAGGAAGAGCAGAGGCGCAAACAGGAGGAAGATGAGAGAAAACTGTAAATGATGTAGACGTTTGAGTAAATGCAATGATAAAACTATAAGTTGTCTGTCGGTCTTAGTAAAGATTTCTTTTCTCCAAACATTTCAGGAAATCGGAGATGGAGCTGAAGAGGAAGCAGGAGGAAGAGGATAGAAAAAAGAGAGACGAGGAAGAGAAAGTAATACAGGTTTGGACCACCCTAAAATATGATATATTTTTATATTATGTCTACTCTCCTGCTAAAAAACTTGTGAAGCCCGGGGCAGACAGATGACCTGGAAAATGAAAACTACCATATATTAGGTTGAATATCAAGTATCATATACTACTGTAGGTAGATGTAATTTATTTTAGGTGCACATGTTTATGAACTCATGGCCCCCTGCAGTCTCTTCTAAGCTTCATGTTTACTTCCGACGAGGTAACTGACCCTTACACCCCTGCAGCGACTGAGTGCTCATACCCAGCCATTATAATCACATTTAAGTAACATGGTTTCCTAGTCTTAATCCTAATCCTAGACTGAGCTGGTCAGTTTCTACAGTATAATGTGCGGTATTGTTTGTGGAGAAATTAATCCCGTCACTGGATTATTATGGTTTCGCCCCCTAATTCCAGGTTAAAATAAACTGAGCGACATACTGGGTTTACCACAGAAACACATTTTACAGGAATAGAGATTGGGTTTTGAAAAACATTTCAGCAGAGTACCATCAATTCATGAAATTAAAGTGTATGATCGTGTACAAAATGGCAATAGAGCTCAATCAACTTGTCAATTAATGGATTAGTAAATCAACAGTTTTGTCTGAATCTCTTTCGACAGTACTGTATCACCTTGAACTCATGAAACTTTTGATGAATGGTAAATGGACTTGCATTTATATAGCGCTTTACACTACAGGTCAGCATTCACCCATTCACACACACATTCATACACTGATGGCAGAGGCTGCCGTTCAAGGTGCCAACTTTGGCCATCAGGATCCAATCTAAATAAATGCCTTACAGCAAAGGAATCGTCATTGGTACCAACCGTGTCATACTATCTTGTCGTGAAAGAGGTTAAATAACGCTCCAAACTTGCACTAAATGTTGTTGAGGAAAAACTGTCATGGCCATTTTCAAAGGGGTCCCTTGACCTCTGACCTCAAGATATGTGAATGAAAATGGGTTCTATGGGTACCCACGAGTCTCCCCTTTACAGACATGCCCACTTTATGATAATCACATGCAGATTGGGGCAAGTCAAAGTCAAGTCAGCACACTGACAGCACACACTGAATCCCATGGCTGCTAAGAATGTAGTATAAAATATGTGTGTTTTGTAGTTATTAATGGGCAGCGGGAAAACAATCACTGCAAAACCACCATTATGGTTCTAATGTTCCCTTCAGACTCTGCCTGCTTCGTTCATTTGGTCTCCCACGGCAACAGCAGGGTCATGACATTGGTCAGATTCCCAGCGGGTTGCCCACATCATTGATGGTTCCAGTTCCTGCCCAGTTTCTCCTAACTAAGCTACTTTACCTGTATCCTGTATTTTATTATAACACCTTCTACTCTCATCTACACTTTGTCACCTCTATCCATCTCTGCCTGTTTCACTCACTCTCACTTTTTTGTGTAATTGCCATTTCGTTCCATTCCTTATCACTACACACACACCTGTTCCTCCTCGATGTTGCCATTATATCTCACCTTACCTAACCATCCATTCATCCATCTGTTACACGTGCATCACGCCTTCTGTATATCTAAAGCCCTTTTTATTCAACCGAGGCCAGTTGGACATTTGCATGCTGTCATTTTTTTTCCTTTCTAGTAGTGAGACAGTTGACACCAGGCTGTCATGAGCCACATGTCTCAGGAGACTCTCTGCAGAGTTTGTTTATCCACTGCTCTAAGGCTCAAAGCTGCAGCAGTAAACTTTCTAAGGGTGTCTGCTGTGACTTTGATGGGACTTTACTCTGTTCTTTGCTATTTTCTGCTGTGTCAAAGGTTAGTCTATCTGGCTCCCTTCAAACTTTGTATCATGATGTCTTTCAACCTAACCTTATATACTGCACACCATCCAGTCATCGGCTCTGCAATATTTGTTTTTGTCTTAAAGGGGAACCTCATCCGATTGAAGACTTCCAATTCGATCAAAGTAGTGTAATTCATATTCATGAACATGAACAACCTCTGGAATTGTTTTTTATGCATTTTTTTCAGTGGGATACCTCTGGGTTTGTAAAGTGAAGCCAATGCGAAGTGCTTTAAACTTGCATTCTTTCTAACAGCCAGCAGGGGGCGACTCCTCTGGTTGCAAAAAGAAGTCTGATTGTATAGAAGTCTATGAGAAAATGACTACTTCTCACTTGATTTATTAACTCAGTAAACATTGTAAACATGAGTTTATGGTCTCAATCGCTCAAACGCAAGTCTATTTCATTACAGCATGATGTTCATTTAGTGAATTATGGTCCAATTTAGAGTCAAATAGACCATAAAGCAGGGAATGCTTTAGGGCGTGGCTACCTTGTGATTGACAGGTCGCTACCACGACGTTGTCCAGTCTAGGAGTTGTTTGCGTTTTTGTCGTAGAACTTAAACTCTTTCACAGTGTGTTTTCAGTTCATGAAAGATAATAATAACCTTTGTGGTGGCTCGAAATAGTCTTGTTCACATTCGGTTGTACTGGCTGCAAAAAAACAAGCTGGCAACGGCCAATATGTCAAACTCGAGGCTTCAAAACCGTAGTCCGCAAACCAATGGGTGACATCACGGTGACTACGTCCACTTCTTATATACAGTCTGACTTTTTTCCAGGATCCTCTAGTAAAATGTGAGTGAACGGGTCATGGGCTTTTGGAGAGTGCCAATGGGAATGTTTGGGATTTAGCATAAAATCTGTGTAATTTTGAGCAGATCATGCAACGGTGTCTATAAAACCTGCTTGCACTAGCTATAAAACAGCTCAACTTTCACACTGAGGCCATCACAATTTTAAGTTTTGGTTCTCTTGCTTCACCCGGGTCATGTATCTAAGCTGCTGATTGGACCATTCTACAGTATGAATAATATATTATTAACTGGTGGAGAGCCATTCATATTTAAAGCTCCTCAGAGAAAAGTATCCATTGTGGACTTCATTAGTGGGTTTCTATATGGAGATAGGAGATGCATATATTTTAGATACACATATAGATAGATATAATATTTTATATAATAGTTTGTTCTATCAAAAGATATTTATGTTCTTTGAAGTGAAAGATAAAAACCTGAAGTTTGCATCTGGGACAAACTTATAAAATATGTCCCTACTGATTGTTGTATAATGTTTGTCTGTATGCCGTGTTGTGTCTAGACAAAGTAAAGCTTCATTAGCAGCTCTACAACCTGCATAAATATGTCTAATCAGGCTTGGGCACACAGCGGAGCTTTAATTGTTATGACGGGTCTGGCACAAAGGGGAAGATTCAGTAGCCTGTTTAGACAGGATCTAGGTTTATGTAGATTTTATAAAGTCACATTAAATGTGTGTGTATGTGTGTGTTTACAGGCGGGGTTGGAGGTTCAGCTGGCTCAGGAGCGCGAGGAGCAGGTCCAGCGCACCACCATACTGGAGCAGGAGAGACGAGACCGAGAGTTAGCCATGAGAATCGCTCAGAGCGAGGCAGAGCTCATCACTGAGGAGGGGCAGCTGGACCCAAGCCTTCGCAGGTATTCAAAATATGTGAATGCAATGTACACCTTTGATATACAGTATACTGCTTTGGTGCAGTGCACAGTAAACAAGCATCAATAACCTCCTGTGTTTTCTCCCAGTGACAACACTTTTTCAGGTCTTCCTATCTCTTCATCCACAGCCAGAGCCATGTAAGATATCGGCACAGGTTTCTAGAACTGCCCCCTGTCCAAATGACCCTATAACACCAACAATAATCACTCACTGCCCCGCTGTCTGTCTTATCCTCTGTGGTAGTCATGCACGTCTCAGCTCTTTAAAGGGGACATATCATGCTCATTTTCAGGTTCATACTTGTATTTTGGGGTTCAAGTAGAACATGTTTACATGCTTTAATGTTAAAAAAAACACATTATTTTTCACATACTGTCTGTCTGAATATACTTTTATTCACCCTCTGCCTCAAACGCTCCGTTTTAGCGACTGTCTCTTTGGGAAACAGGGACAAATGGGCCAACAGTGAAGTCCCGACTTCCAAAGTGAACTCGTTCATGAGCACACGCCTACTTAGCCAAAGAACGAGTGAGTGCCGCTGTTCAGCGAGCTAACCCAGTAGCACAAATCACACCCACTGAGCTGAAGAACTTTAGCCGATTCAAAGTGAAATAGCAAACAGTACTTTCGTGACGGCTATTTTGCTTGAGTTTATATGATTGTGGCATGTAACAGAGTTGTTTATTTATTCTTATATTACTGAAAAAGCAGTGAGCTTTTGAAACGTAGCAAACTAGCCGCTCGCCAATCTCCCAGCTGGAGATGTGTGCATCACTTTAGCGTTTCTATTGGTGGTAAACAGAAAAAAGCCCTTGAAGTAGTTCTCGGAGGAGCTCCCTAGTGGGCAGTTCCTCTCAGGGAGTCACCAGAACTGTTTGGTCCGAATCGCCTACGTATATTCAAATGAGTCTGCATGTGACACAGGAAGGGGAGCCAAATCTGAATGGCTTGTTGAATCACATGTTTTCTGATCTAGGCAGCCCACAAAAAACTGACACGGTTGACTTATTTCAGTTTGTGGGTTGGTAGACACTCCAGATACCCAAATGGATGTACACAAGCACTGAAAAAGTGAGTTTTTCATGATATGTCCCCTTTAAAATAGATGCTGGATAATACCAGTAATGCAAAGCCAACAAAAAAATTCCTTTGATTTTAAGAAATCAGTCAAATTGAATGTCTTGTCTGTGTTATTTCATGTGGCATGAATCATAAGATATGCCATTTAGAGGATGATTATATGTGACAGTTGCACAAATGAAGATGGCGCACCGGATCATTAATGAGAGGTGGATCAGAATGTGCAGCATGTGATCTTTTTTTGCTTCTATCATCTTAATTGGCTCTGCATGAGTCTGCAGTGGATAAAGCTCGTCTGTGTCCTTTGCAGTGCTGCTGGTGCACAGAACGAGCTCATGAGATTGACTGTCTATGTGCTTCCCCTGATTCACACATTGAGTTGGTATAAATCTGTTAGGTGTTCATGTCCTCGGGATACATGTGTAGTTTATATCTGGTTTCCCTGATTCAGGTAACCTTCAATATTCACCCAAACTAGTTTTCAAAACGCTCAAAATCACCCTCAACCAGAAAAGGTAAGACAGCAATGAAGTCTGAAAAGGGCCTGAGGACCAGAGTTTCTGGCTGAATCTGCTAAAATGAGGATCAGAGTACCCTGAGTGTTCATTTCCTCACCTCTCTTAAGCCCTAGAGAAAGGGCGTCGTCGCACTCTGATTGGCCGAGAGGGTAAACGCCCCAAGCTGCTCTCAACTCTTAATTAGGAGTCATTCCTCACACCCTGCTCAACAGGTGATCTGAATAACCTCCAATCATCTCAGGGGAACTGTGACATTCAGCTAAAACAAATTCAGAAAAGGGAAATGACAGAATGACGGACTGCTACAACTCTACTATACTTCTAACCTAAATCTCATTAATGATATCAGTGGCTTTTAATTGACAAAATTCAGATTTTTCTTACCACTGCTATAAAATATATAATGTACTATATTTACAGTGGTACAAAATGATAGGCTACTATAATAGGCTACTATATTTATTCACTAGGGTTGAGTGAGTTCAGCAGTCGTGTTGACATGCTCTACTGTGTGTATTAAAGCTAGGGTTGGTAATGTTGAGAAACTACCAAGAGTACCCTAGATTTTAACCGAGCCCAGTGTTGCCAACTCTTTTCCAATGAAAGTGACTAGCAGCAGTCCCGGCTTCATGGACGGACCCGCCCACCGAGTCACCTGTGCCCGCCCTGGACACGCCTCCGTCCCCAAAGATGGGCTCGTTAAATGTAGTGGATATTACACAAACACAGGGTTGCCAACTTGGTGACTTTACGCAAGTAGGATTGAGAAGGCTACGGGCATTTGTGTCGCGTAGTCATTTTGTCAGGGCTTATTAACCCTGAACGTTTTGAGTATAGTCCCAAAAGTAATTTTTAATGTAAGCGAATGTGAAGCTCGAATGTGAGATAGGCTACTCCTCGTAACATAACAGCCTGTCAAAAATAATATAAATGCAGGTCTCCAAACTAACTAAGTTACAGTAGAACGAGCGTAATTATTTATATATCACAATTCATTATTAATCTGGAAAGTAAACATCAGTTTTTTAGGTACACATTAATTTGTTTTAATTAGCCTATTAGGACGTGTAGCCTACTTTCAATGTAAATATGGTGCCAGAGTGCATAAAAAGCATCAAAATAGAGCTTGTTTACCAAAAAAAAAAAATCTCCCTATTTAGTAGTCGACACTCACTGATTGACTGATTGATTTTCCATAACCCCACTCTGTGTTTAAAGCCAGGAGAAGTTCTCTCAAAGCACTCCACGGTCTTACCTGCAGGTCAAGTGAGCCCAAAATTACATTTGATCCGATAGCCTGTAATCTTGTCAGTGTTCGCCATGTTGCATGTCTCCTACTATCCCCGTGAGTCAGCTGACCCCTGGAATCCAAAAGGAGATCCGTTGCAAGAAAGAAGCTCTAAAGGTCACGTGTGTTACGTGTGCACACCGCTGAGCTTAAACAAATTAAAGCCTGCGTGCAGCAGAAGGCTGGCATCGCTGGCGTATAGTAGAGAGATATCCGCCTCCTCTCTTTCTACAACCATCCATTTCCTGTTCACCTACTGCCAATAGCAAAGCCCCGGCCATCGCTTCACTTCCACTTCTTCTTCTTCTTCTTCTTCTTCTTCTTCCCTGTCCTCGGCCCTGGTTCATCATCCCCGTCACACGCTGGCACACGTCTCAGCCAGACTGATCCTGAATCATCTTTCCAGTCAGTATGAATTATAAATGGTAATTGTAATCTGGCTGATGATTCGCAGATCAGTAATCCTCTTCTCCGAGACATTAGCAGCTATCCCGACTGTAAATAGAGGAGGTAAATCCTTTGCATTATTGAATTAGCAGCCTCAACTCAGCAGGTAAGCTGGAGACGCCGCGTGGCTGACATGAGCTCACGCTCGCTGCGGCCGTCATTTAAGTAGCTGAAGCTCTGCAGCGCACAGTTTGATTCACATATTATAGACTGCATCATCTCTCATTCCTGTTAAAATAAGCCAGCAGATGTAAGCCGGCATCTGGCAAGTTGTAACATTAGAAGAGCTTTGCATCATTTTAAGTGGAGTTGACACAGTAGGCTGCGATGATATGGACAAACTCTGCTCTTCGGGCTCCAACGCTGACCGGCCTCTAATGTGAATTTAATCAGCTGAGACAATGAGGAGGGCTTGAAAGAAGTGAGGTGTCCGTTTTCATTTCTCACTAAGGGCGATGAATTTAATCAATCCTGTTTTCCCTTTTAATATTCACGCATTTTGTCTGCCACTGAAATTCCACATCACATCACGCTTGAAAGTGATTAGATCCACTATAATTACACATCAGATGTTGCTCTTAGTGCTGTGATTCTGCTGTTCCATTAGAAATTGACACCTCCCTGATTGTAAAATTATATTCAGCGCCGTTACTCCCACCTTGTCTCACTCTTACCTGTCTTCACACTCACCTTCTTTTCCTTTTTTTCCCCCCTCCCTCTAACACACCCACGTTCATCTGTTCCTTGCTTACAGGGGTCCTCTGGTGCAGGCAACCAAAGCTGCTGCCGGCGTGAAAAAGTACGACCTCAGCAAGTGGAAGTATGCTGAGCTGCGAGATGTCATCAATACTTCCTGTGGTGAGAATTCCCGTGCATGATAAACTAAACAGAGTGTGTGTATGCACTGAACCAGACGTTACAAACCAGTGGGCCACTCCGGGGTCTGGAAAGAGAAGCCAATGCAGGAGTAAACTAATTTCTAATGAGTTTATGGTCTCAATCGCTAGTTTCAAGTCTTCTTCAATACAGCATGATGTTCATTTAGTAAATTATGGTCCCATTTAATAATAATAATAATAAATTTTATTTAGTGGCGCCTTTCTGGACACCCAAGAACACCTTACAAAAATCTGTTAAAACATAGACAGATAAAAAACAATATAAAAACAACAGGACATGACAGAGACATATTTGTACAGACACATATGATGGGTGATGATGAGTTCTAGAGAGAGTAGGCCAGTTTAAACAGGTGGGTTTTCAGGAGGGATTTGAAAGATGTGATATTGTTAGACTGCCGGATGTGTGGGGGGAGTGAGTTCCATAACCTGGGAGCAGAGCAGCTGAATGCCCTGGCTCCCATGGTGCTGAGGCGTGAGGTGGGGGTGGTCAGAAGTCCGGCTGATGATGAACGGAGGGAACGGGAGGGAGTGTACTCCTGGAGGAGGTCTGTGAGGTAGGTGGGGGCGAGGTTATGGAGGGCTTTGTAGGTGAGCAGAAGGTTTTTGTAGTCGATCCGGGATTTAACAGGGAGCCAGTGCAGCTGGATGAGGATGGGGGTGATGTGGTCGGAGGATTTGGTGCGGGTGATGATCCGGGCGGCAGAGTTCTGAATGATTTGGAGTCTGTTGAGTAGTTTGATGGGAATGCCAGAGAGGACAGCGTTGCAATAGTCGATCCGGGATGTAACAAAAGCATGAACCAGGATTTCAGTGCTGGAGTGGGATAGTGATGGACGGAGTCTAGAGATGTTGCGGAGGTGGAAGAAGGCAGTCCGGGTGATGTTTTTTATGTGAGATGAAAAAGAGAGTGTGCTGTCCAGGGTGACCCCAAGACTCTTGTCAAATAGACCATAAAGCAGGGGATGCTTTAGGGCATGGCTACCTTGTGATTGACAGGTCGCTACCACGCGTTGTCCGGCCTGGGAGTTGTCTGTGTTTTCGTCTTACAACTTAAACCTTTTCACAGTGTGTTTTCAGTTCATGAGTAAGTAAACTATGACCTTTTTGGTCGCCTAAAATTTTTTATTCTGCGTTTGGTTGTACTTCGCTCCACCCTCTCGTGTCGCTTCTGGTTCCAAAAAACGAAGATGGTGTCGGCCATAAACCAAGATAGCGATGGCCAAAACAAAGAATGTATATTGCCAAGAAATGAAAGTCAATTGTTTGTTCAAAAGCGCCTACCGGACGGCAGTAAAACGTCCTCCAAAAGAGTGCCGTACAAAAGTAAAACTAAATTATTTCTATTATATCGTCATATTCTACCAAAAATGGCCTGTGTTGAATAATAAAATATTATATATATAATAAGTGTTTTCAGTCCAAAATGGCGGCAGCAGCTGTTCTAAAAAAAAGTTTTGTCTCTTTGCTTCTATACTCTTTGGCCAAAATGCCGAACTCGAGGCTTCAAAACGGCAGTCACCAAACCAATGGGTGACGTCACGTTCACTACGTCCACTTCTTATATACAGTCTATGATACAAACAGATCAAGTTGGTAGTGCTCTTAGTGAAATAAGTGATACTAACTATTTTCCCTCCTTCATTCAAAATGTACTTACAGTTTTCAGCCCCCAGAATTAAATAATTCAGCAGCAGCTCATGTTTTGGCACTTTTGGTCCCCAAAAACGTTTTTCATCTGCACTCTGTGTAATGTTTTGTTGAATAGCCAAAGCGACCGTTAAAAAGCTGAGGCTGCAGCTGTACAGAGTGTGGATACGAGATGTCTTGCCTGAAAAAAATCAAAAGAGCGATCCGAGGATGTTTCCCACAGCTGCTGCGACTCATCAGCATGCGTTTTATTGGTGGAGAGAGGAAATTATCACCATTACTGCTGCCCTTCCTAGTCATTCCCAGCCAACCCTCTCCTCAGTCAGCGTGAAAAGCAGATGCCTTTGTGCCTCCACACTTGTCGATGCCTTTTCTAATTGCCACTGTATACAGTGCTCTGATCAGTGTGTGGGACTCTGATATCCCCTGTGGGATTCCAAGGACATCTGGCTAATTTGTAGAACCCATTTGCTGTAGTGGTGATACCAAAAAGCTGTGTTTGAAATCTAACTGATTATAGCCTTATGTTGACTAAAAGCACTGTACGCTGTGAATGTTTGCTTAGTATTTCATTATAGGAACGAAAACACAGTGCTAAACTCCTCATTATACTGTGTTATAGTTTATCATCAAAATTAAACATGCTGTCGTCTCGCTTTATTCCCTAAATGTAGTGGTATTTGAGGTTGTTTCCAGTTTCTTTATATATGAGTCATCCATGGCTTCAAAATCACAACACCAAATATTACAAACTACTTTATACTTCTACTCCTACTACTACATTTCAGAGGGAAATATTGTACTTTTTACTCCATTGCATTTATTAGATAACTTTAGTACTGGTCCTAGTTACTTTTAAGAGTAATATTTGACATATACACATATGACAAGCTTACATATAAATATAGAAAATACAATATATTGCGTAAGATTAAACCAGTGGTTTCCAACCTTATGAGGTCACACGTAAATTGTACACGCTTTATTTTAAGGGGTCTCAAGCCAAAAAGGTTAAGAACCACGGGACTAAATGATTAACTGAATAATCGAAGAAATAAAGGACATTTTAATCAACAACAATGGTAAGTTGCGATGCATAAACACAGGATTTATAATATGACAAAAAGCAAAAGCTAAAGATATTTCGGCTTCTGATTATTACATTTTTGTAAATTTTTTCTTCTGTAAACTCAAGTTCAAGACCTTTAATTGTCCCCAAGGGGCAATTGGTGTTGCCGTAAACTTGAAAGTTCAATACTGAATCAACCCCTTTAACATTTTAAAATATATAAAATAATATAATTTCTTTGGATGCATCTGGAATTGTTAATTTCAAGCTCTTAAAATCTAATTTGTCCAGGGTTGGATTTTATGTCCAGTGACAGAGACCAGTCAACATGAATACTTGAGATGAAAGTCATACTTGTGTGTTTCATCAGACTTTGCTTGTTGCATTTATTTGAGTACTCACTGTTGTCATGATATTTGGACAGACATCGAGCTGCTGGCGGCCTGCAGGGAGGAGTTCCACCGCCGTCTGAAGGTCTACCACGCGTGGAAGTCCAAGAACAAGAAACGTACCGATGATGGAAGCGATCAAAGGGCTCCGAAATCTGTCACCGACTACGGTTAGCCGAGAGATTATTCCCTGTATCACCCTTTTTGCTCTATCTTTATATTCACAAACACAGCAAAATAAACATACCGTACATTTCACACATGCACACCTCACCTCACCCCAGGCACATTAAGTTACAGGTGACGAGTGTTTAGTTTCTCCACCTTTCACCTCTCGCTGTCATCGGCAGGAAATAATGACCCGCACACAAATAACCTGCCTGTGTTTCCTAACATTCAATTAGCCGACGAGATGCCAAGGCCTGAAAATGCAGCCGCCTTCCGCCTGGCTCTGTCAGAAATATTTGTTCTAATTAGCAGAGTAAGTGCCAGCCATGCCTCGTCGGATTCAGTAGCTGCTGGTGTGACAGCTCGCTGCTCTGCTCGTTTCATTCTCAACTCAACCGAGCATGGGCTGTGCCACAAACACACACACAGAAATGTTATTTAGCTGCTTTAAAACTTACCGGTGCTCTGCATATCCCTTCATCTTAAAAAACAAATATTAAGGTTGATGGGGGGAATGGGAACATTAGATTCACCGTTGCTTTTACTTTCACTATATTTACCCGCCTTTCTCTTTTGATATGATAGCTCCTGAAAGCCGTACTGGATGCACTTTGTTTGCCTACTTGGATCCTGTTCTTGGCCTCTGCTGATGCAGCAGGGGTCTTACCAAGGCCATTTCATAAAAAGGCTAAAAGCTGCTTTTCCATGTGATATTTACAGGACTTCCTGGGTCCTTTTTGATCTTGTATGTTTTGAAAGCTTTATACTTTGTTTTCTGCCACACTCAGCTGGTTCTGTGCTGTAAGCAGAACACGGAAAAACAGTATTATATGGTTATTTAAGACCAGATGCTTTGTTGTGAATGCTACTCTGGAAATAAATAACTTAATGTTCACACTGCAGCTGAACAGAACCCGGCTCCTCCGATGACGGCCCAGCATCAGGAGGTGGCCATGAACCGCCAGCAGCGGTATTTCCGCATCCCTTCCATCCGGCCCGCAGACCAGTACAAAGACCCGCAGAATAAGAAGAAGGGCTGGTGGTACGCCCACTTCGACGGGCCCTGGATCGCCAGACAGATGGAGCTTCACCCAGACAAACAGCCTATCGTGTTGGTCGCAGGTGAGTCGACAGCTATTGCTTTTTATGTTTCTATTGGAACAAAAGGTGTAGTACAACAGCATATATATAAAGGGACTGGTATTTTACATATTTTGCAACAATGTCATCCTAGACCCATATTTCCTAACTCCCTCATTCCCCATTCTTTGAAGCGATTGAGATAGTGTGGTACACATGGAAGATTTGGCAACTTAAACATGGAATTACATTAGGTAATCACGAATAAATAATAATAAAATAAATAAATCAAAAAGAAAAATAAATAAATAAAATCATAATAATAAAATCATAATAATACAGACACTGAAACAAGCATTAAAAAAGAGTAGCTTTTGCTTTTTGTCATATTCTCAGGTCATGGACTGTTGAATTTGAAGGATTTTTGAAGACCTGAATTGTAAAAGTATCTAGTAATTCAAAAGGGAAATGCAAAAATCAAGAAAAGTCAAAGAAATTTACATAAAACATACTTTTGTGTAACAGAAATATTTTCTTTTGTATCTTTGGTTATCTTTTGAGGGTTCCCGATCCTCAGGCACGGACGATTTAGTCTATAAAATGTTAAAAAAGAGTAAAAAAGATACCCTCCAATCACTTTTTTAAAATCTTACAAACAGTCCAAATCCAAATAATTTATAAATACATATAAATGTAGATTTATCATTTACTTATTCCCACTGTTATACAGTATATTGTATGTCTTTCATGCACATATTTTTACGTATTTCTTATATACTAATTTCTTATTCTTCTCTACATATATTGTTATATATTGTAGAATTATGTACATAATTTACATGTTACTTTATTTCTATTTTCTTACATTTCTTTATGTTTATTTAAGAGCGACTGTATCGTCCCAATGTCACCCTGGGGATCAATAAAGTATTTCTGATTCTGAAATCAAAGGAAAGCAGCTAAATTTGAGATTATGTCAATAAAATAATTCTTTTAGCACTATTTGATGTGTTTTCTATCATCATTCGTCCACCACTCAGGCAAAGACGACATGGAGATGTGCGAGCTGAGTCTGGAGGAGACGGGTCTGACCAGGAAGAGGGGTGCGGAGGTCCTGCCCCGGCAGTTTGAAGAAATCTGGGAACGCTGCGACGGAATTCAGTACCTCAAGAAAGCCATTGAGAACAAGCAGGCCCGCCCCACGTACGCCACCGCCATGCTTCAGAGTCTCCTCAAGTGAACCACGGTGGCAAGATAAGCATCCTGAAACATGACACTGATACACAGACTCACAAACACAAACATGCACATTCAAGAAGGGCGACGCGGTGTAGCTGTGGTTTGAGGGATGAAGAGAAGTAACCACAGAGAAAGATGCTCCCTATACAATCTCACAGTAGGCACTCTGTTTCATCTCCTTTTTAAATACCTTGCTTTGTTTTCACTTTTTATATCTTTTATTTTGCAGTGTGGCACCTTATTGGTGTAGCGTTAGCATTTCAGACTTCTTCTCAATCTATGCTTGAATGGAATACCCCACCGTGAGGCCTTAAATTACAAAATCACTGCAGTACAACCAGGAAGTCTTAATATTGGTGCGTAGCTATTAACCTGAAATCTTAATGGTCTGAAATAGGGACAATAAATTAGACGTTTAATATAAAAATATGTATATGTAATAGTGTCTAACTATATATATAAGATATGTAAGGGATAATGTACAGAGAGACGGTCATTATTGTGAAGTAAACGAAGATAAACGGAGACAGGCACAATGCGGCACCCTGTGGAGGGGTTTATTTCACAGCAATGACCCGCTAGCTGTGCATTATCCCGCTTATTACACGGCTACTTACTTGAGAGATCAATAATTTCACACAAAAACGGTCCACCAGAGTCTGACATCAGAACTGCGCCCATAGCAACGGTCTGTTATACATAGCAACGACCTGTTATAAAGCAATAACAGACCGTAGAACGTTGTCAGAATTGAATATATACGTATATATACATGATATACATATATATAAGATATATGTACTGTATATATATATATAGATAAACAGATAAATACATATATATATATATACAGTACATACATATACACTCTATTTTAGTGTAAGTATACCAGTTATTATCTTCCGTCATTTATTACAAGTTTACTAAAGAAACTAAGGGACAATCATGTGATGGCTAAACATTCATAACTTTTTCATGACTGCGCAAAACAATTCCATATCGTCATTGAATGTATTTTTCAATAATTATGAATTCATTTAAAGAAGTGCTGGGTTAAATCATAGTAGTTTCGTCTTTTTATCCATCTTTTATTTCCTGCTGCGAATACAACTGTCAACTGTTAAAATCCTTGAAAAGGGAATCTTTTTTTTTGTATTGTTGTTTATTTGTTACGCAAGTTAGTTTTCATGTTTGCAGTTTTGTGGGTCTGGGGTTGTTTTACAGACAATAATGTAATGTGTGTGTGTGTGTGTGTGTGTGTGTGTGTGTTATGTGTTATGTGTTATGTGCGTTTATTCATGTAATATTTTATTAAGCTGATTACTTGACTCCTGTGTTGGTTAGATCAGGAACTTTGCAGTCATCTCATTGGACAACCACCTTTATTTAGGTTCACACTTATTTACTGGAAGATACAGCAGCCGACTGTAACTAATGATTCGAATTTAGATCTGATTGTTTGTTGGCCTTTTCACCTGAGTACTGTAGACAATAAATATATGAACCCATGTTCCTGGTTGCTTCTTCTTGCTAAGTTAACGTAGATAACCGACGAGTGAGAACGGGTTAATTCACTAGTCAGTGCTCAGTGAGTGGATGTGACATCCTGATGGTATCAGCAGCTAACAAGATTAGTGTGTAGATTAATTAAACAACAAAGGCTAATGTGCTGCTGATGTCGTCACTGAGCTGAGGCTTGCTCCCATTAAGTGATCAAGTGGGTTAAAACAGAGTTAAAGTAACAGTGTGTTACATTTCAGGGGATCTATTAGCAGAAATAGAATATAATATTCATAACTACATTTTCACTAGTGTATAATCACCAGTTAGACATCTTTGAGCAGTCAAAAAACAACAATACATTTTTAATGCAAAAAAATATTTTATTCTTTGCTTTAAAATGCAAAATGTGTAAAAAAAAAATCAAAATCTCAGAAAACAGATTAGTTGTTGTAGAGTTGTTGTGAATAAGACAGACTGATACATACAGCTCAGCAGCCAATATTTCTATAAACCAGTGGTTCCCAACCTATTTTCCTCATCACCCCTAAAACAAACAAAATCCTCAATTTGAATAAAGTGATTCAGAGTATTAAATGAGTCCTTTTTTTTTTTTTTTATTAAATCAGCTTTCTTTAATGAATAGAACTCGTCAGTTTCGTCAAAATAAATAAAGGGTCTTGACATGAATGCAGATATACATCAATATGATCTTTATTTTTGTAATGTCTTAATTAATATACTATAATAGCGTAATAGACTTTCTGTTATTGTGGTTAAATAAATGTAATTTATGGTGTTGTTAGATTGCTGCTAGATCGCCCCGTAGGGCTGACCCGAATGCTTCGAAGCTTCGACCGTTGCCGTGGTAATCGACCTCCAACTCAGTTTTTGAATGCTTCGTTTTTTGTTTATGTAATAATAATATATACATCTCAAAATAGCCCATGAAATAATGAATAATCCCACGACATTATACATTATTCATATTCAACATGAATTAACTATTAGTTATTCTCAGACAGCTATCTCTGTTTATTGTGTCTTGCGGTGCACGTGTGTGCAGTAGTGCTTCAGCGGCACTTCACCGAAGCTTTGAATACCTTCGAATATTTCTCACCGAAGCTTCAAAGCCCAAAAATGGTAATCAAGACAGCCCTACTTAGGATCATGCATGTACTTATCCCTGAAAATTGGAGAAATTTTATTTCCCTATTTATTTATAGGCCTCCAAGCAGCTGCAATGTTGTTTTTGAAAGGCTAAACACCGACAAATATGGATTGAAGCTGAATATTTCGTTAGATTTTGTGACTAAGTGGCAAAAAATATATATCTTTTTAAATAGTTTTATATACAGACTTTTGTATAAATTATCCAGTAAGTGTGTTATTATGATTATTTTAGTTATACATGAGCAAATCTAATTTTGACAAACTCAGAGCAGACAAATCCTGGCGCACGAACTGTGATCTTTGGCGCCCGGACCCTAGGTTGGGAACCACTGCTACAAACAACATGTCATGACCCAAGTCAACAGCTTATACATTCATTCTCTTTTTGGGACACAACAACGGTAAAGTATAGCATGTACAGACTAAACGTAAAGATACCACCATAGTGTATCAGTTTGTAAATAATAAATACCTCATTGTGAGGAAAGAACAACCTTTGCCAAGGGTATACAGGAAATGTTCCTACCATTCAATATATAGAATAAATATTAGGTTCCACTTTAACATCCATAGCTCTCCGTCTAACAAGATCACTATGAACAATTAATCTCAACACTTTTAACACCATTTCACTGTGTCTACCATCTGCAGCATAGCATCCCATATACAGTTAAACAGCAACTCAGCTACCTCGTGTCTTGCTGTGTTGGCTTCTCCTCAGACGAACGAGGTGCCATCAAAGAACTGTTACTTCAAAACATTCGTTATCCGAGGCCCTTAAAAGACAGCATGCTCCGTATTCATTCGGCGGTCGCCATGTCTACAAGAGACAAGAGGGAGAATGAAAAATAGGTTATTTCAGGTGGAATTATACAAAAAATGAAGTAAGAAAAACCTTGTTACTTTATCTACAAGATATTCGCTTTGAATGAATCAATGAAATATTTACTTGAACTCAAGAGAGGGACTATCTTTCATTGCAGAAGCACTGATCAACACTGACACTTCACTACATGGAAATCATTTTGAGGTTAATATTTGATCATTTTCCCATGATTTCTTTTTAGATCACGTTGTTTAAATGTTGAAAAAGTCTAAATTGATTTGGTTTGAAAGTGAAATATGAGCAAGGGCTACATCATGCACAGGTGTTTTACCTTTGTACGCATCATAGAGCTGTAAAATATTGATGTAAAGGTTATCAGCAACACTTGAATGTCTAAAGTACGAGGTTTCTGAAGGTACTTTATTGTCCCACTTTCTGAATATGTTTCATCATAACATTAAAAAAAGTCCCCACGTGTTCTCCCTTTTACTTTTCTGGTAGGAGTTTATCTTTTTCATCCTTAAATCTACAAAATGAACAATCAGATTTTACTCTTTGGTCCTCACCTCATTTTGTGGTATACAGTGATGGAAGTCCACCATCTCTGAGACTAACTTTTCTGATCTTGTTGTGTAGAGTCGGCTGGGGATCTGTGGAGACGGAGAGGAAACAGTGTTTACAGTGTGCTTCATTAATATATCATAGAACCAGAGGCAATGTGAACAAAAGCGGGCAACAAAACCAATACAGGGATCTGCCAGAAAGAGATCTACAAGGAGATTTTATCTACAGCTGCTACTGCAGAGCTCAGTGTTAAAACTATACACCTTTGTTGGAGGATAGTGTGTAGCTTAAAAGTTATAAAAATGTGTTTGATTCTGTGAATCAAGGCCTTTAAACAACTACCGAAGGTACCAGAGGACATTGATCTACATTTAATTACCATTAAAGCCACACTGGACAGTGTTAAAGTCAGTGGTTCTCAACCTTTTCGCGACCCCCCCAGAATAATCAGGTTGGATGCACACTTTGACTCTCTTAAATAACACTCAATAAAATCCATCCTAAGGCAAATTATATCACTGGTACAGGCGATGTCATGTAAAAACCATTCCTGAGTCTAAAATATGTTATTTTATTTCTAATATTTTATGATTTTCTCCAAAACCATATGGCGACCCGTTGAAATTATCTCCTGAGGTTGAGAACCACTGGTTTAAGTAACACTAAAAGATGCATCAGACACGTTTGTCAACTTTGATGGTGAATTTAAAGATCTGGATACAAAATGAAGATGAAACGTATGAAGGATGAGAGGAAGGAAAACAAGCCAATTATTTGCTGTGAGTTTGTTAAGAGCGTATTAGTTTATATTACTATAATTTGAGGTTAGTAGTTTAGTCATTTTGTGCACGTACGGCATGGTGTACCTCAATACTCAGATGTATGTTTTCAATTGAGGCAAAATGTTCCTGTTCAGAAGACTGCTGGGATTGGGAAGAAGTAGAACTTGATGGATATGGCAATGTGGCCACTTGAGTTAAGACACCATCATCGTTCTCAAATAAAGGGTTCACCCTCAAAGAATTGTCAAAGGCACAGGGAGCAAGGGATGGCCTACAACGTAAAGGAGACACAATCACTGTAAAAAGCAACACCCTGAAATTAAAAACGGTTCAAAACATGAAGGATAAAAAGGGGTTCGTACTTACACCAACGTTACAGCCTTTCTGGTCTTTATACATTTCTTGTTAATGAATATCAAAATGCCGATGACGGCACAAACAAAGCAGAGGCTTCCCACGAGGCAGGTTATAATTAGCGGAGGGTCTATCGGCATCGACACCAGCTCGTTGCAGCGCTCTCCGTGGTAGTGCCAGTATTTACCTACAGGGCACCTGACAGAGATGAGAAAACATATATAGGTTAGAGAGAAGCAGCCTGTAAACACAAAACTTTTTCCCTTTGATAGCCAGGCGAAGAAGAAATATACATAATTATTACTTTTACCTTCAGGGAAATAGTGTAACTTTAATAAATACATCATGATGTAGTCATACATTAAATTGCCAACCAACTAAATACTCACTGACTTTTTCTTCATAATTCCACAAGCTTTCCAATTCAAATGAAACCACTTTTCTAATTTAATAACTGAATGTTCAGTGCATTAAGTCTTGCGGCAACATTCTGCTTCAACGTGAGTATATCAAACTAGGAAAGTAAGATGACTCTAATTATTGGTGTATTCAAGAAATATCGGACATCTAAGAGCTGGCTGCTGAACAACAATAATAATTGTGAGAAACTAATGGATACATAATCGGACTGAGTAATCTTTTAAGCAAGAAAAGTCAAAATTCTCTGATTCCCGCTTCTTAAATGTGAACATTTTCTGGTTTCTTTACTCCTCTATGACAGTAAACTGAATATCTTTGAGTTGTGGACAAAACATTTGAGGACGTCATCCTGGGCTTTTGGGAAACACTGATTGACATTTTTCATTATTTTCTGACATTTTATAGACCAAACTAATTGATTAATCAAGAAAATAATTGACAACGAAAATAATCATTAGTTGCAGCCCTAATTCAGGCAGTATGAGAAAAAGAAGTGTTGTAACAGGAGAGACTTCAGAGACCAGGTCCAAAGCACACTGGAGCACATGGATTTAAGGCAATCAACTTTATTACAAGACTAATGTGAGTCACAGATCGGTTCAACTGTGATGAAAAACGCAGTTGGCGTCGAAATGTTAGTCTTCTAATAAAGTTGATTGCCTTAAATCCGTGTGCTCCAGTGTGCTTTGGACCTGGTCTCTGAAGTCTCTCCTGTTAGCACAGGACAGGCCTACTATTCCTTGTGAAACGGTCAAAGCGTGTTTAACCTCCTTTCTTTATATTAAAGCATGTAAACATGTTCTCGTAGAAACCCAAAATACAAGTATTAACCTGAAAACGAGCATGATATGTCCCCTTAAACATTCATGAGTGTGCGAATGTAATGTTTTTCAGCAGTCAACTCTTAAATGTGGAATGTCCTTGAATGCACCATCAAGAAAAGTCCATGCTTGTGCTTTCAACAACACTATAAAGATAGTTGCAATAGTGAAATGAATGCAAAGTATTTGGCTGCCAAACAAAAAGGAATTTGTAAAGACTTACGGTATGGTCTTTAAATATTTAACAGTAACGTACAGTCTAGTACATTCTCTGGTTTAGAAATGCAAAACCTTTTAAACAAGCCAAGGTCATGCTGTTTGTGTTTTCTTCCATTCGTCAGCTCTTGTGTACCTGCAGGTGGCTCCATGCCCTGGGATTATTTCACACAGGCCTCCATTCAGGCAGTAGTCCGGCTGCAGGACGCAGGTGCTCTGACACGGCAGGCCGTCCACGATGCTGTAGCCCGGATCGCACAGACACTCTGCCTCTTCGGTCCAACTGTTTACGACGCAGCGTGAAAACTCGTTGCAGGCCAGGAACTTACAGGGGTCTGCTTGGTCAGCTGAAACCATCAGAGAGGAGAGAGGGAACGGAGACAAAGAGAGAGGTGGTAGCTCATTAACATTGAATCAGTGAGAGACAGGTGGACACTGCATTAGAGAAATTAAAGGGCATTTAATAAAGGTGTGTTTAATGAGGTCACAGACTGTCATGAACTCTTCCAAGCAAAAACATCTATACTGCGCATCACCTACAGACTGCAGAGTGAAGAGGCGTGTTATGAACTCTGACCTTGTAGCATGAACGAGCATGTCACCGCAAGAACAGATTTTTTTTTTCTGCATGTCTGCATCCTGTAATCACATATAGGACACAACATTGATTCTACTGTATAAGCAAAGACATTTCACCTGGTTCCACTTCCAAGGAGCGACTGTCAATCTCGATGTCGAGCCGTTTAGACGTCGCGCTGCAGAAGTCTTCGAGCACACAGTGGACAGCTTCTGTGACATTATAAGGTACCGGTTTGTCCAGTTTCATCTTGCTGTTCACCACGACGCTGCCGTTCCTGAAGTTGAGGATTTCCAGCTGCTTAAATCCGGTCAAATTGGATTGCAGATATGGCAGAAGCTGTGAGGAAGGAAGAGGAAATTAGATTAATTTGTTTTATTTTATAGTTTATTCCACTATTTTCTTTAAATATTTCAGAGGATGTAGTGAATTTCCTCATTTTTAAATGTTAGTTTTCTCTGCAGTTAGTGATCAGTGAGTGTTCCTGGAAAGCACACAAGCAAGATTGATTTCATCTTACAGTGTAAAAAGGGAATCACTCTCAATCCTAGGAGGACAAAGATTCCCACTTGGACATTTAGGTTAATGAAATGATGTCAGATTCCTGCCGGTGTCAAGTGTCAAGTAAAGATCTGTGTCCTCCCGAGAAGAAGACCGGGGCAGCAGAGACCACATTTACCTGCTGTTTTACTTCCACAACGACAGGACTGAGGTTGTCGTAGCACGGCTAGATTTTGAATTATTCAGGTCACATTTTACAGTGTGAATGCTATGAATAGTTCATAATTAAATTTTGATGCAAGCATGAAATCCTGCCATTACTGCGCTGACTGTGTAATTAGATCTAGGGTTAGGTTTATAAGCATTAGTATAAGAACACAGAATGTGCTATTTCTAGTCGATGAGGAGCCTGAGAACACATCATGAAGAGATCAGACACTTGCATGACATCAAAGCTATTGCAAGTCCAAAATAAATCTATAATACATCATGTTTAGTGAGGGCTTTTATCTCAAGTGCCTCACAGCAACATATGCATGCTACATTGTCAGTCAAGTATCTCTGCATTATCCCATCTACACTGCCCTACAAAGATAAAATGCACTAGCTAAAGGCTAGCTGGTGAGATAAATCCACACCAGAGCAGTGGCAAAGTGTTTATACCATGCAATGTCTATGGAAAGCTGTGATGGCCGCTCTGAGCTCAGCGAGCTGCAGACGTTTTGATTCTGCAGTAAAGTGCAGCCAAACTAAAAGTTGGGGATAGTTTAACTTTTAGCAGCAAAGTGCAGCCAGAGTACCCGCAGCCGATCAGTAATCAGAGTAAACAGTAAACATGATGACCTATGTTACAAAGAATTTCTTCCCGCCTGAAACACATGAACGCAGAAAAATGTACTTATTGCGGCAAGCTGCACCTCGCCGCGGCCTCGATTGTTTTCCAGCCGATTAGACTGTTATCAAGTCATTAAATGTGTGTTATCAGTGTTTATAAGTCTCATAAACTGTGATTCCACCAAATGTTCCCGGGACTTTTAGTCCTTGGAACTACTTCTCAAGGAACTAAAAGGTTCCTTCAGCCCACTGTTGTCTACATTTCCAGCGCGGTCTAAAGACTGGCGAAGATTCAGCAAATTAGTCCACTGACGTATGAAAAAGCAACATGACATGGGACGAGGGCAGCTAGTGGTCACAGCGGTGAAAAAAAACGTCCTAAAATGGTCCTAAATCGTAACTAGAGTACTTCCTTGTTTATGAATGAAGCGCTACACAAGTTGAAGCCGTTGAAGCAGCGGTGCTGTGTGTGTTTCACCAATCAGCGACAGTCATCCCTGCAAACTCCAACCAAAAAGCTACGGTAC
The DNA here is from genome assembly GCF_043250625.1 of Sebastes fasciatus. NCBI lineage: Eukaryota > Metazoa > Chordata > Actinopteri > Perciformes > Sebastidae > Sebastes > Sebastes fasciatus. The sequence goes on from NC_133809.1 coordinate 12,706,015, forward strand.
TTTCAGAAAGTACTACTCCACGACCAGGACCTTTTTTGGGGGGGTAAAAAGGCCCCATAAAATGTCCCCAGAACTTAATTTAGACCCTGGTCCCTGCGATTGAAACGCAATGAGTTCCTCAAAAGGTTCTTAGTTCCAGGGGAAAGTTCCTGCTGTGGAAACGGGGCTTTAGGTGTGGGTCAGTAGGGCCCTGCTACACCCAATAGTAGGTTTTGTCATCTATCACATGGTCGATCACCAAAAAAGAGGGAATAAAAGAGGACAACAACTACCTCTAGCGACCGTGTGCAAAAGCGGAAGTGAGGCGCTGTAGTATAGACAGCATGAAACTCCGTATGGGGTGGTGGTTTGGGGTGATTTAAGTTTACAACATAGTAGGCATAGTAGGCCTCTACTGACCTACAGCTATGATGCTTATAGTGAGCTGATAACACACATTTAATGGCCTGATAACAGTCAAATCAGGTGTGCTTTCAGCATAAGCTAGTTGCCCTCTAGTACACAGCATCACCAACTCCTGGTTTTAAAAAAAACATCTGTGCAGTATAATCAAATCTATGCAGCCACATTTTAACTGATATTTTAAATTTGTCCACATTGTTGCATTGAAAAACATTCCCACTGCAGACTCAGAGTTGCAGCTCAGATAACCGAGAAACCAATCTTTTAAGACTATGGACTCGGACTGACGACGGTGGTGATATTGAGGCGGAGAGGAAGTCAACCAGCTGAAGTAATGGACCCTTATTAATGTTCATCGATCTGAACCGCTCTCCTTGCAGCCACTCCACGTTCACTACAGGCGAGGCGAACATCAAACAGCCGCAGTGTGAGAGGGAGAGATTACGATGCTCTAGCTGGCCTGGCTGCCGAGCGGGAGATAAGAGGCCTTAAGGAGCTCTGCTCTGATCGGGTTACTTCACTTATCACTGGCAGACAGTTTACCGGGGGCTAGTTCCCTACAGCTAATAGTCTCTGAGAAAGTACGAGGGTCCAACATCCCCAACAAATGGGCAACAGCCGGCAGAACAACTTGACACACAGCTTGCTGTTTGGTCATCCATTTGTCTCAATGCAAAGTGTCAAGTACATTAGATTAGATACCAATCTGTAGCTCTGTTAACCTCCACATAAGGTCAAAGCCGAGTTCTTTCACAACAACAAACCTCAGTGCAGTCTGAATTGTGGACTAAGGAACAATAGACAACAGCATGACTGAAACACAACCATATTTTCAGTCTTTGACACAATCACATTTGCGTCTCTGAGGTTACACATGTATCTACTGGTTCTTGATTTGGAAAACCTGATGTAACATCCCTTCTCTGATGTCGGAAAAATAAAAAAAAAAGGTCAGAAAGAATATTATGCCGCCATGAAAATGTTTTTTTTTATGATTTACTATAGCAAATTAAGTCATTCCAACCTCCATGTCCAATTTTATTGGTTGCTTCACAAACCAGTAGGTACAGGGGTAATGGAGGCAAAGGCAAACAGGGGGAATTGCAAGCCACTGCAGGCTAATGGTTCATATATATGTATACATATGCGACAGTGAATGTACAGTATCACAAATGGGGTCCAATATCCAGCACATTATGTCCATTTAAATGGGCTGCAGAATATGTGACAAGTGTCCCTTCTCTGCCTAAATAGCCCATTTAAAGGAAGATATGTTGACTATTCCTAATAGGATAATAAGATATACGGTAAATACTTACCAGCTCAAACGTCTGACCACAATAGTTTTGCCAGGAAGCTAAATGCATTGATTAAGGAGGAAAGCTGCAGTAACCACGGTTTGGGCAACCATTAAAGGACTGGAGATGGAGTGTTATTTTTAATGTTGTTTGGGATTTTTGCCTGTAATTGTAATTTCTGCCTATGTATCCCTACTACTTTATATTGTATTCTCTGATCCAGTGCAGATATTGTTTATTTCTAGTTATGCAATGAAAACAAATTGGAAACTTAAAGGTGCTAAATACGGCATTGGGAAGCATTTCTATTTCCTCTCAACGGTTCTCATCATGGCGACGGCAAGCCAGCGGCTCGCAGCTACCGGTGCTAACAGTTCTAAACGTGGAACCCAGGCGAACGTACTAACAGTGTTAACCTGAGGGGAGACCGGAGGGTGGATGCTACGCAACGACTCCGTTGGTTGGGATGGCGTTATCAGCTGTAATCGCCATATGAGCGCAGTGCAGACCGGCGTCCGCGAGCTAGCCAGTGGGGCAAACTCACGTGCACTAAAAGGCACGCGATGTCAACAAAGCACAGAGAGGCTCGGATTACAACACACGCAGAGGGAGAGTGATTCGTTCTCTGCTCAGGTAGACATTCCTCCTCTATATCTTTACTTAGCTAATAGTTGTTTGATGCTATATTAATGCTCTGAATATCGTATAAAGCACCTTTAAAAATAATTAGGAATATTAATGCATTCGGTTTCAGAATATAAAATCAAAACAAATACAATTTATAACATGAATTGTGAACTTTTCACGTAACAAATCAGTGAAAATGATTGAGAAAATGATCTAACACATTATTAAGTATTTATCTTAACCCAGAAGGCTATATCATCAAAGAAACCCGAGCCCATCTGTAGTAGCTCGCATTCCCTCTGCTCCTTGGCATTGCAGCAAACACACAATCCAATTTGTATCGATGCACCTCCTCAGTTTGAGGCCGAGGCCTTTTACGTAACACAGAGCGCAGCTAGGGCACAAGCCTAAAAATATGTCCCCTCCGTCAACCTCGGGGTAAGCCTTGAAACTAAACAGGGATGTCAAGTGATGCTTCTCGCTTTGATGTACGCTAATAAGGTACGTGTTTTAAGGGACACAGTCCCCACCTGCTCGCCAGCAGCTAATGCAAATTAAAACTATTATTTAGAGAAACAAGAGCAACGTTACCTATTCGCCTTAACAAATAAAACATTCCTGCATTGATTAAAAATGTGCATTTACACACAAAATGCTCCAAAACGATGATCTGTTTTATTTCATTGTCTTGTTTCCTACAATAGCACACATACACATAGTGTGTCTACAACACCAGATAACCAACACAGTAAAACTACCGCAACATGCATACAGATGTAACCTGACTGATGTCGCACTAAGCAGATTGGAACCATTAATAGCACAATGTGTGTGGTGCTGGAACTGACCAGCATTACTTAAAGCTTCTTACCACAAGTCACAAACCTCTGAGTCCTACAATGACTAAGGCAGACGCGGGTCTCATGATTCAGACTACCCTTGGCTACTTTGCTCTCTACCATGTACACAGTTTTAGCAACACAGAATGCATGAAGCAGCATAACTTTCCTTAGTAAGCCTATTATCACCTCATTCTGCACCACATCAATTAATTCATTCACTCTGTAAATGTATCTTTAAGGCTTCAAAACATGCACAAATACAGCGGTCAACGTCGTAACACACACGTGAGCAACAAAAGTACAAAAATAATTTTTGGATTTTGTTGGTGAGAAACTAACTAGACACATAAACACAAACATATAGTCCCATAACTGATAGATAATAATGAGTGTACAGTATGCTACATTATATGATACACGGCATCTCTATAGTATATCACACCAGAGAGCTCGTCTCTTGCTAAGAGTAAGAATAGAAGATTTATACTACCTAATGTAAGGCCACAGCCAGCAGCCAGTTACCTTAGCTTAGCATAAAAACTGGAAACAGCTAGCCTGGCAAATTTTCGTGCTGGCCAAACCATGGAATTACAATTTCTGGGTCCATCACGTGACGCCATTGGGCCGAAAAAGAATGATGAAAAGATACTTTTTTCCACTTAAATAGCCCTTATACAAATCATTAGGGCGTAAAGTTTTAAAAAAGCACTAAAGCCGAATCCAGAGTTATTTTTGTGCTGCCGTTTATGTGAATGAGCCCGAGACCGAGGCTGGGCCGAGGTTGTGTCTAGAAGGGAGCCCGCAAACCGTGAAATCTGATCTGAGATCTGCAAAAACTTGCAAAAACTCTGGCGAGAGTCGCTGCCTGATGACCCATTCTAACCTTAACCATTCATTATCACTCGGCAGTTGAGCCATTTAGGCTTCATGCGTCACTGAGCAACTTTCATAGGCATGAACGGGGCCCCGCCTCTAAGGCTGTATCCAGTTCTCTTTATACATCCATGGTTCGGACTACAGAGCCTCCATGTTGTTGTTTCATAAACTCAACCTATTCCACGCACTTGCAGTGCAAAAGCTCAGAAAAATTTACCTCGTTGGAGGACAATTGATAATCCAATCAATAAACCAATCAATCTTATTTCCATATATGTATTTTGTATATACAGTTCCCTTTGTTAACATCTTATTTTGAAAACCGGACGTAGTCACACGGACGTTGGTTTTTCGTGAAAGTACTCATGATAAAAACAACAGTTCGAAAAAATATATTGACAAAAAAACAAAACACTGCCGGTGTGTAAAGGCCTTTAGAGGTGCTGGTTGGCACATTTTGTTACGTTTGGACTGAGCTATGCTAGCTGTTTCCAGTCTTTATGCTCAGCTAATCTAACTGACTGCTGGCTGCAGCTACATGTTGAATGGACAGAAATGAGAGCGATATCAATACTCTCATCTGTTGTACTATTCTTTTAGACCATTTTTGCATGTTTACCTCCTTACATTTCCACTTAATAGCAGAAGCCTCTTTTGATTCTATAGTTCAGAGCTTTGGACAAATCCCTTACAGACACAAATTGAGCAAAATGACAAACAGAATCTGAACAGTCCTTGAAAAAGCCAAAACGTTAGCACAGTTCAAAAGGCACAACACACACAAGAACAAGCTCCCCAACATTAGAACTCACAGATAAAACCAACAGACATGAGCAGCTGCAGCAGGAAGGTCTAACGTCTAATATGAGGACAAAAGCAAAGCTGCAAACTAAAGCTGAGTACTTCAGAAATGTTAGGTGCTTTCAGATTGTTAGATACTGCATTTCGAAAAGGTTAGTTAAGAAAATAGAAAGGTCATGCTCTCTCTGAGGCATTGGAGATGTAGTTCCAATATGGAAAAAAAAATACCGGTATGGAGGCTAAAGTCTTCTGTCTCCCAGGCCCAGATTTACTGGAAGCTCCAGGGTTTGGCGAGTTTCTGGACCCAGAGTGCTGTGTCTGAGTGAAACAGAATAATTTCTTTATACTGTTATTATACACAATGGCTCAAATTAAAGCAATAGCATACTGCAGATTTGATCAAGAATTTGACGTCACTTTTATAAAAAAATTTATTTGCTGAAGAAAAAAAAAAAATTATTATAATTTACTGCTCATTTTAGGATTTAAAAAAATGTGAGGATAAGGCTTGCTGCAAAGTGCATCCTCACTTGCGCAGAACAACAAGATTAAGCACCAACTTGGGACTATTGTAAAATACTTCTACTCTTACTAAAATATCATCTAAAACCAAAGTTTAACAGTATATATTGCACAAATGTACTTTTATCACACATTTCAGCTTGGGCTACGAAAGCAAATATGAGAATGAAGCATGCAAAAGCATGATATCCAGCACAAAAGCTTGTGTACCTACCAGCTCAAGAAAGGTATTCTCCAGTGATTTATACTCTGAGGAGCTCTTGTTGAACAGGCCATCAGAAAACATCATGTTAGTGACCCTCAAGCTAAAGAAAACCACTAACTCTTTGCCCTTATCCACGGCGGTTATCAGAGGGGTGCTGACTTGTCTCATGGCCGGTGCAGCCGTGGATTCGTACGGGCGTTCGTCCGACTCGGAGGGGAATCCACTACCGCTCTCTACTTCCAGAATTTCGGTCACTTCCGGCTCCGTCTCCATCCCGTTCTGACTTGATCCTACATCGTTTTCAACGTTTGAGCTCTCAGAAGGCGGGTCTGTTGAGACCGGGGTCGCTCCACTCTGCCCTCCGCTAGACTCATCTCTCTCCTCTGGGGCTTCGCCGCTCTCTGCAGGGGATGGTAAAGACTCCACATCTGTTTCTGGTTCAATGCCTTGGAGATCCTGCCCATGAGATGATAGTGTAGAGACTGGGACTGCTGCTTCTATGACGGGTATCTCAGTAACTGGGGTATCTGTAGACTCTGGCAGGTCCAGATTAACTTCAACAGGTGGATTAGGTGTATCCGTGATTACTTCTTCTGGTTGGAAGTCTGGAGTTGCTAAGGGAAGGTCCTCATTCTGATGCTCTGGATGTTCCCCACTGACCACATCAGCTGGTTCAGGTTCTTGTAAGAGAAAACATATCAGAAAATAAGTTTTATGACCAGAAGGAGTTATTTTGTGTTTGAAAGAAATATACAGGTACTGTACACTAATTGTTACATACACTCATGCATCGTGTTACTAGGGCTGTGCCAAGTAGTTTGAAGTGTCATTCATAACTTTGACATTCAAATTCTAACTCAACATTTCAATGCTGCGGAGCTATTACTTTTTCTTTCTGGCTACAAGTCTCCCCTTTACAGACATGCCCACTTTATGATAATCACATGTAGTTTGGGGAAAGTCATAGTCAAGTCAGCACACTGACACACTGACAGCTGTTGTTGCCTGTTGGGCTGCAGTTTGCCATGTTATGATTTGAGCATATTTTTTAATGCTAAATGCAGTACCTGTGAGGGTTTCTGGACAATATTTTTCATTGTTTTGTGTTGTTAATTGATTTACAATAATAAATATATACATACATTTGCATAAAGCAAGCATATTTGTCCACTCCCATGTTGATAGTATTGTTATAGCATTAAATACTTAAAAAATCTCCCTTTAAGGTACATTTTGAACAGTTAAAAAATCGCAATTAACTATGGACAATCATGCGATTAATAGCAATTAAATATTCAAGCGATTAACAGCCCTAATTAAACTATTTGTAGAACTACATTACAGTGGGGGCTGCGTAGGATTGCTTCCGACTTCTGTGATCCAAACATTTATAATAACTCCAGAGAGTTGTAAAGTCCAAAGTCGACGAAATATTCTGCTTCAATTCATATTTGTTGGCGTTTAGCCTTTCAAGAACAAGATTTTCACCACGGCCAAAAAACTGTTTGCTCTCCCGCTTGCTGCAGAGGGAGACTGGAAGCAGAGGGAAACAGCTAGCCTGTCATCACAGATGTTGCTAGGCGACATGCGTCTCTGCTAGTTACACATTTACCCCCAAACTCAGGTTGACAAACCTGATACATTTGGTATCTTTGGAAACGCCACTCGAGTTTAAGATGAAGTTCTGCAGGTTCGAACAAAGTTTGGCTGCACAGCGTGAGTTTGTAATGACTCAACCACCAGCAGGCCGCTGCTTGTTAATGGGTTTTAATATGATGTCTTGCCTCAGCAGGGAGCGTCTCCATGCGCAAAACCAAACCATTGAGTCTAATTGAACTGCCATTTCCATTTCCTATGAGAGGTGAGTTTTTTGTGCAGATATGAGTTAGCAAAAGAAAAAATATATAGGTCACTCTTTATTTGGACAGTCCAGTGCTGATATTTACTATCAAGTGAATTTAACGTGTCACTAGAAAGTCTGTGGAGTGTCATGTGACACTCTGCAATAGTGTAAAATTGAAAAGGTTGAACATGTATTGCCCAGTTAAAGTTACTCTCTGTTGGGGATATTTTTAGAAGTGTGGCTGGTGTTACATAATATGAAGATGTACAGAAAAAAAGGATAAAGAAACGTCTTCACAACCCAGTAAGCGTGGATCAATACTAGACTAATCAAATAAAGTGTTGTTAAATGGTAAATAAAATAAAATGAAGCACTCTTTAAGTTCAATCAGTTAGATTAATTTAATCCTTAATTGTTTTTCATCCAATCCCAATAAGCAACTTTCTGGCTCTTTTCTATTTTCCTACTTTTATCCAATTACTTTTAGATATTTAGTCATGTCTTTAGCATCATCCACTCAAATAACATTAACTTCTCCTTCTAATTTTTCTAGCCTGGGGATGTGCTCTTTTTATAAACCCCTATCAGCTGTTCCTGTATCTTGTGTCTCTAGACCATAACAGCATCCTCCCACTGCTTTCCCACCATCAGCAGAGTCAAGACTCGATAGCAAAGTGTGGGTTAAGTTGTGGTTCGATCCAGAGGTTCTTCCTGTTTTCTGTCAATACCTCTAAGTGGAGTCCAAACCTCAATCTAATGTTTTGCTACTCGATAAAGCGTCTCTCCTGATTGAACTTCAACATCCTGCTTTAAAAACAACATTTAACCTGAGGTAGCCTTACCGTCAGTCACCTGTTCTTCGGGTTCAGCCTCACCTCCGTCGTCATGCTCAGTCGGTGGTATCTCCTCCACCTCTGGCTCTGCTTCCTCCTCCTGCTCTGTGATAGTTTCCAGTGTTGTGTCTGATGATGTAATGTCACCGGTCCCCTCAGCAGCATCTTCTGATGATTCCTCCCCTACTCCTGATATTAAAGGAGTCTCATCAGTGACGGCAGAAATGCTTTCTGGGACGATGTTTGGGATAAAAGGCACAAAGGTGTGTGTTTCTGGTTTGATTGTAGAAGCTTCCAAATAGTTTTCTATCACTGCCACAGTGGGGAAGAAACTTTGGGTGGGAGCATTGTCCGCTGCGGGCGCCTGTGTGGCGTCGTCCCCGGATACGGCGCTGTCCCCGGATACGGCGCTGTCCCCGGATACGGCGTTGTCCCCGGATACAACGCCGTCCCCTGATAAAACGCCATCCCCTGATACAACGCCCTCAATGGGGTTTATGCCGAGCTCCGCAACTGGATACACTGTGGTTACTGAAAAGGAAGAGTTAAAACATTTATAAGGCTTTAAAATCACTAACATATTGTTTTATTCAGTTAAATGTGATATTGTGCTTACCAGCCTCAAAGTTGAGCGTCTGTATATCCAGCGGTTTTAAGGCCTTTGTGATGATGTGCTTCAGCTTAGGACCATTCACATCCTGGTCCGTCTCAGGCTCCTCAAGACCCTCAGGGTCATCGTTGAGCTGCGTTTCTCCATTAAAGACCACAGCGTAACGCACGGACACATCCTCTGAGCTGATCGACACAACACATCATGTTAGAAACCCTCATAGCAGACAGGCCACACTGGTAATGGATGTCTGCTAAGGCAGACATTTCTGAGTCATATCCCAAAAGAGGATATTTTGGGGGGACGTTAAAGTTCCTCTTGAGACTTGAGCGCTTCAATAAAAGTCACTTCAGGGGATAAGTAGTCTCAGAGTCTCTTATCTTATTTACTGTGTTGTTTTTGTCAAAATCATTCATTATTACAAAGTATAATTACAGTGCCAAACCTTTAAAGAAAACCTTTAATATAACTATACCTACCGAAATCCCACAACACGAATCTCTTTGAATCCTGGAACTTTTTGGAACACACGACGCATCTGAAGAAAAGAAAAGCAAGAGAGTGTGAAAGAAACATGAGCGTTTTCTCTCATTCGGTTTGGCATTATTGGGCTTTGCCATCCAGTAAAAAACATGTATGTCTATATTTATTGATTTTATAGCTGAAGGATCAAAAAGTTGACATTTTGAAGATATGTTCATTGGACATTAAGAAATCAGCCAATAAAACAACATAGTACATTCGCTGCAATGTACACTCAAGCTGCAACGATTGGTCAACTTTTCTTTGTCATACACGATAGTTAATATCTTTGAATTTGGACAGTTTGGTTGGACAAAAGAAAACATTTTAAAACATCACCTTGGACCGTGGTAAAATTGTAACCGATGTTTTTCACTATTTGCTCATATTTGTTAGAAAAAAAAGGATTAAATGATTATTTGAGAAAGTAATCTGCAGGTTAATTGACTATATAAATAACTGTTAGTTGCTGCACATGTGTTACTGTCAGTATTACAGTTAATGGACACAAAGGCATGACTTAGACAGGTTATATTAAACAAGGGTTTGTCAATAGGCGGTTAATCCAAATGGCAAAAGTAACCACAAGGGGAAAGGCATGCGCCCGAGGAAATCCAAAAATGCACACATGTGGTCATAAGAAGCAGAATGTGAAGAGAAGCAGCCTGTTTATTATGTGCTAGCGAGCTGATTAGGGGATTGGGAACAGGTGTACATCTAGGTATGGAGGTCAAGTGATGGCTAAAGGTAGAAACACTGAAGACTACTGCAGGGCAGGGCAGGGGAAAGCAGGCTTTGAAATTACGGGAAGAATTAGAGGTTGGCAAACTGACAACAGATAAAACGTGTAGGTAGCATTAAGAGTTGGTAGTAGCCATGACAGCTAATGAAGATACTGATGTTTCTTAATCCAGCAAGGATGAGCAACAATTAAAACGTGTTGTTAAATAGAGCAATAATGTCCATTATCGTTGCAGACTTGACATTAAAGTTTCAAGAATGAACCTGATTAGTATTAGTGCACACTGTTCTCATTTCTTTGTGACCATATTGAGAAAAAAAACATCAAAGCATGGTGGAATATTTTGCTTTTCTGTGGTCGCACTGTTCAATTTGTAAAGCCAACATTCAGTCCTTTAAAAAAAGAGCTGTGTTAAGAGCCTCTGTCAACGCCTTCTTACTCAGAGATAATCTATATGATTAGATCTTACTATTTCAGGCTTGTGGTCATTTGGAAGTATTACTTAAAGTCCCTTGGTTGCAACCTTAAAGCTGTTAAATCAATCAGGGTGAGATTTACACTTAACAATACAATGCCGTAGAAGCTGGCGATCAAATTGATCTCATTGTAAGACACTTTGCATAATGATACAACACTGCTGTGAAAGAAGGGAAGAATAAGGGGAGATTGATTTAGGCCAAGACTGGTTGCACCCACCGAAAAGGTTGAGCAACCACGGGAAAGGCTGATCAAAAAATATATGAATACATAAATAAATAAATAAAACTGCATCTTTAAAAACAATGCAACTATTTGCAACCAGGAGCATTTCCTCCGCCGCAACCGGCTCTAGGTCGGCTTGGAAAGGTGCAAGTGTAAAGGTGGTTTGCGGCTCCGTATTGCTCCTGACCACAACAAAAAGCAAGCGCAATAAAAAGTGATTTTGTGACAATTATCACCTCGGTGAGTTTCGCAAAATTATAAAAAAAACATAAATTACCGCCCATGCAGGTAACAAAATAAAATACATACATCTCACTTGCTTTTTTTCCTGTACAATATCAGGGTTCCTTCACCCTCACTAAGATCTTAACAAGCTTTTAAAACACAGCTCTGCTATCAAGGGGGTTCCTGTGTTTGTAGAAGGGCAAAGAAGCAGACAGCTAACATTTATTATGGGTCTGTAAACTCTCACTTGGCTCTCACCCTGTCTGTGAGCTCTCGTGTGATGTCATGGTACTGCGGTTCTGGGTCACTGAACAGCTTGCCATACTCCGGGTCCATGATGGTGACGCTGAACTCCACTACATACTCCTCATAGTTCTCCTTGATCATGTTGGGGTCTTCTAGGATCTGGCAAAGAAAAGCCAAATGGCAGTGTTGTTAAGAATAGTGCAACCTGATATCAGTGGTTGGTTCTCAAAGTGTGACAGGTGGGGCGTGCGTGACCAGGGGGTAAAATGTGACGCGGAATTAATGTTTTGACGTTGGAAAAGAAAACAAATTGGCCATAGCAATAGTGTTCATTCAGACAGGTAGCCTGTACTGTAGGTTTACAGAATTGACAGATATTTGACAGGGACAAAAAGAAAAACAGACAATGCTTCGGAGACAAACAAGACAGAGATCGAGCGACGCTGTAATCTGTAATTGCCTCAGTCCAAATGTCAAAATGTATTGAAAAAAGAGAGATGTAATAATTTCAAAACATTTTTAAATGTTTTTATCAAACAAAATATCCTGCTTCAGTCCATATTTGTTGGCATATAGCCTTTAAAATGTTTTTTTTTAAAAACTGTTTACTCTGCACGTATTAACAGGGCGGTGCAGCAACAATCCAACAGCACCATAAATTACATTTATTGAACGACAATAACACTAAATCAGATTTATAAAATATGACGACAACCATTCAAGGTGAGGCAATGGGTTAACTTACCTCATTAGCCTCCGTTGGTAGCAGAAACAGTGGGGGTGTCCAGGTGCCTGAGACAAAACAACAACACTGGTTAATTTATGATGCTGTTATGAAAATGTATTGTGTAATGCTGGATAAATTAAGTAATTAGATTCCTTTCAGTATTGGTGCATTAGTGTTCAACTCACAATCCCTTCCTGACTCTGTGGTTACAGCGATAACTCTGGAAACAAAAAGATATTTTTTTGATGAATTTAATTCGACGATAATGAACATTTTCTGTACAAAATTCATGAGTTAGTCAAGAATCCTTATGCTTAAAACCACTATTTATTTTGGCCTAATATCCCTTTTTCTGGTTGGGGTGGCAAAGCTTTAGTTGGTCCGAACATCCTTTTGAACATTTTTAAGCAGAGGTGCTAATAGCTCCTCTGATGCTTTCATTGCCTCCGGAAATAAAAACACTGCTCATTATTTTCAAATTATTTATCACTTTGCACTGTTAAAGTGGTAAATAATTGGTAAATAATTTACCACTTTGCATGGTAAAAAACAGAAAAAAGATTTTCCTATGAACATGTTTCGGTTTAAAAGCGTATTCTAAAACAGGTAACCCACATTGGACACAAAATTTAAGAAAGAAGTTTGCACATACCCTTCAATTTCGCCATACTCAGCTACTCTCTGGAAATAATAAACAAGATATTAACTGTCACAGATTTACTTGACTTGTCAGTGAAGGTATTTCAGCTGTGTTCTGGTGTTGGACTCACTCTGGCCACCATGTCCAGATGCTCCTGAGAGCTGCTGAAGTTCTGGGCCAGGTCGTCCATGCAGAGGTTTTCATGCTGGCAGGTGTAAAGCCAGGCGCTGTACTCCTCTGAGTTTGGGACTCTGTCCAAGAAGATCCGAAACGCTTCCCAAATCGCTTCCTGGCAAACTGAAGACAAGTTATATCATTTTGTGGACTTTTTATTTTGACTTTCTCAGATAATATGAGACAATACATCAACATAAAGGATGACTAGACTTGACGTTACATATATTTGCAACAACAGGAAGGAAATTGCTGTATGGAGAAATCAAATGATGGATAAAGAGGATTGTTGGTATTGATCTTGGCATCTCTGCATGTGGGGAGTTTGCTTTGATTTAGCGATTAATCTATAAGATTATTGTTCCCCTCAGAGAAATATTTACATATGAATACAAAGCACATAACAGTCTACAATGGCACAGCGCTACAATAAATCACAAAATATATTTAACGCGATATAATTGGGACAGCACAAAAAGGTATGAAATGCCTGTTTCAGTAAATGTCAAACTGTATATTTAAGTCTTTGCATGTCCGTGACATTTTTGTGAATATTAAAATCATGAGCACAAAGCGCCCCTGAAGCTACAATATGTTTTATCTGCCTCTGTGGGGGGAACCACGCTCCACATTGTCCAATATATTGATGCCTGTGGGAAATTTATTCTCTGACAAACTCATTTCTGCAGCGACGCGATTACCTCCAATACACCAAATTAATCTGCCTCATTTTAAAATCATACGCCACAGCAGCTGTTGTGGAACAATTTGTATTACTTTGCCATTGTAACAGCCAAGGTGGCAATCTTTGCCTCTTGAATCATCCACGATTCATCGCTCATGGACAAAGGATATTTGCATATAACTTCATTATATCAAGTGCTTCAGTATGTGTATCCCTAAAACAATTTCAACGCATCATTCAGTGGCGTCATGTAAATGTCACCAGGCTCTAAACAAGATAAATAAACATCTATATTAAGCTTCATGTGATAAGATTTTGTGAATAATACACTTTTGACATTCATATATAAATGCATGTTTTAGGAAAGGCTTATTTGTTTCACTGTAAGATGTCATAATTATGCATAAAGTTAAACTTCAAAAAGTTAATTCACATCAAAGAGCTTACCTCTGAGCTTGTAATAGGCCCGATGGCTGCCGATGACTGCTTTAATCGTCTCCTGGGGACACACTTGGACCCCCGTGCTGTGGATCGCCGACCTCTTCGTCCGGTGTCCGTCCTGCTCCGCTCTGACATCTGTGGTGTGTCTGATCGGTCTGGAGGCTTCTAGAAAGTGTCGGTACTTCACATCCCTGAGTCCAGAAAAACCGTGGTCATGTAGGTCTGCAAGAGCAGTCAGTGAAGAAACAATCATTTTTTACAGTATTTAGCTTGTGAAGTAAACATAACACAAGTGAGCACTTTATGATGGGTAGCTGAAACTTTGTTGACTATCAAGTAAGTGTGAGATTTCTCACTCAGAAGTGTTTCCATGGATGATTGTTATAATTAACAACTGATGGTTGACAACACAAAGCCGAAGCACTCATTGCACTGATTGCTCTGTAGTTGGAGACGTACTTCACTATACTTAACTTAAGGTGAATGGTTTGTATTAGTTTGGAATTTGTTTCTTTGGTAATTGCAATATTAACAGCTTCACAATTCAATTACTTGTTACATAAATGTTGCAGACAAACAAATCAAATTTTTCTACCATAAAGGTATATTTGATTTTTGTTGAAGTAGACCGTATCTATAGTAAGAAGTGGACGTAGTCACCGTGACGTCACCCATTGGTTTGTAGACTGTCGTTTTAAAGCCGCAAGTTTGGCACTTTGGCCATCGTAATCTTGGTTTTTGTCCGTTGCCATGTTGGTTATTTTGCAACCAGAAGTCACATGAGAGGGTGGAGCAACCGAGCGCTGACTAAGACATTTTTAAGCGACCAAAACTTTACAATTAACTTACATGAACTGAAAACACACTGTGAAAGGGTTAAAGTTTTAAGACGACGAAAACACGGACAACTCCCAGACCACACAACGCCGTGGTAGCAACCTGTCAATGACAGGGTAGCCACGCCCTAAAGCATTCCCTACTTTATTGTCTAATTTACTCAAAGTGGGACCTGTGAAGTAGCCATTCATTTAAAATTTGTTGTCTTTGTCCTTATGAATGAAAGCAAAACCACAATTGCAAATATTATTTGCTGCACCAAAACCCTACATTTGCATTATCACAATCAAAGCAAAGGGTCATTATAAAAGGGGCACTCCACCAATTTCACACATAAATATCAGTTTAATTGTCACAGAGCTTTATACTCAGCCTGAGAATACAACAACAACCCTGAAGATGTCACAGTGATGTCATCGGGGTTATCTCATATTGGGCTTGAGACTATTAATTAGACTAAATATTGACAGAAAGCTTGTGTTATGAACTCTGTCATGGAGACATGGGTATGGTGGGTATAATGAAACACGCTATTGAGTTGCCCAGTCAAGCCCAGTGACCCATTGCTACAGCGCTTCACTGTAAAACTGATGCGGTCGCCGCTGCATCAACTTTTACCACATTTCCCCTAGATTTATGGCGGTGCAATACTACATCTACAGTAAATGGAGTTCCCTTTAAATATCTAACTCTGTTAGTCCTCTAGGGTGTATCCGGGATTCACGCAGTTAACACCAACTATACTAAGCAGTATTCAATTTGACACACACTTAATCCAACAAGTTACCTAATGGCATCTGTCCAGCCCTCTTGCTGTAAGTGAACTACTGCTTGCTGCCTATAAACAGCATTACATACACAGAGGGTCTCTGAGTGTCTATTTTAGGACAATTTAGCAGAAACAAATCCTCTGTATGTGTGATGTTGAATCCCTTTAAGGTGCAATGAGTTACTTGAGCTTTTGAACTCACTGTAGTGTACAAATGTCTGGGGCCTGAAGCTTTGAGGAGCTGGTTTGTGACTGGAAGGTTGTCATTTTGAATGCTTGGTAAGTGCACAGATGTGTAGAGAAAGCGAATGAGTAACACTCTCTTCTCCCTAAGGAGCAGTTGCTGAGATGCCCTTGGGCGACTTGACCCAGGTTGCATCACTGAAGCTGCTCAGTTGTCAACAATGTAAGGATGAAGTTGTGCTGGGCAGCGTCCAGGTGTGGCTGTGCAGAGATGCACGCATGAGGATTACAGCTGGAAAAAGGATGAGTGTGCACAGCAACCCTTCAAGAGATTAAAATGAGGTACAGCTGGATCCAGCTGATTTTAGTGGTAAACAAAAACAATCACGCCACACGAAAGCATTCAAGCAATAACAGACAGAGACAGGACTATTTCCATAAATGATAGCACTGAGATGCAGCACAAATTATGATGAAAACTGCCTTAATCTTCTGATCATCTTAGTAAAGAAAACAAGCTCAGCCACCGTGTTGACGCATTACGGGAAGGTAATTCCACAACACAAGCCGGTGTGCCAGTCAATACTCTCTTACACAGTCACCACATTGAACAAGGCTGTTTTAGAAGAAAGGGACTCATTGTGATGCCAGGTGGCAAACCTCAGAGGACTTTCTAAGCCAGGATTTATGAGTCCCAAAACACAGACTTGAGGTTATCGGACCCAAATAATAGACTGTGCCTCCTCTGGATTAGGGAACAGAAAAATAAAAGGAGCAAGTGAGTGTAAATAATATAATCACAGTTATATTGGCATCTTTTATGCTGCATTTTTATGAAGATAAACAAGACAAGAGGGTAATCTTTGTGCATTAATACTGCATCTCCTCGATAGCTATTAAGTCGTGCTAAATGAACCTATGTCCAGCATGGTGATCACTGGACCACAAGCAGAAGAACAAGACAGTCCAGAGACGGTCAAGCAAGAACGTGCTGCAAACGCCAAGTGTGTATTTGCATTTTCTATGAGAAGACACAATATCATAAATACATGTACAAGCTGATGCAATGTAACACAAGAGCCCTGCAACATTAACTAATATACAGTATATAGTAGGGCTGTCAATCAATTTAAATATATAATTGAGATTAATGTCATGATTATCCATAGTTAATCGCAATTAATCACACATTTTTTATCTGTTTAAAATGTACCTTAATGGGACATTTGTCAAGTATTTAATACTCTAATCAACATGGGAGTGGCCAAATATGTTTGCTTTATGCAAATTTATGTATATATCTATTATTGGAAATCAATTAACAACACAAAACAATGACAAGTATTGTCCAGAAACCCTCACAGGTACTGCATTTAGCATAAAAAAATATATGCTCAAATCATAACATGGCAACAGCTGTCAGTGTGTCAGTGTGATGACTTGACTATGACTTGCCCCAAACTGCATGTGATTATCATAAAGTGGGCATGTCCGTAAATGGGAGACTCGTGGGTACTCATAGAACCCATTTTCATTCACATATCTTGAGGTCAGAGGTCAAGGGACTCCTTTGAATATGGCCATGCCAGTTATTCCTTGTAAAAACATGAATGAAAATATAATGTTTGCATTAACCCTAACCCTACCGTTTCGATTTTCAACTGTAAAACTGTCCCAAAAAAAATGTGGGCTATGGGAAATTGTGATGGGTTTCTTATACTATTTTTTTAATCAAACATAAAAAATAATTGAGATATATACCAATAATAAAAGTAATCATTACTTATAATAAAATAACAGTAATTATGTAATAGATAAGTTGGAATTTTAATGATTAGCCTACATTTATTCTCTCAGAGTTTGTTTGTGTCATATTTATTTTGTTAAACGTGTGATGTTACATGTCCTTGTACAGTACTGTGTTATATTATTAACCAACTCAATGCTGAAAAATGAAACATCATTGTACCTCTCTCACATGTGTTGTGATGGAGTAACTGGGGATGCTTAAAATTAGTTTTGTTGAGACTGATAGAGATGTGTGTTCAACACTATAAAATATTATAAGTTTGCGGCGGTTGTTGCATTGCATTATACCTATAGGTATGTGTTGTTGACATTGTGTCCACCTCCTACAGTATATGTTGTCTAGTATAACTGTAGTAGTACTGCGCATGCCTGCTGTGCTACTAATCATTATTCAGGAATTACAATTAAACTTCAAAACACAGGCGTTCATTGATATTTTGAGTTACATAAATGGCAGAGGAAGAAAAGAAAAAAACTGAGTTAATCACTGTATTACACGTAAATAACAACCTCCACAATGAACAATATTGTTTTCCTCAAATCCAAATTTGGCCCGACACCAAGAACATGCAAAGAATGTGTGGGCATTGACATTACAGCCAGTAGCTTTGTGGGAGAATATCCCCCCGTTTAGTGTCCGTCAGGCAGACCCATTCACCCGACAATGCTTCCATTCCAGCAGGTCAGAAGGTGGCCTGAAATTTAGCCAAATCATGTGTGTCTACATTAAAAGTCACGCCAGCGAGACAGCATTTAAATGGGTTTTAGGAAATCGGTAAGTTTGAAGCCTGACTTGCACATGCAGAGACACGAGGGCCTGAGCGAGAGGAGGGAGTGTATGAGTGGACTTTAATGCCCAGTGCAGCCGCAAAAAGGCCTCACAGCAGAATTACAAGCCAGAAAAGATTAGCGTCCTGCGACACTGGGAACAGAATGGCTTTTGTTTCCTTCAGGATAATGAGCTCACCCGGGCACATCACACTGAACAAGACAACCAGTGCGGATGCGGACGCAAATGCTATCACTGGTGAAATGATGCTATCTTCCTCAGTGAGCATCTATTATATGTCTCGGCCCGTTTAATTCATAGTGAATATTCATGACCTTAAGAGTGGCTCGCTGGCTGCTTGACATTTTTCTAAAAAATCAAAGATCTATTTGAGGACGAGCTAACATTTTGTAATTTGCAGAGAGAGATATAAAAATACCAAAGTCACACAATTTTAAAACCCTGTTGCCCTTGGAGCGGCTCACCGCCTATTTAAATCTCCTGTGATGCAGTATAACCTTCACAGGTCTTCACAGAAAAGAATAATTTGTCAATAACTAAACATAAAGTGATGTGGACTTTTTCATTTTCCAGGTTTTTAAGTTCAGTCCGTCTTGAGGCTTACTACTTTGATATAATTACATCTGCACTTGCTAAATGTGCAGCCTTAAAGAGTTGGCTTGTTGAAACTTGCAAACATGCAACTACTAGAACCTTCTGTGTGAAAACAAACAGCATCTCTTTCTACAATAACACAAAGGCAATTACTGAAAGAAAACTAAGTGAACAGGAGTACCAGCCTCCCAACAGGATTCTTACCTTTGATTCGACTTGCTTGGAGGGTAAACAGACACAAAGTGAGGAATAGTCCTGATTTCAAAAGCATGATGGGCTAATTTATGTGGTTTTCAAACCCAAAGTTGTCATTTGTAAAGAGACTGTTGCAAACAACAGTAAAAAAAATCCTCTTTATCTTGAGTCCATTAGCAGAGTGTGCAACAGTCTCCTCATCTGTGCCGACGAGGTCTTGTTAGCGCGCACCAAAGGAGGGTGTCCAGTCCACTCCTATCTGTGCTCTGGCTCAGTTCTTCAGCAGCAATAAGTTCCTGGATGCCGCTAGGTCCCTGTAGACAACCGAGGTGGCTGCATGGGTGGACGAGCAGAGGGATCGAGGAGACGGTGGACGGCGAACGGATGACGTTTTGGCTCAGGAGTTTCCTTCAGTGTGACAACAGTGACGAGGTTAAAAATGCAGGCTCCGTTTTGAGTCTAATCCCTTTACCTTCTTCTTGCTGCTTGTAATCCCTGCGGGGCCACGTGGCCTCATCCTGTTAACCACCTTCTGGACCCTCATCTGTCAGCCGAGCAAACTTCGGGATCTGCCAACCAGCCAAGACCAGATAACTACTCCGCACATTCGCCCCAGACACCCAGACTCTTTGCGTGTTCTTATCCACCTCTACATGCCACTGTATGACTGCCTAGCTCTTCCTCTTCTCTCTCTCTCAGTTTAGATTCCTCCTTCCTGGGCGCTCACAACAGCACCAACAAATCCCTGCCTCTCAGGCCAGCAATTTTGGGTGCCAAGTGAGGTCAGGGCTTGTTCATCCAGCTTCCAGTCAAACAATGTGCCTCATTCCTACTCTAGCTGCACAGCCAAGTTCAGGCCTCTCCTCTTACTGTAGAGAGCAGTCAACATCTAACCCTGCACCTTCCTTTCCCCTGTTTGTTGGTTGTTGGAGATGCACCTGATCTTTTCCCTCTTCCGTTATCACTGTTACCTGTGAGATGTAGGAACCAATGAACTCCACTTCCTGAGGTGTCTTTTTGGTGCTAACTTATTCCATATTTGTCCCATCCAAAGATATTTTTGCTTCACAGGAAAAAAAGCCGGATCACGGTTGCCTCTGTTCCTCTCTCTGCAGGTTTGGGTGCTGAAGGTGATGTCTGTGCTGATAGAAGCGAGTAGAGACAGTGGAGGCTTGTGTGGCCTCTCTTGTTATGGTGTATCAGGGTGGGAAGGCCCCATGTTGTTAGTCTCCACCCTCGCCTCCTCCTGTGAAGAGGATTAGCTGCCCTTGGTGGTTACTAACAATTAGCTGCAGTAAATAAGCCTCTTCAATAGCAACATAATCCATCCAGGCTGTTTTCTGACATAGTAATCTGAACCTTTAACTAATGATTGACACATGTTGAAGCAGTATTATTCAGTTGTTTGACCACTTTGAGACAGAAGTTGTCATGGCTAATATGTTCGCAAACAACTCCTTTTTTCTGCACGTTCCAGCTGAACTATTTGGGAAACTGTAATTTTATTATTACAGTTCATTTCCTCTTTTAGAAAAAAATCTCAATTCCCTGCAATTTAGAAACCAGACAGCCAACACATGCACTGAATTCAAGATTATATTTCACATAGTCATATTCAATATGTATTTGTGATACCGTGTTGATTACTTAGGGATACATTTTGCTTACCTCTCTCCAATGGCTGGTCAGAGGTCAGGGTAATTACTGTCTTCTGAAGTTGGTAAAATATGCGACATCAATGAGGCTCAACTCGGGGTCAAATCTCCACATTGTTCTTCTAACTTGGCATTGATGAAGCAACATGGCTGTCAGCAAAAAACAAAAGAGAGAACATTTAATTTGGACATTAATTTCATTTGAAATGGAAAGAGGTGATCACAATATAATCTTTTGTTGCATGCAAGACCTTGACATTTTACAAAAGCCGTCAGAAGAACTTCCTTCATTTCTTCTTCACTAGCGTGGACTTCAACACTTTAACAAGTTAATATCAGGTACAGCAGCCCGGTCCGCACGAAAAGGCGTGTAAATGACACGATAATGCGCAAGGCAAAAGCGTGTAATAAGAACGCCGTTCTTGCTTTTAGGTGTGTCATTTGTACACCGCGTCTTTGAGATCTTTAAAAGCGCTATATAAGTTGAATTTATTATTATTATTATTATTATTATTATGACACCATGTAGTCTGTATGGACTGCAAAATACATGCATCCGTATGAATATGCCACGCTCAGAGCTAGCGACGTAGAATAAAAGGTGTGAAAAACTGCTTATGACGGGCAGGAAGAGAGGTGGATGAGACTTTCAACCAGGAGACCTGTGTTCGAGACCAGTGTTTTGTTTTGTAAGATACGTTAGTGACGTTTGTGACGTGTTTTTTGTACCTATGTTACGTTGTGTGGTTATTTTAAGGCTGACCATGACGTTTTTCCTAAACCTAACTAAGTGGTTTTGTTGCCCTCCTGCTGGTACTGCACCAGCATACATGCGTGTATGAATTCCCACCTCGTTGAACCAAACCATCGTCATACTAAAAGAGGCCACAATACACTCACACTGACATTTGTGACATACAAGACTTCACCCACCTAATTAAATTAAACTGCAAACGTACATTTAACTATACGTGTGTCAACAACATTTAGAATGCCGAGTCCTCTCTTGCACACTTTGCATAAGTTGTATAATCACACCTGACCCCTCCAGTATGTGACCCTGACCCAAATCCTTCAGCATAAGCTTAAGTCAAAGATTTCTGGTTCAGGGTGAGGATTAAAATAACTTTGACATTATTATCATGTATAAGTCTAAAATAAGCTGACACTAATGTAACATCATTGTTGAATTTTAGCATCATTTATGCATAAAAGCAGCCTGATCTTGTAGCTGAGTCTTGTAGATTAATAGTGTATTCTTAGATTCACTGTATATTCATGAGTCATTTTAGATATTTTTACCAAGATAAACAAATACTTGTCAGTCTTGACCAGGATTTTGCTCAGACAAGCCTGACCTTCTCCCACCGGCTGATGACTTGAATCAGTGTCCAATTAGAGAGGTCAGTTTAAATTATGCAACAGAGGGAAAGTGGTACTTGCCATCTGTCAGAAGAGGTTATTTCATTAGGGACGGAGACTGGGTGTCTCTGGCTGACAGAGTCTGTCACAGCAAGAGACACCTCTTCTGTTACATCCATGATCTGTAGCGTAGCTATTATAGCACGTAGGTGTCCAGTGGCGTTTTAAGGTGGGGCACCAACTACTTTGGACGGATGCAAAACCAGAAAATTACACAATTTTACTAATTCATATAGTATGCTATTTCACATTTCCCACACGGTTAAATATGACCAGGACCAGGTACCATCCACCATCCGCTCCGACCACACAGGAAGCAAAAAAAGTGTCTTCTGGTGGACACCAACGTGTTTAATCTCAAGTTTTTCTTCAAAAAGCAGACTTTCACATGTGTGCTGTAGAAGATCATCCACATCGTTCATAGTGATCACAATTACATATTTCCAATTAAACAGATACATAGGTGAATATATGTAAAAGTAAATGAAGGGATACAAAAAAAACATAAAATAAAATAAAACATGAAACATGCCAGTGGTCAACATAAATAATGACTTAAGTAAAAAACATTAAATTGTGAGCACAGTGTCACCGTTTTAATAGTTTTTTTTTGCTGAAGTTATTGTCTTAACATATTTAATTTCTTGAAAACATGAAATTGAGGTTCAAACCTATATTTATGCATGTAAAACTTTGCAATATATAGGCTATAATGACTAAAGATTGAATAGGAAATACTCTCTCATATATTGTGTTGAACCTTAAAAAAAAGTTTTCCAGTAGAAGTTCAAAAGGTAATATGGGTCGTCACTTACATCATTGCCAATTCTAAGTTGCTGAATAGAGTTAACTTTCGTGTGAAATCTTTCTAATTTTAAAATAATTTTCAGAATTTCGTTCCCCCTCTTCAATCCATTTTTATCTCGATCTAATAAAGGCGTCCTCTGCTTTAAGCCTGTACAGTACATGTTATCAGGTTTATTTGTTGAAAGACTCTCAGGGGGCTTAGAGAGGTGATCCTTCTTTACTTTGCTAGTTCAGAATTATGTTTACTCAGGTACTTGGGAATTTAAAATGTCATAAGTTCATTTGATACAATACTTTTTTCAGTTTGAGCTTTATTTCAGTACTGATGAATCAGTCTCTTTATTTCAACTTTTACAGCTTTGTGTTTAATTTCCAGTAAGACGTATGGTATGATGAGAGGAGGGGAATAAAGGAATATGAATATAAATAGCTTTGTGATCTATTCAAGGAGTGGTCAAAATTTGTGTTGTTGTATTCTCTTTAAGGTTTTTGGAAACGAGTCAATATAATACAATTACACAAAATGACAAACTCTTGTATTGTTAGACCAGGTGTATACTTTATCAATGGGGAACTAGATATCTATCAAATTAAATCTTTGCATGGAGAGTTTTAAGTAAGAACTTAAGTTGGTATTTTGCTTTGATGGCCATCTGTCAATCACATTATCATGAACAATGTTAAAGTCACCACCATCAAATTCATATTTTAATCAATTGACAGCCCTAATTGCTAGCCAACTTTGCTACGTTGCATGTGATATTAATCTTTTCACGACATTTTTTTCCTCTTGTCAGAGCCTGAACTCAACATTTTGGAACGGGAGTCACATTATTTCACATTATAAAGTTCAAGTTAATATCCGCAGTCTGTTTAGAGGCAAGCTACCTGTAATTACGTTTTCACAAATAATGCTAAAATTGGTAACAGAGCCATCTTGGATCCAACCATATTATATCATGAGCAAATGACGACAACAAATAACGGCAAATAACCAATCAAATTGCTGCAGTGTAACAGGCAATCAGCCGCATGTGGCATCAAATTTATGCCATCCACTTTCATTGCCAAAAGCTTTGGGCATGCGCATTGTTGTTTTTCCACACTGGAGGCACTTGACATCGCGAGCATGGCTCTCGGACCAATCGATTTAAAATACCATTTTAAAACAAACTATTATCCATGCACTAACTGAATTGTATGATAATGATAATTACCAGCAACAAACCAGGATCTTTAATGTCACGCATTAACCCAGAATTATATTAATGTCTAAATTACTCAGTACCACTATGACACACTTTATTCTGTTGCCAGCAGGTGCGGACTTTACTGCTTATGCAATCAAAGGTGTATATAAAAAATAAAAAGCATCTTTGAATGTCAGCAATTACCACTTCTGTGGTAACCTTTAAATCACATATTTAGATGTATTCAATTATTTCAATATACTCTATATAGACAGACAGACAGTACAGAGCTAATTACCAATAAAACCAAAATAGTTTTTCTTTAAAAAATGTGAAATAACACATTTTGTTTGTAGATACTGTGTTTTCCCCTGAAGATTGCATAAAATGAAGTTAACTATATATATGCCTACCTAAAAAAAAAATCAAAATAACATAAAAAAACCCTCTGATATTCATTTACAGTGAGGTCCCAGCTTTTAACCTTCCCTTGGAGAGCTGAGAAAGACGAGTGCCTCAGGGCTACAGTCTAATATTAATCATGTTTGTCGTAGCATTCCTCTTTGTGAATATCCACTCTGGGCTGATTATCTGTGTGATCCACTCTAGTAGACCTGCAGCAGTGAACATGCCAATGCCAATGTGTATAAGTATACAGTAAGGACCGGTGCCAACGTTAACTCTGTGACCTCGTAATGGAGTTTATACGTGCAGGATGTTCTTAAGTCGTCCATAATCTGTGACGAAGACCTGCTCATACAGTAAGTGTAGTAGCCTTAAGATTAATGCCGCTTTGAACCTGTTAACACTCATGTAACCACACATGGATACTGTGTGGACATGTGAAACATATCTGAGATGTGGAGGCTGAGATACTCTTTTTTTTCTGCATTCAAGGGAGTAAAAATTAAAATAATGTGTTTGAGGTTGGTAGGAAAAAATTTCACTATCTTGCCCTGTCCTCCAGGAAGGTCAAGGTCATGCAGAGCAAGTGGATTGGAGGGATTCAATGCCTTTCTCAAGGAAACTTCACAACTGCACAACGTCTTATATCATAGTATTCAGATCCTCATGTTCAGGGCTGTAGTTACCATTACTGACACTGTGTTTTTTGCTGGAAATTTTGGGGGGTTTAGTGACCTAGGGGGAGTTTACATTTTAAATACGTACACATGTGCAACAGGCTGACTCCAGTACGTCTATGTTCAGACTCAATATACCTAAATTTGCCTACTGTTGCAACATCAAAATAAATAAAGGACCATTAATATTAGTTCCTATATGATACTTTGGGGAATAGAAACATGTTTTGACGCTTTCTTTTCCGATCAAAAAGTGGCTCAATGCATCAGTGTTAAATAAAAAGCCTGAAAAAAATAAAGTCTAAAGTTATGTTTCCAGGTTAATCATGTATTTGATCAAAGAATAAGTAAACAAGCATTTGACACAAACCTGTGATATCTGACGCTTTTGATACTCGATGCTACGGACGCATTTCAGCCAGTACTAAAAAAATATTGAGGTTCAAAATCCAGCCCATAAAGGAATTGTATTTCTGGCTATTAAGAGTAGAGTTTGAAACAGCATTTAGACAGTTAAGTGAATAAATGTAATATAAAATAATTAATTAAGGGGGTGAGGGTAAACTGGGGTGACTATGGGGTGATTCATGACCTCAGTGTTTCTAAAATCCTGGCTACAGCCCTGCTCATGCTAAGAGATTGCTGCTGTAACTACACGTCTGCCAAGTTGGTAGTACTCTACAGATAACCAGTATTAAAGTGTAGCACAGAGGGTTTAATTCCCATTCATGATTTTGTGCACCAGCGTGTCCCAGTTTGCAAAAAAACACCAACAGAGGGCAGCACGTCGAACAGTCCCGGCAGGAGGCAAAACCCCCCAACTGTTTGAAGCCAGTGAGGAGGAAAAGTATGTTCAGGCTCTGCAGATATACAAATAACTCATTCAGAAATAAACCTCTTATTTCCCAAGCTACTTTTGACTAAAACTCATGACCCACTCTCTTTTATAAACACTCGATAAAGGACATATTTTATGGAAAATGTGGAAATCAATTATTTCTGTTGAGTAAATGAATTTCAGTGGATAGATTATGGGAAGTGAAAATCTGAAAGCACATGCGGGAAGGATGAAGTTGTCAGGAATCTGAAGCAGTGCATTTCAGTATTTCCTTCTCACTATACAGTAGATTGATTATGGAAATCTGGTGGTTAATGATGCACATAAGAGTGTGTGTGCAATATGATATGCATCAGTCCTTTCATTCTGCATTTTTGCTTTTCTCAGAGAGTTGGTAATAGAGAGAAAATGAGATCCATTTCTGAACTCAAACTCGGGATGTTACATGTTAGGGCGCTTTCACAAGCCAACATTTAACCCGTTTTATCAAACTCTGGTGTTTCAACCCCTGGTGTGGTTCGTTTGGGCGGTTGTGAACGCAGTAATCGTACTCTGGTGCGGACCAAAACACCCGGAACAAGACCGCTTGCGAAAGGTGATCTCAGACTGTTTCGAAGTGAACCAAAACACAGGCTGCCTGTACAGGTATTTGTTGAGATGGACACAGGTAAACAATAGGTTAACATGAGTGGGAATGGATGGACCTGGACTTCTGCAGAAGTACGATGTTTGCTTGACATCCGTGCCGAAAAGAACATTCAGAATATGATAAATAAAGTCCACAAATATAGTTATGTTTACGAGTCATAAACTGGAGGAGAAGGAATTCGTGCGCAGTCGATCGGTGCAGAGCGAAAGTGAAAAAACTTCAACAACAGCTCTTTAGGTGAAAAAGATAAATTCACTCCGTACACAGTCACAGTCCACTTGGATTTGTGCACTGTGAAACCTAACCAGACTAAATAGAAAACAACAAAAACATTTTACTGTGATTCGGACTAGCCAAACGGACTATGGCTTGTGAAAGCGGCTTAAAGCCCTTAGCCACCAGGATGCCCAAAAATGCATCCATTCTGATGGCCTGATGATGGTCATACTGTAGGTGTTGGTAAAAGCCATTTGTGGATGTTTGATGATTCAGCCTGATTCAACCTTTTCCTTTTCACAAGGCACACTGTAGCATCTAAAATTCAAAATGTCTTTCCCCCCACCTTCCACTTATTTCACTGAGGTGCTAAAAACCAACTGTTCAAAACATGCTAAAGGCTCAAGTGAATATGTTGTCAGTGTTACATTATTATTGTGAAGCACTGCAGTATGAAGTCAAACTGCACTTACAGCACAATTACGAAAAAAATGCTGACATGATGGTGATTGTGAAGGATTACCAAGTGTGCAACTTTGAAGTCTAATAGCTGATTTTCATATCATACATAAATTAAAGGGGCAGTAGGCATTATATTTTTGGCATCATTGGGCAAAAATTCCATAATAACCTTTCAGCATATTGTAATTCAAGTGTTCTGAGAGATAACTAGACTTCTGCAGCTCATCATGGCTCTGTTTTCACGCTTTAGAAAATCAAAATGACCAATCACGGGTCATTTCATTGAGAGAGCATTCCTATTGGCTGTGCTCTGGTCATATGACCGGAATTTGGCGTTCCTTCACCAGGCGGCGTCACAAACGTTCTCATTTTACAGCTAAACAGTGCACTACAATATGAATCTGAAAACATTTGAGGTGAGAAATAGGCATTACAGTAACAGAATATTGATTCATATTTGATCAGCGCGGCCTAGTTTGACCGTTTGGTTGGAGTTCGCGAGTGATTGACAGCCGGCTCTCATAGACAGCAGCTGGACAGCAGACCTCAGATCAGCTCTTACTGCCCCTTTTCCTCCGGTATGGGAAATATTGCAGATGCCATTAGGAGCACCGGAGGACACAGAGGCACATGATTTTTTTTCAGGTTACCTGTTTCATGTACTACCGACTCTTTTTTAAAATCATATTTGCTTCAATATCGCCTACTTCAGCTTTAATGGAAACCAAATGTTCTCTGGAATGTGTAATTAACACCTGTTTTGATTTGGAAAATGATCAGCACTAACATAAGAGTATTTAGTAAACACTCTTAAACATGCACTTTAAATGACTGCCTGACTCAGTAAATAGTCAATTCCCTCCTAAAATGCACTCTAGCTGCTCAGACTTAAATGGGAAGTGGCTGAAAATGACTCTTCACGCAGGTAGCATCAGTGTAAATAACGAACACAATATATTCTGTCCTGTGGAGAGCTAACAACCTCAAACTGTGACAACTATGAGGGTCCTGCCACTCACACCACCTCCTCTCAATCACTTGTTTTGCACATTTTGTTCACAGGTCCACACATGATTATATTTACGGAGGAATAGAACAGAACAGAATAGGACTAGTGGACTAAGATGCAATGTGACTGCAATGTCCCCAGTTCGATATCAGCTAGGGGACCTTTGTTACATTTGTAATAACTTCGCTAATGCTTTCATAACGAATATAACCAATGGCCGAAAGCTACAAAGATAAAACCCAAGTTGTAGTAAAGTGTGTTTTTTTCATTAAAGCCGATGATTCATAACAAAACACAAATCACAGTAAGCCATTCTCCTAGGGAAGAACATGCACTTAACATTCAAATAGCAGGGTTCAATAAATATCAATATCAGTTTTGTAGTTGTCCACAGAGAGATCTGCAACACAGTGAATACAAACTAATGACAAATAAACAAAATTAGGAGAAGAACAATTGTCTTCATTTAGGGAGCAGCAAAAGGCAGGTAGGAGGAGAAAAAAGAGAGTTAAACGAAATAATTAATTTTATTGGCCAAATGCCAATGTCAGTTTGGATTAGTCTCACTAAACACTAATTTCTTCCAATTGCATCCATGTGCAGGTTACATAACATATGACAAGTTGACCCTAAACTCACTTATAGGCCTCAAAATCACATCAGACTTTTATGAGGAGACAAACAGTATCAGCCTGTTCAAAACAACAGGGAACACCAAACCTCCAAACAGCCAGGATGTCGAGATAAACGCTCATATGATAATGTTGCACGAGGAAAAATCATATAGGAGGACACTTCAACCTTGCTGGTAGAGAATACAAATCACTGATTAGATTAAATATTGAAAGATGCTGCCGTTCTGAAAAGACACTGATGACATCAAGTCGTACATCAGGGACGTCTCTTCTGTAGAGATATCTGCATGTGATACATGTGATGAAAGATTAGATTGAGATCAGTTTTAAATGACCTATTAAAGACGTCACATGCAATCAGAGTTTAAAAAAAAAAAAAAGGCCCGTGGTCTTGTGGGGAATTATATCAAAGCTCGCTATAGTTGACAGGTGGAAGTCTAAAGATTTATCGCTCATGTCTTTGTTCTGCGTAAGATGGAGAGGTGAAGATGCCCAGGAGGGTTTTCTCCAGCTGTCCAAGCTGAAGAGGAGTTAAAAGGCGGCGTTCCCATGCTGGAAGAAGGAAGATGGAACAGTGACTCCTGGTAACCAGTGAAATGGAGCTTGTTTATCATGTTCCCCGTGGACAGGCTTCATTTTATCTGGTAGGAATGGAGTAAAGCAGCAGGAGAGACAGAGCGGGAGTGGGAGGGAGGCTGAGGAGGAAAAGAGTAAGGCATGATGATGGAGGAGAGGCAGAGTGAGAGGCAGACCTAGGCCCAATCCCAAACCAACCCCTACACCCATTTCCACTCTGTTCGTGTGTAGGGTTCGCCATATTAAGTGCCATCCCAAACCAATTAGCGGGGAGTGGAAGTGGGTTATAAAACCCTCCAACAGCGAGCCTGCATAACCAACTGCCCTTACTGACGACGTGCAATGCCGTTTTGTGTTTCTCATGGAACACCAGCTCCAGTGTAAGTTACATGCGACTACCAGTACAAACATGCACAAACTAAGATAGACATTAAATTTATTCCACTTTATTGTCATACAGACGTTATCAGTTTAAAGTTAATAGATTGTATTTAGGATCAAATATACCCTTGTCTAGTCTAGAAAACAGTAGACATGTTCATTTGATTGTAAAGTGTTGCATATATATAATTTGTTTACCCCTATCAGCAGCTGTAACCCGAAAATTTATTATTTCTTCAACTGTGCAATAATCTGGTTTACTCTGGCATTAACACTGCATTTATTTATACAGCACATTTAAACTAATATTCTTATTTATTTACATTATTTTTACATTTTTACACATTTAATGATAGATCCTATTTTTCAGCATTATTATTTGCACTGTTGTAATACATATTTATTATTTATATTTTCTTATAATTTCTCTATGTTTATTTCCATTCTAGAATGGGAGCAAAACGTAACTCAATTTGCCTCCGGGGATCAATTAAGTATTTCTCGTTCTGATATGTATTTATAGTTTCCTTGCCGGAGAGAGGGGAAGTTCGTCCCGAAGTGGCCGCCGTTTTTTTTTTTATACCCTTACACCCTAGGTTGCTTTATTGAGCTGTGACTGTGACCACAAACGGAGTTCACTCCCGTCACGGAGTGGGAGGGTGTAGGGGACGAGATTGGAATTGGGCCCTGGAGGGAGGAGAAGATGGAAAAACAGGGTGATGAACCTGGAGATACAGCGCTGCATGGCAGGGGAACAAAGAGGTTGAGAAGCGGAGAAGGAGGTCAGGTCCATTGACAGCCCACCAGGGATGCATTTGTGTCCCGGCATATTAATCCACACCTGCTTACAGCCCACGGCAGCATGACAGAGGCAGCGCGGAAACCATGACTAAACCCACTGCAGAATATAGACCTGTCAAAACTACACAAGCCGACACATGTATCACTGTAGTGTTGTGATTCTTGACTGATGTGATGCCCTCATATTTTTACACCAGTCATAGCAGACAATGTAAAAGCATATACCAGATCTAAGAATGCCACGAAGGCTATCTGCGCTCTGGTTCATGTGTGCATTTGCCTGTTTGTGTGTTTACTTAGAGATTAAGTGGATCAGACATTTTTAATCATGTCAGCGTGGCTTTACTGAGAGTAGAGAGCTCTCGCTTTGTCTGAAGATGCTCAGCTTTCTCCCTGCATTTAAATTCTGAATGGTGAAACGGCCAATGTGGTATTCCTCATTTATGGGAATGATCAGATAAGTAAGAAAACACGTGTACATGTCAGAATACAAAAATAAGGATGCCCTACATCGTAACCTCTCACTGAACATTTACATCACATCAGAGCATGCTGATTATCCACAGAAAGCCTCGAGCTTTGTGACAAAAAGAGACCTTTTTAAATTTAGCTTTGGACTAAGGTCTTGATCCTGGCTGTGTAGTCAAAGATCTTGTTTTTACAGGTCGATCTACGCAACAACCCTGATCTGACAGTCAGACGTTTGGATAATGACCGGAAACATTCAATCAGGCATCACATGTTAACCTCAAACTGTTACAGGATATGCAACACCATACTTGTCAACCTTGAGACCTCAAAAATAAGGAGGATTTCAAAACCATAGCGGAGGTGTGGGGGTCCACTTTTGGAGTTTCAGAGACTTTGTTTCCTGCTTTGTTTCCTGCTTTGTTTCCTGACTTTTAAAGAATGAAAATAACACAATAATTAGTAAACTGCAACAGCATTTTTACGTTAAATAGGCCTACTTTTAATTTTACTTTTAATTCTCAGGAAAGAAAACTGACTGACTGCTTGAGTATTTCTTTCTCCTATTGTCCATTTCTCTCTCCGTCTCTCACTCACTGAAGGCCCTTTCAGACACAACGCGACCATGGCACCACTGCGCACTGCAACCCATTATTTCCACAGCTTGCGCCACGCCGCGACAGCTTTTCGCTGCGTCGAACAAAGCCCAACTTTGGCCACTGTGTCACGAACAATAGTCGCAACAAGCTCTCTTCCAACCGGGGAACGACATTACGTGTAGCTGTATTGTCGTTCGGGTGGAAACAGTAGGGCTTATCCACGCTGTACAGTCTCTGAAATCAGGAGAAAAACGGGAGAATTATGACCCCGGGAGGAAACCGGGGTGAGGGCAATGAAAAACTGGAGACTCCCGGGAAAATTGTTGGCAAGTGTGTGCAACACTGCTTCTATTCAAGCCCCAAGGAAGAGCGTTGGGCTTTGAAGCCAATTTTTGTACCGGTCAAACTGTGGAATTACAACTTCCGGGTATGTCAGATGATGCCATTGGGCCCAGAAATTTTCCATAGACTTGCATTGGGAAAGAGATGACTGTTACTAATATTTTTTAGGTAAATCCACTTCCCAATACGAACATTTGAATAATAACTCTTATTTAAATCATTAGGTCCTAAAAGTTGTAAAATGCAGTAACAGCTGAATCCAGAGTTATTGTCATGCTGCCGTTCATGTGAATGAGCCTCAGACCAAGTGGCTGGGAGGCGAGGTTAAAGGAAACGTTAGTGCACTTACTATTTGGGCCCACAGTAGGGGTGGGAAAATAAATTGATTCACCGATTATTATTTTTTACAATTTTGGAATCGATTTTTTTATGCCAGAATCGATATATTTGCTTCACTTTAGTCTATGCGGAGGTAGAAGGAAGTTACCGCTTTTATTGTTGTAGTCAGAGTAACATGACGTCATATCCATTTCATTATCCGTCACTCAAAACAAGCAGTGAGCAGAAACCGGCAGATACGACAGAGCAGAAAACGGCGGAGGGTCGGCGTGGATGCAAATGACTGATATATTTGACTTCAGGACATCTCTGACTACATACATGCTGAAAATCAAACGTTTTTACTGTATTAACTTAGATATTTTCCAAAGTAAAAGTCCCTAAAAGTGTATGATTCAACTTTTTCCCATGGTCTAGTATTAAAAAAGTTAACAAATATCGCAATAAATCGTAATATCGAATGGCAATACTTGTAGAATCGCAATACATATCGAATCGGCACCTAAGTATCTTGATAGTATAGAATCGGGAGATAGATGTATCATCCCATCCTTAGCCCATAGATGCAGAAGATCGCCGGAAGATCCATGTAATTTTATCAGTAGGCAGTCGAGCCATTTTTGCTTCCTGCGCCACTGACCAACTTTTATAGGAATGAACGGGAGCCCGCCTACAACGCTGTATCCAGTTCTCTTTATACATCTATGCTTCTACTCCATTTTAGGTAATTTCTCATCGATCAGCTTGTTCATCCTTCTTTCTTTAGTAATGACAAATTGATTACCTATTTACCAATCATAGTCAGAGAGTGTGTTATGGAGGAGCGGCAGTCAAGATTGGCCTGTTAAGATTGCAGAGCAGCTGGTAACACCTCCGACCCCCCAGGACACCTCCCCTGCAGGTAAATTGGGCTGAAATGAGTTCTCTCTGCAAGGTGAGCTCGTCTCATTCTAATATAGGGTGACCTGCACCTCTAAAGTGAGACATGCAATTTAAGATGGTGTGGCATCTGGTAGGGATGAACTTGTGGACCTCGGGAATGAGAGGAAGTTGACCTGAATACGGCGGCTGCAGATGGATGGTAAATAAACCAGGTTGATTTTATGCACACCGTCCAAAGCTTGGAGGTGGAACTTGGAGATGGACGTACGGTTGCCTGGGTGTGTAGTGGAAGTGGGTTTAGGATTCTCTGGTTCAGTCACAGTCATCACAATTTGAACTCCAGATTTAATGGGGCTGTGAGTCTATGCAGCTGCACTTGCCTCAATAGATGCACTATTTTCCATATGATTTCACACTGACCGATTTAATTCATGTTTCATTTAATTATTTCCCAAGAGTTCGTTCAGTTTTTATGGCATAGCTGCAAGAAAACAGTTAAACTTAATTCGCATGATTTAATTCAGGGCGAAAGAAATGGTCTATATCACTCAGAAGTGTCAATATTACAATTTCCTATCACAGCTGCATCTACAGTAATGTCATTAGTTATTTTTTCCTTGACAGAGACGTGTATAACTTACATTTCATTATGTTATTATATTACATTAAATGTCAATATTTAATAGTGAATTTCAAATAAATACCATTGTTGACTTACAAAGGGGAATCAAATGCAAAACATTTTTGTATTTTCATTTTGCATTTGCACAATTATTCATAGATCTCTTTCGACAAAAAAAGTTTGCCACCAAGCAATTTATTTCAATAACAATAGAACTATTACTGTAAGTGGAAACTGTGTCATTAAATCCATCATTTTAGAGTAATTGATTAGAGGTACAGTTTATAACTAATGAATTAACACTTAAATAAATAAATTATTGAAGTCGAAACATCTGGATCGCCCCGTGGTGGCTGGCTGTTAGTTTAGGAAGTGCTTGATTTTATATGCAGCAGAGTTATTTATGAGCGGAGCATTTTAAACGTCAATATTGCAGTCGATCATGTTCGTTTAATTGTGGGGAGCCCAAATCATGATCGCGATTAATATTTGATTAATTGTGTAGCCCTAGTTTGAGGGAAAAAGTGAGTAAATTCAGCTTTAGTCAAGGCTAACTTACTAGATTTGTCTCTGTTGCTTTAGTTGTGATTAGTTTGGGTTTTAGCTGCCTTTTGTTGCAGCTACACGTCAACTTCTTCTTGTACTGAGAACTAGAATTACCTCCTTGCAGTTGTATGACCTGAATAAATTGTCATAGTTAGCATATGAATTCTTGAGTTATGGCCAAAAATGTGTTTCGTGAGGTCACACTGACCTTGACCTTTAACCACCAAAATCTTAACAGGTCATCCTTGCTACCGAGTGGACGTTTGTGCCAAATTTGAAAAAATTCGCTCAAGGTGTTCCCAAGATATCACAAGAATGGGACGAAAGAAAGGTCACAGTGACCTTGACATTTGACCACCAAAATCTAATCAGTTCACCCTTGAGTCCAAGTGGATGTTTGTGCCAAATTTGAGGAAACTCCCTCCAATCGTTCCTGAGATATCACTTTCACAAGAATGGACCGGGACGGACGGACGGACAACGTAATGCCTCCGGCCACGGCTGTCACCGGCATGGAGGCATGAAAATAAATGTCGCTCTTCCCCTTCCATCCAAGATACCGTGTGACGGCTATAGAGCCTCTCTGTCCCACCCTGTCCTGTTAGGAGAACTGATAAAGAAACAGAACATTTGGTGGTGTTTAAGGTTAACATTAGCATATTCAAAGTAAATGACTCTTGATTCTGAACTTAAAAACCAAACCTGTGTTAAACTGTGTGTCGTGAGCAGGAAGCTTGTTTAAAAGCGAGGTCGTGGACGTAGCGGGAGGGGGGTATGTGAAGAGAAAGTTGCTTATTAGAGTGACAGGAAGCTTGGGGGTTTGTAGATGAGGGAAAAAAGGCTGAATTAGGTGATGTCAGGCAAATTTCATGCTAATAGCTTCAGTGACATTTTGTGTTGTTATTGCTTGTGAAAATGGGAAATTACAAACATGCTCGTGTTTCCATCTCAATGCACCTTCTCATGCTTAATATCAAAAGGTTAATGGACAATATGTAAATTATCTCCGAGGTGAGGGGAAAGAAAAGCCTCATTTATATTCTTCAAGGCTCTCGATACAGAAATCCATCTATTTGTGATGTATTCATTAATATGTTGCTTTATTATTGCAGGAATTGTTCATCTGAGAAAATGGCCTATTGGTGCAGCCAAAGTACTTGTGTGTGACTGTATGCCCAACGATCACTTAGAAAACTCCTGTCATACCAAACTAATGTATCACCAGATGCAAATATATTTGAGACATCGTGCTAGAGAAGGAGAAGGTGAGACATACGGAGAAATAAAATGAAATGAAATGCCATCTCCTCTGTTGTAGCGGTCTCTGCACTCTTCCTTTTAACGAGGACTGAATAAAGTTTAGTGAGCTTGACCTCTGAGCAGGGGCATCTCAAGTTCAGCACAAATGTCAGCCAAGAACAAGACAACCAACTCCCACCAGCTCCTTATTAGACAACAGTTTTCTCTCTTACCTTTAACTTTGTGTGCCTTGAAAGTCTGAGTAAAGGAACGCTAAAGTAGTGGCAGGATATTTGTTAAAGTTAGCAAATTAAAGCTCAATAAAGCGGTGCATCAGACCTCATTTTGGGATGCTTTGCTGAGGAATTTATTTGATTAGCCGGCAAGCTGCCCCAAAAGTCGATCTCCATGCAGTAAGGCATAATAGCTAGCCAAATCAAGAGGGCTAATTTCTGTATTCTGTCTCAGAGATGAGTATTTGAAATCATTAATGTAAAACTGAAGCTTATTTGGAAAGATTTAGAAGCCTTGCGCCGATGCCCCTCTATACGTTGTTGAGTTACATGTCCTGAATCTCTACAACGATGACCCCCTTTACACCTAGCATTAAAATGCATTTTGGTTGATCGGATTGCGATCAGATAGTGGTGGACCACATGAAAGTACAGGTGTAAATGCACCCAAAACGCACTGAGGACAGATTGTGATCTGCAGCGCTGGAACGCCGTGACCAGAGGGTTCACCGCCATCTCTGTCTGCAATCAACGTCTCATCTCCTCATTCCTCTGTGTGTGCCGTGTAGACATACCTCAAAGTCATATTTGCGGGCCCTCTCCCCCTAAACGACAGCATTTTGAGGCTGATGTGTCTGCGCATTACGCACCGCCTCTTTGGCAGAGCCGGCTGCAAGCCCATGTGTAGTGCAGCCTTAGATCGGATCTCACTGGAGACACATCTTAATACCAGGTGTGAATGCAATCAGGTTGAATCA
This sequence comes from Sebastes fasciatus, assembly GCF_043250625.1. Lineage (NCBI taxonomy): Eukaryota > Metazoa > Chordata > Actinopteri > Perciformes > Sebastidae > Sebastes > Sebastes fasciatus. Next base: position 12,742,906 of record NC_133809.1, read on the forward strand.
TATCTAAATACAATCTGGATATGAGACGCATTTTAATGCCAGGAGTAAAGGGGGGTCAATACTAATGAATGCAAAGTGAGCCGGCCATCAAGTCAATTACTATAGTAAGCTTTAGAGGAGTTGTTAGGTGTATTCTTGAACTTTGAAGAGGGTCAGACTAGTTGTTTCCTTCTGGTTCTAGTCTTTATGCTAAGCAAGGCTAATCACCTTCCACCTCCATGCACATTGACCTTTTCATCTAACGCTCTGAACGAGAGTGTTTAGGCGTATTTCACAAAATGTCAAACTGTTCCTTTGAATATGTTCACTGAAAGCACTCAATACATGCATTTTGATTTCAAACATTTATATTTGTAGCACCTCAACACTCAATATAATGCCCAAGTTGCTGTAACTAACTTTCGACTGAAATGAGGGATTTCGGTTTCCTAAAGTAGCTACCACGAAGGTTTACCTGATGGGTGAAACTCATAATACCCTACAACTAAACAAAGAAACTTAGTAGTGGATTTATTCAAGCTGACTATGCTCTATTTTAAATAACTGACCTCAAACAAGTGTTTGGAATGAAAGGGAGTAACAGTTTACTGACTGCTTTTCGAAATGAGCAAATATTTACCCCTTCAGTTGAAAGAAAACCAAAACACAAACAACACAAATTAAGCTACTTTAAAATAACAAATAGTGACCATTAAAGGGACGTTTTGTAAGAATCAGAAATTGCTTGTAACAGCGACACCTGTGGCCGTTAAGTCAACGAAAGTCAGTGTCCTGTTGCTCGCGCTCGCCTTTGTGCACGCGCTACCTGAATGTGAGCGAGGCCGGAGGGAGACACTGGCACCCGGTCGGAGACGATAAAGTAACTCGCTTCGAAGCCCCGTCACTTCACAAGACACGGAAAAAAACTCTGTTGGTCTGGAGGAGCTGCAGCAGTTATTTCCGTACAAACGTAGATATTCTCAGAGCTAAACTAACTCTTCTGCAGTGTGTAGTGTGCGCGCATGCACTTCAGAGGTGGAGCGAGCTCAGTGAGAATGAGTGCGCTGTGTGAAGGCAGGCAGGCAGAGGAGCAAAGTACAGCAGAGACTCCGGCTCTGGAGACCAAAGCTACGGTCTCCCTCGCGTCCTCCGACCGCGGCCAACACTGTTTTGCAAGACGGGCAGTTTTGGTGCTTCCGTGTAGTTTGGGTTGGAGTTTCGTCTGAACAGCGTAGCCACACGCGAGCGCCCATGGGACACCGACCCGGATTGATTTATACGTGTAAGAAGTTACAAACAGTCCCTTTAACAACTTTCCCTTCTTTATTAAACTAAATCACTTTCAGTTTAATTGCCTTACTGAATTATTTTCATCCAACTTTATTAGAAGCTTACTTGTTTTATTACCTTACTTTTAGACCGGGGCTACGTATTTATCTCTCACTGGAAGGGCATATAGAATACTAAGATACAGTATGTGTGTGTATATAGTGCCAGTTATACAATATATCTGGCACTATATGTGTCAGCATTTCCACCATCACCATCAAAGGAAGGTATATTTCCTGCAGCTGATAGGATTTATGATTATTTCATGAGTGAAAATGTATGATACTGCATGCTAAAACCCAACCACACTTCATCTCTGCCAGGTGAACACACTGTACCTCCAAAATGTTTTAGGAAATACTGTAAGAGACTCAGTTGACCAGATCGCTTTTTTTATGGGGCTTAACAGATCCAGTTTTCTCTGGAGATTCATGATTAAACTAGGGCTGTCAATCGATTACAATATTAATCGCGATTAATCATGATTGTCCATAGTTAATCGGGATTAATCGCAAATTAATCACACATTTTTTTTTTTATCTGTTCATAATGTACCTTAAAGGAACTTGTGGGTACCCATAGCACCCATTTTCATTCATATATCTTGAGGTCAGAGGTCAAGGGACCCCTTTGAAAATAGCCATGACAGTTTTTCCTCGCCAAAATTTGGCATAAGTTTGTAGCGTTATCATTTTCCCGTCATGCTAGCATGACTCGGTTGGTACCAATGGATTCATTAGGTTTTCTAGTTTCATATGATGGCAGTGGTTCACTCTAGCTTTAAAACTGAGCCCGCAACAACCTAAAAATCGCAAGTTGCGTTTATGCGTTAAAGAACTTACAAAAAAAGACAACATAATATGAGTTATGAGGTTTTTGTCTGACCAGGTAAACAGAGAGACACCCTTCTTTCTGTCACTGATAATTAATTGAGGGCCCATTACCAGTGATGTACATGCAGTAGTGATGGATGGATCACATAGAGACCGACTCCTCAGCAGCATGCACACCTCTTCTACCACCTCTATATATAACTGTCTAATTTGGTGATATATTGCTTGTCAGGCCAGAGAAGATGTTAAGTGAGATAGATTCACCAAGCTCCACTAACTGACGGTCCCACAGGTGGAAACACAGTCAGTCAGTCGGATCACCAGTAGATTATTTTACTCAATTATTAGGATTTTCTAGCTAAAGGCAGACAAATACTTCAATTTTGGACTGCACGGGAATCCCATTTAATGATTCAGAGAATCATGTTATAGGTGAGCTGGAGGAGAAGCTAATTCAAAGTGCTGTGAGCGTTTAAACTAACCCACATTGTTGAAACTGCTTGTGGCAATGGATCTATTGCGGGGCACGGTAAGAACACGCATGACTGCAACACACACACACATCCACAATAACATATAATGTGCACTCCTCAGTGAAACCCTCATTCACACCGGTGTGTTTAGTGTTTGTGGGTATAAACAAATATAGATCATTGCTCCACCTTTGACTCCAGTGTCTAATTTTAGCTCCACATCATCTTATTATCACCAGGTATCGATGGAAGTAGAACATAGATGGATGGCTCTGCCAATAGGAATTGATTATGATTGTTTTTATATGATGGATTCCCACACTGTATATAGGCTGTTGTGTCTGCGCAATTAACCTACCTACAATGCAAGTGGATGGGATTAACTATAGAGGGCTATTCCTGAGAGACCGGAGCTGTAATTCAGTGGCCAGCATTTGAAAAACACACATAATGTGCAAAACTATTAGCGAATAAATTGCAAAAGGTACGTTTTTACAAGTAAACGACACTGGCTGATAGGTTCAAACCAACAAGATATCTAATTGTTATTCACCCTCAATCTCCTTACCCCCCGTGTTGCCTAATAGACGACTTGCTGACTCGTTTTTCTTCCTGTCAAAGGCCAATTGTTATCACCTCGGTAAGGTAATTTATTAATGGCAGATGGGCCCTTGAATGCTGCGGACCTTCTTAGACCGGAAAGGGTGAAACAATAAAGCTGCTAACCAAAACTACATTCAGCGAAAGAATATTTTATAGCTTCATTATCCATGTGTTCCGCCTCACTAGCTGTTACATCAGCAACGTCCTTCACTCCACAGCAGACCTGTGGAAAACCAGTAATGCAGCACATTCAGCAAGTAGAAAAGGTTGTATAATTAATGTATTTGCTTGCACAATGCAATCATCCCGTGTCAACAGAAGGATAACGTGTACTGTACTGTTCTGCAGCTGGAGGTAAAGCAGTGTTACCATACATGAGCCATGCAATACTTCTTTGGATACACAGAATCATAAAGACTGTTTGTTAAACGTCAACAATCTCTCAGCGTGAGAGATTTATCTGATCCATAATGGATCAACTCTGCTCTAGATCTATCTCTGCATGCATTCAAAAGGACTGTGTGACATCTATGAACACCTGTGCTGTCCTGTATGTGTAATGACGTGGAATAAAATATTCAAGCGCTCAAAATTTTAAAGGGGAACTCCACCGATCAAAGTCTGTTTACTGGAGTTCACGGGTACAAAGGTGCATAAAGCCATTTGTGGCTCCAGAGGTCAACCCTGTCTCCCACAAAATTATGTTTCCATACAACTAAACTGCATAACCAAAATACATTTTGAGTGAAACCTATTAACTGATTTGTATCTTCTCATGTATAATCTGTTCTATTTTGAAATTTTCAAATTGTCTTGCTGCTGTTCATCACATATGACCTGTATGGGCTAATGTTTGTTATCATGTTACATTATATATTGTGAGCCTCAGATGGATGTTTGCCCAACAGAGACCTTGTGGGTCAAAACATTGCATTAAAATTTTGGGAGCTTGAAAGATTCAGTGTGCAGACAGACAACCTCTACTTTTCTTTTGTTTGCTGGGTTTTGTTGTCCTGCACCCGGATGTGCAAGCTACTATCCACCTTCTTTACACAGAAAAAACTACATTAACTTCTTATGAATAACATCAACCACAGCTGTAAATTCAATGTACCAGTGTTGTTCAGAGACTCTGTTAATTCACCTTTGTCTTTTGAGTTTCAGGTGACTCTAATTTGAAGGGTTTTTATTAGGGCTGTCAAAGTTAATGAGATATTAAATGCTAATTTGTTTTAACGCCACTAATTTCTTTAATGAATTAACGCAACTTTTAGGTTGTAGCAGTTTTAAAGCTAGAGTGAAGATACTGGCATCATATGAAACTAGAAAACCTCCATTGGTTCCAACCATGTCATACTAGCTTGTCACAAAGGAGGCTAAATAACGCTCCAATCTTCCACTAAATTTTGGCGAGGAAAAACTGGCATGGCCATTTTCAAAGGGGTCCCTTGACCTCTGACCTCCAGATATGTGAATGAAAATGGGTTCTATGGGTACCCAGGAGTCTCCCCTTTACAGACATGCCCACTTTATGATAATCACATGCAGTTTTGGGGCAAGTCATAGTCAAGTCAGCACACTGACACACTGACAGCTGTTGCTGTCTGTTGGGCTTCTTGTTATGATTTGAGCATATTTTTTATGCTAAATGCAGTACCTGTGAGGGTTTCTGGAGAATATTTGTCATTGTTTTGTGTTGTTAATTAATTTCCAATAATATATATATACATACATTTGCATAAAGCAAACCTACTTGCCCACTCCCATGTAGATAAGAGTATTAAATACTTGACAAATCTCCCTTTAAGGTACATTTTGAACAGACAAAAATTGTGTGATTAATTTGCGATTAATCGCGATTAACTATTTTATTTGATTGACAGCCTTAGTTTTTATATTGTCTACTTATCAGTGTGATTGAGAAAAAATGTGTTTCTAATGAGTCTTAACAAATACCTTTTCAATAATAAGGCTGATAATTAAACATAACCTTTATAATCCTGCTCCTGTTTATATACCTACAGTATAAACAGTATACGTGGATGATATGTTTGAACCTGTAACTCAAAATGTTTATTTTCCAACAGAGGTTTCTTGGTTTATGCCAAATACTCCTGAGGAAAGATATGTATCATATATCATAAGATGCACTTTTGTCCTTCAACATACTGCTGAAGAGAATCCAGGACATGCTTTGAATGTCTGCCTACTCAGGTGCACTCATCTTTCATGCATGACGAGCCATATGAAAATTCATATATGGAAAACGTGTGTGTGTGTTTGCATGTGTGTTGACAACATGAGTGGCCCCTTCTGTCGGCACCAGAAGAGCATGACTCTCATGACTTCCCACACAGTTCGTGTCCTCTTCTGCCTGCAGGAAGGAGGCAAAGAGACAGAAAGGGCAGGAAGAAGATGGTGGAGAGTTCAAACCTTAGCGGGAATAAACAAAACTCTCATCGTGACATTGGAGAGAAACGTCAAGAGGAACTGATGTGAAATGACGCACGTTCATCCAAATTAATCTGTATTATTTAATGCTCTGCCACGTTCTGTGAGTGCCTCAAGAGGTTTCGTTTTGACATCTTCGTGACCTCTCATTTTAATTTCAAGGTAACACAAGTATCTGTGCTGCTTTCGACATGCCAACAATAATGAAAGAAAAGTTTTTACTGCTGATTTGGAAGAAAGTTTTAACCTTTATTGCACAGCATCTCAGATAAATTCCAAGAACAACATTTTTCACATAATGCTGACAAATCCTCAGCATTATTTCTGTATAGCTCTGCAGGCCAGACTCTATAGCCGGGAGATGGCAAACCATTTCACATATGAACATAACATACTGTAGATACAGATTTAATGTAGCAGCAAACAGACCCACCCCACACACGGTAAAAAACAAGGTGGTGTTTGTTCAGCAAAATTGAACATATGATCAGCTTTCAGCTCTGCCGGGTAAATATCAGCTACAGTTTCTTTTGTTTGACACTGATATGAATCTTTTCTCTTTTTTTCCAACTGCATGGGCCTTTCTGAATAACAAAAGACAACCATACAGGGCAGCAGCCCATGACCATAATAAAAATATAGCATTTCTCTGAATACATAAACATATTGTTGATGTAGTTTTCAAAATAAAACTACTATATGCGTACACATAAGGTTCCTTTTTTAAACATATATTTTAACATATGCCAGAAGTTCATGATCTCTGCTGCGTATTAGCATTAATGGGTCAGCCAGGGAATAATGCTCTGTGCATTGATTTCATGTAGTGTACCATCCAAACAGGAATCCATACAACCCATCACTGAATTTATCCTACAACACAGCAAATGTGCTCATCAAGAGGAGCCTGTACTGTATATGGCACATTTTAGTGAATTTATGAGGATGTCTCTCTCAAAATTAAATCTTGTTTTTTAATTAAAATAAGCTTTTTAAAGAATTTTGCCTTGCCTTGATTTGGACTTCAAATCACAATGGGAATTATGTGGAACATTTTTCTTAATTTCTTTAATAAAAACTGGCATTTTAAATCTGGACCAAATGACTAAAGATGGATTTATTTATTTTTTAATTTTGCGTGCACATTTTATAATCTCTGAGTCCCAGAAATTATATTCTTTATTATAATTTATAATATATAAATTACAATATAATCATAATTAATAATAAATAATAAATAATATATTTTATTTATATTTTATAATATATAAAATAATATATTATATAATTTCTTGCTAATCTCTTTTCTCGTAGATTTTTAGAACTTCATATCCCAAAAAATAAATAATATTGGAGACTGAAGGAACAATCGTATCACGACCTGCAGCATCTGAAGCGCACAAGTTTATGGAAAGCTTTCTTAAAGTCTTCATTGGACATGGTGTAAATGATGGGGTTGATGAGAGAGTTCAGGTATCCCAAACAGGTGAAGAAGTCAAACAACTCTGGGTTAAAACACGACTCATACTTGGCCACCACCAGGGTGTAAGCAAGGAAATAATGTTCTGTGCATTGATTTCATGTATAGTGTACTATCCAAACAGGAATCCATCACTGAATTTATCCTACAACACATCAAATTTGCTCATCAAGAGGAGCTTGTATACTGTATATGGCACATTTTAGTGAATTTATGAGGATGTCTCTCTCAAAATTAAATCTTGTTTTAATCTTTTTAAAGAATTTTGCTTTGCTTTGATTTAGGCTTCAAATATATGGGAATTATGTGGAACATTTTTATTAATTTCTTTAGTAAAAACTGGCATTTTAAATCTGGACCAAATGACTAAAGATGGATGTTTCTTTTTTTAATTTTGCATGCACATTTTATAATCTCTGAGTCCCAGAAATTATATTCCTTATGGCATTCTTTACTATTCTCTATATTCTCGTACATTTTTAGAACTTCATATCCCAAAAAAATAAATACATAAATAAATAAATAAATCATATTAGAGACTGAAGTCAGACTGAATCGTATCACCTCCTGCAGCATCTGAAGCGCACAAGTTTATGGAAAGCCTTCTTAAAGTCTTCATTGGACATGGTGTAAATGATGGGGTTGATGAGAGAGTTCAGGTATCCCAACCAGGTGAAAAAGTCAAACAACTCTGGGTTAAAACACGACTCGCACGTTGCCACCACCAGCGTGTAAATGAAAAACGGCAGCCAGCAAACGATATAAGCGCCCAGGATTATCCCCAAAGTCTTGGTGGCTTTTCTCTCTCTGGCTGCTGAGATGCGCTTCTTCTCCAAAAGCGCGTCGGACACCGTCACCTTCACCTGATTCTCGCTTGTCGAAGACCCGGTGTCGCTGGACGGAGTGTCGTGTCTTCCACACTGCAAAGAGGTCACGGATCCAGGTGAGTTTGTCACCAGGTGTGCAGAGGTTAATCTCTTCCCACCAACCTTTTTTGGTGACTGCTTCAAGATGCGTTTACGCGCCTCCACGTAAATCCGCCCGTAGAGCACAATGAGCAGCAAAGTGGGGATGTAGAAAGCTCCAAAAGTGGAGTAGATGGTGTAGAAGATATGATCCGTGTTCACGCTGCAGCTGGTCAACTCTTCTGCTTTCACCTGCCTCCAGAAGAGAGGTGGCAAGGAAATGGAGATGGCGATCACCCAAGCTGTGCTCACCATGCCTGCTGCGCGTCCAGGTGTGCGCTTCTTGGAGTACTCCACCGCATCTGTAATGGCCCAGTATCTATCCAACGCGATTACGCACAGGTGCAGTATGGACGCGGTGCAACACGTGATGTCCGAGGAGAGCCAGATGTCGCACACTACTTGCCCCAGCGTCCAGGTGTGGATGACCGTGTACAGGACGCAGATGGGCATCACCAGGATGGATACAAGCATGTCAGTGACTGCTAAGGAGGCGATGAGGAAGTTTGCAGGAGTTTGCAGCTTCTTCGACTGGGAGATGGTTGCAATGACGAAGGCGTTGGATAAAGTGGTGGCGAGGGTGATGATAGAGAGAAGAGATGCAAGACTGATCTGATAGGCGAGACTCTCTGGTGCATCCACAGTGATGGATGATGCATCTGTAAGAATAAAACTGTCGTTTGTGGTGTTCACTGGCTGAGTTGGCTCGGAGCGCTCCATAACTTTTTTTTTAGTCACTTTTTTTTCTCATATTTTTTATGGTCGTCCTCTGAGATGTCTAAGGTGCCATCCTTATCCGTGCCATCCGGTCAGATAAATAGAATCAAGTCTGAAAACATAAACAAAAAATGGATTCCTCATGGTTTTAATGTGCAGATGCCAAACTGCGGAAGAAGCAAATATCCAATCCATTTTGCAGCCATAAAAGAAAACTTCTCTGCACACAACATATAGGAGAGAAAAAGAAAAAAGGGGCTTCTGCGTAAATGTGAATGATGATGATGATGAGCAGTGCGTCCTGATGTTCCAACCCCAACATCTGGGAGGATGTCACAAATAATAATCCGCATATAGGGCAGAAGTTTTCTCTCCAGAGCTGTGTGTCTCCTCTTGGCCCCCCTGTGTGTTGAATGGGTGAGCCAACCCCAAAGTCTCAGTTTTATACAGACTCTGACATCAAACAAGCACCACTGATCACAGCCTTGTTTTCTCTCTCTCTCTCTCTCTCTCTCTCTCTCTCTCTCTCTCTCTCTCTCTCATTCTCTCTATGAAGAGTGGGGCTATCTGCTGGGTCATAGTGCCCAGTCTGTCTCATTTGTCACATGTTCTGCACCATAAACATTTTTTTTCTTTTTAATATCACAGAATGCAAAACCTGTATCACTTTCCACTAAATCACCACTTATAAAGGGTCTTTAAAGGTCGCATATCATGCTCATTTTCAGGTTCATACTTGTATTTTGTTTCTACTAGAACATGTTTACATGCTGTAATGTTCAAAAAAAACTTTATTTTCCTCATACTATTGGTCTGAATATGTCTGTATTTACCGTCTGTCTGAAACGCTCCGTTTTAGCGCATTTTGACGGAATTGCAACGGAATTGCGTTGCTAGGCAACAGCTTGGGTCCATGTGTACTTCCTGTCAGCTGATGTCATTAACATACACTGCAACCAGGAAATAAACCGGGACACATTTAGAATGTTTACATTTAAAACTGTGTAAAGGGTCTAAATATTGTATATTTGTGACATCACAAATGGACAGAAATCCTGGCAGCTTGTTTCAAATCCAGAGTTTCTGAATACGGGCTGTGTGTATTTCCCTGTGGATTGAGCGTTTCAATACTTTCACAGTATTTATATAGGACTCAAGCCTGTTTTATAATAAAAAAAACATGAAAATTGCACTTTTTTTATAATATGGGACCTTTAAGTTTTAACTAATGGCTTTATTAATGGTATCAATACAGATCAATTATAACTCATTGGGGAGAACAGCTTTTGTTGCAGGCTGTGGAATCATTAACAGTCAAGTTATTAATAAAGCATCATAACATTCTACCTTTTTAATAAGCCATCAAGTCTTTGGTTATTCATGTTAATAAGGTATGAATAAAGGATAATAACGTGTGGTAATAGCATTTATAAACAGTATATTAATACATTTTTTAATTACATTTTTACACACATTTCTATATGGCTATTTGTTATTTAAAGATATAGAGGAGTAATGTCTACCTGAGCAGAGAATGAAGTCGCTCTCCCTCTGTGTGTGTTTTAATCCGAACTTCTCCTTCGCTTTGTTGACATAGCTGTGCCAGCCGTGCGTGCTTTTAATGCATGTGAGCGTGGCTGTCCACTGGCTACCTCTTGACCGCCGCGCTACATTGCGCTCATACAGTGATTAAGCTCCCAATATCGAATTTAGCACCTTTAAGTGTTTATTAATGTGCAGTATTTGTCAAACATGGCAACTTCTCTTATGTGGACACATTTTATACAATTACTATTACTATTATTATAATCTGTTTGTGTTGTTTATTTACTGATAATAAATGCT